>NC_081180.1:199637008-200283581 GCF_029867415.1 Vicia villosa | reverse complement strand
AAGACGCCAGGCTTGGACAATTTCCTTCTTCAGCATGTTGCCATGATCGTCGATGTTCTTGAAGAACAGACCTTCCAATTGGATGTTACTTGGAATGTTTTTCATGGGATAGCCGTATTGACGACGGGCTAAAGCTGGATTGTAACTGATTCCTCCCTTAGTTCCAATAAGGGGTACGTTGGGGAAATTTCCGCAACTGAAGATGATCTTGGTTTCGTCGTTGTCAGGACTACACCACTCAATGTCTGTATGAGTGAGAGACATGATTTTCTGTGACCAGTAAAGGTCATCCCTCATGTTCCAGAAAGTGCTAGACTTTGGCAGGTGCGAAACGAACCATTCGTATAACAACGGTACGCAGCATGTGATTAATCCTCCTCGCTGCAGGTTTCTTGAATGCACAGAGTGATAAGCATCCGCAAGCAAAGTTGGAACTGGATTTCCAATTAAGAAGATCTTAATTGCGTTGATGTCGACGAAATCGTTAATGTTAGGAAACAAAAACAATCCGTAGATAAGCAAAGCCAAGACTTCCTCAAAAGCGCTCATATCTTGGATGCTGACGAAGTACCGAGCTTGATCAAACAGGAATTTAGAGGGCAATCCTTGAATTCCTCCTCTACTCACCATATGAGTTCTGATGTCGACTACGTTCAAAGGAGTAGTTGCAGCAATGATAATGTCGTCAGGATTCTTTTCCGAACCGGAGTACGGATCTTGCGTGTACACGGGTATTCCAATCAGACGAGAGTACTCCTCTAACGTAGGCATGAGCTGATAATCTGGAAAGGTGAAACAGTGATACGTTGGATCGTAAAACTGTACCAAGGTGGGAAGGATCCCATCCACCATGTTGGTATTGAGCAAAGGCAGAAGTTTTCCATACTTCTCCTTGAAAGCCTGGGGGTTGACCACCAGTTTTCCGAGCTTTCCCAGTTCCTCGACCTGGGGAATCTTGAAGGTGTATTTCCTAGCTCTCTTTCTTCCGTAATCCATAATATAGATCCTTAAGTCTTTTCTCCGTTTCTCTCTTTCTATGAAGTTCAAAACGTTCGTTATTTAGTTTCCTTGAAAAACGACTCGAAAAAGACTCTTTTTGTTTTTAGTTGTTTATTAATGAATGATGCATGAATGCATGAATGCACACACAAGAGTTTTAAATAAACATGGCGTTGAAGGATATAGTGGTCATGAAGTCCAAACGCAATCCCCGCCCCAATGGTAAACTAAGGTTAAGGATTTTTGTACCTGTAGAACGGGTTCTAGGGGTCTCAGAGTTTTTTGCTCAACCTTAAAGATACGTTGATTGGTATCTATAAGAGAGTTTTCTCTGAGTGTAGTATCTGCGTGACAATTACTTCCGTAATCACCGCTCTACGTCCTAAAAAAAAGGCTTTAAGTGGGGTTAATGTGTTTCTAGGTCCTCCTGGTACAACTCAGTCTCGGAATGCAGTGGCGCAGTTAATCACAACCAGCCAGGCAAATCCCAAGAGTAGACTTGGAACCAAGATTAGAGGGCCTTCACCGGGAAGACATCCTCCATCCTATCTTATGTTGCACTCAAATCCGGGTATAGGATTTCTCACCACAAGGGGGAATCAAGCCCTTTCCCGATACAGAATAAACAAAGTAAACAAATATATATGCCACAAACACATGATATGACACAGAGGTTAGGCAGGACCTCTCTTGTTTGAGGGGGAATTTGGCATCCCTAATTCCTCATTGGGGCTGGACCAGCAACAGGTCAACCATTGGTTTGGATGAAAAACCAAGGTTTTGAACACTTATATCCCCAGCAGAGTCGCCATTTTTCTGTGGTGTCGTTTTCTTTTACCTCCCCGTTTCACTTGGGAGGACGGCACGCTAAACCCTTCACGCGGAATTTGGAAGGAGAATGCGCCCGTGGTGGGATGAATTTTATTTCAGTTCTTCCTACGATATCACACGAACTTTCTTATTGTCCTACGAGTAGGAAAGGGGAAAAAAGATCTCAACTAAACCCTAGGAGTTTGCTAAGTGTGGGGATTTCACCTAGACTAGAAATTCTGGAGTCCGGGAGGTCGGTTATACATAGGGAAGTGTTTAAACACCCTACATATCTGTAGTACTCTAGAGGAACCTTCTCTGTGTCATTGTGATTGTGTTTGCTGCTAATGATTGGGAAAGTTTCTCCTTTGTGTTAGGAGAAGGAATTGATTTGATTTGAAAAGACAGACAGACAGACAGACTGACTATTTTTGGTATTTTATTAGCTCGCTGAGATTCCTTGTGAACCTCATGCCTACATATCCCTAGTGGAAGTCAGAGCTTAATGTAGTTCGGGGAACTAACTAGGGAAAATAATTGTTTTTTTTGGTGCCTTGCTTGAAGCTCAAGGTTGAAGCTTGGAATTAAATCTCTGTTTACAGTAAAGAGACATGAAATCATCTCTACAGAGAGATATTTGTACTATTCTACCACAAACATTTTGAAAGAGTGACAGAATAACTGAATTCATTTCATTCAAGAGGGGGACCTTACTTGTGTGTGTGCAAGTATGCCAGTCAGATGCCTCTTAAATGAAAGAAAGATGCTCGTCCAAATTAGGGAAAGTGTACAAGTCTGGGGATGTGCCAGAGCATGTCTTTCAGAGTCCTAAATGGGAGACTTTGATTGAAATTGAAATTGAAATGTTTGTTTGTTCGAATGTGGTAGAGTAGTAAAAATATCTCTCTATAGAGATAAGCTATGTCTATCTACTGTATAAAAGATTTGAATTTAGCTGGCTTGTATGAGGCCCAAGCTTGAGGCTTTTTGATTGATTAATTAATATTATTGACTCTGGGAGATGACTCCATTGAGGATTAATTACAGGGTATTTTAGTGTTCTGTACAAAGCCCAGAATTGAGGCTGACTCTATTTAGGGAGACTCTATTTATGTGCCTTGTACAAAGCCCAAGGTTGTGGCGGACTCTTAAATAAATGAATTGAGTATGGATGACTATATGGGGAAAGATCCTAAGTGTTAGGAATCTTTGACACATGAAAGTATGGTTTATCTGCCTTGTACAAAGCCCAAGGTTGTGGCTACTGAATGATGAAGAACTCACTGGGGAGACTCTATTATCTGCCTTGTACAATGCCCAAGGTTGAGGCTGACTCTTGACAGGGGAGTTTTATTGTTTGGTGCCTTGTATGAAGCCCAAGGTTGTGGCTACTGTTTTTGTTGGTTTTAACTCTACTGGAGATTAAAAAGACTGTTTTTCTTTGGAAGCTAACCCTTTCCAGGGATTTTGACTCAGCTGGTGAATTTGTCTATTAAAAGACTGACTTTTATCATGTTTTTGGAGGCTGACCCTTTCCAGGGGTTTTGACTCTTTTGGGGAAATTATCTCCTAAGAGAAATGAATCTTTATTTTTTTGACTTTTTATTAATTGACTTTGGAGGCTAACCCTTTCCAGGGGTTTGACATTTTAGACAGATGTTGGAGGCTAACCCTTGTTGCACCCCAAAATTTGCCCTCCTAATTTTACTGCTAACTGGCTTAGGCTTTTGCATTCATATGCACATTTCCATTAGAGCATTTAACATAACATGCATCATTAATTAATAAATCTGGCTGGGGATCAAGGATCTTGAAATATTGGGGTTTTAATTGTTCATTGCTTAAGCTTATTGAGTTTAATCGATTAAAGATGAGATTAAGGTATCATGTCTTCAAGTTTCATAACCAAGGAAATTTCTTAAGGGGAATTTTTGTATGTATCAAGACTATCTGTCATAATTTGTGGATCCTTTGTGATTAAGGTAAGTTCTGGTGAATCGGTAAATTGATTTGAGCTAAGAGTTTCTTTGAAGAGGCAAAATAATTCGGAAATTATTCATTGAAGTTCGAAGTGGATCCGAGATAACAAGTAACTAAAGTTATTTAGAGTTCTCAATATTGCAATATGGAGAGATATTGGAGAATTTAAATAGATGCATATTGAAGGGAGAGGAAGATTTCAAATTACATAGAAAGTCAACCATGTCAGCATACAAGTTTCTAACTAAAGCCAATTACAAGTCAAAGTTCTACATCACATACAAGTGCAAGAGGTCATTATACATTACAAGGTCTCCACCATTACATCACATTGCCAAAAAATAATAAATACAGAAAAAGTCAACTTTGACTTTTAGTCAAAGTCTTGACCAAGACCCGGTTTGACCAAAATCTCCTAGACATATCTCTCTTCCATTGAGCATCTTCATGATCCAATCTCAACTTGCTTCAAGTTTCTTCATGGCTAAGCAATATAAGTTCTTTCTTGAATATTTGTCCAAAGAAGGCTTCTGAAACCTACAGCAATACAAAGACAGTCAGCCCCATACATAAGAGTTCCATTTGGCTGTTCATTGAAAAAAAGAAAAATAAACTCATGGCTCTGCATATGGCTTTCCCAAATCAAAGGCCAACCGTGTTCTCCTTCAAATCTCCAAATGGCTCCATGTCAAAAGTTTGCACCATGCATACTTTTCTCCAGCCGTCTTCACGTCACGAACACCATCCTCCAACCATAACTCCACCTACTGCAAAAAAATCCATGATCAATTCAGTTCAAACATTCCGCAACAATAACCAATACAACACGCTATTTTCCCTGCTAACAATCAGCTCTAACTAAGCCTATCCACAATCCTACTAACATATTCTCACAGTGAACTAACTTTGAGAAATCCCTAACCATGACATAACTACGTCTTCTAACAGTTAACAACCACTGATAGTTATATAACCATCAACCAGTCATAACCGTTTTACTAAACTTACTAACAGTTTCCAACTAAAATAGCCACTAGTTACCTTGCAGCCACTTTGAACCAACAGAAGTCTAACTAACTTATAACCTTATAACAGAAAACTAACTTTGAGACATCTCTAACTACTCCTAACTAACTTTCAGTTGCATAACAAACTTCTAACTACCTATAACAGATTTCTAACCATCTCTAAACAACTTTTTAACAGCAGAAAAAATCAGTTACACAGGGTTGCAACCAGAATCAGTTAACTAACAGAACAACAGATAAGAGAAAGTCAGATGCTAATTAACCTGGAATCTGAGAGAGTCTCAACCTTCACCTCTATATAATCAGGATCACCACACTGCAAAAGGATCTTCTTCATTCATCCCCTCCATAATCATTCTTCATCACTCTTCAACAATTCTTCACTTCTCCATCACCTCAATCTCTACACTCTTCACTCTTCCACGATTCACCTCTTCACTTCTCTGCTTCTACACATCAACTCCATCACCATCTTCATTCTCATTCTTCACATACCTTCACACTCTTTCTACTCCATCATCACCTTCGCCACATTCAATCTCCGAGTCCTCATCAGCCTTTATTGCTCCTGCAAACAACGCTTGTCAACATCGACACAAAGCTGCGCCTCTCAAGAACGGCTCAACAGAAAACTCAAAGAAAAAAGAAGAATTCGAGAAGAAGAACAGAATAAGAGGTCGAAGAAGCAAGAACTTACGGAGGAACCTTCAGCTTTCCACGTTCATTTCGCCAATTCGTCCGAGTAGATCCTCCTCTCAGGTTTCTTTTCCTCAATTCATCACAGGTAAATGTTCTTACTCGCTTCAATGATTAATTTGTGTGCTTCTTTCCCGTCCTCGATTCATTTCCAATCGATTAAAGTCGAGCTTCTGCGTTCCGGATTCGAAATGTTACAAAGCTTAGGGTTAAAGAATGAGATCGAGAGAATGAGAGGTTTTGGTGGTGCACGACGGCGCTAGGTCGGAGGGATGAGAAGTCCGTCGTCGTCGCGTTGAAAGGGGGACTGAGTGAGTGGTGGCCGCTCGGAGAAGAGCTTCTCCGGCGCCGCTCGAACCCTTGGGAAAGAAAGAGAAGAAGTCTGAGAGTTGAACCGTCACATCCCTTACCCTAATTCCTTTTCATTTTATTATTATTATTAATGTTATTAATCTGATTAATTAATTGGTATAATTAGAATATAATATAAGGTTTAACTTCTATTAATTGGGCTAATTGGCATTAGTACAATAAAAATCTGGATAACAATAGAAACGGATCA
The DNA here is from genome assembly GCF_029867415.1 of Vicia villosa. Lineage (NCBI taxonomy): Eukaryota > Viridiplantae > Streptophyta > Magnoliopsida > Fabales > Fabaceae > Vicia > Vicia villosa. Next base: position 200,277,506 of record NC_081180.1, on the reverse strand, counting down.
TACTACTGTATTGGGCCTACGAATTCTGATTCACTCCCTTTGGGTCCATAATCACGTTTTTTTTAAGAAGAAATTCTGAAAACAATAACTCTTCTGGGCCAGGTCCTGTCTGGGCCCGGCGCCCTTACCATCACTGCATCAATATTTTACACCCCCAGGGCTTTCTTTTTGGTAAACAAACTCAGCAACAATAATCACCAATAATCACCTTTGGGCCCTGCGCCCCAATTGCTAAAAACACCTTAATTTCAATATTCACCCCCCTGTTTCCTTTTATTTTTCATTTAGATTTTAATTAGTTTTCTTTGTTATTTCTTTTAGATGATAAATACTAATCTTCACTATCATTTTTAGACTTTAATACAATTTTTGACATATAAAAATAATCACAAAAATATTAGTTTAGGCTTGTATTTTAATTCTTTTGCTTGATTAAAATTCTTGTTTTGTCATATAAAAATCATAGAAAATGATAGTTCTTTTAACTCATGCTAGTGCTATATTTTGAATCATTTTATTTTCATGTTTTGTGTTATATTTTCAAGTCATCTTTTAGTCATTTTTGCACTAATTTTGTATCATCGTTTACTTGTAATTTTTACTTGTAATTTCGATCTTCGCTTATGCTTATATTTTCATGCCGCTTTTTGCTCCTAACCATTAGGTAGAAACCATGACAACTTTAGGAATTAGAGGTTCCCATCATATTAGGCTAGTTTTCATCTTAGGCTAGTTTTGTTTCTTTTCCTTTTCAACTTTAAAACATTAACAAATGGAGATGCGAATCACATTAAGAAAGTGATAGAGAAATGAGTGGGATTCATTCCCTAATCTGTTTCTCGATCACTTAGTGGCATAGAAATGAGTGGGATCCATTCCCTAATCTGTTTCTCGGTCACTACTTAATGGGAGAGAAATGAGTGGGATTCATTCCCTAATCTGTTTCTCGAACATTAATTAATGGGATAGAAATGAGTGGGATTCATTCCCTAATCTGTTTCTTGAACATTACATAATGGGATAGAAGTGAGTGGGATTCATTCCCTAATCTGCTTCTCGATCATTATGCATTTTTATGTGATTCGAATCGCGAAGTAAATCCCCTTAAAAAACACTCAACCAAAAACATCTAAAACACTTAATAAAGGCTCAGACCTAAACAAAGTAAGGAAGTGACGCGAAGCCTTGTATTGGGTTTTGTTCATCATGGAATTACATCTAAAAGACACAAACCAATTTTCTCTCTTCTCTCTCTTACCTCCGAGGCATTCTTTCTCTTGCCTTCAGGGCATTCTTTCTCCTAATCGGACACGTTATTTCCGCTCCATTCCCAGCTTAAGACTCCAGAGGTCGAGCAGCGGAGTGCGAATGTAACTGTTCAACTAAAAAACACAAAAACAAACAAAAACTAAAGAGCCGAACTACGGCGCTCTGATTCCTGAAAAGGATACGTAGGCATTAGGTCGCGGGGCCTAAGCGAGCACAACTATTTATAAACCTTATTTTCCCCGTATTTCCTTTTTCATTTGCATGCATTCCCTTAGTAATTAAGCTTTAGATTTACACACCCTTAGAATAGAACAAACATAAGTGGATCCTGTGGAGTACCACAGACGTGAGGGGTGCTAATACCTTCCCCTCGCGTAACCGACTCCCGTACCCTATCTCTGGTCGAAAGACCTTCTCTTATCCTTTCTTTATCTAGGTTTTCTGATATTCCTTTCCCGCTTTGGGATAAATATATTGGTGGCGACTCTGTTCATTTTCGCGGGCGTGCGACAGCTGGCGACTCTGCTGGGGATGTGATAGACTTGTGCTGGTCCATTCTTAGCGAGTCGATCCTAGCTTGTGTTTGTTTTCTTTTCTTTGGGTGTTTATTTATTGCTTTATTGCTTTATTACTTTATCGCTTTATTGCTTTATTTCTTTATGCATCGCATTTTATTTTCATATACTATGATTATTATTCTGCTGTCTGTTGGGATGGGATGTTACTGATTTGAGATAAAAGGCCCAATACACAGGCTATGAGTGCACTCTAGGGACCCTAGGATAGAGTGGGAGCATAGTTTGTCTCGAGGTGTACGTCTCGGGATGGATTATGTGACTACGAGCAGAGTAGTGGTTTCAAACGGAGGTATTATCGTCACCCGCATCCGCGCTGTGATGGTACTTACCTTCGGGCGGACCGTATACTGCGTTTCATGACCTTACCCTGACCTAGACTACACCCGTGAGTGGGGAGGGAATCATATTCTTTACAGGTGCATGTTCTGTTGGTGACTATTGGTTCTCCTGGTACTCAAAAGGACGTCGAACCTTTGATCCTGGAACATTTGACTTATACAGAAGCTCTACATCAGTTATATATCAGAATCAACGTCGAACCTCTGAATCTGGAGGGTTCGACCATCCTTGACTTATGCACAAGCTATTTATCCAGAAAGCAACGTCGAACCTCTGAATCTGGAGGATTCGACCATATCTTATTGATCATGAGAAGCTGTTATCCAAGAGGCCTTGATCCTTGATCCTGATTCCTGCTGCATTTGCATCATCATTAACATTTTTGCATTCATGCATATGCATCCATGGTTACCAAGACTCTTATACTCTTCCTCTCCATCAGATCAGTCAAGACGATTCCTCCACACCGATATCTGACAAGAGCTCACAGAAGAAGAATTATGGAGAACTATGAACAAGATCAAGCTGCTATTAGAGAAGAGATGGATCAAATGAAAACTAAGGTCGATGCTATCCTGGAAGCTATCCAAGCCTTGCGAACTGAAAGGGTTCCTGCTACACAAGAGATTCCCGTTGTTGGTAACCAAGCTGCTGCTAGCCAACTTGAGGTCGTTCCACCTTCTTCTAATCCACTTGAGTTCCAACCAAGGACTAATGCTACTCTTGGAATGCCATTTAGCTTCATGACTGTTGATACTCCTGGAGCTTCAAACCAAGGAGGACCTATGCCTGTAACTTCTGGAGTGCCAACTATGACTGGGCCTCCTTGCTCATTTCCTATTCCACCTCCTCATACAGAGATTCCTTATCCTGCTTTATGTGGTCCTCAGTTTGCTAATCCAGAAATGCAAACAATACCAACTGCTGAAAGAGCTCGACCCGTTGAGAAATCCGCTGAGAAGTACAAAATCCTTGAGGAAAGAATTCGAGCCATTGAAGGATTTAGTGCCTATGGGATGGATGCTGAGGATATGTGTCTAGTTCCTAATCTGGTTGTCCCTCCTAAGTTCAAGACTCCCGACTTCCAGAAGTACAAGGGTTTGAGCTGTCCGAAGAGCCATATCATCATGTATTGTCGTAAGATGGCTTCTCACATCCACAACGACTCATTGCTCATTCACTGCTTCCAAGATAGCTTATCTGGGGCATCTCTGAACTGGTATATGAATCTGGAGCGTAATAGAATCCGATCTTGGAAGGATTTGTCTGATGCTTTCCTCAAGCAATATCAGTATAACATTGACATGGCACCAACTAGGTTGCAACTTCAAAATCAAGTGCAAAGGACCAATGAGACATTCAAAGAGTATGCTCAAAGGTGGAGAGAAATGGCTGCTCAAGTGAATCCACCACTTTCTGAATCCGAACTGGTTGACATGTTCATGAACACTCTTCAAGGACATTACTATGAGAGAATGGTTGGTAGTGTTTCTTCTGGTTTCTCCGATCTAGTCAGGATTGGTGAAAGAATTGAGAATGGTTTGAAAATTGGTAAGATCCAGAATCCCGCCAATGCTGCTGCTGCAAACCAATATGGGTACAAGAAACCTCAGGGTAACTTTGTCAAGAAGAAAGAAGGCGAGACCAGTGCCACCTATGCTCAAGATCAAGCTCCTTGCTATCGAGTGGCCGCCACCGCCCCTCAAGCTTATGTGGCACCTGTTGGTCAACAACCTTGGGTCCCTTATCAACAATATGTCCAACAACAACAACAAGGTTTCCAACAACAAGGTTATCAGCAGAGACAAGGTCAACAGAGGCAGAATAGGCCTAAAAGGGTGTATGATCGTGTACCAATGACCTATAGCCAACTTCTCGCCGCCTTGCTTGATCAAAAACTGATCCAATTAGCTGAAGCGAGGCCTCCTCCTGATCCTCTCCCTCCAAATTACAAGATTAATGCCAAGTGTGAATTCCACTCTGGAGGATCTGGTCACACCACTGAAGAGTGCAGAGTTCTCAAAGACAAGGTTCAGGATCTGCTTGATGCAAAGGAGATTACATTCACACCTGCGGCACCTAATGTGGTCAACAATCCCATGCCACCTCACAATGGAGCTTCCACCAGTGGAACATGAAGACTTTTATGTTTGTCAGAAAACATTTCATTTGCATTAGAATAAGGCCAAACTTGCCATTGTATAGATTTCTTTAGTATTTTCAATTGTACTACTTTTGTTGTTATCAAGTACTATCCATTGTAAGAAATTCATTCTGTTTGAATAAATAAAAATAATGTAATATACATGTTTTTCTCAAATCATTTCATCTTGTCATTATGTTCATTGATACTTCACTCATTTTTCTTAAGCAAACAAAAAAGGAGAATGATGAAGAATAAAAAAAAAAAACACATGAACTACTAACTGTATGCTTTTGGAACAAAGATCCTGCTGACGATGTACAGGCATTGTTTCAATTCCTAAACACCGGAGTTATAAGGGAGTGAAACCTTCGTAAACCCCTTTGAGCCTAAGGAGTAGTAGTTTCTTTTAAAAAAAAATACAATGAAACCCTTCATCTTAACCAGGGGCAGGGTAGTCTTTAGTTAGTACGACCGAGCGCTCAACTTTCAGGTATTCCATCAGAGGATCAATCATATCCCATCTCTCACAACAAAAGAAGAAGAGCACAATCCACAATGGAAGTCTCTCATTCACTAAAGAGAAGGCAGTCACAACCTTTTCATCAAGTCAATCACCAAAGTCATACAACTTGTTCCTGAACGAGGCAAAAAAAAAAAGAGAGTGAAAAGAAAGTATTGAATCATGATAAAAAAGAAAAGAAAGAAACAATAGCCCGCTAAGTCAAAAAGAAAGGAAAAGCTTTGAAGCAAATGACTTAGGCAAAAATTAGGGCATATCCCGCTGGACAACGAACACCAATATCAAAAGAAACTTTTTGTCCAGGCAAAAGTTAGGGATAGCAAAAAGCAAAAGAAGAATCCTCCGAGGGACAAGTTGTTATGACCATCAACAAAAGCACCAAAGGGTGGCTGCCACCTCCATCAAAGTCACAAAGGATCCTCATCCATCACAATCCTTCCTGAAAGGTGAATACTCGTGTCGAACTAACTGAATGTAGGACTGGAGAACATCACGAAGAAGGGGTGGGTTAAGTAGAACTTGAGCCTTTATCCTTTATTTCTTAAACCGCGAACCCGGCCACGTTACAACCCTCAAAAGTCCTAATTGAAGTAGGGTTCGTTCCGAAAGCATACAAACTGTAAAATCATGTCAAACTGACTCCTAATGTTGCTATGTCAATTGTGTTAGTATCAATACAACATTTTGACAAATAAAACTTTTCTTTTGAGATTAACATGTGCATTGCATTCTCATTATCTCTTTCAAAACAGAATTGTCTCTAATATGAAACAAGTACTTGATACCAAGGAAAGTTCAACATTGAAACTCCATCGAGTAATCTTACAAAGGCAAAGGTTGGCAATCCGCTGAGCAAATATCCAAAGAATCCATTAAGTGGAAGAGTTCCTTTCAATCTGGGGCATTCAATCATCCCATGATCTACACTGGGGCAGACCATTGCACATCTCCATAATTCAAGCATATCAAATTTCTATCTCAAGAGATCTTACAAGCTGGGGCAAGCTAGTAACAATTCATCTCTTCATCTTCAATCAAGTGTCAAATATCGAGACAAGTGTTGAGGGGTCAAGCCAAACACCTCACCTCCACCAACAATTTCACAAGCAATGACTTTTCCGCAAGGGCACACTTCATTCACTCCTTGTATCCTGGAAGCAATCATTTCATTCATAATCATACATACATCATGCATATCATTGCATTCTCATTGGCATACCTCCCTCAATAATCCAATCATCAACAAAGCTGGGGCATCCACCCTATCTTGAATCAAGCAGAGTTCAGAACTCCATCTAATCTACACCATACAAAGCAGAAACCCTAAACATCCAATCAGTACACTGCATATAGCAATCATTGCATAGCATCTCCAGAAGTGCACAAATAAATCAAACATTTGCATGTGAAGCATAAGCCATGTTACTCATCAGATGAGGTCCCTACAAGCAATCAATTGATATTCCACTGGATCACTCAGAGTTACCATTGTGGTGTCATCCCCCAAAGTCAATCATGTTCATCTTTCTTCAACCCAGAGTTGATACTTTTGTGTTCAACCCAGAGTTGACTTTCCATTCATCTTTTAACTCCGAGTTAATTATCTTTTCCCTCTCGACCCAGAGTTGATGGTTATCTCTTCTTTTATTCCACCCAGAGTTGATCTTTTTCTTGTTCCTTTCTCAACCCAGAGTTGAAGGATATCTTTTCTTTTATTCAACCCAGAGTTGATCTTATTTCTCCTTCCCACTCAACCCAGAGTTGACGGTTACTCCTAATTGTCTATCTTCCCTCTTTCAACCCAGAGTTGAATTACTTTCTCTCAACCCAGAGTTGATCTCCTTTCTTTCTCTCAACCCAGAGTTGATCTTCTTTCTTTCTCAACCCAGAGTTGACTTCCTTTTCTTCTTCAACCCAGAGTTGATACCCTTGCTCAACCCGGAGTTGATGCCTATATCTCATCCCATTAATATTGATTTCCTTTTTCATTCTCAATCCAGAATTGATGTTTACCTCTTATTCAACCCAGAGTTGACTTTCCTTTATTCTTCAACCTAGAGTTGACCCACTTGTCTTCCTCAACCCAGAGTTGATGGTTATCTTTTTACTCAACCCAGAGTTGACGGTTATATTTTTCCTTTCCCACTCAACCCAGAGTTGACGGTCACCTTATATTCTTCCCGCTCAACCCAGAGTTGACGATTATTTCTAATTGTTCATCTTTCTGCTTTCAACCCCTAGTCATTATCCAATTACTTTCTCTCAACCCAGAGTTGATATTCTTTCTTTCTTCCTCAACCCAGAGTTGACCCACTTTTCTTTTTTCAACCCAGAGTTGATGTTATTTCATTTCTAACTCAGAGTTAATTCAATCAATCCAGAATTGATGCGTCTTCCTCAGTTTATTTGACACTATTTCTTCCCCAGTGGATCACGTCTCTCATCAGGCAAATTTTCAGGTTCTTTTGGTATTTAATCCTCTTCTACCCTAAGTGTTCGAAAGGCTAACGCCGATCTCACTTTCAGGTTTAAGACGATTAAATAGGGGCAGCTGTTGCACCCCAAAATTTGCCCTCCTAATTTTACTGCTAACTGGCTTAGGCTTTTGCATTCATATGCACATTTCCATTAGAGCATTTAACATAACATGCATCATTAATTAATAAATCTGGCTGGGGATCAAGGATCTTGAAATATTGGGGTTTTAATTGTTCATTGCTTAAGCTTATTGAGTTTAATCGATTAAAGATGAGATTAAGGTATCATGTCTTCAAGTTTCATAACCAAGGAAATTTCTTAAGGGGAATTTTTGTATGTATCAAGATTATCTGTCATAATTTGTGGATCCTTTGTGATTAAGGTAAGTTCTGGTGAATCGGTAAATTGATTTGAGCTAAGAGTTTCTTTGAAGAGGCAAAATAATTCGGAAATTATTCATTGAAGTTCGAAGTGGATCCGAGATAACAAGTAACTAAAGTTATTTAGAGTTCTCAATATTGCAATATGGAGAGATATTGGAGAATTTAAATAGATGCATATTGAAGGGAGAGGAAGATTTCAAATTACATAGAAAGTCAACCATGTCAGCATACAAGTTTCTAACTAAAGCCAATTACAAGTCAAAGTTCTACATCACATACAAGTGCAAGAGGTCATTATACATTACAAGGTCTCCACCATTACATCATATTGCCAAAAAATAATAAATACAGAAAAAGTCAACTTTGACTTTTAGTCAAAGTCTTGACCAAGACCCGGTTTGACCAAAATCTCCTAGACATATCTCTCTTCCATTGAGCATCTTCATGATCCAATCTCAACTTGCTTCAAGTTTCTTCATGGCTAAGCAATATAAGTTCTTTCTTGAATATTTGTCCAAAGAAGGCTTCTGAAACCTACAGCAATACAAAGACAGTCAGCCCCATACATAAGAGTTCCATTTGGCTGTTCATTGAAAAAAAGAAAAATAAACTCATGGCTCTGCATATGGCTTTCCCAAATCAAAGGCCAACCGTGTTCTCCTTCAAATCTCCAAATGGCTCCATGTCAAAATTTTGCACCATGCATACTTTTCTCCAGCCGTCTTCACGTCACGAACACCATCCTCCAACCATAACTCCACCTACTGCAAAAAAATCCATGATCAATTCAGTTCAAACATTCCGCAACAATAACCAATACAACACGCTATTTTCCCTGCTAACAATCAGCTCTAACTAAGCCTAACCACAATCCTACTAACATATTCTCACAGTGAACTAACTTTGAGAAATCCCTAACCATGACATAACTACTTCTTCTAACAGTTAACAACCACTGATAGTTATATAACCATCAACCAGTCATAACCGTTTTACTAAACTTACTAACAGTTTCCAACTAAAATAGCCACTAGTTACCTTGCAGCCACTTTGAACCAACAGAAGTCTAACTAACTTATAACCTTATAACAGAAAACTAACTTTGAGACATCTCTAACTACTCCTAACTAACTTTCAGTTGCATAACAAACTTCTAACTACCTATAACAGATTTCTAACCATCTCTAAACAACTTTTTAACAGCAGAAAAAATCAGTTACACAGGGTTGCAACCAGAATCAGTTAACTAACAGAACAACAGATAAGAGAAAGTCAGATGCTAATTAACCTGGAATCTGAGAGAGTCTCAACCTTCACCTCTATATAATCAGGATCACCACACTGCAAAAGGATCTTCTTCATTCATCCCCTCCATAATCATTCTTCATCACTCTTCAACAATTCTTCACTTCTCCATCACCTCAATCTCTACACTCTTCACTCTTCCACGATTCACCTCTTCACTTCTCTGCTTCTACACATCAACTCCATCACCATCTTCATTCTCATTCTTCACATACCTTCACACTCTTTCTACTCCATCATCACCTTCGCCACATTCAATCTCCGAGTCCTCATCAGCCTTTATTGCTCCTGCAAACAACGCTTGTCAACATCGACACAAAGCTGCGCCTCTCAAGAACGGCTCAACAGAAAACTCAAAGAAAAAAGAAGAATTCGAGAAGAAGAACAGAATAAGAGGTCGAAGAAGCAAGAACTTACGGAGGAACCTTCAGCTTTCCACGTTCATTTCGCCAATTCGTCCGAGTAGATCCTCCTCTCAGGTTTCTTTTCCTCAATTCATCACAGGTAAATGTTCTTACTCGCTTCAATGATTAATTTGTGTGCTTCTTTCCCGTCCTCGATTCATTTCCAATCGATTAAAGTCGAGCTTCTGCGTTCCGGATTCGAAATGTTACAAAGCTTAGGGTTAAAGAATGAGATCGAGAGAATGAGAGGTTTTGGTGGTGCACGACGGCGCTAGGTCGGAGGGATGAGAAGTCCGTCGTCGTCGCGTTGAAAGGGGGACTGAGTGAGTGGTGGCCGCTCGGAGAAGAGCTTCTCCGGCGCCGCTCGAACCCTTGGGAAAGAAAGAGAAGAAGTCTGAGAGTTGAACCGTCACATCCCTTACCCTAATTCCTTTTCATTTTATTATTATTATTAATGTTATTAATCTGATTAATTAATTGGTATAATTAGAATATAATATAAGGTTTAACTTCTATTAATTGGGCTAATTGGCATTAGTACAATAAAAATCTGGATAACAATAGAAACGGATCATACTACTGTATTGGGCCTACGAATTCTGATTCACTCCCTTTGGGTCCATAATCACGTTTTTTTTAAGAAGAAATTCTGAAAACAATAACTCTTCTGGGCCAGGTCCTGTCTGGGCCCGGCGCCCTTACCATCACTGCATCAATATTTTACACCCCCAGGGCTTTCTTTTTGGTAAACAAACTCAGCAACAATAATCACCAATAATCACCTTTGGGCCCTGCGCCCCAATTGCTAAAAACACCTTAATTTCAATATTCACCCCCCTGTTTCCTTTTATTTTTCATTTAGATTTTAATTAGTTTTCTTTGTTATTTCTTTTAGATGATAAATACTAATCTTCACTATCATTTTTAGACTTTAATACAATTTTTGACATATAAAAATAATCACAAAAATATTAGTTTAGGCTTGTATTTTAATTCTTTTGCTTGATTAAAATTCTTGTTTTGTCATATAAAAATCATAGAAAATGATAGTTCTTTTAACTCATGCTAGTGCTATATTTTGAATCATTTTATTTTCATGTTTTGTGTTATATTTTCAAGTCATCTTTTAGTCATTTTTGCACTAATTTTGTATCATCGTTTACTTGTAATTTTTACTTGTAATTTCGATCTTCGCTTATGCTTATATTTTCATGCCGCTTTTTGCTCCTAACCATTAGGTAGAAACCATGACAACTTTAGGAATTAGAGGTTCCCATCATATTAGGCTAGTTTTCATCTTAGGCTAGTTTTGTTTCTTTTCCTTTTCAACTTTAAAACATTAACAAATGGAGATGCGAATCACATTAAGAAAGTGATAGAGAAATGAGTGGGATTCATTCCCTAATCTGTTTCTCGATCACTTAGTGGCATAGAAATGAGTGGGATCCATTCCCTAATCTGTTTCTCGGTCACTACTTAATGGGAGAGAAATGAGTGGGATTCATTCCCTAATCTGTTTCTCGAACATTAATTAATGGGATAGAAATGAGTGGGATTCATTCCCTAATCTGTTTCTTGAACATTACATAATGGGATAGAAGTGAGTGGGATTCATTCCCTAATCTGCTTCTCGATCATTATGCATTTTTATGTGATTCGAATCGCGAAGTAAATCCCCTTAAAAAACACTCAACCAAAAACATCTAAAACACTTAATAAAGGCTCAGACCTAAACAAAGTAAGGAAGTGACGCGAAGCCTTGTATTGGGTTTTGTTCATCATGGAATTACATCTAAAAGACACAAACCAATTTTCTCTCTTCTCTCTCTTACCTCCGAGGCATTCTTTCTCTTGCCTTCAGGGCATTCTTTCTCCTAATCGGACACGTTATTTCCGCTCCATTCCCAGCTTAAGACTCCAGAGGTCGAGCAGCGGAGTGCGAATGTAACTGTTCAACTAAAAAACACAAAAACAAACAAAAACTAAAGAGCCGAACTACGGCGCTCTGATTCCTGAAAAGGATACGTAGGCATTAGGTCGCGGGGCCTAAGCGAGCACAACTATTTATAAACCTTATTTTCCCCGTATTTCCTTTTTCATTTGCATGCATTCCCTTAGTAATTAAGCTTTAGATTTACACACCCTTAGAATAGAACAAACATAAGTGGATCCTGTGGAGTACCACAGACGTGAGGGGTGCTAATACCTTCCCCTCGCGTAACCGACTCCCGTACCCTATCTCTGGTCGAAAGACCTTCTCTTATCCTTTCTTTATCTAGGTTTTCTGATATTCCTTTCCCGCTTTGGGATAAATATATTGGTGGCGACTCTGTTCATTTTCGCGGGCGTGCGACAACCCTTTCCAGGGGTTTTTATTAAAATGAAGGAATGTGTGGAAGCTAACCCTTTCCAGGGATTTTATTTTAGACAGATGTTGGAGGCTAACCCTTTCCAGGGGTTTTTATTGAAATGATGGATTGATTTTAATTGACTTTGGAGGCTAACCCTTTCCAGGGGTTTTTATTAAAAATGAAAGGCAGAAAGATTATCTAGTGGAGACTTCTTGTTTAAAGCCCAAGATGAAGGCTGACTCAATGCTGAGGATGATCAAACATGGATCCTAGACCCTGCTAAGGAAGATTGATGAAGATAAGGGTGACAGAGACTGTCTATGTCTCTCATTCCAAAAGGTGTACTCAATGCAAAATTGAGACAAACTTAGCTTGTTTAAAGTCTGGTTTAAATTGGAAGAAACTCACCAGGGTAAGCTAAAAGGTAACTAAAGACCTGTTCCTATGTTTATAAGAAACCTGATGGGTCCTTGTATACAAGCTCAAGAGGAAGCTGGAAATGCTTTTAAGAAGCCTGTGGGTCCTTGTACAAAGCCCAAGAGGAGGCTAATCGAGGGTCCTTGTTATAGCACAAGAGAAAGCTATGTGGTTTTGAACTTATTTTGGCTCTAAGCAAATGGGTAAGAGGTTTCACCGGGAATAATTCCTCTTTGGGTGGATGTGTCCTATTATTTGGATTCTAAGGTTTTTGCCAAGATGTTTCACCGGGAATAATTCATCTTGGGGGTTTGAACTACAGATCTCTAATTAGGAAAGAGCCTTCACCGGGAAGACATTCTCAATCCTAGGTCATATTCCTATAATATATATATATATATATAGTTTAACTGTCCTAAGGTTTATACTCAAACGTAGTTCTAAACAAATATATGTACAGTTTATATTTGACAGTAATTTAAATAAAGACTGTAAATTGAAAGCTTGTAAAGCCTAACCTGGATGGAGTGGAGGCCATTGAAGAAGTATGTACAGAGCCTTACCAGTAATTGATGGATAACAGTTGAATATATAGGATAAACAGTTAATGGTTTTTTTGAAAACAGAAGAAGTGAAGATGGACAAAGGTCACATAGGTATCTGAAGAGTTTCACCGGGAATAATGCCCTTCAAATACCAGAAGAATGTTTTGAAAACAGAAAGAAGATTTTGAAAATACAGTTTTGAAAACAAGCTAAGAAGAGAAGGTTTTTGGGACTTACACTCTATTAGAGGCCCAGTACTTTACAGTACTGGTGTAAAAGCAATTTGAAAAATGATTTGGAATGATGCAAGGTTTTGTTGTTTGAAAACCTTAATCATCCGATTTGTTAGAGATTGAAAACAGTTCTGAATATTGACAAAAGTCAACTTAATCAAAGTAAAAATAAAGATTTTTACTTAATTAAGACCTAAACAATTAGGGTTTTATCATAAACTTTATTTACAAAATGATTAGATTGAAACAAAGTGAATATATGTATTTAAAGTATTTAAGAAAACACTTAAAACATACTATTTTAAACCTAATAAAAATATATGAAATAAATAATATTTTTATGATTTTTTTATTCATTCACAAAATAGGTATATTAAATGATAAGTGTGTGAAAAATGAAGTGAAAATAAATTAATTTGATAGGTTAAATAAATATGTGAAGTTTTGTGAGAAAATGAAAGAAATTGTGTGTAAAAAAATAGTTTTGGCCCTTGGAGGGTTTGAACCCACGCCCTCTAGGCCACATACTCGAAACAAACACCACTGAGCCAACGCGCGTGTGGTGATAGTGACTTGCCTTCATTTGGTTATGTTTCAAAACAAGTTGCAAATCCTTGAAAAATAAAAGAATCAAAAAGTCTGGGGCGAGGGGGATTCGAACCCCAGACTTGAGGCATGATGATACTAAGGGCGTATGGGAGGCCACTAGGGCAAGTTTGTTCAGTCGTTAAGGGAATGCCTATCATTAAAAATAAAACAAACTTTGCTCAGAGATTTGAAAAATGGCGCCACCCTCCATCTTCGTCTTCAACCTCAAGCTCCATTAATTCAAATTTCTGAACTCTCTCAACTCTCAACCATTTGCAATGATGTAAACATGAAACTTGCTCTAAATTCACTCACGATTCTAAATATGTAACTAACATGAATTAATATTAACTACATCTAACTAATTTACCAGAAATCGTGAAGAACCCTAAAATTTCAAAAACAAATTAAATGACTATACTGCAAGATAAATGGATGATGATAGAGGGTTTTCAATCCTCTGATGATGCTGAACAAGATAGAATCGAGCTATTTCACAAAGAGTACTTAAATTAGAGAAGTGAGGTTCAGGAACTTACCTCTGAAAATGGAGGTCGTGAGGATGATTGAGAGCACCTGGGCTTGAATGAATGATCTCAATAGCTTCCCTGAGACTCAATGATGCTAACTGAATGCTTGTTGGAGTTTGAATCCTCCTGAATTGCTCTATGGTCCTCCCTCGATTTCAGCTTCAAGTGAACATGGAGGGTGTTGATTCTTGAGTTACAGATGAGCTGCAGCCATCTGGTTAGCTTCACTATGACCTGAGGAATGTGCCTGGATGATTGGCTTGGCTCAGAACCTCCTGAATTATTCCATGGACCTCCAACTGCAAATGCTCCAAAGTGAGAGCAACAATGGTGTTCCTCCACTTACAGAAGTGATCCAGGTGCTTGGATCACCTCAAATGACCTCCCTTGAGATGTTAGAATGCTTACTTTCCAAAGATGAGCTCTGGTTTGAAGAAAACGATTCTTCTTGCCAAAGAACTTTGAAAAACAATAAGCATGAGAAAAGAAAGAGAAAGCAAGGAATTGAGTTGCTTTGGTGTGTTTTCTGAATGAGAATGAGGCCTCTATTTATAGGGAATTGGTTCAGAGTAATTGATCATAGTAGGCTTGCTTAATGAGGTGAGTTTGGTTTCTTAGCCATGAAGAAAGTTTGAAAATATCCCAAATGCAATGATGCATTTTCGGGCTAGCTTCCCCAACCATTGATCTTGCATGATCTTAGGGAACATTTCTGATTCAGAGGAGAGTTCTAATTGGCTTAGAGCAAGATTCCTTGATGATTCACCATTTGCCATAAATTCAAAAATGCAATCATTACATAACCACATGCCTTTGTTTTTGGGAATCTTCTCTAATCCTTATGCAATGATGAATTTGAATGTATGGCATGTCTTCAGATGTATTAGAGGTCGTGTAGCATCATTTAGTGAATCAAAATGCACAAAATTGCAAAGTTTCAAATTGTACATGACCTATAATTTCACTTCATGAGGCCAACTTTGAACAAGCATAACTCCTAGCTCAAATTGAATTTGGAGAAGGTTGAACACAATTTGGAAAGCCCTAAACATCTACTTCAAATCATTAGTTTATGTCTTCTTCAGAATCATTTGGGAAATTTGTGAAAAATGAGCCCAAAGTTGGATGAAAACTAGGTTAAAACACTTAGAAAAATTTCTAAGTGTTTGACCTAAACTTCAAAATTTCCAAAACTTCATAAATGGTTGATCTTTTGAAAAAAGTTCCTTTGTAAGATGTTGTTTTATTTTGCAAGATCTACAACTTTCATGTTGGAAGTTTTTTGAGTTGTGTAGGTGAAATTTTGAGTTCTCACCATGCCTTCAAAAACCCTAATTCCCGACTTTTCGCTCCTTGATGAATTTCTTTGAATTTCTTTGGTCAAATGACTTTGACATCCATATATTGATGATATTGATCTTTGAAAGTCATTTTTTGACCAAAAACCTTAAAAGTCAATGATGATCCTTCACAGTTGACTTTTTCCTGACAAAGTGAATTTTTGGGCTTTTGTGTAGAAACAAGATCTTTTCCTCAAATGAATGATGTAAATGGATTATATTGAGGTAGTAGAGATTCTTGAATCATGTCTTGAGTTTTGGATTCATGCCCTGATTAAA
The DNA here is from genome assembly GCF_029867415.1 of Vicia villosa. Taxonomy (NCBI): domain Eukaryota; kingdom Viridiplantae; phylum Streptophyta; class Magnoliopsida; order Fabales; family Fabaceae; genus Vicia; species Vicia villosa. The sequence continues at coordinate 200,261,801 of NC_081180.1, read as the reverse complement.
AGTCAACTATCTTGGTGAATTAGGTCAAAACCCTAATTTGTCGACCATGTGAAAATAATGACTGTAGACTTTGAATTGAAGTGTGATGTCCAGTAGATCTTGTAATATGAGTTATTTGAAGATGATTGATGTCTGTGAATGGTTCCCTGAGGCTTTTTAGGGTTTCCCAAAAGTGATCCCTGATTTTAGTCCTTGATAGGCTCAAAATCCTAGTCTGGTGACCTGAGTAAACCTGTACTCATATGACTGGATGTCTAATCAATCATAGATGAGAAAAGTGAAGTCTTTGAGCCTCATGATTGTATTAGGGACTAATCCTTGTATTGATTGATCCTTTGCCTGAGCTTTCTTGTCTTTGAGCATCCTCGATTGGATACCAGATGGAGAAGTGACTGCTCTGGGAACTTGTCTTGACCTGATGAAAAATCCTGAAGATATGCCATCTCAGGGGGGTCAAAAATTAGGGTATGACAGATGCCCCTATTTAAGTTTCTTTTATCTGGAGGGAGAGAGATTGATATCTCGATCTCTCCTGCGTAAAAGAGACTTAAATATCAAAGAATGCCCGAATTTTGGGCGCTCCTGAGATGTTGTAACTGACATAGTCTTTGCATGACTTGATCCCGTTGTCGCGCTTGGCGGGGGATGAGGAGACAAACTCCTGCAGAAATACTTGATGTGGATTCTGGTGAATGGATGGCAATGTTGGATGCGCAATCCATCTTCTTTAACTAAGTGTTGATACTTAGAAAAAGGTAAACAACCTCTCCTCGTTTCGGATGTCCATATCTCGAAACTGGTCTCGGTTGTGTTTGGACAATATCTCAGATAAAGAGAAAATTTCCAACGGTTTGTTTCCTCATCAAACTTCTCATCAGCACTTGGAGACGAGACGCCATTTGATGGTAAATAAAGAAACTTCAAAGGTTTGTTTCCTCGTCAAACTTCTTATCAGCGCTTGGAGATAAGATGCCATTTGACGGTAGTAAAGAAACTTCAAAGGTTTGTTTCCTCGTCAAACTTCTTATCAGCGCTTGGAGATAAGATGCCATTTGACGGTAGTAAAGAAACTTCACCATCTTCCCTTTTGACTTGATGTCTTTGAAAGAATGTCATATGGCCTCATGATCTTTTGAGGGGCTAATGACTTTGTTTGAAGGCGGACGAACTGTTTTCGGGGTGGAAACTGCCATTCGTCGACTGATGCCTGGGGAATCAACGAATTGTTTTCCTAAGAGGAAAACTGCCATTCATCGACTCTGTGGGGAGTTAAACATCCCAGAAACAGACAAACTGTTCGAAGAAACCGCCATTTGTCGATCTCTTGAGTATTTAACAGACGAACTGTCTTTTCTTGGGAAAAGACTGCCATTTGCCAATTGCTAGGGGAGCAAACTGTCTTCTACTGGGAGAGACTGCCATTTGTCGACCCTGTCATGAAAGAAAGTGAGCAAACTGTCTTCTGCTGAAAGAGACTGCCATTTGCTGACTTTGTTGTGATAGAAAGTGAGCAAGCTGTCTTCTGCTGAAAAAGACTGCCATTTGCTGACTCCGCTGGGAATCGTGAACTATCTTCCTGGATGAAGACTACCATTCACTGACTCCGCTGGGGAATTATTTGTCGATCTGCTGGGAGATTCTGAAATTTTCTTTAACAAAAAAGTGGCATCTCTCGACCTTGCTGGGGAAATACCAAACCTGTAGGGAATTCCAAAATGTGAAGCAGACTATCTTATCTGAAGAAGACTGTCGAATGTCACTCTGCAGGAGATTCTCGGCTGAGGAATTCTAAAAGTGAACAAACTATCTCTTTGAGGGAGACTACCATCTGTTGACTTGCTTGGTGAGATCCTTGTGTATGAACTGCTGTTTCGAAGGAAAAAGTTTCTCCGGAACTTGCAGGGGAAACTTGAGTTCATGCCTCAATGACTCGGGCATTCACATGATCAAAGCCTGACTCGACTATGCAGTTATGATGTAATGTCGCAGATGTAAAATCCTTTATTCATTTATATTTATATATATGTTTTTTTTATTTTATTTATAAAAAACTATATGTATTATTTTCAAACCTTTTTTTTTCTAATAATAATATTTTTATTTATTTATTTATTTATCATCTTTAGTAAATTATTTTTTTTTATATTTTATATTTATTTATTTACATTATATTAAATTATTTATTTTCTTTCATTCTTTTCTTATGTATTTATTTATAATTAATAATATTTATTTTATTTAAATTATTTTTTATTTATTTAAATATTTTCAATGATTCATATATGCTTTATTTTAATTCCTAAAAATTATTTATACACTCGATTTAATTATCTTATCCCGATTTAATTAATTAGGTCGCGAGACCAATATTTAATTAAATCAACTCACCATTCTACTCAATTTGAATCCTGATTAGGGTTTACGAGGACTATTCCCTACACTGAATATTTTATTTGCTGTGCTTTTTCAGGGTTGCTTTTCAAATACGTTCCGACTGCGCGCCACGCCCTTCACGAAGCTAAGTGTTTAATTTATTTTAAAAGTCTATTTCGTTTCCTTTTATTTTTAGGGTTTACCCTTTTAACCCTTTTTGAATGTGCATACACTCACCTATTATCTGCCTTTGCCTTTGCTATTTTTCAGGGTTAACCCCGAGGCTTCCTCCGACTGCCAACCATATCAGATCAAATCAGAGCTAAGTGCCTTTGTTTATATATTTTATTTTGAATTTCTTTATCCTTTTATTATTAGGGTTAGCAATGTTCGCCTCCGAATCGATAATGCACTCACCCCATTTTTTTGTTTGCCATTTTTCCCACATCTTCAGGGTTTGTCAATTGCCAAAGCGTCGAGTATCGGTAACCCTAAACCCTAATCTCAATTGTATTATTACTTGTTTCAAACCTATTTGTCTTATTTTATCCCGCTGGTTTCAATTCCCCTCTCCTCCGCTGGTTGCAATTTCCCTTCCCCCATTATCACTGTTAATATTAATTGTTGTGGTTAGTAATTCTAGGGAGTGCAACTTGTTAACTGAATTAGCATCACTTAAATTTACAAGATAATATAACTGAACATAATCACGTGATTGGTGCACACACGCACACTTTTGGGTAAACCTCTCTGTTGCCTGTTGCCTGTTGCCTTGTTGCCTTGTGTTTTTTTTGCAGATTAGTCAGTCCCTCGAATACGAGGATACCTCAGCCATGTTGCCTCGATTAAAGATCATGGTCCCTAATGATGCTGCCTTCGATACACTAAAAATGATCTCGACCCTCGGAAGTTGCCTACGAAAAGGCTGAGGTATCCTCTGGTTGCCTACACGAAAGGCTATTCTGAACCTTCCCTTAGACTACCTGCCTCTCTATGGTATGGGTCAGTCTTATGGCGAACGATAAAGCGATGACCCTTCAACCTCCAAATGAAAGGCTTCCTGCCCACTTATGGCAAGGATAGACCCTTTCACCCTGAAAGGCTAAAAGAACTCCATTTTTCAAACTATAAGGTAATTGCCCTTAATTGCTTTGCCTTGCTCTAAAAATATTTTTTCATATTCTTTCTCATAAACCTTCAAAAGGGCTACGCTCATTCACGAGCTAAAGTCCCTATTCTTTTTCTTCTACATTTCTAAAAACAAAGAGCAAAGCAGTTAAGAGCCCATGGAAAACCATGGATGCAAAAGGTGCCTTACACCTTCCCTTTGCATAATTACCCCCCGAACCCTATTTTATTTAAAAGGTTTTTCCTGTTCTTTTAGCCTTTCTAATTAATTTGGATAAAATAAAAGTCGGTGGCGACTCATGCTTAACCGCGACATTTCGATAAAAAGTCAGGTCACCGTATTACAGAACTGGCGACTCTGCTGGGGATAAAAATTCGATAAAAGAGGGGTTACCTTAAAAGTTTAGGATTCACTTTAAATGTTTTCTATTGTTTGTTTTGCTTGTTTTAATTTCCAAGGCTGTTTTGGGAATTCTGCTGTGTGAAAGGTCCTACACCCGGATCTAGTGTACCTTAAGTATGTGGCATGAGAACAGGGAAGCTGTACGACATGTATCGTCATGGTTGAACTGGTGGCCACCGTTAGTGCGACGCTTTGGTTTGTCCTGATGGCCCTTGAATCTGATCGAGGAGACATTTGGCTACCGCGTGGTGTCATGAGCACTAATTCGCCTTTAGAACCTTAGTTGAACTTGACTTTGGCTTATAAGAAGTAGCGAGATGGCTGGCTTCGGATTCCTGACTGAAGCCGGTTGATACTCGATGCTACACTCATTGAGATTGGACTCAAGGGATGCTTTTGGCTGGCCGATTAAGTGCTATGTTGAGACAATACCCACGAGAAAGATCAGGGATATGAGCACCATAGAACCTGGTTACTTTTTAGGACAGGTTGAACCAACTAAACAAAAGGAAGAAGGGTATATACCTATGAACTTCATGCAAGCCTACCCTTAAGGCAATTGTGTGACTTGCTTGTGTTTGTTATTTACTTGGCATCATGACATCATGACATCATGGCATATCATATCCACTAACAATTTCAAGGACCAAGAAATTTATATTTGTACTGTTTTGTAGGACATGGCTTTTTCTAATAGGGATTATGTACGACTCAACTTTGTAGGGATACCTTCTGAGCTTAAGGAGCTTGCCTTAGAAGTCCCTGGAGATTCTAAGTTTGCTGAAAGACATGGTTATCTACTCCGACTGGTCACCTCTCAATTTGAAGAAGATATGATGAGAGTCTTATGCCAATTCTTTGATCCCGAGCATCATTGCTTCACTTTTCCAGATTATCAGTTGGTACCTACCTTAGAGGAGTTCTCGGATTTACTTGGTATACCCATCTCTGATCATTTACCCTTTACTGGTTTGGAGAGCACTCCAAAACCTGAGACTATTGCTGCTGCGCTACACCTAAAGAGATCAGACATTGTTTCCAACTGGGATACCAAAAATGGAGTCGAAGGTCTCTCGGCCAAATTCTTATTTGGGAAAGCTCGACAATTTCTGAAAGCCATGAGTTACCATGCTTTTGAAGATGTTTTGGCTTTATTGATATATAGTTTGGTTTTGTTTCCTAATCCTGATCAATTCATTGATGTGCACGCAATCAAGATCTTTTTAACCCACAACCCAGTGCCTACACTACTGGGAGATATTCTACACTCTCTTCACTCCCGTATCATGAAGAAGCGAGGGACTCTTATGTGTTGCACACCCTTTCTAACTAGGTGGTTTATTTCGCACCTTCCGCGTTCAGTGGTCAGAAACGATCAAAAGATGCAATGGTCTCGAAGAATCATGTCACTATCTCATTCAGATATCCGTTGGCACGTCATATCTCAGGAGTACGTCACTATTATCGATCATTGTGGGAAATTCCCTAATGTTCCTCTCCTTGGCATTAGAGGGGGAATCACCTACAATCCTTCATTAGCCCTACGACAGTTTGGTTATGCTCGAAGAGATGGTCCTCATCACTTAATTATTGAAGGGGTTGTTTTCAACTATGAAGAAGATGTTCAAAACCAACGCCGAGAGTTCATACGAGCTTGGAATAAAGTGTACAAGGTAGATAGCAAGAGTTGGGGGCAAAAGAACTCCTTTCCTTCAGAACCTTATCTCAGATGGGTGCGCACTCGCGCTCAACGTTTTGTCATGCCATATCCCTATGTTAGACCTGTGATTGTTGAACCTGAATGTGAAGAAAAGGTTCCTTTGGTTATTCTCCATCCGGACATGCCTACCGATTTAGAAGAACTACAAAAGTCATGGGTTCAATTGAAAGAAGAAAGAGATACTTTTGAGGCTCAATTCCGTGCTAAAGAGAAACAAGTGTTAGAACTCACGAGACTACTTCAGGCGGAGCAAGGTATCAACAACTTCATTGGATTAAAGAGGAAGCGCCCATGGGAGACTTGAAGGAGTTTTATCTTATTACTATTTTTATTTCTAGTTGTTTTACTTATTTGTTTTCTTTTGTAAGCCTAAAGGTGGCAAAGAACCATAACTAAGTACAAGTTAATTATTATTATTATCATTATTATTAATAAATTTGTTCTTTCTTTCTTGTTTAAGAAAATTTAAATTTCAAGGTCCTTGAAAACACTACATATGCATAATCATATCATTCATAAACATCGCATCACAGGTTTCATAAAAACAAATGCCTCATCTTTCCGCTGTTTATTTCAGCGAGAAAATGGATCTCGAACAATCTGTCAAAAATCTTCAGGCTCAGAATAACCAGTTCCGGAAAATAATCTTTCACTTGGCCAAGGGGCAAGAATTACTAAAGGCACTTCTGATCGAGAAGGAGAAGGATCAACATAAGCATCAAGGTGGTCAAGATAATCAGAGATCCAAGCCTAAGCGATCATTTTCTCTATTACCCATACCGCTGTCTCAAGTTCTGCAACAACTGCTCAATCAGAACTTGATAACTCTATTGCCTCCATATTCATTTCCTGCTAATCCTGCTCCTGGGTACAAGTACCATGCGAGATGTGCTTATCATTCGAATAGTCCTGGTCATGATACAGAGGATTGTTGGCAACTGAAGCACAAGATTCAAGACTTAATTGATGAAAAGATCATTGGTTTCAATTCACCTGAGAAACCTCCTATGGCTAATATTGTGCACAACCCGAAAGGTCATAATGAACACAACCTAACCGCTGGGGCATTTCCACAACAACAAAGACGCAAGCCAGATGCACCTAAGCGTCAGTTCACGAAGATCAACATGTCACTGGCTCAGGCATTACAACATTTGTTGAAAGCAAACTTGATTACTGTGAGGGATCCTCCTGTAAAGCCCAACACTTCCGCTCCTAGCTATAAGCCCAATGCGAGGTGCGCATATCATTCCAATAGCCCTGGACATGATACAAATGATTGTTGTCCATTGAATAACAAGATTCAAGACATGATCGATGCTGGTGAAATTGAATTCAATCATCCCAAGACTCCTGTAGTGATCACCGCTCCCATTCCTAGTCACGACAAGATTGATTAATGTTTAGAAGGATGAACTTTTTAGATCATTAGATTTACTTTCATTTGCAATTTCTTTTCCGGTTTGTTTAAACATTCGAATTATGATAGACATTATCTGTTTTAATAATCATCATCAAGTGCATTGCATATGTTTGTCTTGAATAAATTATTTCGCTATCACTCATTTTAATCATGTTTGTACTTTGCACGTGTTCTATGATAGTCAACTCCAGCTAAGCGATAAGCCTTTTAAGGGAGGATGATGAAAACGATACCGCAACCTCATACAGTATGCTTTTGAGCGGACTATGCTGACGGTGTACAGGCATTGTTTCAATTCCTAAACAGTGGAGATATAAGGATGTTAATCCCTCGTCAACCCCTTTGAGCCTAAGAAGTAGAAGTTTCTTTCTTGTACTAACTAAAACCCTTAATCATAACCTAGGGCAGGGTAGTTCTCAGTTAATCTGGTTGTGCATTATATTTTAAGAGAATCATTCAGTACACCTTTCAATAAAGGCTTCAGTCACAAGCGTTCATCCGCACACATCAAAGAAGTGTTGGAGATGTCAATCAAAAGCCAACGATGGTTCATCAATCATTAAGCAAGGCAGTCAATATTTTTCAAAAAAAAAAGAAAAAAAATGAAAAAACATATATACAAAGAAAAGCCCGCTAAGTCTAAAATCAAAAGACGACTTAGGCAAAAATCAAGGCATTCCGCTGACTGTAAGCTCGAAATAGACAGTTCAAGCAAAAGTTAGGGATATCAGAAAGATGAAAACAGAGAAGTCAATAAATTCCTGAACAACACAATGTTGTGACTACCAAAAGGAAGAAGTGACTGCCATCTAAAAAAAAATTATCTCTATTTGTGAACCATCATCATTATCAAAGGTGCAAACCTAAAAGTCTCTTGGAACCTGAATGCATAAGTTGAATTAACAGAGTTTAGGACTGAAGATCATCACGAATAGGGGTGGGTACAATCAAATTTTGAGCCTTTATCCTTTGTTTTTTAAACCTTGAACCAAGCCACGTTACAACCCTTGAAAGTCCTAATTGAAGCATAGTTAGTTCGAAAGCATACTGGCACCAAAAGGGTATCCCGACTCCTTAAGGTTTACTGCAAATGTTAAGTTGATATCCTGTTCTTACAAACATCACATTGTTACAAATAGCATGTTTTACAAATATCACGCTTTTACATCTCTTGTTTTAATATTTTTCAAAAACTCAAGACAAACGTATGCATTGCATCTCATGAATTCATTATTAAATAAATTCTGCTACATAATTTCAAACGTTAGCAACAAAAAGAATTTGCACAGGGTACAACTAATGACTAGAAGTTATCCCGATAAACAAGATTACTCCGAGAAGCAACGTCTACTATGCATACAAGGGGCATGGCACGTTTTGCCCAATCAATCTGGGGCAATCAAGTCAAGATTCGAAGAATCTCTCAAATGCCAAAAAGTCAAAGGCATACATCACAAGTAGATTTCAAACTATTTCCCGATCAGTCAGGGGCATCATACTAAGAATTAGGGGGATGTCGCCCATAGTGCACGTCTCATAAAGTCCTCACGAGGCGAATCTACCCAAAGTGCCTACTAGCAGGGGCAAATCTATACAAGTCCAGTTTGACATCTTGATCAATACTTAGTGATGTGTCCTAATCAAATCCAGGAATGGTAGTTACTATAATACTGGGGGCAACGTCTGATTTCACAAGATCATGCCCCCCACAGAGTAATCACTAAGAAGATATCTTCAAACATATTCGTCCTAACAAAGACATGGCTCCCCAACAGAGTTTACGTCTTCAACACCACCGGTTCTCCAACACTTTGCTCTTCTCCAACATGGCTTACTAATATCATTCATCCCCAAGCAGAAATCATAAATTCCCAGCTGAGCGTCTCCAAGCAAAGATCAAAACATCAAACTCACAATGACATAGAGATTTATCTTCTCAATCATGATGCTTCGAGTAACATAAATCATAGCCATACATCATATACATCACATGCATATCCATACATTGCATGCGGTTATAATTCATACATAACATACAAAGCGTCCCATTTTATTTTTGAGAACTCCATCTCATTCATTGTATACATCATAAACATTGCATAAAACTGACATTGTTACCAAGTGAATATTATCTGACAGGTACATTACAAAGTTCGAATCTTATTTAAAGAAAAGCCTAAAGCACGGCCCTCCAGACATCTACGGATGCAAATCGGATTAGTCTAACGCACGACTTATTCATCAACCTAACGCACGGTTTTCTAGACATCTGAGGAGCAATTGAGAATAGTCTAACGCAAGATTTATTCTTCGACCTAACGCACGGTTTTCCAGACATCTGAGGATGCAATTGAGAATAGTCTAACGCACGATTTATTCTCCGACCTAACGTGTGGTTTTCCAGACATCATCTGCTGATGCAAACTAAATTCAGACTAACGCATGACTCAATCTATTCTCCAAAAATGATCTAATGTACGACATATTCTGGTTCTCAATTCTATCAAGCTCGATGGCATCTTCAAGCCCATCCCCCTACCTCAGCTAGGGCAAATTTCTCGGTAGTCTAGTATTCAATCCTCTTCCGCCTTCAGATTCCGATTGGCATACAAACCACTCTACATCTTCAGGTTTAAGAAAATTGAACAGGGGCAGCTGTCATACCCCAAAATTTTCCCATACTATTTCTCTTATTCAAATTCAAATCAATACACAAAGTTCCAAGACGCACTCTCCTATACAAGGCTCATAAATTAGGGTTTGGTTTATTCAAAGGAAAATCAGTAAATCAATGGCTCCAAGGCATCTCATATGGCTCAATATATCTCACATCATCCTCATGACAAGTATCAAATCTCATCTCAAAGGATTGGTCACTCAATTGCTCAGAAAGTCAATAGTCGACTAAGTTAACCTAAAAGTCAACTGTGGTCAAAATAAAGTCAAAACTCCTGATTTTTTGTCAAGATCCTCATATTGAAGTATCATTCACCATTTGATCAAGAATTGATCATGGTTCATCAAGGAGAGATTAAAAATCAACAAATCAAAAAGTTGCTAAATTAGGGTTTTGCATAGGAAAAGTCAACTGAACTTTGACCAGACATAACTCTCACATGGAACATCCAAAATTTTCCATCCAAATCTCATCTTGAAGGAAATTTCATTCTCTACAAAATTGTCTCTCACATGCCAAGTCCAAAAATGCTTCATTTGAGAGATATGGATTAAAACATTATAGGTCCTTTTCAAAAGTCAACCAAAAGACACTTTTTTCAAAAGGACATATAAGCAGCATGGAAAAGAATTTTTATATGAGACCAAAGACACTGGTTAGAGGACTCTCTAAGGTTTCCAAAAAGTCCTAGAACACTTCCATACCTCAAAAATTGAGAGAGATAGGCCTTGTCAAAGTTGGACTATTAAAAAAAATGTGAAGAGAAAAGGTTCAAAACTCCAAACATTTCCAAATGGGCCTATGTTCTTTTCATCCAATCTTCATCTTAGGCCCATGCACGTCCCAAAAATATATTTTTTCCATTTTGTATTATTTTTATTGATATGTTATGGTTTTTATTTATTAAAAATCATAATTTAATCATGTAAAATAATAAAAATAAAAGATATGATCTTTTCTTCAATTTTAGGCCTAAGATTCAATCAATATATTCTCCTAAAACAAATCAAATTCGTGTACCCATAATTTGGTGAGAAAAAGATTGATAATGGCCATATTTAGAAACATTAAATAAAAAATTTCAATCAAATTTTTTTCTAATAGAAATCAAAGATTCAAAGAGATTTCCTTCAGTTTTATCAACCCTGAGCATTCCTTTATAAGTAGATGACCAATCCAGAGTGCAAGGGTTCAGAAAAAATTGGCTGCAAGAACCCTAATCCCGAGTCCAAGATTCCAAAAAATCTCAAAGTCTAATTCTGAGATTAGAGCCAGTTCAAGGTGTTCTAATCATCCATACACGTTCCTTGAAGATCATTGAAGGTGTTTGGATCCTTGCTCGACACCAACAACTCCAGAATTACCTCCAATAAGCCAAGGTATCTCGAAACTTTTTTTGGTTCGATTGCATTAATTCATAAGGCATGAACATCAATTGAGTGCATAATCTTGTTTATCTTAGTGTGTTTATCGTTTCTGGATAATTTGGTATGTTGTTATGCTGTTTCGAGTACGATGCCATTGTTAGGGATCTTGCCCCAATTTGGGGGTTTTGGCTACAGGAGAAATCAGTGTTCAAGATTACCATGGTTGGATTCGCATGGTCTGGACGATCGTAACCAAGCCCTCGCGAAAAAATTTTATATGTGTTTGCATCAATTCGTTATTTTGCAGGTGGTGTGAGCTTGTGTTTTTACAGCGCTTCATAAGAAAAAGCGTTGTAAAAGGTCATTTGTAGGATTCTCAATGAAGAAGATGACCTCGTGGCGTCATCTGATTGGCTATTTCAAAATAGCTTTGCGCGCGTTTTGTTAGTTGGCCCAGATGGATCGCGTGCAATAAGAAACACGCTTTATCATGCTCCCTCTCAATCTGGGCCCTCTGATCAAGATCTCTTCCCATCCAATGCCAGGCAAGCCGCAGGTGCATCGTACTCCCTCAGCGCGCGGCACACCTGATCGCAAGCTAAGTTTTTTTTTCAATTTTTTTTTTCTTTTTAATTACATAAAATCCATTATTCATTTATATTTATATATATGTTTTTTTTTTAATTTTATTTATAAAAAACTATATGTATTATTTTCAAACCTTTTTTTTTCTAATAATAATATTTATTTTTATTTATTTATCTTCTTTAGTAAATTATTTTCTTTTATATTTTATATTTATTTATTTACATTATATTAAAATATTTATTTTCTTTTATTCTTTTCTTATCTATTTATTTATAATTAATAATATTTATTTTATTTAAATTATTTTTTATTTATTTAAATATTTTCAATGATTCATATAAGCTTTATTTTAAATCAAAAAATTCCTAAAAATTATTTATACACTCGATTTAATTATCTTATCCCGATTTAATTAATTAGGTCGCGAGACCAATAATTAATTAAATCAACTCACCATTCTACTCAATTTGAATCCTGATTAGGGTTTACGAGGACTATTCCCTACACTGAATATTTTATTTGCTGTGCTTTTTCAGGGTTGCTTTTCAAATACGTTCTGACTGCGCGCCACGCCCTTCACGAAGCTAAGTGTTTAATTTATTTTAAAAGTCTATTTCGTTTCCTTTTATTTTTAGGGTTTACCCTTTTAACCCTTTTTGAATGTGCATACACTCACCTATTATCTGCCTTTGCCTTTGCTATTTTTCAGGGTTAACCCCGAGGCTTCCTCCGACTGCCAACCATATCAGATCAAATCAGAGCTAAGTGCCTTTGTTTATATATTTTATTTTGAATTTCTTTATCCTTTTATTATTAGGGTTAGCAATGTTCGCCTCCGAATCGATAATGCACTCACCCCATTTTTTTGTTTGCCATTTTTCCCACATCTTCAGGGTTTGTCAATTGCCAAAGCGTCGAGTATCGGTAACCCTAAACCCTAATCTCAATTGTATTATTACTTGTTTCAAACCTATTTGTCTTATTTTATCCCGCTGGTTTCAATTCCCCTCTCCTCCGCTGGTTGCAATTTCCCTTCCCCCATTATCACTGTTAATATTAATTGTTGTGGTTAGTAATTCTAGGGAGTGCAACTTGTTAACTGAATTAGCATCACTTAAATTTACAAGATAATATAACTGAACATAATCACGTGATTGGAGCACACACGCACACTTTTGGGTAAACCTCTCTGTTGCCTGTTGCCTGTTGCCTTGTTGCCTTGTGTTTTTTTTGCAGAATAGTCAGTCCCTCGAATACGAGGATACCTCAGCCATGTTGCCTCGATTAAAGATCATGGTCCCTAATGATGCTGCCTTCGATACACTAAAAATGATCTCGACCCTCGGAAGTTGCCTACGAAAAGGCTGAGGTATCCTCTGGTTGCCTAAACGAAAGGCTATTCTGATCCTTCCCTAAGACTACCTGCCTCTCTATGGTATGGGTCAGTCTTATGGCGAACGATAAAGCGATGACCCTTCAACCTCCAAATGAAAGGCTTCCTGCCCACTTATGGAAAGGATAGACCCTTTCACCCTGAAAGGCTAAAAGAACTCCATTTTTCAAACTATAAGGTAATTGCCCTTAATTGCTTTGCCTTGCTCTAAAAGTATTTTTTCATATTCTTTCTCATAAACCTTCAAAAGGGCTACGCTCATTCACGAGCTAAAGTCCCTATTCTTTTTCTTCTACATTTTTGAAAACAAAGAGCAAAGCAGTTAAGAGCCTATGGAAAACCATGGATGCAAAGGGTGCCTTACACATTCCCTTTGCATAATTACCCCCCGAACCCTATTTTATTTAAAAGGTTTTTCCTGTTCTTTTAGCCTTTCTAATTAATTTGGATAAAATAAAAGTCGGTGGCGACTCATGCTTAACCGCGACATTTCGATAAAAAGTCAGTTCACCGTATTACAAATATGTTGACATTTTTGCGCGGTCCTACCAAGATATGCCAGGGTTGGACACAGATATTGTGGAGCATCGTTTGCCGTTGAAACCAGAATGCCTTCCTGTCAAGCAAAAGCTAAGGAAAAGTCATCCCGATATGGCGGAGAAGATTAAGAATGAGGTCTTAAAGCAGATAGATGCAGGTTTCCTTGTAACTTCTGTATACCCTCAATGGATTGCCAATATCGTGCCTATTACGAAGAAAGACGAAAAAGTTCGCATGTGTGTTGATTATAGAGATTTGAATAAAGCCAGTTCGAAAGATGATATTCCTCTACCTCACATTGACATGTTGGTAGATAGCATGGCAAAATTCGAGGTTTTCTCCTTCATGGATGGTTTTTCAGGATACAACCAGATTAAGATGGCATCTGAAGACATGGAAAAGACAACATTTATCACGCCATGGGGAACATTCTGCTACAAAGTAATGCCTTTTGGGTTAAAGAATGCTGGCGCGACGTATCAGAGGGCCATGACTACTCTTTTCCATGATATGATGCACAAAGAGATTGAGGTTTATGCGGATGACATGATTGCCAAGTCCCAGTCAGAGGAAGGGCACATGGAGGATCTTTTAAAGTTTTTTCAGCGTTTGAGAAAGTATTGTCTCCGCCTGAATCCTAACAAATACACTTTTGGTGTCCGTTCTGGAAAATTATTGGGTTTCGTTGTCAGCCAGAAAGGAATCGAAGTAGATCTTGATAAGGTCAAAGAAATTCAGGAAATGCCAGCACCAAAGACTGAGAAACAAGTGAGAGGTTTCCTCAGACGTTTGAATTATATCTCCAGGTTCATTCCCAATATGACTACTACATGTTGTTAGAACAAGATTTGTTCTTATCAATTATCTTAGTTTTGATGATAACAATAATATGAATTTTGCTTAAGATAATATGGTACTCTAATCCAATGCAATTTCCCTTTCAGGAAATATATATAAAGAGTACGCATAATTCAGCGCTCAGAAGTTGTGTCTCAAATGGTTCAGCATGCAACATCAGAACATGGTCTGGCAAGACATCAGAAGATGGTCGAAGCAGAATCAGAACATGGGTCTATGGAAGCATCAGAAGAACATGAGATCAGAAGCACTGAAGATCAGAAGATGGTATCACGCAACAGAAGCACTTCAAGATCAGAAGATCAGAAGATGCTATGCACCAAGCTGTTTTGACTCTGATGATATTCAAACGTCGTATTCACAAACATCAGATCAGAAGGAAGTACAGGTGGCAGACTACGCTGACTGACAAAAGGAACGTTAAAGCTACTAAAGGCAACGTCAGTAGACACAGCGTGAACAAGGCTCGAGGTAGTTGACAAAAGCGTATAACATTAAATGCGATGCTGTACGGAACACGCAAAGCATTAAATGCACTCAACGGTCATCTTCTCAACGCCTATAAATATGAAGTTCTGATGAGAAGCAAGGTAACCAATTCTTAACAACTCTGAACGAAAATAAACTTGCTGAAACGCTATTCAATCAAAGCTCAGAATCTTCATCAACTCACTACATTGCTGTTGTAATATCTTAGTGAGATTAAGCTTAAACGATAAGAGAAATATCACAGTTTGTGATTATAGCTTTTAAGAAGCATTTGTAAACTCTTGAATAGATTACATTAAGTTGTAAGGAACTAGAGTGATCGTGTGATCAGTATACTCTAGGAAGTCTTAGCAGTTGGCTGAGCAGTTTGTAACTAGAGTGATCAGGTTGATCAGTAGACTCTAGAAAAGTCTTAGAAGTTGTCTAAGCAGTTGTTCCTGGAGTGATCAAGTTGTGATCAGAATACTCTAGAAGACTTAGTCGTGGACTAAGTGGAAAACCATTGTAATCCGTGCGATTAGTGGATTAAATCCTCAGGTTGAGGTAAATCATCTCTGCGGGGGTGGACTGGAGTAGCTTCGTTAACAGCGAACCAGGATAAAAATAATTGTGCAATTTATTTTTATCGTCCAAGATTTAAAGTCACACTTATTCAATCCCCCCCTTTCTAAGTGTTTTTCTATCCTTCAATTGGTATCAGAGCGCCGGTTCTAAGGTGCAAGCACTTAACCGTGTTTAGAAAAGATTCAGGAAGAGAAAAACGCTTCATTTAAAAGATGGCTGGTGAAACTCCGACAAATCCACCTGCATCTACATCTGGCTCTGCTGAGCAATACAACGGTAACAATGGTTATACAAGACCGCCGGTATTTGAGGGTGAAAACTTTGAATACTGGAAAGATAAACTGGAAAGTTACTTTCTTGGCCTAGATGGTGATCTATGGGATCTTCTGATGGATGGTTATAAACATCCAGTAAATGCCAGTGGCGTAAAG
Source organism: Vicia villosa (assembly GCF_029867415.1). Classification (NCBI taxonomy): domain Eukaryota; kingdom Viridiplantae; phylum Streptophyta; class Magnoliopsida; order Fabales; family Fabaceae; genus Vicia; species Vicia villosa. The sequence continues at coordinate 200,245,847 of NC_081180.1, read as the reverse complement.
CTGACAAGGCAAGAAATGAATGATGATCAAAAGAAGCATTTCAGGAATCATCATAAATGCAGAACTGTTTTGCTGAATGCTATTTCTCATGTTGAGTATGAGAAAATATCAAACAGGGAAACAGCCTATGATATATATGAGTCCTTGAAAATGACTCATGAAGGAAATGCTCAAGTCAAGGAGACAAAAGCTCTTGCCTTAATCCAGAAGTATGAAGCCTTCAAGATGGAGGATGATGAAGACATTGAAAAGATGTTTTCGAGATTTCAAACTCTGACTGCTGGATTGAGAGTTCTTGACAAAGGATACACCAAGGCTGATCATGTAAAGAAGATCATCAGAAGCTTACCCAGAAGATGGGGTCCGATGGTGACTGCATTCAAGATTGCGAAGAATCTGAATGAAGTTTCTCTGGAAGAGCTTATCAGTGCCTTGAGAAGTCATGAAATAGAGCTGGACGCAAATGAGCCTCAAAAGAAAGGTAAGTCTATTGCATTAAAATCAAATATCAAGAAATGCACTAACGCTTTTCAGGCTAGAGAAGAAGATCCTGAAGAATCAGAATCTGAAGAAGAAGATGAACTGTCCATGATTTCCAGAAGGGTAAATCAACTCTGGAAGAGCAAGCAAAGGAAGTTCAGAGGCTTCAGAAGTTCAAAGAGATTTGAACATGGAGAATCTTCTGATGAAAGAAGATCTGACAAGAAGAAGGTCATGTGCTATGAATGCAATGAGCCAGGACACTTCAGAAATGAATGTCCAAATCTTCAGAAGGAAAATCCCAAAAAGAAGTTTCATAAGAAGAAAGGTCTTATGGCAACCTGGGATGAGTCAGAAGATGATTCAGAAGATGAGCAGGCCAACTGTGCGCTGATGGCGACAGAAGATGACGGATCAGAATCTACATCAGAATCAGATTCTGAAGAGGTATTTTCTGAACTTACTAGAGATGAGTTAGTTTCCGGATTAACTGAACTTCTGGAATCCAAGTCTCAGATTTGTATTAAATACAAAAAGCTGAAAAAGCTATTTGAATTTGAAACAAAGAGGCTTGAATTGGAAAATTCTGAATTGAAAGATAAACTTTTAAAATTATCCAATGATGTTGGATCTCCTTCTAATTCAGAAAAATTCACTCCTAGTCTAAACCATATTCTGAAAGAATATGATTTAAGTTTCAGGAAGTTCTTATCTAGAAGTATTGGCAGAAGTCAGCTAGCTTCTATGATATATGTCGTATCTGGAAACAAAAGAGTTGGCATTGGTTATGAGGGTGAAACCCCATACAAACTTGAACCTGTTGATGAAATGAAACTCACATACAAGCCATTGTATGATCAGTTCAAGTATGGCCACTCTCATGATATTAGGCACACTTCACATGCACAAAGTTTTCACATAACACACACCAAGAAGCATGTGACACAACCTAGGAAATATCATGAAACTCATATTAAAAATTATCATGCTGTTCCTCCTATTGCTTATAATGTCAAACCCAAGTTCAATCAGAACTTGAGAAAATCTAACAAGAAAGGACCCAAGAAAATGTGGGTACCTAAGGATAAGATTATTCCTATTGCAGATATCCTTGGCTGCAAGAAGGACAAAGCACAACATGTCATGGTACCTGGACTCTGGATGCTCACGACACATGACAGGAAGAAGGTCTATGTTCCAAGACCTGGTGCTTAAGTCTGGAGGAGAAGTCAAGTTTGGAGGAGATCAGAAGGGCAAGATAATTGGCTCTGGAACTATAAAGTCTGGTAACTCTCCTTCCATTTCTAATGTACTTCTTGTAGAAGGATTAACTCATAACCTCTTATCTATCAGTCAATTAAGTGACAATGGTTATGATATAATCTTCAATCAAAAGTCTTGCAAGGCTGTAAATCAAAAGGATGGCTCAATCCTATTTACAGGCAAGAGGAAGAACAACATTTATAAGACAGATCTGCAAGATCTTATGAGTCAGAAGGTGACTTGTCTTATGTCTGTTTCTGAAGAGCAGTGGGTCTGGCACAGGAGATTAGGTCATGCTAGTTTGAGAAAGATCTCTCAGATTAACAAACTGAATCTTGTCAGAGGACTCCCTAATCTGAAATTCAAATCAGATGCTCTTTGTGAAGCATGTCAGAAGGGCAAGTTCTCCAAACCTGCATTCAAGTCTAAGAATGTTGTTTCTACCTCAAGGCCATTAGAACTCTTGCACATTGATCTGTTTGGACCAGTCAAAACAGCATCTGTCAGAGGAAAGAAATATGGATTAGTCATCGTAGATGATTATAGTCGCTGGACGTGGGTAAAATTCTTGAAACACAAGGATGAGACTCATTCAGTGTTCTTTGATTTCTGCATTCAGATTCAATCTGAAAAAGAGTGTAAAATCATAAAGGTCAGAAGTGATCATGGTGGTGAATTTGAGAACAGATCCTTTGAAGAGTTCTTCAAAGAAAATGGTATTGCCCATGATTTCTCTTGTCCTAGAACTCCACAGCAAAATGGGGTTGTAGAACGAAAGAATAGGACTCTGCAAGAAATGGCCAGAACCATGATCAATGAAACCAATATGGCTAAGCATTTCTGGGCAGAAGCAATAAACACTGCATGCTATATTCAGAATAGAATCTCTATCAGACCTATTCTAAATAAGACTCCCTATGAATTGTGGAAGAATAAAAGGCCCAACATTTCATATTTCCATCCTTTTGGATGTGTATGTTTTATTCTGAACACTAAAGATCGTCTTGGTAAGTTTGATTCCAAAGCTCAAAAATGTTTTCTTCTTGGATATTCTGAACGCTCAAAAGGCTACAGAGTATACAATACTGAAACATTGATTGTGGAAGAATCAATCAATATCAGGTTTGATGATAAGCTTGGTTCTGAAAAACCAAAGCAGGTTGATAATTTTGCAGGTTATGATATTGACATATCAGAAGTTGTTGAGCCAAGAAGCAATGCATCAGAAGCAGAGCTTCTCATAAGCAAAGAATCTGAAGATCAAGTATCAGCTTCTCTGGAGGATCTAAGTATTTCTGAAGAACCATCTGTCAGAAGATCATCTAGACTCATCTCTGGTCATTCAGAAGATGTCATTCTTGGAAAGAAGGATGATCCAATCAGAACAAGAGCATTCCTTAAGAACAATGCAGACTGTCAATTAGGTCTTGTATCTTTGATCGAGCCAACTTCTGTTGATCATGCTCTAGAAGATCCAGACTGGATAATTGCTATGCAAGAAGAACTGAATCAGTTTACAAGGAATGATGTTTGGGATCTTGTTCCTAGACCAGATGGATTTAATATAATTGGTACAAAATGGGTCTTCAGAAACAAGCTCAGTGAGAAAGGTGAGGTGGTAAGGAACAAAGCCAGATTGGTGGCTCAGGGTTATAGTCAGCAAGAAGGGATTGACTATACAGAAACCTTTGCACCAGTGGCCAGGTTAGAGTCTATTCGTCTATTAATTTCTTTTGCCACTCAACATAACATCACTCTCTATCAGATGGATGTTAAGAGTGCCTTCTTAAATGGTTATATAGATGAAGAAGTTTATGTCCATCAACCTCCTGGTTTTGAAGACTCTATGTCTCCGAATCATGTGTTTAAACTAAAGAAATCATTATATGGATTGAAGCAAGCTCCCAGAGCTTGGTATGAACGCTTAAGTTCTTTCCTTCTAGATAATGGTTTCACTAGAGGAAAAGTGGACACTACTCTCTTTTGTAAAACCTTTGAAAAGGATATTTTAATCTGTCAAATATATGTAGATGATATTATTTTTGGAACATCTAATGCTACACTTGGAAAGGAGTTTGCTAAGTCTATGCAGGCTGAGTTTGAAATGAGCATGATGGGAGAACTCAAGTATTTCCTTGGAATACAAATAAATCAAACATCAGAAGGAACATATGTTCACCAAACCAAGTATGTGAAGGAACTTCTGAAGAAGTTTAATCTTCTGGACTGCAAAGAAGCCAAAACTCCTATGCATCCAACATGCATCCTAGGTAAGGATGAGGTAAGTAAGAAGGTAGATCAGAAGTTATACAGAGGTATGATTGGATCTCTTCTATATTTGACTGCTTCTAGACCTGACATTCTGTTCAGTGTTTGTTTGTGTGCTAGATTCCAATCAGATCCTAGAGAATCTCATTTAACTGCTGTTAAGAGAATTCTAAGGTATCTGAAAGGTACTACTAATGTTGGTTTAGTTTACAGAAAATCTAAAGAATACAACTTAGTAGGATTCTGTGATGCTGATTATGCTGGAGACAGAATTGAAAGAAAAAGTACTTCAGGAAGTTGCCAATTTCTTGGAAGTCATTTGATCTCTTGGTATAGCAAGAAGCAAGCAACTATTGCTCTATCAACAACAGAAGCAGAATATGTCGCTGCTGCTGGCTGTAGTACACAGATGCTCTGGATGAAGAGTCAGTTGGAAGATTATCAGATATTTGAGAGTAACATTCCTATATTCTGTGATAATACTTCTGCTATATGTTTATCTAAGAATCCTATTCTTCATTCAAAAGCTAAACATATTGAGATTAAACATCATTTCATAAGGGACTATGTTCAGAAGGGTGTTATTTCTTTAAACTTTGTGGATACAGACCATCAATGGGCTGATATCTTTACAAAACCCCTGGCTGAAGATAGGTTTAAATTCATTCTGAAGAACATCAGTATGGATCTATGCCCAGAATGAGAAGATGAGAAGTTCTTATATATGAGTATCTTCTGAAATGAAATGTGATTTTCCAATCAGAAGTTCTGATTGAAATCTTTTAGAAATTATGATTCGGTTATTACTAACGTTTCATTGTCTAAGTTGATTCAGAACCTCTTTTAAAGCAAAACAGCTGTTACGTTTTATCTCGGGATGGTAAACCTGTAGTTACTATTCATGGATAAACATGCGTGCAGTTGAAGGGACACCGACCATAGGTAACTGTGCTAGTCACCTCATTTGTCTTTATTATCTCTCCTCACGTCACGCAACATTAAATGCTAGTCATCATTCGTTTCATTTTATTTCCTTTTAAATACTCTTCAAAATGGTTTTTGGTTTCCTATCTCTCTGTTTTCCTCTTAAAGTTTTTTTTTCTTCTCTCTCTCTCTCTCTCGTTTTTCATTTCTTCTCTCAAAACCTAGCGTTAACCCTAAGCCTGTTGTAGCTCCATGACTCAAAGGCGACAGATCTCTGTGCATCTCGGGATGGCTCTTCTAATACCTCTCAAGTCAGATCCTTCTTTGATGTTGTTATCAACTTTCATCCAAAGACAGAAGACTTTCTTGAGTTGTGGGAAGTTAGGCTCAACGTCTATGTTGAGGGAAAGCCCCGTTTGCAACATTAGCTCTCTGTCTGTGAACTGTCCCTCACTTCCTCCTTGGTTCTGGGATCTCTCCTACAGTGGAGGTTTCAGTCTGGAAGACAAGAAGTCCTCCGGGATTCTTGATGGGTTGACACAGAGCGTGTCTAGCTAGGGTTCTGTTTTTAATTTTTGTAGTAATTTCCTCTTTGGAAATTCTACTTTGTATTTGCTAGGAATGTTTCTCATCTTGTTAAACATAGGAACCTTTTGTAATATCTTTTGATTATCAATGAAAAGTTTCTTTGTGTTTTACATTCCAGTAAATGTTTTCTTTTGTCGTTTTTTGCATCTGAATCTTTTTAAATATTCTTTTTGATGTTATGACAAAAAGGGGGAGAAGATAAATGATAAATGATTTGATTAAATCTATCAGTTGCTGGGTAAAGAGGCTCCCACACATTCACTAACAAGAACTGCAAGTTCTATATGGTTTAAGTGTTTTGCAGGTACAGAGAAGTGAAGTGAATCTTCAGAAGCAAACACTAGAAGCAAAACCATAAGAAGCGTTATTCTGTAAAAGGAATAAGCTCTTGGAAACTGAAGCAAGCTGAGTGCTGTCAAGCTTCAGAGATCAGAAGCAAGAAAGAAGAATGAATCAGAAGCACTGATAATAGAATTTGAATATCATTGTCTATCCTGTTCTGACAAAATTCTATTTGCTCTGATACATATAATGTTATGGCTCTGATACATTATTTGCTCTGATACATTATTTCAGCCTATATGGCTCTGATACATATAATGTGTTCAAACATACATTTTATGTTCTAACTCGTTCATGCTGACTTTTGTCGTTTAGCTTTTGTTCTGTAACATTTCAGGATGTAGAGATGCTCTGATGATGCTCTGGTACATTCAACAATGTTCTGATACAAATCTAGCATGAAGTGATGATTGGTAGACATTCAAAGTTCTGAAGCTATCCGAGGGAAGCAGAAATCAGAAGATGTGAATGTTCTAAAAGATCCAGAAAACTCAAGTTCTGAAGCTGTCCACGATGGAAGCAGGAATCAGAAGCTGTGAGTGTTCTAAGGATCTAAAGAAATTCAAGTTCTGAAGCTGTCCAATGGAAGCAGAAGTCAGAAGCTATGAATTCTCTGAAGGCAGAAGCTTATATGATCGTCTCTACCGAAATAATCAGGGAAGTCTTTTATCAAAGTTCTTCGAGTATTTATTTCAGGGGGAGATTATTTATCTCAGGGGGAGATTGTTAATCTCAGGGGGAGACATATTCATATGCTTATGCTATAGCTGTGTAATTTGTCTTTTGCCGTCTACTCTTTCTGATCGCAAATTCATATCATTTATATATGTTTTTGTCATCATCAAAAAGGGGGAGATTGTTAGAACAAGATTTGTTCTTATCAATTATCTTAGTTTTGATGATAACAATAATATGAATTTTGCTTAAGATAATATGGTACTCTAATCCAATGCAATTTCCCTTTCAGGAAATATATATAAAGAGTACGCATAATTCAGCGCTCAGAAGTTGTGTCTCAAATGGTTCAGCATGCAACATCAGAACATGGTCTGGCAAGACATCAGAAGATGGTCGAAGCAGAATCAGAACATGGGTCTATGGAAGCATCAGAAGAACATGAGATCAGAAGCACTGAAGATCAGAAGATGGTATCACGCAACAGAAGCACTTCAAGATCAGAAGATCAGAAGATGCTATGCACCAAGCTGTTTTGACTCTGATGATATTCAAACGTCGTATTCACAAACATCAGATCAGAAGGAAGTACAGGTGGCAGACTACGCTGACTGACAAAAGGAACGTTAAAGCTACTAAAGGCAACGTCAGTAGACACAGCGTGAACAAGGCTCGAGGTAGTTGACAAAAGCGTATAACATTAAATGCAATGCTGTACGGAACACGCAAAGCATTAAATGCACTCAACGGCCATCTTCTCAACGCCTATAAATATGAAGTTCTGATGAGAAGCAAGGTAACCAATTCTTAACAACTCTGAACGAAAATAAACTTGCTGAAACGCTATTCAATCAAAGCTCAGAATCTTCATCAACTCACTACATTGCTGTTGTAATATCTTATTGAGATTAAGCTTAAACGATAAGAGAAATATCACAGTTTGTGATTATAGCTTTTAAGAAGCATTTGTAAACTCTTGAATAGATTACATTAAGTTGTAAGGAACTAGAGTGATCGTGTGATCAGTATACTCTAGGAAGTCTTAGCAGTTGGCTGAGCAGTTTGTAACTAGAGTGATCAGGTTTATCAGTAGACTCTAGAAAAGTCTTAGAAGTTGTCTAAGCAGTTGTTCCTGGAGTGATCAAGTTGTGATCAGAATACTCTAGAAGACTTAGTCGTGGACTAAGTGGAAAACCATTGTAATCCGTGCGATTAGTGGATTAAATCCTCAGGTTGAGGTAAATCATCTCTGCGGGGGTGGACTGGAGTAGCTTCGTTAACAGCGAACCTGGATAAAAATAATTGTGCAATTTATTTTTATCGTCCAAGATTTAAAGTCACACTTATTCAATCCCCCCCTTTCTAAGTGTTTTTCTATCCTTCACATGTGAGCCAATCTTCAAGTTGTTAAAGAAAAATCAGGGATGTGTGTGGAATGAAAATTGTCAGAAAGCTTTTGACAACATCAAAGAATATCTGCTTGAACCCCTGATCGGTCACGAATCTCATGATGTTTTTGTCACTTTCCTGATGATAATCCAGGTATTTCGCACAGCTCAATGTCATAGTTTAGTCTTTTTAAATTGGTTTAAGTATGTATAAGTGTGTTGGTATGTTTTATCCTTTCATTTGTTTTCGAGTTTATTTTCCCATTTTATGCTTTGGTTTGGTTGTTTAATGACGCATCAAATCTAGGAGATTGTTCACTCTACCCAGTGCAAGAAATGTCGGAAGTAAGGAGCAAGACAAAGAAGAAAGGAGAGAATCAGTAGTGCAACACGGGCGCCCGTGTTGAGTAACACGACCCGTGTTGCTAGGCAGGCAAGCAAGAAACAAAAGTGAAGAAGCAGTGGTGCAACACAGGCACCCGTGTTGCCTAACACGACCCGTGTTACTGCTACTAAGCGCACAATCAATTTTTAAAGGATCCAGAGGACCAACACGGGTACCTCTGTTGCCCAACACGGCCCGTGTTGGCGTGTTACGCTGATTTTCATGATTTTATGATTTTTACTCAAGAAGTGAGCCCAGAGGGCATTTTGGTACTTTACGACTTAAAAAGAAGGGTTTGGAATATATAGTGAATGATTGAGAAGAGAGGAGGATATTTTTGCAGAAGGAAGAGATTGAATTTGACGAAGAGCAACGTATGAGATTATTGAAGAACGGAGATCATTCATGAGCAAGAGCAATTGAAGATCACAAATTCCTCAATTATCTGTAATGTTTAACTTTGATACTTTTGAATTTCTTATGAACAATATGAGTAGCTAAACCCCCCAATGCTAGGGGGGTGTCCCTGATTTGGTTTGTAATGACTTTGATATTTTGATTTGATCGACTTCATGTTTATGTTATTCAATTCAATTCTATACCGTTTTTAATGCCTTCTTTATCGGACCATTAAAGATTGTTATATGATTAACAATTTGCCGGATCGCAATTGTTAAGGTTTGTATTCAATTGAACCATAGTAGATATCACCTAGGACTAGGGATACCCTATGGTCACTAAGAACTCTTGATAGAAAAAGCTTGGTTTTATCTGATTTCTCTAAGGACTTAGGATTTATGGATGAAAAACCAAAGGTTTTCCCAATAAGGATTTAGGGGCAAACACTCTGAAGATTTAGTAATTGAATATCATGAACTTGTTGAAGAGATAACAAATAAGGATTCAGGGTTGTTACAGAGCAAATCACACACCTTGCCTTGGCATTTACTCATATTAGTGAAAAAAACTTAAATTTACCTTCTGCTATTTTTATTTTACGTTTAGAAATTATAACTCAATAAAAAACCCCAGTTGTCTTTTTATTTAATTGAATAATTATAAAACTTATATTCCAACGCAATCCTCGAGATCGATACTTGGTTTTAACCTTTTATTACTACTTCGTAAAAATAGTACACTTGCTATTTTTCCGATCAAGTTTTTGGCGCCGTTGCCGGGGACTTCCAAATAAAAGTTAAATATAAGTTTCTGTTATTTGAACGGCTCGTACTAATATTCATCTAATCTTTGTATGCGAGGTAAGGCCTCAGCTGAACTTCTTTTTGACGCAGAACCAGAATGATTATTTCGAGCGAGACGCCGAGAAGCTAAACAAAAAGAACTGGAAGCAAAAGAAGAAACGCTGATAGTTTCAGATCCGGAAACAGAGGAGACTAATTCAATCCATTCTGAGCATTCAGATTCTGAACCTAAAACTATGGACGAAGACCCACCTCCTGTGGAAAGGCTTTTAGGTGATTACGGGAGAGCAAATGTACCTCTTGGTCGGATGACAATTGTTAACCAACCGGTCAATGTTGCCCACTTTCAGTTACACCCGACAACAATACGACAACTAGAAAAGAAACCATTCTCTGGAAGAATCAATGAAGATGCAAATAAGCACTTAAAAAGGTTTCTTACTATGACAACGTCATTAAAGATAGAGGGGCATTCTGAAGAAGCCAAGAAATTGGTGATGTTTCCATTTACATTGTCAAACGATGCTGAAGAGTGGTTTTACTCTTTACCTGCTGGAAGTATCACAACTTGGCAACAAATGGAGACAACATTTCTGAATGAATATTTTCCAGCTTCTGTGTATATCCGCAAAAGATATGATATAGTCAATTTCAAATAGAAGGAAGGAGAATCACTTGGAGATGCATATAAAAGATTCAAGCGGTTGTTGGTTGCATGTCCTACTCATAACATGGGTGCAACCGAACAAATGCAGAATTTTGTGAATGGTCTTATGCTTAAGACTAAACAACTAATTGACACAGCTGCTGGTAGTTCAACGAATTTTAAAACAACCACTGAGATAAAGAAGATCATTGATGCTATTGCAGCAAACGAACACTTAGAGTTGTATGACCGCAGTGTAAATCAACCAGAAGGGCTAGTTGATTTGAAGTTGTCAAATCAAGTTGTTAAGATGGAAGATCAGATCGCAGCTGAAGTTGAGCGGAGATTAAAACAAATGGCTCTTGAAAAACAAACGGTGGCTCAAGTTCAGCTGGCTCAACCGATTCAAGCAGTGAATTGTGAAATATGTGGAGGACCTCACTTTGCCGTGTATTGTGTGGTAACAGCTCAACAGGTGGAAGAAATTAACTTTTTGAAACAGAACAACCCTTACTCTAATACTTACAATCCAGGGTGGAAGAATCATCCGAATTTCTCCTGGAAAGATCGACAAGGGAACGTTCCTAAACAAGGGGCTGCTCCTTATCAAAGTCTTCCACAACAACAACAGCAATATAGGCCACCACAACAATAACCGTATCAACAACCTTATCAGCAACCTCAACAACAATTCCAGCAACAAGGGCCAAGAAAAGCAGATTGGGAGATCGCCATTGAAAAAATGGCTGCTCAAAACTCCCAATTTCAAGAAGAAACAAGAAGTAATTTTCGGAATACGGGAGCATCAATTAAAAATCTTGAAATTCAGATGAGTCAAATAGCAGAACAATTGACAAGTCCTCAGCAACCTGGTGTTCTACCTAGTGCCACGGTTACGAATCCCAAAGACCATAATAATGTGAGCGCTATAGTAACTAGAAGTGGTAAAGCGAAAGAAGTTGTGGAGGAGAGTGCTGAAGAAGAAGAGCCATTACTTGAAGTGGATGTAGAAATAAAAGAGAATGAGGTAGAAGCGGAATACTTAGGAGTGTTGGAACCAACAACTAAAGGGAAGAATAGTGAATAAAAACCGGAAATTAAATTACCTTTTCCAACAAGAAATCAGAAGAAGGGGCAGCACGAGAAAAATTTTGAAAAATTCTTGGAGATGTTTAAGAAACTTGAGTTGAACATACCATCCCTGGAGGCATTAGAACAAATGCCTACATATTCCAAGTTCATGAAAGACATCATCTCCAAGAAAAGGACCACCGATCGTGACCCAATTATTCTAACTGAAACTTGTAGTGCTATTTTGCAGGGTATGAAGATTCCGGTGAAAAAGAAGGACCGAGGCTCTGTAACTATTCCTTGTACCATTGAGGATAGATCATTTAAAAAGGCTCTTATTGATTTCGGAGCAAGTGTGAGCCTTATGCCGCTGTCCATCTACAAGAGATTGGGAATTGGTAAAGTTCAAGATACAAGAATGACACTCCAATTTGCAGATCATTCCGTAAAAAGACCGTACGGGATAGGAGAAGATGTGCTCGCAAAAATTGACAAGTTTGTGTTTCTAGTGGATTTTGTAATTTTAGAGATGCCAGAAGATGAAGAAATTCCGATCATTTTGGGGAGACCATTCTTAGAGACCGGGAGATGTTTGATAGACATAGAAGAAGGCACGATGACCTTGAAGGTGTACGATGAAGAGTTAAAAATTGATGTGCGAAACACCATGAAATAAAAGGATGATGTTGCTACTAGTCAACATATTGAGGTGATTGATCAAATTGTTAACAATGAGAATGCTTTGAAGTCCCAAAAATTACCTTTAGAAAGAGTGTTGAGTTTATCAATTTTTAACGAAACTCAAGAAGTTGTTGAAAAAGAGATAGAAGTGTTGAATATGATGGAAACAAAACCGTTCTTTAAAAGTTCTCGACAAAATCGGTGGGAGGATTTAAGGAAACTGTTAGTAGAGGAAAAGAGAGATGAACCAAAGAAGGGGGCTGAATTGAAACAACTACCGGAAAACCTCAAATATGTCTTCCTAGACACAAAAAGCAAATGTCCGGCTATCATAAGTTCACACCTTGAAGTTATCCAAGAGAACAGACTTGTTGAAGTTCTGAAAAAGCACAAAGGGGCCATGGGATGGTCGATTGACGATTTGAAAGGTATTAGTCCTACGGTTTGCATGCACAAGATTCTCATGGAGGATGACCACAAACCTGTAGTCCAACCTCAACGGAGGTTGAATCCGGCAATGAAGGAAGTTGTCAGAAAAGAAGTGGTGAAACTATTAGATGCGGGGATGATCTACCCTATATCTGATAGTGCTTGGGTGAGTCCTGCTCATGTAATGCCGAAGAAGGGAGGAACTACAGTGATAAAAAATGAGAAAAATGAGTTAATCCCTACAAGGACAGTAACAGGCTGGAGAGTTTGCATTGATTACAGAAGGCTGAATCTGGCGACAAGAAAGGATCACTTCCCGCTACCTTTCATAGACCAAATGCTTGAAAGGTTAGCGGGTCATGACTACTATTGCTTCCTCGATGGGTATTCGAGGTATAATCAGATAACGGTCGCACCAGAAGATCAAGAAAAGACAGCCTTCACTAGCCCGTTTGGTATTTTTGCCTATAGAAGGATGCCATTCGGGTTATGTAATGCTCCAGCTACTTTTCAAAGATGCATGCAAGCCATCTTTGATGATATTCTTGAAAAGCATATGGAAGTATTCATGGACGACTTCTCGTTTTTTGGTAAGTCTTTTGATAATTGTTTAACTAATCTTGCTCTTGTGTTAGAAAGATATCAATAGACCAACTTGATCCTCAACTGGGAGAAGTGTCACTTCATGGTGCGTGAAGGTATAGTGCTGGGTCACAAAATTTCCCACAAAGGAATAGAAGTTGACCAAGCAAAAATAGAAGTCATATCAAAGCTACCGCCACCAATGAATGAGAAAGGTATTCGAAGTTTCTTAAGGCATGCGGGTTTCTACCGCCGGTTCATAAGAGACTTTTCTAAAATAGCCAAACCCTTAACTACTTTGTTGGTTAAGGATAGGGTCTTTAATTTTTATAATGAGTGTGCCGTAGCATTTGAAAAAAATAAGAAAAAACTAGTTTCGGCACCAATTGTTGTGGCCCCAGATTGGTCTCTTCCTTTCGAGATCATGTGTGATGCAAGTGATACTGAAGTAGGGGCGGTTCTAGGACAACGTAGGGACAAATTGTTACATGTTATTTACTATGCTAGTCATGTTTTAAACCCTGCACAGATAAATTACGCAACAACTGAAAAAGAGTTGCTAGCTGTTGTTTATGCCTTTGATAAATTCAGGCAATATCTGTTGGGTTCCAAAGTCATTGTTTACACTGACCATGCTGCTTTGAAGTATCTTTTTGCCAAACAGGACTCTAAGCCAAGGCTTCTGAGATGGATCTTACTTCTTCAGGAGTTTGATGTGGAGATTCGTGATAAAAAAGGGTGTGAAAACACAGTCGCAGACCACCTTTCTCGAATGTCACCTATCGAGGAAAAAGAAGAAAAACGCCCAATAAAGGATGAATTCGCAGATGAGCACATCCTTGCTGTTATTGGTACACCTTGGTTTGCCGATTATGCAAATTATCTGGTAGGTGGGGTAATCCCAGAATATTTTGATTCTAACCGCAGGAAAAAGTTTCTACATGACTGCAGGTTCTACTTATGGGATGACCCCTTCCTATACAAGAAAGGGATAGATGGGTTGGTCAGAAGATGCGTACCAGAGGAGGAACAAAGGGATGGGCTAGAAGCATGCCATGACTCAGACTATGGGGGACACTTTAGTGGAGATAGAACTGTTGCGAAAGTCTTACAATCTGGGTTAGACTGGCCGACCTTATTCAAGGATGCTCACCATGTTGTTCGAGAATGTGACAGATGTCAAAGAACAGGTAACATCTCAAAGCGAAATCAGATGCCTCAGAATGCTATGTTGGAAGTAGAACTGTTCGACTTATGGGGGATTGATTTTATATCTTGGTGGCAGTCGACTACGTATTAAAGTGGGTAGAAGCTGTGGCCTTGCCCACCAATGATGCGAAAGTGGTGGTAAATTTCCTCAAACATAACATTTTCTCTAGGTCTGGAGTACCCCGAGCACTAATCAGTGATGAAGGTACTCATTTCTTAAATAAATTGATGGAGAATTTGTTGAGAAAATACAATGTGAAACACAAGATAGCCACCCCATATCACCCTCAAACAAGTGGGCAAGTCGAGGTTTCTAACAGGCAAATAAAACAAATTCTGGAAAAAACTGTTAGTGCCTCTCGAAAAGATTGGTCAGTCAAGTTAGACGATGCTCTATGGGCGTACAGAACAGCGTACAAGACACCAATAGGTATGTCTCCGTATCAATTGGTGTATGGGAAGGCATGTCACCTACCGCTCGAACTCGAGCACAAAGCGTTTTGGGCCACCAAATTCCTAAACTGTGATTTTCTGAAAGCCGGTGAAGCTCGAACGACTCAACTTCATGAGTTGGAAGAGTTTCGTAATCAAGCATACGAGAATGACAAAATATATAAGGAACAAACAAAAAAATGGCATGATCAGAGGATTCAGAAAAAGGATCTGCAGGAAGGTCAATTGGTATTGCTGTTTAATTCCCGGTTTAAACTATTCCCTGGAAAGTTAAAGTCGCGGTGGTCAGGACCATTCCTGATTCACAAAGTATTCCCTCATGGAGCAATAGAATTAAAAAATCAAACCAACGGGGATACATTTAAAGTGAATGGACAGTGGGTGAAGGCGTACTATCAAGGACAAGAGAGTGGTCTGATTGACAGTGTTCGTCTTACAGGATAAGATGAACGATCGTCGAGCCAGGCGATGTTAAACGAAGCGCTTCGTGGGAAGCAACCCACGGAATTTTCCTAATTTATTTTCTTTGTTTTCCTTTATGTGTGTTTTAAATTTTTCACGAAAAGCTAGTTCCAGTGGTGGATACAAGGTGAGGAAAGACAAGAAAAAAGGAAAAAAAAAACAAAATTTTGTGAAGTTGAACCAGGGGTGCAACACGGGTGGCCGTGTTGTGTAACACGGGTCGTGTTGCCCCAAGCGAGAAATTGAAAAAAAAAGGGGTGAAGAAACAGTGGAGCAACACGGGTGGCCGTGTTGCACAACACGGGCCGTGTTGCGTCCACTGGGAGCAACCATAATTATTCCATTTGAGCAGCGAGGCAACACGGGTGGCCGTGTTGGGTAACACGGGCCGTGTTGCCTGTACGAGTAAAATTTTCAAATTTTTTTTAATTGGGCCTATGGACCCCACCCATCCCACCTCACTTCTACCCAATCACAATCGATTCTCTCTTCATATCCCCATAATTCTTTTGTTTTTTTTTATTTTCTCTATTACTCATAACCTTCTTCTTCCATCCTCTTTCTCTCTCAAAAACCTAAAACTCCATTAAAACCCTTCCATAAAGTTTCAAACTTCCCCCTCCACACTACTCAAAACACATCACACTCTTCACAAAAAGTGTTCTACTACTCACCCTCTCCAACCCTACGGTAACCTTTTATCCTAATTCATAAATTTTTTGTTTTGAAATTTTTTTTTCTTGTAGGTACACATCATGCCACCAAAAAAGAGAATCAACACGGGTAAGCAAGTCGCTGAGCCTGCAGGCACTCGCAAAAGGCCGGTCCGCCAATCCAATCCTCATGATATTATCTTTGAGGACCCTAAGCATCACCAAAGATATATGGCTCATGTCAAACGGAATCTCATTCCCACAAGGTATATCTGTGAAAACACTATGAATACCCTAGGCATTAAAACCGAAATTGATAGGCTATTTCATTCTGTGGGTATGTTGGAATTTATGTATATGGAGGCACCATCTTATGAGCGCCTCACTCTTGAATTTTTAAGCACCATAGAGTTTAATTTAGAACGAAAGTGGAATGGGTCGATTAAGTACTACTTTGGTACTCTCAAGTTCCGTATGTTTAACAAAGCTCATGAGTTAACCGTAGAGGAGTTAGGGGCTGTCCTCGGTTTGCCCATCTATGGACCGGGGGCTGTTCCGGATGAATTCCCGGGGCAACAATTTTGGGGCGATATCACAGGGTTGGAGGCGTCTGTAGCCGCGAGTGCTAAGTCATCATGGATTCAAAATCCATGTATTCGCTATGCCCAGAAAGGTCTTGCGTATACTGTATTTGGCCGGGGTGATAGTCATGGCGTTGCACCCATGAGGGAACTCTTTTTCCTCTATGCAATGCTTCATCGTGATGTGCTTAATGTCGCCGCGTTCGTGGCTGATTTTTTAGGCAAAGTGGGTCGTGCCTCGTCTGGTGGAATTTCTATGGGTGGTCTTATCACCCAAATTGTGGTTCATTTTGGGTACAAAGAATTATTGGACACTGACACCTCTATTGCAGGAAAAACCATAATTGATATGGAATCACTCATCCATCAATCTATGATTACTATTTCTGATGGTGGCTACTAGTTGACAAGTAGAAGTAGATTTTTATTTGAATTACCTGATCCTGCAAAAGTCAGCACGTCTAATCATGCTAACTGGCTATACACTAATGTCGCTCCTGAAGGAGACGACCAAGATGCTGATTTTGATGCAGATAATCAAGGAGACGGCGAAGACCCGACTCAGCATCAGTTTCCACAGGCGCCCTTTCATTTTAACACCTATGTTTCCGGATCCTCTTCTATGGCTCCGAATCAATGGGAATGGGTCTAATCTGAAATTGGGCATCTGCGAACTGAACAAACGCGGCAAGGCAAAGAGTAGACCCGTCAAGGAATTATGATCACTGATATGCACGAGATGATGCAACGTCTGATGTTGCAGTTTCCACCCCCGCCTCAGTAGGTCCGGTATGTACCTCTCATGCTTGTACCAAAACATTGCGGACAATGTTTAGTTCAGGTGTGGGGGGAGTTCTATTTATCGCTTTTAGTACTTTCTTTTTATTTTAATTTCGTATCTCTTTTAAATTTGTCAGTATTTTATGATAGTTTGTGTGTTTGCTATGACATGTCAGTGCAGGATGCTGAAATTGTTAGCAGGACAAGTGATGAGAATTTGAGATAGTGAACCAAATTGCACCTCGCAGTGGTGAAAGGAACCCCCAAAGAGTTGGTACTGTTGACTTCAATGATCGGACGCAGTTTCAAGAATTGGACCCAACGATAGACTTGCAGACCCGAAGAGGTGATAAAGTTGTACCAAGCAAGAAGTGTTTTCGGACCCTGTGAGCTTGACCAAACATGGTGAGGATTATAAAAAGCCAAATACAACATCATCATGAGAGTTGTCAGGTATGTCAACGTCACTTTTGGTTTGTGTAAGTATTTATTGGAATTTCTAATGCACATGTTTACACACTAAGGCACTTGTTTGTTTTACACCTGAGCCTTTCAAGCTACCCTTTTCACGTTATCCCTTGTTAACCCCGTTTGAGCCATACAACCTTTTGTTTGTTTGATTACATGCATGAGTTCACCAATAAACCAAACACTTCCTTACCCTGCTTAGGTAAGAGTAGTTACTTTTTGATCTGTGAAACAATTTAAGTTTGGGGTCGGTACACCGAAAACAGAAGAGTAGGTAAGTGCAGAAAAAAAAAGAGAAGAAAAAAAAAGAGAAAAAGAAATGAGAAGTACAAAAAGCACTTACCTATAAGAAATTTTGATCTGAAAACAAAGATGTGAAAGAAAAGAGATGCTCAAAGAAATACATGAGCAGTCATTCAAGGATCTTAAGAAACGGTGTCCGACACTTGTGATTGTAAACAGTAAAATAACACCATGGGCGAAGTAATTACTCTGATTCTAAGCCAAAAGCCGCTAGTTCTCCCGTTTGTTTGTTCATCCCACCTTTTCCCTTAGCCCCGTTACAACCGTGAAAGACCTCAAAAAGTGTGTGTCGTGTGTGTATGAGATGAAGATAAATGTTATACAAACCTATGAGCTGACTGTGCATGCTTTGATCATTGAGTGAAAACACTTTAACCCGAGTGTTTTGGTGAGAGTGTGAATAAGCTTACATGTAAAGAGACATCTCAATGTGGAAGTATAGCTGAATCACTAAAGTCGGGGAAGAAGGAAATCATTGGAAGGCTAAGTTGAAGGAAGTTGTGAAAGATCTCAGCAGTACTGTGGTAAGATATTTGTGAATAGTTTGGGGGATCCTTGGTTGTTTCTCGAGTATTGCTTGAGGAGATGCAATGAAATAAGTTTGGGGTTGTGATCGGTCACGAATCTCATGATGTTTTGTCACTTTCCTGATGATAATCCAAGTATTTCGCACTACTAAATGTCATAGTTTAGTCTTTTTAAATTGGTTTATGTATGTATGAGTGTGTTGGTATGTTTTATCCTTTCATTTGTTTTCGAGTTTATTTTCCCATTTTATGCTTTGGTTAGGTTGTTTAATGATGTTTCAGATCTAGGAGATTGTTCACTCTACCCAGTGCAAGAAATGTCGGAAGTAAGGAGCAAGACAAAGAAGAAAGGAGAGAATCAGTAGTGCAACACGGGCACCCGTGTTGAGTAACACGACCTGTGTTGCTAGGCAGGCAAGCAAGAAACAAAAGTGAAGAAGCAGTGGTACAACACGGGCACCCGTGTTGCCTAACACGACCCGTGTTACTGCTACTAAGCGCACAATCAATTTTTAAAGGATCCAGAGGACCAACACGGGTACCCCTGTTGCCTAACATGGCCCGTGTTGGCGTGTTACACTGATTTTCATGATTTTATGATTTTTACTCAAGAAGTGAGCCCGGAGGGTGTTTTGGTACTTTACGACTTAAAAAGAAGGGTTTGGAATATATAGTGAATGATTGAGAAGAGAAGAGGATCTTTTTGCAGAAGGAAGATATTGAATCTGACGAAGAGCAACGTATGAGATTATTGAAGAACGGAGATCATTCATGAGCAATAGCAATTGAAGATCACAAATTCCTCAATTATCTGTAATGTTTAACTTTGATACTTTTGAATTTCTTTTGAACAATATGAGTAGCTAAACCCCCCAATGCTAGGGGGTATCCCTGATTTGGTTTGTAATGACTTTGATATTTTGATTTGATCGACTTCATGTTTATGTTATTCAATTCAATTTTATACCGTTTTTAATGCCTTCTTTATCGGACCAATAAAGATTGTTATATGATTAACAATTTGCCGGATTGCAATTGTTAAGGTTTGTATTCAATTGAACCATAGTAGATATCACCTAGGACTAGGGATACCCTATGGTCACTAAGAACTCTTGATAGAAAAAGCTTGGTTTTATCTGATTTCTCTAAGGACTTAGGATTTATGGATGAAAAACCAAAGGTTTGCCCAATAAGGATTTAGGGGCAAACACTCTAAATATTTAGTAATTGAATATCATGAACTTGTTGAAGAGATCTCAAATAAGGATTCAGGGTTGCTACAGAGCAAATCACACACCTTGCCTTGGCATTTACTCATATTAGTGAAAAAAGCTTAAATTTACCTTCTGCTATTTTTATTTTACGTTTAGAAATTATAACTCAATCAAAAACCCCAGTTGTCTTTTTATTTAATAGAATAATTATAAAACTTATATTCCAACGCAGTCCTCGAGATCGATACTTGGTTTTAACCTTTTATTACTACTTCGTAAAAATAGTACACTTGCTATTTTTCCGATGAACCCCCCATTTGGCTCCCTCCGGCTGAGGGAAGACCTTTGATTACGTACCTTACAGTGCTTGAGAATTCAATGGGGTGTGTGTTGGGTCAGCATGACGAGTCTGGTCAAAAAGAGTATGCAATATACTACCTTAGCAAAAAGTTTACCGAGTGCGAAACAAGATACTCACTGCTTGAGAAAACTTGTTGTGCTTTGGGGTGGGCTGCTCGCCGACTGAGATAGTATATGTTGAATCACACCACCATACTGGTTCCCAAAATGGATCCGATTAAGTACATATTTGAAAAACCTGCATTGACTGGAAGGATTACTCGCTGGCAAATGTTGCTATCTGAATATGATATTGAATACCGAGCTCAAAAAGCTGTAAAAGGAAGTGAGTTGGCAGAGTACCTCGCTCACCAAACAATTGATGATCATCAATCTATCATAATGGACTTCTCGGATGAAGATATAATGTATTTGAGAGCTCAAGATTGGGATGAGTCGTTGCCAGAAGAAGGATCGGAACCTGGATCCAAATGGGGTTTAATTTTTGATGGAGCTTCTAATGTTCATGACCATGGTATTGGTGCCGTTATTATCACTCCGCAAGTCTCACATGTTCCTTTCACTGCAAGGATATGTTTTGATTGTACAAATAATATTGCTGAATATGAAGCTTGCATCATGGGACTTGAAGAAGCCATTAATCCGAGGATTAAGATTCTTGATGTTTATGGAGATTTCGTGCTTGTGATTAATCAGATTAAAGGAGAATGGGAAACACGTCAACCTAGCTTGATCCCTACAAAGATTACGCCAGAAGGGTGTTGACATTTTTTAACAAAGTTAAATTCCACCACATCCCTCGAGATGAGAATCAGATGGCTAATGCTTTAGCCATGTTGTCCTCCATGTACAAAGTGAATTTCCATAATGAGGAGCCTCAGATTACGATCAGGCGTCTTGATAGACCTGATCATGTATTTGCAGTTGAGGAATCAACAGATGAGAAGCCTTGGTATTTCAATATTAAGCATTTTCTTCATCAAATAAGGATAAGAAAACTTATAGGAGATTGGCTGGCAGTTTCTTCATCAATGCGGATGTTTTGTATAAAAGAAATTATGACATGGTTTTGCTCAGATGCGTGGATAAGCACGAAGCAAACATGTTGATGCATGAAATTCATGAAGGTTTTTTTGGTACTCATGCCAATGGACATTTGATGGCTAAAAAAATGCTTAGAGCAGGTTACTATTGGTTGACAATGGAATTTAATTGCTACAAGTTTGTAAAGAAGTGTCACAAGTGTCAAGTGTATGCTAATAAAATTCATGCGCCTCCGACGCTTCTCAATGTTATTTCCTCTCCATGGCCTTTCTCTATGTGGGGTATTGAAATGATTGGCATGATTGAACCCAAGGCTTCGAATGGACATCAATTTATTCTGGTAGCAATTGATTATTTTACCAAGTGGGTGGAAGCGACTTCATATGCTAATGTGACAAGGCAAGTTGTTGTCAAATTTATCAAGAATAACATCATCTGCCGATATGGTGTACCAAGCAATATCATTACTGATAATGGTTCAAATCTGAATAACAGTATGATGAGAGAACTGTGTGAAAGCTTCAAGATTGAACATCACAACTCTTCGCCTTATAGGCCAAAGATGAATGGAGCTGTCGAAGCAGCAAATAAGAATATTAAGAGGATTGTCCAAAAGATGGTTGTTACGTACAGGGACTGGCATGAGTTGCTCCCGTTTGCTTTACATGGGTATCGTACATCTGTTCGTACTTCAACTAGGGCAACTCCCTTTTCTCTGGTTTATGGTATGGAAACAGTGCTCCCCATTGAGGTTGAGATTCCATCGTTGAGAGTTTTAATGGAAACCAAGTTATCTGAGGCTGAATGGTGTCAGAGCAGGTTTGATCAATTGAATTTGATAGAAGAAAAGAGAATGACGGCTTTATGCCATGGTCAGCTATACCAGAAAAGAATGAAGAAAGCTTTTGATAAGAAGGTTTGACCTCGTATATTTAGAGAAGGCGACCTCATGCTCAAAAGGATCTTTTCTTTCACCTTCGATTCAAGGGGCAAGTGGACTCCTAATTTTGAAGGACCATATGTTGTTAAGAAAGCCTTCTCTGGCGGTGCATTAATTCTTGCAACTATGGATGGAGAAGAGCTCCCACGTCCCGTGAATGCTGATGTAGTCAAGAAATACTTCGCCTAAAAATAATAAAAGAACAGCTCGCTAAGTTGAAAATCCGAAAGGGCGACTTAGGCAAAAAAGAGCGTCTCGGTGGGCTGAAAACCCGAAAGGGCGGTCTAGGCAAAAATTAGAGACATAAACAAAATAAAATACCCGGTAGACTGAAAAACCGAAAGGGCGGTCCAGGTAAAAGTTAGGGATTCATGGCAAGTAACCACATCAGACATGACTGGATCATCAGCAGTTATCTGTTTATCATAAGAAGTTCAACACATTTCAACGGAAGCCTTTGCTCAGGGATTCAAAGTTGAGAGAGAGGATGGGGTCATTACATTTCAATGTACCTTTTCCACAAAATTACCACTTTCCAAACTTTGTAATCGTCCATGGGGTCTTGCCTTTCGCAGGCTACCATTCTATTAATAAAGTTTGAGCCTTTACCCGTTATTTGCAATCTTATTTCTTTCATATCTCTTAAATGTCATTTATTAGGTATAGTGATTTTTGAAACAAAAAGAAAATTGATTTCAACAAAATCCTTTTTTGAAAAATATAAAAGTTTTATTTTGATTCATGAGTATATTGCAAGGAGTGGATATGTTGATGTATTCATGTGCAAAAAAGGATGAATGTATCCTAGTTGGTGTACCTTTGGCATGGTTTGAATATGATGTAGAACTCAGATATTATGTTCTCTCAGCTCCGATGTTTCCTCAGTGTCGAGTAGCATTTATTCCAAAGCCATCAAAAGCTTGTTGTGGCAACTCTCTGCTCATTGTTTGTGGATGATACCTCGAGTGCTCAGCTTGAGACACGCTTGATTATGTTATTTTTGTACTCTATCTCTTGAGTTACTCCTTTTGCTAAGTTTTGACAGCATATGCATCATTAACATGCATCAATAACAGTCATGCATTCACATTTGCTATTATGAAATTTACTGTCAATCAGATTTCTCTTTCATTTAGAGTGTCTAGAGGCAGAAAATACTCACTTCCCTTGAAATCTCCACTGAATTTGTTTCTATGTGGATAATATGTTTCAGTTATTCTGTTCAAAATACTTATGAACAGAAATCCAATGAGTTATTCCCTCACTTGATCCGGTCTTGTTTGGCAGCTTCTTTCCATTTGGCCATGGATTGAATTTTGGTCGCTGGATGATGTTTGTTATGATTGTGCACTTGTGTTTGCACTATCAATCTTTGAAAAGGAAAGCAAAGTATTATTGATTTCTCTTCATCGTCAATGGTACGTCGATGTATTTCTCTTAATACCTTCAGTGGAACATTGCTATATTTTATCATCAGTGGTACGATGGTATGTCTCTTTTCTACCTCTAGTGGAACGTTGGTAGCTCACCTTCAGTGGAACGTTTATGTATATTGTTATATCTTCATCGTCAGTGGTACGTCGATGTATTTCTCTTAATACCTTCAGTGGAACGTTGGTATATTTTATCATTAGTGGTACGATGGTATGTCTCTTTTCTACCTCCAGTGGAACGTTGGTAGCACACCTTCAGTGGAACGTTGGTGTATTTTGTTATATCTTCATCGTCAGTGGTACGTCGATGTATTTCTATTCATACCTTTATTGGAACGTTGGTATATTTTATCATCAGTGGTACGATGGTATGTCTCTTTTCTACCTCTAGTGGAACGTTGGTAGCTCACCTTCAGTGGAACGTTTATGTATATTGTTATATCTTCATCGTCAGTGGTACGTTGATGTATTTCTCTTAATACCTTCAGTGGAACGTTGGTATATTTTATCATTAGTGGTACGATGGTATGTCTCTTTTCTACCTCCAGTGGAACGTTGGTAGCACATCTTCAGTGGAACGTTGGTGTATTTTGTTATATCTTCATCGTCAGTGGTACGTCGATGTATTTCTATTCATACCTTCAATGGAACGTTGGTATATTTTATCATCAGTGGTACGATGGTATGTCTCTTTTCTACCTCCAGTGGAACGTTGGTAGCTCACCTTCAGTGGAACGTTGGTGTATATTGTTATATCTTCATCGCCAGTGGTACTTCGATGTATTTCTATTCATACCTTCAGTGGAACGTTGGTATATTTTATCATTAGTGGTACGATGGTAGCTCACCTTCAGTGGAACGTTGATGTATATTGTTTTATTCTCATCGTCAGTGGTACGTCGATGCATTTCTATTCATATCATCAGTGGAACGATGATGTGTTTTCTGTTAATGAAATATTGGTATTCTGATTCTCTAGTGAAAGGTGACATATTTTCTCATCCCCAGTGAAAGAAGATGCATATTTTTATCATCCCTAGTGAAAGAGGATGCCCCCTTTTTTTCTCATACCCCAGTGAAAGGTGGTGCTTTAATCTCTCTATTGCGAAATATTTTGCCCAGCGAAGTTTCTTTTCCCAGCAAAATCTCGTCTCTCCAACGATGGTTTGTTTTCCCTAGTGGAGTTCTTCCCGTAAGACATTTGTCTTCCCCAGTAGATTTCCTTTTCCTCCCCAGTGGTGTCTTATTTCATCATCATATGCATTCATTGCATCTTAGGTTCAAAAATTGTGTGTTTTATATATTTAAGTCTCTTCAATCTCGTCAAAACGAAGATTTACAATCATCGTATCTTCGGATCGAAGAAACTTAAATAGGGGCATCTGTCATACCCCAATTTTTGACCCTAAGATCATACATCAATTGCATTTTAATCATTAATTAAGAGCACCATCGTGAGGATATATCTTTGATACTGTGATTATCTCTGAGGGGAACCATCAAGCATTTCTAGCTTTTTATTTGTTTTATACTAACCAAAATCCAAAAATATGTATTTTGTCTCTTTTGTTTATATATTACAGGTAAAAGGACGGGCAAAAATCAAAATTGTGCAAGAAAACATTTTTGAAAATTTGAAGGTGGAAATCGATTTACCCATATGGGAAATCGATTTCCTGGGGCGAAAATTCAAAAAAATAAAGAGGGAAGCATGACATCATTTTGGAACCTATTTTCTTTAATCATTTTTGTCATCTTACCAATTTTCCACCTCACCAAAATTAATTTCCATCATTAAACCCATTTTAACCTCATTTTACCATTTAAAACACCAATTAAGCACAAGTTAATTACCGAATGCTAAAAGACCAAATTGCCACTACTCTTGCTCCAATCCTATAAATAGAGGTCTCTACTCCCTCATTTCACAATCTTAAAAAGCCAATAAAACTCTTGCAATTTCTCTCTTCATCCCTACCAAATTCACCAAAGCTCTTTTTCTTTCATAAAGTTTGTGACTCACATCTTGAACCTCACAAACTTTAAGCTAAACCACCATCCATTTCACTCTTTTTTCTTCAATTGTTGAGAGATCAAGATTTGTGTTGGTGATTCTTGAAGTGGATCTAAGTTTTGTTCAAGATTTGATAATTTTCTTCATCCTTTTTCATCTACTATAATGTGACTCTTTTGTGCTTGTGTGTGATGCATATTTGATGCTATATTGGTCATATTTGATGGTGGATTAATGGAAAATTCGTGCTCCAAATTGATATGTGATCATAAGGTGTTTGTATGATTTCCTAAGTCAAGTTTTATAATTCATAATGCTGTTTTTTTGAAAACTGTGCGCAGGAAATCGATTTCCTACAGAGAGAAATCGATTTCCACTCTGTTTTTTGCCCCAGATTTGAATTCTGCAGGCACGAAATCGATTTCCTACAGAGGGAAATCGATTTCCAGTGAGGCAGAATGCTTGTTTTTTCTCTTTTTGACTTGTTTTTGGTTCTAACTCTTCTTCTACTCCTTTCTTTTGATATTTTCTTTGAATCACAAATTAGAGGCCTAATTTCTCTCTAATATCAATGGACTTAGGGTGTCGATAGGATGAAAATCCGAATTTGCAATATTAAGTGATTGAAATTATGGATGAAAGGAGCTTTTGAATGTGGTTCCATCTTATATTTCTTTTTCTTTTGATCGATGAAAGTCTTAATACCTTGAGAATTCTTATGGATTCTTGGTAAAGACTAGACTGTAACCTATTTTCTGTTCGTGCGGTATTGCTTTCGGAGAGTGATTTATATATCGCTTCTCTCGCATGCATTAGCACATAAAGTTTTGACCGGCCTCGTTGTAGGGTGATTTCTAAATAAATCACCTGGCGATCTGCTTAACATAGCGCAATATTTCGTGTCCCGAATCAAAAAAGATCAAATAAGGAAGAGAATTGTATGCGGTTGATTTAAGACTTATGGAGGTTTATCGTGTAGTCGCTATGATTTTATCAAGCTTCTGATAAATGTCCATTGAATTTAAATCCGAGAACATCCTTCACTCACCATCGATCTTTATTACTAACTTTGATAACATACTTGACAAATTTCAAGATGGTTATCTTTAACATCTAACCATGGACTTTAACTTCCGCATTTTATTATATCGCTCTATTTTTTTCGCTTTATTGCTTTATTTTATCATTTCATCATGTTTATGTTTCCGCCATTTTCCCTTTGTCCATTTGGACGTTTATGTTTCCGCTATTTTCTCTTTGTCCATTTGGACGCTATGTTTATATTTCCGCTATTTTCTTTTTGTCCACTTGGACCATACTTTACTTTTATGCTAAAACACTAACAAACAACAAAAATCTAAAAAACGTTTAAGGCTCTCTTTCGGACTATTGGTTACTATCCCGAGCATTTTGGAGACTTGGACTTATGGACTTAGTACCTCTGGACCCTTATTCTGTTACTACTCTGTGATTATTCTGTCTGTCTGGCATTGGATTGTTGTCTGTTTGTGTATGCAGGTATTTCCTTGAAAGTCCTTGATGGTTAATTCCAAGGCATTGATATAAGGATTTTACCCAAAAACAACCGTTACTCAGGGTCATACCCCAAAATTTACCCGATATGATTCGCATCTTTTAATTTATTAAGGGTGTTAAAATTAAGGGCTGTGGGGTTTAATATATATATTGTTAAACCTGATCTCTTATGAAACTCTTTTTAATTAAACAGAGGTGTGCAATTAGCAGATATTTGGGCCCAAACTGATGGCCCATATATCTCACTCTAAGGATTTCTATTTTATCATTTCTTAGATATTCTACTACAGCTTATTTACTCATTTTATTATCATTTACATGTTTATTTTTACTAACTAATATTATTGATTACTCTTTGATTTATTATTATTAATATTAGAATTATTATTAATCATTAGGATTATTATTTGGGATTTTATTGTTATTAAAATTATAATTAGATTATTATTAGTAATTTAGTTTATTCTGGATATTTAATAATTAGGATAGATTGTTAAGGGTTTAATAATATTACTGATTGGTATTATTTTTTATTTTTTTTTAATTTAACCAATTGGGTGGACCAGTCAACGGACTAGCAAGGATTGGGCCAGGAAACACGTTGGGCCAACTGGGTTATTGGTATTGGACTGTTTCCGTATGGGTCAGGGTAGTGGACCGGGTCAAACTGACCCGATTACTATTCATCTCCTCCAACCCCGCGCAGAAACCCTAGCCGCTGCTACCCTGAAACCCTAATTCCTTGTTCTTTCCTCAGGTCCATGGATCTAACTCAACCACAATCAAATCTTGACAAAACCAATTTGTAACAAAATCAAACGCAAACAGAGTCAAATCTAAATTAGACTTAAACGAAATAAAAGATTTTATTCAATCAAAACAATATATTACAATCGGAAGAATCTTACATTGAATGAAATCTTAACAAATTAAAAACCTAATTGAATCTAATCTAACCAAAACAATCTCTAACCTCAACTATATAAACTAAAAGAGGAATTAGGAGAATGGGACGAAATTTGATGGCAAAATTTTTTGGAGGGGACTAGAGAACACTGTGAACACGAGCCTTCATCTTTACCTGCAAACACACAGAGGAGAAGGGATTAGGAGAGGAGCTAACACGATCCAGAAAACAAGAACAAAGGTAACCCAACCTGAAACTTAGCTTTAGATCTTGATCTCTGATACCAATTTGCATATGTGTGGTGTGTTATTTGTTGAAATTTAGGGTTAGGGTTTGTTTAGGATTAGGGTTCATGATTTCTAGGGTTGGGGTTCTTGAAAAATAGGGTTGGGGTTCTACGAATTAGGGAGGGTTTAGGTGTTCTATTGCGTTGATATTGGGTTTTCTGGGTGAAGTTATTGAAGGTTGAGTTTGGGACGATGAAGATCATGAGGATCTTCATCGTTATCTGGGTTTAGACGGCGGTTGGGACGGTGGTTTCTGGGTTGGTCGCGGTGGTGTTCTTATTTTTGGGAGGTTCAGATGAATTTCTGGGTTCGTTGGTGAGAACGAGAGAGTAGAGAGAGAGAGAGCGAAAGAGAAGAGAGAGAAAAAAGAAAAGGAAAAGAGAAGGGGATCGGAGGAGACCCCATTTTGTAGTCACCCTTATGCATCACCAGATGATGATAAATGGCCCTCCCATGGCCACTTGTCTGCAATACTGGACATGATTCAGTGTGCCGTCCACGCAATACACCCTCTCCCAACAATACATGCAGACCCTTGGATTAAAACGAACGACCATGATCATGAATGCACACCATAACCACATACACCCTCACCACACTGAACCAGACGGACTGAAACGTTATGGGCCTGACCATTAGCTATTCATACACCCCTTAAATGGCCAGCCTTAATAAAATACACCCCCCATGGATAATAAAAAAAAAAAAATTAAGTTATTTTGTTAATTCTAATTAATTGTTTAATTGATTTTTTTTAATTTTCTCTTCGATCCGACTATATCTAATGGGCGCATTGGCGAGAAATAAATTTAATAAAATAAAAATTAATTTATTTGTTAACATTAATTCTTATTCAATTGATCCTTGGTTAACTTTCTCTTCGATCCGATCATGCCTAATGATCACATTGGCAAGAAATAAAGCAATAAAATGCAATAATGAAATTCGTTATCATGTAATAATCAAATCTATTGATTATGAGAGATAATGATAAAACTAGTAATTTAATTATCTAAAACTAAAATACATTTTATTTGCTGTTCGTGATGATCGAATCTATCGATCAGAATGGTCAGCAATCCTTCATCTAATCCATTAACTATGGTGATCAAACCTATTGATCATCGCACCTAACGGAAACATATTAAACTGGGGTTGTACGGTATAATTAAAACACTCCTTTCATCTTCAAATTACAAATTTCTAAAACTACGATAAGGTAACTCAAAATGCCTTCAACAACCTCACATCATTATAAGGCGTACAACCCTGCCCTGAACTACGAAGACTCTGATCCTCCATAAGGAGGTACGTAGGCACTTGGCAACAAGGCGAGTCCCCTTCCCCAAAACCTCAATTCGCTCAAATCTCACTTTTCGCCCTTTTCATTTCCTTAGCTACTAACCTTAATAATTTTTGCTATAAACCTTTACCTTGAACTCAAAACCTTAGGAAAGGGTTAAGGGTGCCTAACACCTTCCCTTGACCTGATTATAATAATCTTACCCGAATCTCTTAACTGTGTAGGGTTTCCTATTCGCGCTGGTAGAATAGGTGGCGACTCTAAAAAGCTAAATTTTTAGGGCAGGTTGCTACAGCTGGCGACTCTGTTGGGGATACACTATAATGGTAATTATTATGCTCCTAGGTTTTTGTAGGGTTTAGGTTTTGGTAAATTATTTAGGTTTTGGGCGAATTTTCAGGGTTTGGCTAATTTTCCATTTTTAGGGTTTGGATTAGGGCTTATGGTTCTTTTTATATAAATATTTAATTTCTATTTTGTTTATTTATTTATTTTTCATCATTTGCCTGAATATTTGATTTTATATTAATATGTTTGCATTATATGTTTAATTGTTATATTAATATATTTGCACTGCTGGGATTATAAACTGTTGTTAAACATATGCGTGGGAATTATCCTTAAGACCAGAGGGGACTTGCATCGCCTACAAGTCTTATTGATAATTCCACCCAAAGTGGGTTAGATAATTCCACCCAAACCTATTGGTATTTAGCTGATCTCTCTGGGAACCTACCCCTAAAACTGGAACCTCATGGATAAATGAGTTGTTCTAAAATCCAAAGAGACAAAAAGTCTCGGAGGCTACGAACGGCCCCATGAGACCTTCTAGAACATACCCATGGAAAGGGTAGGCTCCCTGAGCCGTTACGTCGAACCTATGAACCTAGGGCTTATGTGATTATGTGTTAAATATATGTTTGTTTATTATTATTTTTTGTGTGTATAATTGTTTGCATGCATCATACATCATATGCATTATTTTATCATGTCTTATCCACAAGAAAAAATAATAAAAAATAAAAATATATTCTATTGGTGAATATTCAGGAAAGGTGAGTGCTAAGAAGCCTATCATCCACCTTAATGTCTCGGTGCTTGATATCAAGAAGCTAAGAATAATCAAGGATAAAATGCCGTCGAATGCTTTGAACAGGTTTGTGGGTCTCTATGATGACATTCTGGATTTGCTCAAGGTTAAGGTTCAAGAGGAGGCTATCACCGCTTTGGTCCAGTTCTATGATCCTCCGCTTAGGTGTTTTACATTTCAGGATTTTCAGTCGGCTCCTACCTTGGAAGAGATGGATACTATGCTAGGGTTTTCAAGTACTAAAAAGGGGTTTTATACAGGTATTGGGAGGAAGGTTGAGATTGCTGATTTGGCCAAAGCCTTAGAAGTGCCCGCTGCGGATTTAGAACCTAATTACAAGACTGATGGTGATGTACATGGGATTAGGAGATCTTATTTAGAATCTCAAGCTATGTCTTATGCTCAAAAGAAACAATGGGACATTTGTGGACATTTTCTGGCTCTCTTAATTTTTGGTGTTATTTTATTGCCTAAAAATGTGGAGTATGTCGATCATGTTGCGATTCATGTTTTTACATCCTTTAGGGTTTCAGATGTGGATCCAACTCCTACTATCCTTGCTAATATTTACTATGTTATTTTGTTGCGTTCATTTATTGTACTCTTGGTTGACTTCTCATCTTTACAAAGCTAGTTATTTGATCAAAGATTTGACTAGGCATGAATGGTCTCAGAAATAAAGGGCTCTCAAAGCGGATTCTATCATCTCGTTTGCAAGGAAACTGAACTCCGAAAGGATTATTTACAAATGTGGAGAATTCAACAATGTGCCTTTAATGGGAACTTTAGGTTGTATTAATTATAACCCCATGTTAGCATTACGCCAATTGGGTCATTCTATGGATTGTGAGCCTTCCAAACAACAACTGGAAGAATTAATTTTGCATAGGTAATCTGAGAACATTAAAGAAAGTAATTCAAGCTTGGAAGCATGTTAAACAAAGAACTTTGGGCCGAAGAATGTCATTGCTAAGGAGCCTTACACTAGA
Source organism: Vicia villosa (assembly GCF_029867415.1). Taxonomy (NCBI): domain Eukaryota; kingdom Viridiplantae; phylum Streptophyta; class Magnoliopsida; order Fabales; family Fabaceae; genus Vicia; species Vicia villosa. The sequence continues at coordinate 200,214,370 of NC_081180.1, read as the reverse complement.
TGGGTTCAAGAAAGGGTTGGAAAGATTTTGCTTCCTTTCGTTGTGCGATCCTGCATACAAGCCTGATTCTCCTAATCCTGTTCCTCTATCCATCGAAGAGATAGAAGGGATCAGGGATGCCCTAGAGGCGTCCCAAAAGGAAAAGGAAAAATTAGAGCTTGACATACATCAACTGACCAATGAAAAGAGTCAACTACGCTTCGACCTTAAAGAGAAGAGCCAAGAGCTTCAAGCCCTTAAGGAAGAGAACGACAGACAAAGGAGTAAAAGAAAGTGTGGAACAGAAGGTGTCCTAAGTGCTAATTTCAACTTAGTTGCACATAACGAGAGGTTAGAACAAGCAAGTGTGGAAATTGCGAAGTGGAGAAGGTACTATGAAAAAGCTTCCCGTGACAAAGAGGAGTCCGAGAAAAATTTATAAGTTGTAGTCTTTGAATTAACTGATAGGACTAAAGATCAAGAGGTGGAAATAAGGGATCTCAAGTATGACCTTCAAGAAGCCCGCAATTCTGGACAAGAAGAGCGTTCAAGGAGGTTGACCACGGAAGAAGCACTTTTACAGCGCACCAATGAGCACAATAGAGCACTTCTAGCTTTGGCCGCAATTAGGCAAGTATTTGTAAAACTAAGAGAGCTATTCGAAGAGACAAGGGATGAAAGGGATTATTGGAGAAGGCAATATACAATTGTTTCTACGGCAAGTGAGCTTGTGAGCATGGTTCCTAAAATGCTTAAGGATTATGAACAATGTCGTGAGAATTATGACAAGCTAGTCTTCTTGTACAATGATTTAATCCAAGACATTCCGAAGAGTTTGGAAAGAGCGGAATCTTCTCCCGTCATTCTTTCCGAGGTAGTAAAGGAATTCATGGAGCTTTGTAGAGATATGGTGGACAAGTTCAAGGCGGATATTGAAAGGCGTTCTTAGACATTTACTATTTCCATGTTGCATTTATTTTTGGGTGTTAATTTTCAGTTTCTATTTCTATTTGTAATCCAACAATGAATTGGTATTTCCTTTTCAAGTTTTTCAATTAATAAAGTGTGTTTATTTCTGCATTACTCATTGTTCCTACAATATTCACCAAAAGAATTATTTAAATATAAATATTAAAATAATAAATGTGGATAAGACATGAACATAGCATAAACATAACATTCATAGCATGCATATCATTTTATTTTTGCAAAGCATTATAAAAGGGAAAATTGACTTTATCTCTAGTCACGCCATTGCAACCATACCGCCGTACCAAACAAGGTCTCAAAAGAAGAAAGCAATGGAACAACTAGAGCAGAATCAAGCCGCCCTTTGCAAAGAAGTGACTCAGTTGAAAGGCACTGTGGAAGAGATTAAGGGAGGAATGACTCAAATGCTGAGTTTCATGAAGGATCTCAGGGATAAACAGGAGAAGGCTAAGGAAGTTCAGGATCAGTATGAGGAAATACTGGATGATGGCAACCCGTTGTTGGGATACGTTCGGGGTAGTAACCCTCACAAAGCAAATGCCCGCTCCTCTAAGAGAGTCATCAGAACCCATGAGGAAGGAGAGGCTTCTCAGGAAGGATTTATCCCTAATACATAGAAGGAGGGGGTATCCCGCACAGTTCGTATCCCTGTCAACAATCCTCCTAAGGAAGAAGACTACTTAGATTTACAATATGGGGACACGGATGACACAAACCAAGCGCCTCAACACAAGCTAACTTCCCCTAACTTTGGAGAGGATTCTAAGGATAGCGGACAAATCAAGGCATTGGAGGAAAGGCTAAAAAGGCTGTAGAGGGGTATGATGTCTTCGATGTGGATACCTTCAAAATGAGTTTAGTCCCAGACCTGACTAGCCCGCACAAATTCAAGGTGCCCAACTTTGAGAAATACAAAGGGCTCACATGTCTAAGGAACTACTTGCGCATGTATGTGCGAAAAATGGCTGCCTATGCCCATGATCAAAAGCTGATGATACATTTCTTCCAGGATAGTTTAAGCGGAGCGTCTGTTGACTGGTACATGCAATTGGAGAAATCCTATATCCGAAGCTGGAACGAACTTGCTAATATGTTCTTGAAGCAATAAAAGTACAACCTGGATATGGCACCCAACTGGATGCAACTGCAAAATCTGTCACAGAAGAAGGATGAATTATTCAAGGAGTATGCTCAAAGGTGGAGGGAAATGGCTTCTCGAGTCCAACCTCCCTTGATGGAAAATGAACTGGTAGACATGTTCATGGGCACCTTGCAAGGACCATACTACGATAAAATGGTCGGAAGTGTATCCTCAGGATTTTCAAATCTAGTGGTTGTTGGCGAAAAAATCGAAAATGGAATCAAGAATGGAAAGATACAAGGGGCATCATCTGGTTCTTATCACTCAAAGAGGCCCACCTCAACCTTCGTGAAAAAGGAGGAAGGGGAGACCAATGCATTAGTGCATCAAGAATCTAGACCTCCCATGTTATTTCCACCACAACAAAACAGGTTCCAAGGCCCTCAAAGGAGATTTGATCCTTTTCCTACTTCGAAAAGCGAGATACTGAGGTATTTGATAAGCGAGTCATTGGTAGAAATCAAACCATTGGCACCTCCTCCTCCAGGAAAGGCTTCGCCCAGATTCAACGCTAATGAAAGGTGCGAATACCATGCTAATTCTCCCGGACACACCTTGGAGAAGGTGTGGGCCTTCAGGCATAAAGTTCAGGATCTAATAGAGTCAGAGGCAATTGCCTTTGATAAACCTAATGTGAAGACAAATCCTATGCCTCACCACGATGGCGCAGTCAATGCAATCGAGGTCGTTACTGAGCAAGAGTTGGTTCAACAAAGAAGCTCCCCCATAGATGCACTTAAGAGGTATCTACTTATAAAGGGGTTCATCTTAGAACACAACGAAGCTTTTAAAGACACTCTGCAAGGACTCATGGATCAAGGGATAATTTAGCTAAAGGAACATTCTGAGGAGGAATATGTGGCTATGGTGGATAGGAACGAGCCATTGATGATACTCAGTCAAGGGGCAAGGAAGCCATTAATCATCCCCTGTTCTAAATCACCATTGTGGATACCCACACAAGAGCATACTAGGGTCATCCCGATCAGAGCTGCCTATCCTTTGGACAAAATGAAAGCGGTACCCTAGGAGTACAATTCTGGTGCTAATACTGCTGTGTCAAGCATTGTTGGGCCTGGGGGCATAACTCGTAGCGGTCGCATATTCAAAACTGCACAGTCTAATGAAAACTCGACACAAGCTAGTGATCAAGCTGCTGCGAGACCAACAGTAGAGGCCATCCCCAAAGATAAGGAAGCCACTGATAAGGATGCTGAGGAGTTTCTGGCTTTAATCAAGAAGAGTAATTATAGGGTGGTGGATCAGTTGCAACAGACACCATCTAAAATATCACTCCTATCACTATTGGTGAACTCCGAGAAGCATCGAGACGCCTTGATGAAGATTCTGAATGCCGCCCACGTAACTAAGGACATCACTGTCAATCAGTTCGATGGGATGGTGGCTAATCTCACTGCTGGGGCATGTCTAGGGTTCAGCGATCATGAGTTACCTCCATAAGGAAAGGCACACAACAAAGCCTTGCACATCTCTATACAATTTGGGAAAGCTTATTTATCTAGGGTTCTGATTGATACAGGTTCGTCACTAAATGTGATGCCAAAAGCTACCCTCGATAAAATAGCTTTGGAAGGTCTTGTGGTTAGACCAAATCCGTCTGGTGGTCAAAGCTTTTGATGGATCACAGAGTCTGGTGTTTGGAGAGGTATACCTTGCAGTTGTAGTTGGTCCTCATACCTTTTACATCAATTTTCAAGTAATGGAGATTGAACCGGCTTACACATGTTTACCAGGGCGTCCTTGGATTCATGCAGCTAGAGCAGTAACCTCTATTCTCCATCAAAAGATAAAATCCGTGGATGCAAATTCTATAATAACCATCAATGGAGAAGAGGATATATTTGTCAACAACCTGGATTCATATAAGTACATTGAGGTTGGAGAAGGGGCATTAGAAACTGCATTCCAAGCGCTAGAGATTGCAAGTGCTGTCACACTACTTGTGGAGAATATGCGAAGGGCGGTAACATCATGGAGAGACCTACAAGACCTGAATGTGGAAGGCTGGGGCAAAGTACCAGAAATCCTAGAGAAGAAGATCGCTTAGGGTTAGGATATCAACCGTTGAAGATCACAAGCGCTGTGAAGGAGGAACCACGATTCCCCCCGATTATGCAGATTTTCGTGATAGGCGGGTACGAACATGTGGCCATGATATCCAGCAAGGATTCTAAAGAGGGAACATCAAATTTCATCCGAAGGGTCAGATCAGGAGAGCAGCTTCAAAACTGGACAAGCCTGGAGATATCGGAGATAGTTTTCATTTCAAAGTAATTTGCTTTTGTGTTTTATTTCCTTCCAATAAAAAACAATACAATAACGCTCATGCCTCGCCCGAAGCATAGAGTTGGTTTGTAAGGGCCCCATTTACTTTCAAAGTTTAAGGTTTATTAATAAAATTATCGTTTGCATTTTGGTATTAAAAACATTGTCTCTTCTTGAATTTACTTCAAAATGACAAATAAATTTCTCTCACAAAAAAAGCACATCCATATCTGCATATAAAACATATGCAGATCATCTTCTAACACTACCGATAATAATACTGCTGAAACTCAATATAAACTCGAGGCTCTCGCTAATCAGTCCGAGGAAGGGGATGAGGAAGACGATGAACTTCCGGAAGAGGTGTCAAGGTTATTGGATAAGGAGTCCAAAAGCATGCTCCCTCCTCAAGAGGCCATTGACATTATAAACTTAGGTACAGACAAAGAACCCAAGGAAATCAAAATTGGGGCAACACTGAACGAGGACGTGAAAGTAACTCTAATCAAGCTCCTCCACGAGTATGCAGAGATATTTGCTTGGTCATACCGTGACATGCCAGGGTTAGATACAGACATCGTCGTACATAGGTTACCGCTCAAAGAAGGGTGTGCACCCGTCAAACAAAAGCGCAGAAGGGTTTGACCAGACATGGATAACAAAATCCGAGAAGAGGTACTTAAACAGTTTGACGCATGATTTCTTGCCGTGGTTTACTATCCACCATGGATTGCCAACATAGTGCCAGTTCCTAAGAAAGACGGGAAAGTACGCATGTGTGTGGATTACAGGGATCTAAACAAAGCAAGTCCGAAAGGCGACTTTCCACTACCACACATAGATGTACTGGTGGACAATACGACGCAAGCTTCGGTGTTCTCCTTCATGGATGGGTTCTCTGGGTATAATCAAATCGAAATGGCTCCCGAAGACATGGAGAAAACAACCTTTATGACATCCTAGGGCACTTTCTGCTACAAGGTAATGCCTTTTGGATTGCGAAATGCAGGGGCAACATATCAACGAGCCATGGTCACATTGTTCCATGACATGATTCACAAGGAGGTCGAAGTATACGTGGATGATATGATTGCTAAGTCTTGCACGGAACAAGAGCATATTACACACCTTCATAAACTGCTCGAGCGCTTAAAGAAGTTCAAGCTAAGGTTAAACCCGAACAAGTGTACATTCGGTGTAAGGTCGGGAAAGCTATTGGGATTCATTGTGAGCCAGCGAGGCATAGAAGTAGACCCTAACAAGGTGAAGGCTTTACAAGAAATGCCTGTTCCAAGGACAGAAAAAGAGGTTGGTGGGTTCTTGGGTCGGTTGAATTACATCTCAAGGTTTATCTCACATCTAACAGCCACGTGTGAGCCTATATTCAAGCTACTAAGGAAAGATCAGCCGATCAGGTGAAATGACAATTGTCAAGTAGCCTTCGAAGCTATAAAGAGCTACTTACAAGAACCACCAATACTCATACCTCCCGTACCAGGAAGACAGCTGATCATGTATCTCATAGTCCTCGAAAGGTCTATGGGATGTGTACTGGGGCAACAAGATGAAACAGGCAGAAAGGAGCACGCTATTTACTACCTTAGCAAGAAATTCACGAATTGCGAATCTCGGTATTCACCAGTGGAAAAGACATGTTGTTCCCTAGCATGGGCCTCCAAACGTCTACGGAAATATATGCTGAATCATTCCACGTAGTTGATATCGAGGATGGATCCTTTGAAATACGTATTCGAAAAACAGGCTCTCACGGGTAGAATCGCAAGGTGGCAAATGTTACTGACAGAATACGACATACAATACGTCACTCAAAAGGCAATAAAAGGGAGTGTATTGGCGGAACATCTTGCTTACCAACCCCTCGAAGAATACTAGTCTATGAAGTTTGACTTTCCTGACGAGGATATTATGGTGGTAAGAGACTACGAAATACCAAGACCCGACGAAGGACCTGAACCAGTGGCAATAAGGACACTTATGTTCGACGGGGCCTCAAATGCACTAAGACATGGTATAGGGGCGGTCTTGACATCTCCTGACAATCGTCACTTACCTTTCACCGCGAGACTATGCTTCGACTGCACCAACAACATTGCAGAATACGAAACATGCATATTAGGATTAGAAGCTGCAATTGATCTAAGGATTAAACTACTTGAGGTGTATGGGGGCTCAACACTGGTGATCCACCAAGTCATTAAAGAATGGGATACTCGAGATGCAAATCTATTCCCATATTGGGACCTTATACTGAAGTTAATGGCTGAGTTTGAGACAATCACTTTCACTCATATCCCAAGGGAAGAGAACCAAATGGTTGATGCACTGGCAACACTTTCCTCTATGTTTAAGGTAACTTGGCCGAACCATGAACCACGGAAAACGGTTAGACACTTCGATGAGCCGGCCTACTGTGTCACAGTTGAAGAGCAGGTTGATGACAAACCATGGTACCACGACATCAAGAGGTACCTGGAGAAACAAGAATACCCGGAGAATGCCTCTACGATTGACAAAAAGACACTAAGGAGGTTGGCAGCTAAGTTCTTCCTGTGTGGATAAAAATGAGGCCAAGGAGATTATCAAAGAAGTACATGAAGGAACCTTCAGAACTCATGTAAATGGACATTCAATGGTGAGAAAAATACTACGAGCGGGATATTACTGGTTGACAATGGAAGTTGATTGTGTCCAATACGCAAGAACATGTCACAAATGCCAAATCTATGCTAACAAAATACACGTGCCGCCTAATCCATTGAACGTTCTGAGTTCACCATGGCCATTTGCAATGTGGGGGATTGACATGATAGGGATGATCGAACCGAAAGCTTCTAATGGACACCGATTCATATTGGTCGCCATAGATTATTTCACCAAATGGGTTGAAGCTGCTTCTTACACCAACCTGACAAGACAAGTGGTCACTCGGTTCATTAAGCATAACATCATCTGCCAATATGGGGTTCCAAATAGGATTATCACTGACAATGGGTCGAATCTAAACAACAACGTGATGAGGGAGCTATGCGAGGAGTTCAAGATTGAACATCACAATTCTTCACCATACATGCCTAAGATGAATGGCGTTGTTGAGGCTGCGAACAAGAATATCAAAAAGATAATACAAAAGATGGTCAAAACATGCAAGGACTGGCACGAAATGCTTCCCTTCGCCCTACACGGGTACAGAACCTCGGTGCGCACATCTTTGCTTTATCTATCACTTTGAACGTCTCAACCTTTATGTTTTGACCAGTGATTCCATTTGCTTTACATCAATAACATCATTCCAATAATGATTTTGATTTCAAAAATATTCTTTGAGCATTGCATTAAAATTACCATTCTTGAATGAACATTTTATCTGCAAGTAAGCACTCATCTTTCAGGAAGTTCAAACAGTCGAGAAACTTGATCAGTGATCCTATCAGGGGCACATTACTTCAAGATCCTGTTGTTCAGATGTTCATTCAAGATTTGTTGATCAGAATATCATTTCAAGACTTGTACTGGGGCAAGCCATCCCAACATGCATTTAAAGAATTGAAGCCATAATCAGTTCATCCCAAATACAGTTCAACTGAAGCCATAATCAGTTCATCCCAAATACAGTTCAACTGAAGCCATGATCAGTTAACTTACAAAAATCACTCAATCAGGGGCCATCTTCTTCAGCAATCCCCAAGTAGTTTTATCAGCCCTTCTCAAAGGATCATCGTTTTGATACAGTTACCGGTGTAATAGAAGTATGTTTAAGCATCTTCTTCCCAAGCAGAGTTGGCAGAGTTCTCGTGTTGAGGAATCAGAGTTTTAATCTTGCCTCACAAAAGATTCTCCCTCAGTTGTAACAAACAATTACATTGCATTGATCATATATCATGCATAGAAAAATTCAACATCATGCATTGAAACAAATTTCATACTCATTTACATTTTCCGAGGTCCTGTTGCTATCAACATCTTCACCTTGAGATCAAAGTCCAACTTACTTGGCACCTATCCAAAACAGATACTTGTTTGTCTTGTCCGTCTATTGTTGTTCCTTGATGTATCCTTTCTTCATTTAGGGCCATTCCTGGATGTTATGATTTCTCTCTCTTCTTTCAGTGTCATTCCTGAAAGATTTACACCATGTTTTATCTTGGTTCCCTTCAATCATGTTTTATCTTGTTTGTCTCTGATCATGCTTTATCCTGATCATTTACACCATGTTTTATCTTGGTTTCCTTCAATCATGTTTTATCTTGATTGTCTCTGATCATGCTTTATCCTGATCGCTTACACCATGCTTTATCTTGTTTCCCTTCAATCATGTTTTATCTTGATTGTCTCTGATCATGCTTTATCCTGATCGCTTACACCATGCTTAATCTTGTTTCCCTTCAATCATGTTTTATCTTGATTGTCTTTAATCATGCTTTATCCTGATCGCTTTCGACCATGTTTTATCTTGGTTATCTAATCATGTTTTACCTTGATTGTCATTTGGTATTTTTTCAATCATGTTTTACCTTGATTGTCATTTGATGTTATCCAATCATGTTTTACCTTGATTATCCCTTAATGACATCCAATCATGTTTTACCTTGATGGACCTGTGATGATTATCTAATCATGTTTTACCTTGATTGTCATTCGATGTTGCCCAATCACGTTTTACCTTGGTTTTCATTTGATGTTGTCCAATCATGTTTTACCTTGATATTCATTTGATGTAGCCACATTCATGTAGGCCTCAGATATTCTCTTCTCGAAGTTCAATCATGTTTTATCTTGAAAGCTTCTGTCGACTGTTTCTTTCTTTTGTGAAGTCCGATTCTATTCCTAGATGACGTATACCTTTTCCCCCAGTGGAATCCTTTCTTATCTCCCCAGTGGTGTTATACTTCTCTCAATTCCGTAATCATACTTGATGCATCCATTAGCATCGCATTATACCTTAGGTTCAAAAATTGTGTGTTTTATATTTAAGTCTCTTCAATTACGTCGAGCTGAGGATTTTAACCCTCACATCTCCGGATAGAAGAAACTTAAATAGGGGCATCTGTCATACCCCAATTTTTGACCCTAAGATCATACATCATTTGCATTTCAATCATCAATCAAGATCACAATCTTGAGGTATCAGTTTGTCTTTGAGGGGAACTATCAAGCACCTAATTTTCTTTAATTTGTTTTATACTAACCAAAATCCAAAAATATGCATTTTGTTTCCTTTGTTTGTGTTTTGCAGGAAAAAGATCGGGCAAAATCAAAACAGTGCAAGAAAACATTTTTTGGAAAATTGAAGGTGGAAATCGATTTACCCCTATGGGAAATCAATTTCCTGTGCGCAAAATTCAAAAAATATAAGGAGGGAAGCATGACACCATTTTGGCACCAATCACATTTTATTTGATCATTTTTGTCATTTTACCAATTTTCCACCTCATCAAAATTAATTCCCTTCATTAAACCCACTTAAACCTCATTTTACCATTTTTACCATTTAAATACCATTTAAACATAAGCTAATTACCAAATGCAAAAAGACCAAATTGCCACTACTCTTGCTCCAATTCTATAAATAAAGACCTCTACTCTCTCATTTCTCAAGCTTTTGATAGCCAAAAAAGTTCTTGCAAATTCATTTCTCAAGCCTTGAGAGCCAACAACCCCCTTGCAATTTCTCTCCTCATCCTTACCAAATTCACCAAAGCTCTTTTTATTTCATAAAGTTTGTGAGTCACATCTTGAACCTCACAAACTTTGAGCTAAACCACCTTTCATTTCACTCTTTTTTCTTCAATTGTTGAGAGATCAAGATTTGTGTTGGTGATTATTGAAGTGGATCTAAGTTTTGTTCAAGAATTGGTAATTTTCATCATCCTTTTTCATCTACCATAATGTGATTCTTTTGTGCTTGTATGTGATGCATCTTTGATGCTATATTGGTCCTATTTGATGGTGATTTGATGGAAAATTCGTGCTCCAATGGATATGTGATCATAAGGTGTTTGTATGTTTGCTTAAGTCAAGTTTTATGCCTCCTAATGCTGATTTTTTGAATGCTGCGTGCAGGAAATCGATTTCCCTCTGTAGGAAATCGATTTCCACCTTATTTTTTTTCAAAATTTGAACTCTGCACTCAGGAAATCGATTTCTTACAGAGGTAAATCGATTTCCTGCTGGCAGAATGTGGTCTTTTGCCTTTTTTATGCTTGTTTTGGCTTCCTACTTCCTCCACTTCATTAAAATCATTGGATCTAGGATGTTGATAGGTTTGAAATGACCAAATCCATAATATTAGATGAATGATATTAATGATAGTGTGAGTTGATCATCTTTTATGCATTTTTACTCCTTCTTCCTCTACTTCATTAATATCATTGGATCTAGGATGTTGATAGGTTTGAAATGGCCATATCCATAATATTAGATGAATGATATTAATGATAGTGTGAGTTGATTATCTTTTATGATTTCATTCTTCTTCTCCTTTTTTCTTTTGATCGATGAAAGTCTTAATACTTTGAGAATTCTTATGGATTCTTAGTAAAGACTAGATCGTTACCTATTTTCTTTTCGTGCGGTATTGCTTTCGGAGAGTTGATCGGCCACCAATTTCACCTTGTTCCTATGTTCGAATCAATGGAAAAGCACTTCATTCGGTGGTATTTTAAGTCGTTTTAGTCTAGTTCTTGATTAGTTTTATTTATCTTTGTATTTGAATCTGGTGTGTTATCTTTTCTAGTTTCTGTCGTTTTTCCATTGCTTTTGATCTTGTGTTGGTAGTGTTTTAAGTTATGCAGATACAGGGCACGATTCGAGGCAAGAAAAAGTGGTTTTTGGTGAGACAGAGCTGTGACATGGCCACCCGTGTCATGTGACACGGCCGTGTCACACTTGCTGAAGAGGAGAACTTGAAAATTTGAAAACCAAGAAGACAGAGTTGTGACACGGCCACCCGTGTCATGGGACACGGCCGTGTCAGACGTGCGCGCAGAAAAAGTGTTGTTTTCAACTCTTGGAATCAGTCACTTAAGGAAGGGCATTATGGACTTTTCGGAGGAGAATAATTGCTGAGAGATATTTAGTCACTGTTTGGAAAGGAGAAAATGACTTTTTTTGGACGGTCGGAGAACGGGAAAAGAGGATTGGAAGCACTAGGGTTTGAAGCGAAGAAATCTTCAAGAGCATCCTCAATTGAAGATCAATTCCTATTCATCTTATTGTAATGTCTTCATCCTTAATATCTGTTATCTTGACAATTGCCATGAGTAGCTAAACTATTTACGTGTTAGGGGGTGTCCCTGAATTGCTATTGTAATGAACCTAATTTCCTTTATGTTATGAAATCGTTATGTGTGTGAACTTATTTGATTGTGCAAAGTGCTTATTGCTTTATCTATCGGACAAATAGATTTTTGATTTACGGTTAAGGGTTAGGTCGGACAAACCACCTTATCGGTGTTTGCACAATAATATTACGGTTGTTATTGCTTAGGAATGAGGATTCTCCGTAGTAACCGTAATAATCTTGATAAATTATATTGCGCTTGATCACTTCTTGAATTGCTAAGGAATTAGGATACAAGACATTATCAAAAGGTTTTCCGCTAAGGAATTAGGGAAGATAACTCTTGAGATTCGGTAATAGTTCATGTACACTGATATTTCGTAAATAAGGATTAAAGGTTGTTGCAAGGCAATTCATACACTTGACCCTAGCATAATTTCTCATATTGTTTTAAAGTCATTTTTACGCTTTCTATTAATTTGTTATCATTTATCGTTATCTCCAAACAAACAACAAAACCCCCATGTTCTTTTGTTCAATTGAATCGTTACGATAACTTATATTTCTTACGCAGTCCGTGAGTTCGATACTTGGGGATTAATCCCATTATTACTACATCGGTAAAAATAGTACACTTGCTATTTTTCCGATCAAGTTTTTGGCGCCGTTGCCGGGGACTGCCAAATTATAAGTTAAAAAATAGTTCAATTGAATTTTTGTTGCTCTGCAACTAAAATTTTTATTTTTATTTGTCTGGTATTTCATTTGCTTATTACTTATAATCGTCTAACCTTTGTATGCGAGGTAAAGCCTCAGCAGAATTTATTTTTGACGCAGAACCAGAACGATCATTGTGAGCTAGGCTTCGAAAAGCGAAGCAAGAACGACTGGAAGCATTAGAAGACATTCTGACAGCTTCGGAATCTGATAACGAGGAAATTCTCTTTATTCATTTTGAGCATTCAGATTCGGAGGCTGAAACGATGGCAGCTCCCCTAGAAAGGTTGTTAGGTGATTATGGTGGAGCAAATGCACCAGCTGGCCGGATGACAATTGTAAATCAACCGGTCGATGTTGCTCACTTTCAGCTACACCCAGCAACGATTCGACAGCTGGAGAAGAAACCATTTTCAGGAAGAATAAATGAAGATGCTAATAAGCATTTACAAAGGTTCCTTACTATGACAACATCTCTGAAGATAGAAGGACACTCTGAAGAAGCCAAGAAGTTGGTTATGTTTCCATTCACGTTAGCGGATGACGCTGAAGAGTGGTTCTATTCATTACCTGCTGGGAGTATTACCACATGGCAACAAATGGAGTCAACCTTTCTGAATGAGTATTTTCCCGCTGCTGTTTATATCCGTAAGAGGTATGATATTGTTAATTTTAAACAGAAGGAAGGAGAATCACTTGGAGATGCTTATAAGAGATTCAAGAGGTTGTTGGTGGCATGCCCAACTCACAACATGTATGTCACTGAACAAATGCAGAATTTTCTGAATGGTCTTAAAATGAAGACTAAGCAATTGATTGACACAGCAGCTAGTGGCTCATCCAACTTTTCAACAGCCACTGGTGTTAAAAAAATCATATAAGCTATTGCGGCCAATGAACACTTGGAGTTATATGACCGTAGTGTTAGCCAACCTGAAGGATTAGTGGATATGAAATTGTCAACGCAAGTTGTGAAAATAGAAGATCAGGTAGCTGCGGAAGTTGAGTGGAGATTGAAACAGATGGGTCTTGAAAAACAAACAGTAGCACAAGTTTAACCGGCTCAAGCAAGTCAACCGGTGGGGTGTGAAATATGTGGAGGACCTCATTTTACTGTTCAGTGTGTTGCTACAGCTCAGCAAGTGGAGGAAATAAATTTCTTGAAGCAAAACAACCCCTACTCAAATACCTACAATCTGGGGTGGAAAAATCATCCAAATTTTTCATGGAAGGATCAACCAGGGAATGCTCCTAAACAAGAGGTTATTCCATATCAAGGTCAGCAGTTGCAGCAACAGTATAGAACTCCTCAACAACATTATCAACAACCTCAGCAACAGGCCCCCAGAAAAGCATATTGGGAGATTGCCATCGAAAAAATGGCAGCTCAAAGCTCTCAGTTTCAAGAAGAAACAAGGAGTAATTTTCGAAACACGGGTGCATCCATCAAAAATCTTGAGGTTCAGATGAGTCAAATAGCACAACAACTTGCCAATGCTCAACCACAAGGTGCCTTACCTAGTGGAACTGTTACAAACCCAAGGGAGCATCAGAATGTGAATGTCATCTCAACAAGAAGTCTGAGGAGATCAAAACCAGAAGAAAAAAATGAAATCGAGTATGATATCATCGAAGTAGATCTTGAAGTGCGTGAAAGTAAGAAAGTGCCAGAGGAGGTGATACAACCTGTGAAGCCAACTGAAGAGAAAAGAGAAAAAGAGCTGACACCATTGATTAAGTTGTCGTATCCTTCTCGAGTAGCAAAGAAGGACCAAAAAGAGCAAGACTTTGAGAAGTTTGCCACATACTTCAAAAAGTTAGAGAGCAATATTCCATTCTTTGATGCACTCGAGAAAATGGCAATGTACAGGAAGTTCATGAAGGAAGTGATATCTAAAAAGAAACCAACAAGGGGTGAAGGGGTAGTTAAGAAGGAGAAATGTTGTGCAATCTCACCAGAGAAGAGAATACCAATCAAGCAAAAAGATCCTGGATCAGTTGCAATATCGTGCACGATAAAAAACAGAACTTTCATGAAGGTTCTAATTGATTCGGGTGCTAGTGTGAGCTTAATGCCGTTATCTACCTTCAAAAAGCTCGGTATTGAAAAGGTGAGTGAAAGAGGAACAAAGATGAAATTTGCAGATCACACCATGAAGAGGTCATATGGGGTGGCAGAAGATGTATTGGTAGAAATTGACAAAAAAAATTTTCCATTTGATTTTGAAATAATGGATATCCCTGAAGATGAAGAAACCCCTATTATTCTGGGTCGACCTTTCTTGCGCACTAGTCGGTGCAATTTCGATATTGAAAAAGGTACTCTGACTTTGAAATCTTTTGATGAAGAAATAACTCTGAAAGTGTTAAACACCAAGAAGCAAGGTGAAAGTGGAGATAATCAATCTTCAGTTGGAATGATCCACATAGTAGGCGAAAGCAAAAGATCGGAACCAACCCCAAAAAAGGTCTCAAGCATAATCTCTCAGGTGGCGGCATCTCATATAAAAACTCCAAAGTCCAATAAAGAAATCAAGGAAAGAAAGAAAAAGGAACATCAAGGTGAGGAGATGGAAGTTGAAAGTTACTTGAGGCATAAAGTGGTCCATCCTTTAAATCTAGATGAGTTCTGGGTTGCAGAAAGGACAAGCAACATGGTGTGGAAGAGGAAGTATCCCCCATAACAGAAGGGAATGGACCGTCGAGCCATGCGACGTTAAACGAAGCGCTTCGTGGGAGGCAACCCACGGGATTTCTTTTTAATAGTTTTATGTGTTTTTGCATTTTTATTCTGTAGGTACAAACAGTGTGTCTTTTGCGAGGCGAGAAGCGGTTAGAGAAAAGAATTCGAATTGTGGGAAGTCAGGGGTCTGACACGGGCACCCGTGTCATGTGACACGGCCGTGTCATAGACCCTGAAGGATTTTCTTTTGAAATCAATTTTTGGAAGAGTGGCAGAGTTCTGACACGGCCACCCGTGTCCTGTGACACGGCCGTGTCAGACAGAAACGCAATTTTTTTTGACAAATTCGTTTTCATAGTGGTGGGCCCCCTATCAACCCTCCACCTCCGCCTCAGTGAGCACTGTAAGTCTCCCTTATGCTTGCTTACACATTGAGGACAATGTTAAATCCAAGTGTGGGGGAGGTTCTTTCATTTTAAGTTATTTCATGTTATTTCTGTTTTTGTTATTTGCATGTGTGTTTTGAGTATTTTGTGCACCAGGATGAGTGTAATTCCAGAGAAAAGGATCATGAGAATGAAGGTGAAAAAGGGGAAAGACGCATCCTAAATTGGTTCCCTGGGCACCTGTGAAAGTTGACACAACTGAAGAAAATGCTAGACGCAACTTGATGGTGCCAAGTGAATGAGTTTAGAGCAACCCGAACCGGACATGAAGTTGTACAAAATGGAGACCATTGTTTAACATGTAAGCAATACCTAACATGTGAGGATATACAAGCCAAACACATCATTTCATCATGAGAGAGCATCAGGTATAGCATCATCACTCTAATTTTGCATTTGTTCTTCATATAGTACACAAATTGATCACACACACTAAGGCACTTTTGTTTGTTTAACCCTGAGCCTTTCTTACCCAACCTTGTTATCTTTTATCCCTCGTTAACCAATCTTTACCCATCATCCTTGTTGTTCTTTTAGTAATAAAAAAAAACAAAACAAAAAAATTATTTTTTTTATAGCCCCTCTTGTTTTCTCTATATTTGGTATGAACTATAAGTCCGAGTCCGATAGCAAAAATTAAGTTTGGGGTAGCCGAGTCCGGTAGCAAAAGAAGGAGGAAAGTGTGAAAAGAAAAAAAAAACATATGCAAGAAAGAAAATATTTGTGTAAAAGAAAAAAAAAAGAGAAAAATTGATTTTGTTTTACACACTTGCCATCATGTAAAGAGTTCTAAGAGTCCGGAAAGCAGAAAAATTGCTAAACACTCCAAATGTTATGTAATATGTAAAAAGATATCAGACGAATTAGTTGATACCAAACCATAAACCCTCGTACCCAATTTCTTTGTTTATCCTACCTAACCTAAGCCCCGTTACAACCCGTAAGTCCTCAAAAAGTGTGTGTTATTGATTATGTGGAATTGTGTTAGAATGTGTACAAAATTTAGGAGTAGATATGTATGCCTTGATGAATGAGTGAAACACTTAACCCAAAGAGAATTTTTGAGAGTGTGATTGAGCTTGCAGGTGAAAGATTGAGTCAACATTGAAGTACAACGAAAAACTTCGGAGAGGGGAATCAAACACTTTGACACGAAAGTATATATCAAGTGTGGAAGCATCAGTTGAGTTGTGGAGCATAAGAAAAATTCATGGGTGTCCTCTTGTTTTCTCGTCCATCACTTGAGGACAAGTAATGAGCTAAGTTTGGGGTTGTGATCGGCCACCAATTTCACCTTGTTCCTATGTTCGAATCAATAGAAAAGCACTTCATTCGGTGGTATTTTAAGTCGTTTTAGTCTAGTTCTTGATTAGTTTTATTTATCTTTGTATTTGAATCTGGTGTGTTATCTTTTCTAGTTTCTGTCGTTTTTCCATTGCTTTTGATCTTGTGTTGGTAGTGTTTTAAGTTATGCAGATACAGGGCACGATTCGAGGCAAGAAAAAGTGGTTTTTGGTGAGACAGAGTTGTGACACGGCCACCCGTGTCATGTGACACGGCCGTGTCACACTTGCTGAAGAGGAGAACTTGAAAATTTGAAAACCAAGAAGACAGAGTTGTGACACGGCCACCCGTGTCATGGGACACGGCCGTGTCAGACGTGCGCGCAGAAAAAGTGTTGTTTTCAACTCTTGGAATCAGTCACTTAAGGAAGGGCATTATGGACTTTTCGGAGGAGAATAATTGCTGAGAGATATTTAGTCACTGTTTGGAAAGGAGAAAATGACTTTTTTTGGACGGTCGGAGAACGGGAAAAGAGGATTGGAAGCACTAGGGTTTGAAGCGAAGAAATCTTCAAGAGCATCCGCAATTGAAGATCAATTCCTATTCATCTTATTGTAATGTCTTCATCCTTAATATCTGTTATCTTGACAATTGCCATGAGTAGCTAAACTATTTACGTGTTAGGGGGTGTCCCTGAATTGCTATTGTAATGAACCTAATTTACTTTATGTTATGAAATCGTTATGTGTGTGAACTTATTTGATTGTGCAAAGTGCTTATTGCTTTATCTATCGGACAAATAGATTTTTGATTTACGGTTAAGGGTTAGGTCGGACTAACCACCTTATCGCTGTTTGCACAATAATATTACGGTTGTTATTGCTTAGGAATGAGGATGCTCCGTAGTAACCGTAATAATCTTGATAAATTATATTGCGCTTGATCACTTCTTGAATTGCTAAGGAATTAGGATACAAGACAGTATCAAAAGGTTTTCCGCTAAGGAATTAGGGAAGATAACTCTTGAGATTCGGTAATAGTTCATGTACACTGATATTTCGTAAATAAGGATTAAAGGTTGTTGCAAGGCAATTCATACACTTGACCCTAGCATAATTTCTCATATTGTTTAAAAAGTAATTTTTACGCTTTCTATTAATTTGTTATCATTTATCGTTATCTCCAAACAAACAACAAAACCCCCATGTTCTTTTGTTCAATTGAATCGTTACGATAACTTATATTTCCTACGCAGTCCGTGAGTTCGATACTTGGGGATTAATCCCATTATTACTACATCGGTAAAAATAGTACACTTGCTATTTTTCCGATCAAGAGTGATCTACATATCACTTCTCTCGCATGCATTAGCACATATAGTTTTGACCGGCCTCGTTGTAGGGTGATTTCTACATAAATCACTTGGCGATCTGCTTAACATAGCGCAATATTTCGTGTCCCGAATAAAAAAGATCAAATATGGAAGAGAATTGTATGCGGTTGATTTAAGACTTATGGAAATTTATCGTGTAGTCGCTATGATTTTATCAAGCTTCTGATAAAGTTCCATTGAATTTAAATCCGAGAACATCATTCACTCACCATCGATCTTTCTTACTAACTTTGATAACATACTTGACAAGTTTCAAGATGGTTATCTTTAACATCTAACAACTAACTTTAATTTCCGCACTTTATTATACCGCTCTTTATATTTCTCGCTTTACCGCTTTATTTTATCATTTCATCATATTTACATTCCGCTATTTTTCCTCTGTCCATTTGGATGTTTATATTCCGCTATTTTCTCTTTGTCCATTTTGGACAGATGTTTATGTTTCCGCCATTTTCTCTTTGTCCACTTGGACCATACTTTACTTTTATGCTAAAACACTAATAATCAACCAAAATCTAAAAAACACGTAAGGCTCTCTTTTGGACTATTGGTTACTATCCCTAGCATTTTGGAGATTCGGACTTATGGACTTAGTGCCTCTGGACCCCTTATGATATTGTTACTCTGCTGTTATTCTGTCTGTCTGGCATTGGATTGTTGTCTGTTTATGTGTGCAGGTATTTCCTTGAAAGCCCTTGATGGTTAATTCCAAGGCATTGATATAAGGATTTTACCCGAAAACAACCGTTACTCTGCCCGATTTTCGTCAGAATTTTAATGTGCTTAATGCAAAGTGGTGCTAAGATAATAAGTTTCTCTGGATCCCCAAGTGATATTGTGTTGGTATTAATAGTCCAAAGGAAGGGGAAATCTACCTTGACTCACAATGTCAAGTGTTGGCTTCTTATTTCGGTTAGACCGTTTCTTTCCTTAGCTTTTATTTTACGCAATAGGATAGCCTCTTCATCTCCTCCCATTCTTAAATTTTCAAAATCTTCTTCCTTTTTCAAAAACCTTCTTATGTTTGCAACCTTTTCAAAACTTTCTTTAAAAATATCTTTTGCCCTTAGTGGCTTTTCTTCAAAAGTTTAGACACGACTAATTGTCGAAACGAGTGGTTATACCCCACGATTTTGAAATTGATTGATATAATGAGATCATTTCCGCGTGAGAGAGCTAGTGGCATACTCGTTGATTTTATCCGAGTTGGAGCCCTTCTTTCATTTGCGATGCAAAGAATTCATTTGTTCTCATGCTCAAGATCAATGGCTGAGTATTTCTCTCTGACGATGATAAAGTGTTTATTCGTTTTTAAAACGTTTTTCCCTTTAAGCGGAACTGCATTAGCTCTGACTTCTCCATTGCACCGAGGAGGTATGTAGGCCCAAGGCTTAACGTCTTGCCGAGCTTATTTTAAAATAAAACAAACCGTTTTTAGCACACACGACACAGATTTTCAAAAAGGCTCCTGTGGAGTACCACAGATATGAGGGGTGCTTAAAACCTTCCCCTTGTATAAACAACACCCGTACCTAAGATCTCTTCTTTTTGTTTTTTAAAACAAACTTTGGGTTTTTTCGTTCTTTTCCCTTTTCCTTTGGAAATAATAAAGCGCGGTGGCGACTTTCACTGAAATATTGAGTCGAGTCAATATAATGGCTTCGATCTCATATTTTCCCCGCTACACTCAGTGAAACTCAGGTATGCCTCAGTGCTCGTTCTCCTCTTAAGTTCGGTACCCTGCGAATCTTCTCCTTCTTTTCGTGATTTTTTGATATCTTTCTTCATGCTAATTCTGAGTTGAGTCTTGGAGTGTTGTTGATTTTCAATTTAGTTCCTTGTAGATTCTTGGATGAGGAAGTGAATTGAAGTGAAGGGTGGAGAAGTTGCAGAGAGTGAGAAGGGAGAAGATTGGATGATAGAGGGTGGATGAAGATGGATGAAGAATTGGTGAAGATGGGAAGAAGATAGTGATTGAAGATGATGGTGAGATTGAAGTGGTTAGAGAAGATTCTGGTGATTTGAGGTGTGAAGAAGATCAAGAGGGATTGTTCTGAGAATTGAAGGATGGAGAGAGAATTGGTGTGTGATGGAGTGGAGAAGATTGAAGGTGGGAGAAGAATGAAGAGAGAATCCAAAAAATGCTGAATGGAGAGAGAGACCTTGAATGAAAGAAAGGTTGAGTTTATATAGAATGAGAGTGAGAGGATTAGAGCCCTTAGATTGATGAGAATCTGTTATGGAATGGAGAGTAGGGATTGAAGCAGTTATGGAGGTTAGGAGTTGGTTACAAATCTGTTAGAGATGTTTTTTTTCTGTTTAGATTGATTAGTTTGAAACTGGCAGTTTGGAAAATGTTAATAGGTAGTTAGTTAGAAGTTGTAAAATCTGTTAAGAGTTGAAAGTTAGTTGCGTGGTGTTATGCTGAGTTAATTTGGAAATGGTTTTGTTGGATGTTAGTATGCTATTGCGGTTAGTTACAAGTGGTTTTTTCTGTTATTGGTTATGAGCTGGCAATTAGGGTTGGTTATAGTTAGGTTTGAAATTGTGTTAGAAGTTTAAGGTGTTAGTTATACTGAGGTCAGTTGATGAGAAATCACTAATGAAATGGCAATTGAATTCAAGCTGAGTTTCAATTTTCTCCTCTTTATTTGATTTTCTGCGTTTTAATTGCAAATTGTTTCTTTGTGTTGAGTGCAGGTTATACTATTTGTAGGAATGCGATGCCGAATCGCCGTATTCACATTGTCATAATGAGCTGAACTGGAATTGGATTGAAGTTGACGCAGGTCAATTTTCTCTTTGGTTTGCTGTAGGATTTTAGTTTTCTTGTTAGATGTTAGGAAATTGGAATGTTAGTAACAGTAGGATCTGTTGGTGAATGTTAGGCCTTGATTATTTTCTCTATTGCCAATTTGAACTTGTAACATGATTTTTGAATGAATGCTTAGATGTAGATTTGGAAGGTGTATGTTGGACTGATATGAATGTTTGCTTTGTAGGTTTCTGATTTGAATGATACAAATGTGATGGTTAGGACATCCTGGATGCATATGGTGCCTTGGTTTCGGACTTGAAGCGAAGAGTTGCAAGACGTGATCAAGGGAGGTCAACGTACGGCAAGGCTGGGAGCTTAGAGCCAACTGACGAGACACTGCTTCAAGGCTAACATAATAGAGTTTTTAAGAAGCTTTCTTAACTTAAAAAAAGGGAATGGTGGTTTCTCTGTAGTTGTAATGAGTTGGGTAGGAATTTGTAATGGTGGGATGATTTTGGATAAATGAGAGGTGTTTGATATATTTGAAGCGTTTCAAGAAAATCTGCCAGACTTTTAGTTTCAATCGACATTGAAACGTCAAACTTCTCACTTCCATAACTTTTGATACAAACCTTTATTTGAGAAATTTCCAACTACGAACTTGTAGAGTGCCATGATTTTAACAGATTTTCTCTTGCAATCATTCTAAAATAATGCCTTGATCCATGTGTAAAATAAGCTTGAAGTCAGGTTCACAACCAATCTTAAATTCTCCAAGATTTTCAAGGTTTCATGCACTTTCCTCATTTAGACATTCTTTTTCAACTAACTTCCAAAAATGGAAATTTTTGGTTGAAACTTATTATAAAATTTCCATCGATTTTCTTTGGTCCAATTTCTCCCCAAAATCAATAATGAGAATCGACCTGATTTTGACTGAAATCTTCAAAAGTCAACATTTTGACTTTTTCCAGCCCTAGATGAATTTTTGATCAATTAACTGCCAATTCAATTTCAATCAATCTCCAACCAATGGAATCAATTGAGAAGCTCAACATAAAACCCATGTCACTTCACGTCATAAAATCAGCTTTTGATTAAAATGTTGACCAAAAAGTCAACTGTGTTGACTTTGGTCAAAAACCCTGATTTGGGAAGACCATATGAACTTGGAACTTGTATTCTTCACTCAAAGCTTTGAATTGAAGGTAATGGAGCCCTAATCTCAGGAGAACTTCAATGTGGATGATGCCACACAATCAGACTTCAGATCTTGTCTTCTAAACCAAGAAATATTTTCCACAAAGCCCTTTTTTATATCAATTTCTGAATAGTAACCATGATATGAATGGATGGATTGGATGAATGGCCTAGATGAAGTATGCACATGAATGTTATATGAGAGTCAATTAGGAATAAATATGTGGGCAAATTTTGGGGTGCAACAGCTGCCCCTATTCAATCTTCTTGGACCTGAATGTACAAATATCTTAGGTTTCGGACATTTAAGGTGCGAGTGGATTGAATACCCCGAAAGTACCATCAAAATTTGCATTCTATGGTACATCAAAGATTATTGAGTATTATCAAAGGATACCAGCCGAAGATGGACCTTAACCAGATTGCTAACCTCAGTTAGACTTGAACAAAGAAGCTAACTTCAGTTAGACTTCAAAAAGAGACACAGCCAAAGGGTGACTCGATAAAGGATGAAACCAGCCGAAGGGGAATCCGATCCTAATTTTCTAACCTCGGTTAGACTTCGAAAAGAGACGTAGCCGAAAGACGACTCCAAAAGGAAGAAACCAGCCGAAGGGGAATCTTACCAAATTGCTAACCTCAATTAGACTTCAAAAAGAGACACAGCCGGAGGGTGACTCGATAAAGGATGAAACTAGCCGAAGGGGAATCCAATCCTAATTTGCTAACCTCAGTTAGACTTGAAAAAAGAGACGTAGCCGAAGGACGACTCCTAAAAGGAAGAAACCAGCCGAAGGGGAATCTTACCAACTTTGCTAACCTCAGTTAGACTTCAAAGAGAGACACAGCCAAAGGGTGACTCTAGATCTGAAAAGGTATGCCAATAAATCATTGGACCTGGCTGAAGAAGACTAGTAAGGACTAGACTCTTATTGGGGATATGGACGAACACTGAATTTGAAGGCGGTGCTAATAACCATTGGGCTTGACTGAAAGAAAGGCTAGTGACAACTAGAATCAATCAGGGGATGCCAGTAACCACTGAACTTTCACGGAGATGTTGATGCTTGCGAAGCATAAAAGTTACATGGATCCCTTAGGCCATAAGGCGGGGTGTAACTCTGCAAGAGTGGCATTCATTCGAGTTGCCACACACCAAGTATGATTACCCAAATGATTGAAAAATGAGATGGGTTGAATGCCCATCCTCATTCGCACTCTAATATGCACGCGGCATGCGGGAAAATAACCAAAACAATACTAGTAACGACTAGACTCGACACGCGGATGACAGTAACCACTGAACTTTCACGGAGATGTTGATGCTTGCGAAGCATAAAAGTTACATGGATCCCTTAGGCCATAAGGCGGGGTGTACTCTTCAAGAGTGGCATTCATTCGAGTTGCCACACACCAAGTATGATTACCCAAATGATTGAAAAATGAGATGGGTTGAATGCCCACCCTCATTCGCACTCTAATCTGCACGCAGCATACGGGAAAATAACCAAGGCAAACTTGCAAGAAGCAAGAGATATCCCTTATGCAAAAGGCAGTAAGGGGACTCACAAAAAGTGAATACAAAAAGGACTGGTGACGACCAGACTATATTAGATGATGCCAGTAAACACTGGTCTTTGAAAGAGGTATTGTTATTCACGGAACATCAGAACTACATGGTTCCCTGAGGCCAAAAGGCGGGGTGTAATTCTACAAGAGTGACAATCACTTGAATTGCCACACACCAAGTATGGATTATCCAAACGATTGAACTCAGCATACGGGGGAATAACCAAAGAAATAATGATCTTGATGAAGATTGACTTTGTATCCAATCCACACTGGAGGGAGAAAGTGAGACTTCTTCTAGGGATATATTATTTTGCGCCTTTGGAGCACAAACAAACTTGGCTTATGCATGTTTGATTTTTTTCATGGCGTAATGCTCCATATTCATTGAAATGCTACGCGTTTTTGTAGATGCAATGTGAATGCAATGATTACTATATGCATAGATAACGAGGGGCCTTTAGAGAATATTCCACTGACTTGTCAATCGAACTTCGTCTCTGACCTCAGGAGAGGTAAACACCAGGGAGAATCCCCTTATTGTTAAGAACTCTGTGGGGATGCCAATAGACGTTGGACTTTAACTTGCAAGATATACTTCTTATTTGAGTTGAAGAATACTTCTAACTTCTCACCATGTGCCATTGCTTGGAGAATTTTCAGCTTGAGGAGATTCCTTCATTTTACCATGTTGGGAATGGGAAATCCTGATGAGGAAACCTTGTTGGAGGATTGGAACAACTCCGAGGAGAAATAAACTCCTATACTTGGGGAGAGAACAAATTTCAAGGAGAAATAAACTCCTATGCTCGGGGAGAGACTTTTCTAGGAGAAATAAACTCCTATGCTTGAGGAATGGAACTAACTCTCAAGAGAAATAAACTCCTATGCTTGGGGAGAGAGTAACTTGCTGGGGAAAAGCATTATGATACTTATCAACTTCGTGATGGTCAACTGCACTTTACAAGTGAATGATGGTTCCCAAAAGGTTGTGCCCCAGGCTTCCTGACTTACGAAGAGATTTGGTTTACAAAGACATTTGCCTCGAAAGGATCCTTACACCACAATTACTTGAGATAATTCTGCCCCATCATATTCAAGCGTTTGAAATATTCTATCTCTTGATCCACGGATCCTTAAAGGGATTTTTCGAATCTCGATATAACGGCCCCCAGATTGAGTGAGCTTTGAGAGAGATGTCTCGACATCAATACTTCAAATTGGTCGAAATCAAAAGAGAGATTCCTCGACTTCATTGACCCAGATTAATTGAATTTTAAGAGAGATGTCTCGACATCACTACTTCAGATTGGCTGAACTCACGAGAGAGATTCCTCGTCGTGACTACCCCTGATTATGTACATCTTATCATAATCCTCAAGTTTACTTCCCTTTAAGTCAACCAAACTATGGAAGCAACTTTATCACACTCAATGGAGTCTTCCAACTCTTCCCCTCAGCGTAACAATGCATCTACTCAACACAGTATCCAGACTTCTCCCCTCGGGGTGGTCAATCAAAGAAGATACCAACTGATTTGCTCAATGGAGCATTCAATCCCTTCCCCTCAGGATAACCAATCACAGACAGTATCAAACTGATCTGGCTCAAAGGAGTCTTCAGGCAACATCCCCCTTGATAATCAAACAACGAGGGCATCAAACTACATATGCTCAATGGAGCCTTCAGAAAACTTGCTTTGATAATGATTTCTTTTTACTCTACGGAGTTCTCAAGTCTTTTTTACTTTGACATGATCGAGCTCTTCATGGATTCTCATCATGGAAACTTTCTTGATGTTTAAGCAACTGTTTTGTATGCAAAAGAATGTTAATTCTAAGAATGATAGTTCTAATGCAAAGCCTATGCTAGTCTTGAAGTTTAAAAAACTCTCCTTTTTTTAAATGAGGCGGCCACCTCTTATGAATGAAAGATAAAGCGAGCATACGATACCAACATAAATATGTATTATGCTTCATTGGGAGTCAATTAAACGCTATCTCATTGGAGTGCGTCTTCAAAATAAACCCTACTTCAATTAGGACTTTTGAGGGTTGTAACTTGGTCGGGTTCACAGTTCTCAAAAACAAAGGATTTTTAGGCTCAAAATTATTTGGTGCCCACCCCCTTCGTGATGTTCTCCACTCCTAAGCTCAATTAACTCAACATGAGTGCTCACCCCTCACAAGGAATTTTTAAATGGTTGAGGAATCAATGAGGTTTTTTCGCACATGGCAGTCGCTCACCTTTTTTTCTTTTGATTCATTATCACACGACTTTGTTCTTGCTTTATTTTCACCATTCTTTTTCTTTTTATTGCTATATTCTTTTCTTTCATCCTTTTTCTTTTCATTTTTTTTCATTTTTTTCTTCCCTTTTTTTTGAATAAGTCGTGTGACCTTGCATTGTCTTTGATTCGTTGGAAGTGATTGTGATAGGAATGGATTGGACCCCACAAGTGAGGATTGGGATGTGTTAGTTAATAGAGACATTGTTGGGCCTAAACAGTGGAGGGTGTATGTGAGAAAGAATAAGAAAGTGAACTAATTGGGTAATTGGCCCAATTAATTAGTATTCTCCAAATAATTAGGAGTTGGCTCAATTAGTTAGTTTTTATTCCGCAAATAATTAGGAGTGGCTTAGTCAGTTAGTTTTTATCATCCAAATAAATAGGAGTTAGTTCAGTTAGTATTCCCCATATAAATAGGAGTGTATGGGGCAGTAGCTAGTAGGATTATTATTTTCTGTTTTCTTCATTAGGGTTTAGGCAGTGAGAGAATTGTTTCTCTGACTGAGGAGCAGCAGCTCTGGAATTCTGTTCTGTTTTCATATAAAGTAATAAAATAATTTTCTCTATTATATTCTATCTTACCTCTGTTCTATCAATTGGTCCGACCTACCATTGTTGATGCCTAGAGCTCCTAAGATGGCTGACCGTGTTTCTGTAGTGGAAGGACGATTGGGGAGTGTTAAGGCTAGCATCGTTGCGTTACGAGAGTCCATTGGTGTTGAGATTCAACGTGCAATGGCCAATCACGACGTTTCCTTACGAGAGTTCATTGGTGGGGAGATTCAACGTGCAGTGGCTAATCGCAACGTCTCGCAGCCATGCGGTGTGACAGTTACCTCACCGCTGGATGAGTTTCGTTTATCTGCGAAGAAGGTGGAGTTGCCGGCATTTACCGGCGACAATCCGGTTGCATGGATCACTCGGGCAGAGACGTACTTTGAGGTACAACGAATTTCAGAGGATGTTCGTATTCAGTTAACGAAATTGAGCATGGAAGGCCCTAATATCCATTGGTTTAACCTATATGATTCAACTGAGGAACTGTCATGGGAGAACCTCCGTGAGGCGTTGATGGCTCGATTTGGTGGTGGGCGTTTGGAGAATCCTTTTGAGGAGTTAAAGGAACTAAAACAATCAGCATCAGTAGAGGAATACATTGCTGAATTTGAATT
This sequence comes from Vicia villosa, assembly GCF_029867415.1. Taxonomy (NCBI): domain Eukaryota; kingdom Viridiplantae; phylum Streptophyta; class Magnoliopsida; order Fabales; family Fabaceae; genus Vicia; species Vicia villosa. The sequence continues at coordinate 200,187,159 of NC_081180.1, read as the reverse complement.
GTATTCTTCACAGTGTGGTCGTTTGCCAGAGCAACAGTTTCTTGGTTATTTCATTGGTGGGTTACATCATGATATTCGCTCTCAGGTGCGTACCTTCAAGCCTCGTAACCGTTACTTAGCAATGCAATTGGCTCGTGATGTTGAAAGTGAATTTGCAGTGGCTTCTGGTCAAGGTTCTGGATCACGTTACAAACCGGGGCATAGCTCTTGGACAAAATCTCAAAAACCTACTTGGGCTTCTCGTGAAGGGGAAGGGAATGGTTCTGCAATTCAGAACCAAACTAATAATTATTTGGGCAGAACGCGTACTAGTTCTGGTTCGGGATCTCAAACGGGGTCAACACGCCCTACCAATTCTACAGCATCCTCCCGCCCAAATTTAGGTAACAATTCGCGCCGTCATTCTCGTGGTGTTCGCCATTTACCAAGTGCAGAAGTTAACGAGCGTCGTGCGAAAGGACTCTGTTTTCGTTGCAACGAACGATGGGATCCTCTCCATCAATGTGCAACAAAACAGTTACGATTGATTATACTGGGGGATGATGAAATTGTCAACGATGAAGGAGAGATTGTGGTGTTGGAGGCTGAGTCGGAAGAAGAGCTCGCGCAAGAGGAATTAGAATGTAAAACCATGGGACTGTTTGGTGTATCTACTAATCCAAACCAGGTCCGGACGATGAAATTGGAGGGATGTTTACAAGGTGCATCTATTTTGGTTCTTATTGACAGTGGAGCCACACATAATTTCATATCCCCTAAGGTGGTTGAAGCCCTTGGATTGCCTATGGGGCCTTCTAATCTTTTGAGTGTTCAGTTAGGAGATGGTCATAGTGTCCTAACTAGGGGTAGATGCAATGGAATTCAGATGAATGTGGGAGCGGTGTAAATTTGTTTCGATGCTTATGTTCTGGAGTTAGGAGGTGTGGATTTGATTTTGGGAGTTGTGTGGCTTGAAACTTTTGGCAAGGTGACCATGGATTGGAAAGAAATGTCTATGGTGTTCAATCATAAGGGCAGTATGGTGAAATTAATTGGTCAGGCTGTAAATGATAAGATGACTACTTTCCAAAGTATTATCACTCCTTCCCGAATGATAGCAGGCTGTGAATGGCCTACCTTGATGGAGGTGCTAGGGTCACAAGTGCCACGTGTCTCGGATCAACAGGCCGAGGAGTTGGAAGGATTGTTAGACCGTTTTGTTATTGTGTTTAAAGAAATCCAGGGTCTTCCTCCGCCTAGAAACACTAGTCATTCAATTGATCTTTTACAGGGTGCTGGTCCGGAAAGTGTGCGGCCTTACAGATATCCTCATTTACACAAGGATGAAATTGAAAGACAAATTTAGAGCCTATTGCAGCAAGGGGTGGTTAGAAACAGCACCAGCGCGTTCTCTAGTCCCGTCATTTTGGTCAAGAAGAAGGACCAATCTTGGCGTATGTGTGTAGATTACTGTGCACTCAACAAGGTAACAATTCAAGACAAGTACCCTATTCCTGTCGTAAATGAATTGTTAGATGAGTTACATGGTTGTAGTTATTTCTCGAAGCTCGATCTTAAATCCGGTTATCATCAAATTCGTATGAAGGAAGGGGATATTCATAAAACTGCCTTTCGAACTCATGAGGGTCACTATGAGTTTTTGGTAATGCCGTTTGGCCTCACCAATGCTCCTGCAACCTTTCAATCGGTGATGAACGCAATTTTCAAGCCCTTTCTAAGGAAGTTTGTTCTGGTTTTTTTTGATGATATCCTAGTATACAGTTCTAGTTGGGCTGAACATTTGCAGCACTTGGAGGTGGTTCTTAATGTTCTGAAGCAGCATCAATTTGTGGCAAACCGGAAGAAATGTACCTTCGGTCAGCACCAAGTGGAATATTTGGGCCATATCATTTCCAAAACAGGGGTTGCTGTTGATCCTGCCAAGGTTAGTAGTTTGTTACAATGGCCGATTCCTAAGAATGTCAAAGGAGTGCGAGGTTTTTTGGGGTTAACTTGTTATTACAGAAAGTTTATAGCTAATTATGGAAAAATTGCTAAACCCTTGACAGAATTGACAAAGAAAGATGGCTTTAAATGGCATGCGGCAGCTGCGGAAGCTTTTGAGAAATTGAAAGTAGCTGTTACGACTGCCCCAGTTTTAGCCCTACCTAATTTCAAGCTTCCATTTGAAATTGAATGTGATGCTTCAGGAAAAGGAGTTGGTGCAGTGTTGTTACAATCGAAGCATCCCATTGTATATTTTAGCAAAGCTTTTGAATCGTCTAGATTATCCAAATCTGCCTATGATAAGGAGTTGATGGCGTTAGTATTAGCTATTCAACATTGGAGACATTATTTGTTAGGAAGAAGATTTGTGATTTGCTCTGATCAAAAGAGCCTAAAACACTTGCTGCAACAGCGTATTACCACCGCAAATCAGCAAGAATGGATGGCTAAGTTGTTGGGTTTTGACTTTGAGGTGGTGTACAAGGTGGGAGTGGAAAATAAAGTGGCTGATGCGTTATCTCGACAACACGAGGATGCTGAGTTGCAAGCTATTAAATCCTACCCTATTTGGCAGCAGAGCAGCCAACTGCAACAAGAAGTATCAAATGATCCTTTGCTTAAAAATATTGTGGAGGCTATTCAAAAGGATCATAATGCTAAACCTGGTTTTGCTTTAAAAGGTGGCATGTTATTCTACAAAAATAGGTTAGTTATACCTGCTAACTCGCCACTTATTGAGGATTTACTCAAAGATTTTCATTCGTCTCCGAGTGGGGGTCACTCCGGCTACCTACGCACTTATAGGAGAATGGCAGGAACTTTATATTGGCAAGGCATGATGCGGAGGGTGCAAGAATTTATGAAAGCTTGTGATACTTGTCAACGACAAAAATATGCGGCAACTACTCCTAATGGATTACTACAACCTCTTCCTATTCCGGTTTTGGTATGGAGTGAAATATCTATGGATTTCATTACTTGTTTGCCAAAAAGTAATGGATTTAAAGCTATCTTGGTTGTTGTGGACCGTCTCTCCAAGTACAGCCATTTCATTCCTCTTAAACATCCATTTACTGCTCGCTCAATAGCTGCTATTTTTGTAAAGGAAGTGGTTAGATTACATGGAATTCCGGAGTCAATTCTTACTGACCGTGACCCCTTGTTTGTGAGTATTTTTTGGAAAGAGTTGTTCAAGTTAGTAGGCACGGTGCTTAAAATGTCCTCGGCATACCACCCCCAAACAGATGGCCAAACAGAAGTGATTAATCGTTGTTTAGAGGCCTATCTACGTTGTTTTATTGCCGATCAACCTAGGACATGGGCACATTGGATCCCATGGGCAGAACTGTGGTACAATACCACATTCCATGTGTCTACAGGGTTCACCCCTTTCGAGGTGGTATATGGCAGAAAACCTCCAGTACTGGTGCATTTTTTGGAGGGCGAAACCAGAGTGGAAGCTGTAGCGCAAGAGTTAAGGGATAGAGATGAGGCGTTGCGTCAACTGAAAACTAATTTACTCAAAGCCCGGGAATACATGAAATACCAAGCTGACAAGAGACGCAAGGAAGTGCAATTTGAGGTTGGTGATTGGGTTTTCCTCAAACTACGTCCTCATCGACAGCAATCGGTGGTGCAAAGAATCCATCAAAAACTGGCCCCCAGATTTTTCGGACCTTATCAAATCATGAAGAAGATAGGGCAGGTTGCTTACAAGTTAAAGCTACCACCGACATCTAAAATACATCCTACCTTTCATGTGTCGCAAATGAAGAAAGCGGTGGGCAACTATATGGCTACTTCTCAGCTACCTATCAGTTTAGAGTCAGAAAAAGGGGACATTATTCCGGCTAAGGTTTTGTCATGGAGGGACAAGTTTCACAGTGGACAGCATAAGAGAGAATGACTAATTCAATGGGAAGGGATGGATGTTGGAGATGCTACTTGGGAAGAGGAACTGTTGTTGAAGAGTCAATTCCCTGATTTGCGCCTTGAGGACAAGGATAATGTTGCAGGTGGGGGTGATGATAGGAATGGATTGGACCCCACAAGTGATGATGGGGATGTGTTAGTTAATAGATACATTGTTGGGCCTAAACAGTGGAGAGTGTATGTGAGAAAGAATAAGAAAGTAAACTAATTGGGTAATTGGCCCAATTAATTAGTATTCTCCAAATAATTAGGAGTTGGCTCAATTAGTTAGTTTTTATTCCGCAAATAATTAGGAGTGGCTTAGTCAGTTAGTTTTTATCATCCAAATAAATAGGAGTTAGTTCAGTTAGTATTCCCCATATAAATAGGAGTGTATGGGGCAGTAGCTAGTAGGATTATTATTTTCTGTTTTCTTCATTAGGGTTTAGGCAGTGAGAGAATTGTTTCTCTGACTGAGGAGAAGCAGCTCTGGAATTCTGTTATGTTTTCATATTCAGTAATAAAATAATTTTCTCCATTATATTCTATCTTACCTCTGTTCTATCAGATTGCGACTGCCTCATTCCATGATTGATGAAGGATTACCATTGTGGTATCGTCATCTTTTGTCCTCTTGGTAGGTGAAGGATAACCATCACAGTTTTGACTTTCCTCAACCTTTTGAAGGATAACCATTGTTGTATCCTTAGATGCATATCATTTGTGAGTTTTGAACACTTGATCAAGTTGAATGAACACTACCCTGCCCCAAGGTTAAGATTAAGGTTTTTTTTATCAGAAAAGAAACTCCTACTTCAAGGCTCAAAGGGGTTGACGAGGGTCTATCTCCCTTATATCTCCAGTGTTTGGGGATTGAAACAATGCATGTACATCCTCAGCAAGGTTTTATTCAAAAACACACAAATAGGGATTTTGCATTTTTATATCATCATCATTCTCCCTCTGCTCGTTGCCTAAGCAAGAGATTAATAAAGTTGGTATCGTAATGCCAAACACTTTTTTTGAGTGAAAACGAATGGATTACTCCAAGACAAACATAAACAATGTATTATGATTTTCATTCGAAAATTAACAAATTTTACATGCTAGCAATGCTTAAACAATCAATGAAATGTTACAAATGAAAATGAAATAAAGATCTTAAATGAATGCCATTGTTGAGGAGACTCGACTCCGTATGGACTTATTGCTCTTGAATGCTTTCTGCAGTTTTAATACCCCATTGAGACTTCAATTTGTGCGTAGAACCTCTTGAGTGGATCTGGTTGTTCTGAAATTAGCGAGGACTTGAATTCTGCCTTTGAATGTCCTATTACCTTCAGTTTAATGGCTAGGTGCCCCAGCATGGTAGTCACTTAGCATTATCATATGTTCCTTCCACACCCTTTAGATTACTTCCAAGAAGAATATTCCAACAAAGGCGTACAAGAGTGGTTCATTTTTGCCTTACTTTAGGGATTCGAGCAATGCAAATGATGCAATACTCAAGATAGATAATGTCTTGCTTATCCCTGGGTCGGGAGCCCCAAATATAGATGCTAGAACAGTAATCACCATCATAAATGGAAGAAGCTAGTATGATCATCAAACTTAAGAGAGCTATATGAGGTAAGGAAGACCCACAACATAAATCTTAACAAATTGAGATTCCAACAAGCAGGGAAGCAAATTGGACACAAGGCACTGAAATTACATCGGTTCATTTCCCATATTATTTCTGTCTTTGTTGACAAGCAAAGACTTTTGAGAAGAAAACTCCGGAAAGAGGGGACCTAGGATATGAAGAAGAACCTTGAAAATGAGGAATGTCTTTGTAGAACTCTCTTGATTACCACATGGCAAAAGATTCCGACGAAGTTGCACAAGAATTTGTAATGCTTTAGGGATTCGAGCAATGCGATTGGTGCAATGCTCAAGACCAGAATATGTCTTGCTTATCCCTCGGTCGGGAGCCCCAAGCAACTTCCACATATGTATAAGAGATGGTTACCACTTTAGCTTCAACATCCAAACCATTCGGAGTGAGAGTAAACAACCCATGTAATTCTTGAAATCAGGCACTAGGGGCAAACCAACAATGTCTAAATAAGCGGAGTCACGATCTTTTATGGCTTTCAACCTTTTCTCCAAGAGGTGGAACCTTTTGTCAATTTCAATAATCCGAGACTTGAAGACTTCAATTTCCAAATTATTCTCATGATGTGAATTCTCCTCAATAGGAATTGGAACCTCAACAGTATTTCAGACATTCTGATTCATAAGACCTTCCCCTGGGGTGGGATTAACATCCGCGTTTGGCCTCTGAAGAACCTGTTCCAAATTTTCTTGTCTAAGAGAAAAAACTTGAATAGCCTCCATACGCTGATTCACATTAGTCCCCATTTCTATTCTCATCCAGATCAAAACCTCACGGAGTTGTTCCATTATTAACTTTCGAGCACATAGCGGTGAGAAGTCACTTTTGTTGTTGATGTCTGAATTTGAGTAGAAAGGGCCCCCATAGGCTTCTGAGAGAACTATGAAATGCATGATAGTAGGAATGCATGTTTCATTTATGGAGAATCCTAAAGTCTTTTCACACTTTTTGTTTCTTTTTTTTTTCTTTTTTTTTTTTGAAATCAAAGCTTTATTTTGTATAGAGTATCTTTTCTTTTCTTTTTCTATTTCTTATTCTTCTTCTTTTTTTTTGAAACAGACTTTAGGATTCCCCACCAATGAAGTGGATGAAACAATGATGTTATGCAATGCAAAACATGGGACCAAGGTCCATAGAATCCAAGTAACCACTGTACATTCCTCTGAATAACTGATGTAGGTCAGATGTCATGAGATCAAAGGTCCGACACCTTTTTGAATACCAAGAGAACCAATAGTCACCAACAGAACTGAATAGTCACCAACGGTACCTATCATGTATATCCCTCCCCACTCACAGGTGAATCTAGGTCAGGGTAGGTCAAAAGGCAACCAGCGTTATCAGTTCTCCTGAGATACCACCATTATTGCATCTACATGCCAACAATGATACCCTATTTGAACCTCGACTGGGCGTGGGCCTCATGATCGCACTAGACAAGACCTGACATCTCATCGGCGTCATGACTATCCACTCTATCCTAGGTATCCTATGTGTCAACTCTGGCCTGGGTAATGGGCCTTTTACCTCATAGAACATCCCACCCAACCTAAAAACAGAGAAAATATGTGCCCCCACGGGGACCCATAATATAGTCCAGATGCATGCGGAAAGTAGACATGATATGCAAGCAAGAAATAAACATGACATGCAAGCATAAATATACAGGATGTAAACATATAAACAAACAAAGAAACACCCAATAAACGAAACAAACAAAGGCTAGGATCGACTCGCTAAGAATGGACCAGCACAGGTCTATCACATCCCCAGCAGAGTCACCAGCTGACGCTACCGCGAAAAATGGAATCAGAGTCGCCACTAATATATTCATCCCATCACGGGAAAGGAATATCAGAAAACCTAACTCGAAATAAGAACAAGGTCTTTCGACCAGAGAATAGGGCACGGGAGTCGGTTACGCAAGGGTAAGGTGCTAGCACCCCTCACGCCCATCGTACTCGATGGTATCCACCTATGTTGTTTCTATCTAAAGGGTGTATCTATGTCTAAACCTAAATGCAAATGAATGCAAAAGAAATACGGGGAAAAGAACGAATTATTTACAAGTGTGTTCGCTTAGGCCCCGCGACCCAATGCCTACGTATCCTTTTCAGGAATCAGAACGACCGTAGTTCGGCTCCATAGTTTCCATTTGATTTGTGTTTTTTAGTTGAACAGAGGTTAAGGTTGCAATCCACGATGCTCGACCTTTGGAGACTTATACGCCTATTTCTGGACTGGACTTAACTTGTTCTTAGCAGCAGAATGAACTTTGGTTTGTGTCTTTTATTGTAATTCCACGATGACAAAACCCACTACAAGGCTTCGCATCGCTTCCTTACTTTGTTTTAAGTCTGAGCCTTTATTAAGCATTTTGATTGTATTTTGGTTGGGTGTTTTCTAAGGGAATTATTTGTGACTTAGATCATACAAAAAAAGAGTTTTTTTAGAATATTTAGAGAATGCACATCGAGGTCTACACCACAATCGTTTCTCTAAATAGCGGTTAAGAAATACACCGAGGCCTACGCCTCAATCATTTCTCTTCTGCTAAGTAGGAAAGAACATACATCGGGGCCTACGCCCCAATCATTTCTTTCCTACTATGAAAAATAGTAGCGGTATGATCCTCATCGGTATTTAGTAAGTTTTTTAAGATTGAAAAGAAAAAGAATGAACAAGGGGAACTAACCTATCCTCTAATCTAATTGTCATTTACAAGTCTAAATCTACATCTAATGTTAACATACTAATGGGATATATCCTAAGAGGAGCATACAAATGGTATTAACAACATGGGCCAAAAATATGGCTAAAAACAAGCAACAAAATCACACAACATTTATACGAAAATAATATGGAAATGGTACAAAAGAAATACAAGAAGCCATTCAAAAATTAGTACAAAATTAGTCTAAAAAATACTACTATTTTTATGAGTTTTTTGTTAATAAGGGAAATCTAATTCAAGCTTAACTATGTTAAAAAAATCTATTAATCCTAAAACTAACAATTTTATTGTTTTCTATGTCATTTTTATTACCTAAAAATCAAACAAAAATTATGATTCTAACTATTGTTATTACCTAAAAATCTAATGAGAAAATTATGATATTTTATATGCTTTTTATTATCTAAAAAATAGTAAAAAGAACTAAGTAAAAACAAAACCTAAAATCAATTAAGTGAAACAGGGAGGTGTGAAATCAGAATGATGGTGCTGGAAGCAATGGGGCGCAGGCCCACTGGTAATTGCTGGCCCAGAGCAGATATTTTTGTTATAGTTTTTATTCAGCAACACAGATAGGGAGATGCATTGGGCCTTATGGGGTGAATATTGCAATTCGATGGAGCCCAAGGAGATGTGGATCCAACAGATTTTTATCAATTAACGCAATTATTCAGACTTTAGGATCAGTTAATTTCCACTTAATGCCCAGATCATATCTCAATTAAATTCAAATTGATTCAATTAAAACTATAGGGTAAAAATAAAATTATAAAATAGAAAGAGGATTAGGGCTAACCTGTGTTTGTGACCCTTGAAGTATACGTTCTTCCTCTTCTCTTCTCGCGAGCTACGGCGGTGGAGCTCCGGCAAAGTCAAATTCAGACGCGACGGCCACCTCCTTTCGTTCTCAAACCATATGCCAACACCACCATGACTCTTCCTCACCTCTCCCTCTCAGATCAGCAAGATTCCTTTCACCGTGAATGAAGATCGGGACAACATCCTTTCATCTGGCTGCCTCAATCTCGTATTTCCGACTTCCTCAAATCATATATCGATCCTTCAAGAGCTCAGACGCGACGACATCATTCTCCCTGGCTCAAATTCTCGTTGCGCCTCCTTCATCTCTTTGCCTCAACTTCGTTTTCAATAAGAACAACAAGGAATCATGAAAGGATGTGTGGGAGAAAGTTTACTGGTCTGAGTTGCTCCGACGGCGCTTTGGAACGGTCACCGAATGTTCATGGCTCAGTGAAACTCAGGTATGCCTCGGTGCTCGTTCTCCTCTTAAGTTCGGTACCCTGCGAATCTTCTCCTTCTGTTGCAAATTTTGGGGTGCAACAGTACTCATCTTGAATAGATAGACTTCTCTTTTCATATCTCCAGTCCGGATGTCATTAGGCGCAGTCATCATTGTTTTTGTTAGGTTAGAGTTGTGAGTATTACAGGAAGTTGTAGATGATTTCCTTGATCTTCTGACATCTTCTAGAATTTGGTTCCGAATAGTAATCTCCCTGTGGAGAACATTTTGGATATTTACTAAAGAGAATTCATCAATTCCAGAGGCTTTGTTTGTCTTAATGCGCACAATTGAGTTCCCAGCATATTGTGATGTTAAGATATCTGTTTTGACATTTTCATATTCTATTGAGATAGCACTCTCACATTCTGCTACAACATCCCACATTATTGTCGTGTTCTTGCTTGCAGCAGGAATGCACTTGTCCTTTTTGTGATTCTCACCTTGTCTAGGTTTCCTTCTTCTAGAGTTTCGTGTTTTCTTTATAGCCTCCTCTTCATTTTTGTCACAGCTTGAGTGTTTAGCGTCCACACATGACTTCCTCTGAGGTGGCTTTATCTTGGCCAAATTTTCCTGTTGAGAGATCTTTCTTTTGGTAGGTGTATGAGTTTTAGGGCATGAGAACCTCAAGTGACCTATCTTAACACATTGATAGCATCTCTTGGTTGATACAGGTGTGTGTTTTCCCGGATGTTGAGGTTCTTGATTGAACTTCTTTCTCTTCTTTGTGTCTCGCAGTTTTCTCTCCAGATAAAAAATGTTTACCATGAGACTTACTCTTTCTTCTTGTAACAAGGCATACGCATTTTTATACACTGTAAGTCTTTTCTCAGTTCTCCATTTAGTAGACACACCTCAGAATATCCAGCAGCAAGTTCATCGCTTGTGAGTTCTTCAATATAAGACTCATCATCAGACTCACCCACTTCTTCTATCTGGTTCTTTGTTCTGGGAATATGAACCTCTAACTTAATAGTTCTTCCTTGATGCTTACCCTCAATTTTTTCTTTGTCCATGGGACCAGTAGAAGGAAACTTGGAGTTTTAGGCTCCCATAGGTAAAAATTTTATTCTCACATCTGACTCCCTTCATGATTTCTTCATTTTCTTCATTAGTAACAATACACTCTCCTTAAGTGAACCTGACATAGAATCCTTCATCACATAGTTGGCTGATGCTTATAAGATTTGCTGCCAGTCCTTGTGCAAGTAAGACATTGTTTAGATTAGGAGCACTCTGACCTTTTGTCTTGCCAACACCCTTGTCTTCTCTTATTTCTCCATCACCAAGAGTCGCATAGCTGGTTCACTAAAGTATGAAGTCTACTAGTGAGTTCTTTCTCCTAGTCATATGATTTGAGCAGCCACAGTCAAGGTACCAATCTTCTTTGGCAGGCATTCTTAGATAAGTGTGTGCTGCTAGAGCAACATTCTTAGCCACCCACCATTGCTTTCTGTTACAGGTATCATATTCAGGTTTGGCTTGATGAGTTTGGTTTCGATATCCAACTAGTCTGAAACAAAATGGCTTTATGTGACCAAATCTTCCGCAGTGATGACACCTCCATCTTTGGAATTTCTTCTTTGAATGCCTCCTTCTTCCGTTTCCTTGATGTTGTGACATTGGTGCTGACATCTGATTAGTTCCACAAGTTTCAGATTTTGATCTCCTGAACCCAGACGTGAATTCCTCTTTAGCCACAAATCCTACCCCAGACATATCTCATGTTCTTTGTGTAGACTCCGGAATTTCCTCTAGAGTATCAGTTCCATTATTCAACATTTTGAAGGATTTGGTCATTTGATCAAGCTTGTAGTTCAACATGCTTACTTCACTACTGAGAGAGTCTATGGTTGCAAGATGTCTATTCTTCTCAGTTTCTAGTTCTCTTATGATTATCTCTTTCTTCTCCACTTGTTTGCAGACTTCAGCATTCTTGATACACAACTTCTTGTATGAGGCAACAAGTTAATCAAAGGTTAGCTCTTCATCACTGGAATCATCATCAGAGTGATAGACTCTTGTTTCTTCTTCAGACACAGAGTCTTCATCAGACCAAGTGACAGACAGTCCTTTCTTTTGTTCCTTTAGGTAGGTAGGACATTTAGCTCTAATGTGTCCATATCCTTCACATCCATGACACTAAACCCCTTCTCCCTTATTGGGCTTCTCCTCAGCTTTGAATCTTCTACTTGGATCATAGGCCTTGCTAATGTCATTGGGAGTGTTCTTGACATTGGATCTGGACTTCTGATCAACCCTTTTAATGAATCTGTTGAAATGTTTTCCAAGCATGGCTATGGCTTCTGATAAATTTTCATCACTTCCACCATTGCTTTCTCTTTAATCATCTTCTGTGTTGGAAACAAAAGCTATGCTTTTTTTTTCAACAGACTCACAAATACTTAACTCAAAGGTTTGTAGAGAACCAATGAGTTCGTCCAGCTTCATGTTGCTGATGTCTTGGGCTTCTTCTATGGCAGTCACCTTCATATCAAATCTCTTAGGCAGTGATCTAAGGATCTTTCTTACCAGTTTTTCTTCAGACATTTTTTCTCCTAAGGCTCCTGAGTTATTTGCAATTTCAAGGACATTCATGTAAGATTCATAATTGGTTTCATCCTCTTTCATCTTGAGATTTTCAAACTTAGTGGTAAGCATTTGAAGTTTAGACATCTTTACCTTGGATGTGCCTTCATGAGATGTTTTGAGAATATCCCAAACCTATTTAGCTAGTTCACAGTGTTGCACAGGCCTGAATATGTTCTTGTCAATTCCATTGAACAAGGCATTTAGGGCCTTGGAATTGCCCAAAGCTAGTTCGTCTTCAGTTTTGTTCCATTGTGCTTCAGGAATTATAACAGATGTTCCATTCTCCATAACTTTCTCAGGATGTTTCCATCCGCTTTCACAGCTCTCCAGGCCTTGCTATCCACAGACTTTATGACAGCTACCATACGTGGTTTCTAGTAGTCATAGTTAGAGCCATCCGGGATGGGTGGTCTATTCCCAAATACTAACAATTCTTTCTCCATAGTACCAGAAATTTGTTGTCCCTAGATCTCACCCAGATGTAAACAGGCAGGGTGCCTGCTTTGATGCCAATTGAAAATTCTAGTAACTCGCGCTTGATGTCGTTCTGGATGTTATGACATCCATAATTTCACAGCACAAAACGTTAAAGCAGAAACGTATAAAAACAATAAAGAACACACATAATTGTTTACCCAACTCATTTCAAACAACCTACTCTTGGGGCTACCAAGCCATGGAGGGAATCTAATATAAGCAGAATTAATTCGGAGTTAAACTCCCCCGTTTACAACTCCTCACTTAAGACCTACCCAATGTATTCCAATCTATTCCTAGACCTGAGTATCTCCACTCACTCCCCCTCAATCACAGTAGTGATTACAAACAAACATTAAACAAATTAGAGAGAAGACACACTTCAAAACACACACCTTGATCTACTTAAAAGCTTCATTCAAGAGACACACACTCGTGCTTAAAAGCAAAGAGTGACAAAGTACATAGACAACCTATTCCAATACAATCATCAAAAGATAATTTCTTGGAGTACAAGAGACAGCTACAGAACTACAGTTCTTCACAATTAACAATTCTCTCTATGCGTTCCAAATTAGGATTACAGTCTTCTTATATGCAGCTCTTGGGCCTTGGGCTTTTTAAGAAACAAATTAGGATTAACCAAGTTAACCTAATTTACACGCCATCTGGTTGTTACAGAATGTGCTGTCGGCGAAATCTTCTAGACGAAATATTTAGCATACAATAAAAGGTTTCCTTATTTGTAGATTGAGAGAAATCAGGAAACACATTAATAAAATATAACAGCTCCTACTGTTAGACAAGGATGTCATGACATCGGTCATGACATTCACTAACAGAACCCGTATTAGCTAAACACATATGCAACCTGCATACCACAATATAAATCATGTCATGACATCAGTCAAGACATTAAACATCCAGGTATGTTTTACCACAAATGTAGCCAACATGAAAAACATATACATTTAGCCTCAGTTTACACGTGTCAAATGGCAGAATTTTAAAACAAGTCCAACATCAAAGTTGCTCGTCTCATGGAAGGGAACAACTTTGTAGTTTGTAATTTTCTCAATGGAAGTATAGAATAAGAGATAGAAGAGATCAAACTGAACCAAATCATGTTGCCTGGCAAAATCCTGGCCCAACGCATGCATTTTCTCAAATAGTTGGCGTGCCACTTTTAAATATGATTTTAGAAAATTACAAACACCCATTTGGCTCAAGCTCAACACAAACGTATTCTCTCCCTTGCTCTATTTCCAAAGAGCCAAGGATCATAATATTTGGCCATGAATTGAACAAATTAAGAAGGCTCAAAGTCAACCCCTCACAAGGTTATGTATTAGTATGGACATGAGCCAGAATTCCAAGTCACGCGCATGCATATTCACAAACACATGGTGTGCTTACTTTGAGGACAATTTTTGAGACCTACAAACATCCCTTTGACCCAAGAGTGGCATCAAACTCTTCTTCTCCATGTCCTCTTTCCAATGAGCAAGGGAGTGTAATAATTGAACATTCGTGGATCAAGATATAAAGCTTCAAACTTATACACTTGAAAAAAGACTTTGGCAAAAGCTGGGCAGGTCGCGCGCGCGTAGCCACTATCCAGTTGTGCATTATCATGTTCATAAGTGATTTTGAAAAATTTATTAATGCCATTCCTTAACTTTTCCAACATCAATGTTATTCTACTCCACCCCCTCTTTCATTTGGGCCTGAGTTTGAATCAATTGACGAGCCATAGCATGAGATATATACACTCAAAGATGACACCTTGGAAAAGATTGTGGCTTGGCAAAGTAAGGTTGCAGCCTTCCCATAATTTCCATGCATAGAGCTGCACGTGAAAAGCTCATGAACAAACTTACCATAAACACACTACACTTGCTCATTAAGCATGGGAAAGAATCCAATACAACAATACACACCATACACTCCCATGCACCTATGCTATATAAGTCACGAGTTCTTCAAAAATCAAGGAGGCAAAATTCATTTTCCATTTTTTCAGTTTCATATCACCCTCTCTTCTCTTCTCTCTCTTATTCAACCTCCTCTCATACCCTTCGTAACCGTTTTGTAACAAACTTTCCATCACCTCCATAACCAACCTTCTCCGATAAAAACACCACAACAAACTTCTTGATTCATCAATCACCTCTAAATCATCTTTCTATCACTGCTACAACATCACCATCGCTATTATCATCTATAAAATCTTGTTCATCATAAACATCACTTGCTACTTCCATCAAGATCCTTGTGCAAGCTTCAAACCGAACTGAATTTATTTCTCAGTAGAAGATTTTCATTGAGGATATACATCAAGCATAAGCATTATCATTTGTTTTGAGCTCGAGGTCGTAGAGTTTTTCCTTCTTCTTTGAGATTCAAGATTGAAACAAGTAAGTGTTCCAAACTCTCTCAGCATTCTAGGCGCCATGATAGGGCATATTCATCTGGCCGTGCTCCCTCCACCGGGAGGCTGGACGAGTAGCGTCAAATGTTTGCGGTGGTGTGTGTTGCATTATATGTATCTTTGAATTCCTTGAATTTTGATTCGGTTTTGAATGCAATGATGCACGTTTGGACATTTAATGTACGTATTTGGATGCCACGGTGTTTATTAATATGTTGAATGTTGGTTTTGGTGAAGTTAGTTTAGGTTAGGGTTTTAGATTTGGTTTTGGTTATAATTTTAGAGGAAGAATTAAGAGAAACCAAGCATAGATTCGGATTCAGCATGAAAAATGGAGTGGAAAGGCATTGGCATTCATCATTTCTGGAAAATTTTACTCATCTCTGCCATATGCCTGACCGGAGAAGACGACCGGAGCTCCGCCTCCGGAGTCTGCTTCTCCTTTCACCTTCTTTTACGATTTGAATCCATTTCATGCATGTATTGGCTCATTTCTCTATCTTTCTTGTGGTTTTGTCTTCTTTCAAATGATTAGCTAATGGTGTGTGGCTTCCTGATTGGCTGGAATTCATTTTTGGCATTTTGTGACTTAAGTTTTGTTGACCAATTGATTTCTATTCTTTGTCACGTTTAATAAAGACCATATTGTAAATAAATGGCACATGCTATTAATGAATAAATGAAAGGAAATAAAGTGAATAATGGGTGTGATGTGTTGTTGGGCCACGGGTTGAATTTTTGTAGGCCACACTCCCCTTTTTGTTGATACTATCTTTTGTTTGGATGTTTGGGCTTAGAGCTATTGGTATCTGCACCCCACTGTTTGAGGCCCATGCGCCAGTTAAAAGAATCCAGTTATGCTTCTAATTACTATAGCACCCCCTGTTTGCTAGAATTTTATATTTATTTTAATTTTGTTTCTTCTCTAATATTTGTTCATTAACTAGTTTTAATCCAAATAAAAAAATACATAAAAAATGTTTTTAATTAATTTAGAATGTGTAGATAATTGTCATTAGTTTTTGTGGTTTTTTTAATGGTTTTAGTATTTTAATAAGCCATTTTCTTCAATGTGTACATAAATTGCTTTTTGTTTGGATACATTTTTAAATAGTTTTGTTTGAATGACTTAGGAAATGAATTTGGTCACGATCTTTTGTATAAATTCAATAGACACCTGTAGAATATTATGTGTGAATTACCAAGTTTTAATTCCTATTTTTGATTTGGTTTTGATTGAGGTTTTTAGACCGGATTCGTGTGTGCTTCTAAATAAAGTTTTTGCTCATAAATAAAGTTGCATTTATGCAATGTTTTGGATCTTAGTTAGGACTTAGATTCTACTTCCTTAGTAAAACAATAATTATTATGTTAGAATCATTAGGATAGTTCCCCCTATCATTTCTTTTTTCTCTTTCAACTTTAAAACACCTAACAGTTACTCAAACTAATTCCCTTTAAAAAACACCAAGAAAACACACAAAGCACTTAATAAAGGTTAAAAACAATATAAAGGGAATGGAAGCTCTCGTCTCCCTTGCTTAAGGGAATCACTTGAGGGTAAGTTTCCAATCATAAAAAACACCAACAAAGAGTAACTCAGGTCTCCCTTGCTTAAGGGATTCACTTGAACTACTCAAATTCTCTCTCTCTCTTCTCTTTTCCCTTCGTGGATTTCTTAAGGGCATGTTATTTCCACTCGAATGCATCGTAGGTCGTCAATTATGCAAGAGTGTGAATGTTAACACCGCCCAACTAAAAAACACAAAAATAAACAAAAACATTTGAGCCGAACTACGGCGCTCTGATTCCTGAAAGGGATACGTAGGCATTGGGTCGCGGGGCCTAAGCGATCACAATTGTAAATATTCTTTCTTTTCCCCTTGTTTATTTTGCATGCATTCACATTTAGGATTTAGACGTAGATTACACCCTTTAGATAGAAAAAAACATAGGTGGATATCGTCGAGTACGACAGGTGTGAGGGGTGCTAGTACCTTCCCCTTGCGTAACCGACTCCCGTACCCAGTTCTCTGGTTGTAAGACCTTGCTCTTATTCTTTGCTAGGTGTTCCGATATTCCTTTCCCTCGATGGGATAAATATATTAGAGGCGACTCTAGTTATTTTACGCGGTAGCGACAACTGCTAAGTTTAATTATTTGTTCAGTAGTAGATGTCCTAACATCCGATACGACATCAAATGTCTGTTACTAGAATTTTCAAATGGCATCAGAGTAGGAACCCTGCCTGTCTATTTCTGGGTGAGATCTAGGGACATAAATTCTGGTACTACGGACAAGTATGGAGGACTTGGGAATAGACCACTCATTCTGAATGGATCTAACTATGACTACTTGAAACCTCGTATGGTATCCTTCTTGAAATATTTGGATAGCAAGGCTTGGAGAGCTGTTAACAAAGGAAGGGAACATCCTGTGAAGAAAGAGAAAGATGGAACAACTGTGTTAATATCTGAAGAAGAATGGAGCAAGGATGAGGAAGAGTTGGCTCTAGGTAACTCTAAGGCTTTAAATGCATTGTTCAATGGAATAAATAAGAATATATTCAGACTTGTATAACACTGTGAACTGGCCAAAGAGGTATGGGATACTCTCAAAACCACTCATGAAGGTACTTCCAAGGTGAAGATGTCTAGACTTCAGATGTTAACTACTAAGTTTGAAAATCTAAGGATGAAGGAGGATGAGACCATCCATGATTTCTACATGAATATTCTTGAGATTGCCAATACCTCAGGAGCCTTAGGAGAAAAATGAAGGTAGATGAACTCATTGGTTCACCCCAATCATTTGAGATGGGTATGTGTGACAATGTTGAAAAGAAGAACAAGAGCATAGCTTTTGTATCAAACACTGAAGAGGACTATGAAGAAAGCAATGGTTGAAATGATGAAAATCTATCAGAAGCCATTGCCATGCTTGGAAGACAATTCAACAAATTTATAAAAAGAATAAATCAGAAGTCTAGACCAAATGTCAAGAACATTTCCTCTGACAACAGCAGGATCTATAATTCTAGTAGAAGATCCAAATCTGGAGAGAAGCTCAACAAAGGAAAAGGAATTTAGTGCTATGGATGTGAAGGCGATGGACACATTAGAGATGAATGCCCCACTTACCTCAAGAAGCAAAATAAAGGGCTATATGTCACTAGGTCTGATGGAGATTCGGAGAGTGAGTCTGAAGGGGAATCTGTAAAACTTGTCACAACACTAACCATTGTATGTGCATCTGACGATGGTTCCAGTGAAGATGAGCTGACCTTTGATGAACTTGCAACCTCATACAAAGAGTTATGTGTCAAGAATGCTAAAATGTGTAAACAAGGGGAGAAGGAAAAGAAACTCATAAAGGAGTTGGAAGCTGAGAAGAAAGAGCATCTTGCAACCATAGACTCACTCAATGGTTCAAGAGGTCAAATTCTGAAGATCACATGTCAAACCAGATGTTAAGACCAATGTTACAACATCATGGAAACAGGGGGGTGAACCAGACAAAGAGGAAATGTCAAAGATGGAGATGTCACTACTGTGGAAGAATTGGACACATAAAACCATTTTGCTTAAGACTGTATGGTTATCCTAGTCAGACACCTCAGGACAAACCTAAGCAGAATGTTCCTGTCAAGAAACAACAATGGGTTACTAAAGCTACTGCCTTAATAGCCCGCACTTCCCTGAGGGTATCAGCCAAAGAAGACTGGTACTTTGATAGTGGTTGCTCAAACCACATGACTGGAATAAAGAACCTATTGGAAGATATCAAACCTCATTCCACTAGCTATGTGACCTTTGGTGATGGAGCAAAATGAGATATCAAAGGGGTTAGGAAGCTATAATATCCTGGAGTTCCAAATCTGGACAATGTACTGCTGGTAAAAGGACTGACTGCAAATCTGATCAGCATCATTCAACTATGTGATCAAGGCTTCAATGTCAGATTTACCAAAGATGAATGTGTAGTTACGAATGAAGAAAATGTGGAAGTCATGAAGGGATTCAGATCCAAAGACAACTGATACTTGTGGGAGCCTAAAACCCCTAGTTATTTCTCTGTATGCTTTATGGCAAAAGAAGAAAAAGAGGTCAAACTATGGCATCAAAAACCTGGACATCTACGTCTAAGAGGGATGAAGAAAATCATATCCAAGGATGCTGTAAGAGGAATCCTAAAGCTACAAATTGATGAAGGAAAAGTCTGTGGTGAATGTCAAGTTGGCAAGCAAACTAAGATTTCACATTGAAGCTAGCTACCTATATAGTTTTGGGCTGAAGCAATGAATACAGCTTGCTATGTTCATAATAGAGTCACATTGAAAAAAGGAACTTCTTCCATATTGTATGAAATATGGAAAGGAAGGAAACCTACTATGAAGTGCTTTCGTGTATTTGAAAGCAAGTGCTATATCTTGATAGATCGTGAACAAAGAAGGAAAAGGGATCCCAAAAGTGATGAAGTTTTATTCCTAGGATACTCTACAAACAATAGAACATATAGAGTATTCAACTCCAAAATAAAAGTCTCAATGGAATCCATCAATGTTATTGTTGATGACCAGCGTGAAGACTCCAATGTCATAAAGGATGTTGGAACATTTTTGAAAATCAAGCAGAAGGATCAGTCAAAATTGAAGACCTCAATGATACTCCTCCAAAATCTGAGTCTGAAGCACCCAACAAAGGACCTTCTATTAGAATTCAGAAAGATCATCCCAAAGAACTTATCATAGGAGATCCCAACAGTGATATAATTACTAGATCTAGAGAGATCATATCAAACTCATGCTTATCAAAAATTGAACTAAAAAATGTGAAGGAAGCTCTGACTGATGAGTTTTGGATCAATGCCATGCAATATGAATTGGAATAGTTCAAAAGAAATGAAGTATGGGAATTGGTTCTTAGACCTGAAGGAACAAACATTATTGGTACCAAGTGGATATACAAGAACAAGTTTGATGAAAAGAGAGTTATAACTAGAAATAAAGCAAGGTTGGCGGCTCAAGGCTATACTCAAGTTGAAGGGGTTGATTTTGATGAAACTTTTGCACCTGTTTCAAGACTTGAGTCAATAAGATTACTGTTAGGAGTAGCATGCATCTTGAAGTTCAAGTAATTCCAAATGGATGTAAAAAGTGCCTTTTTGAACGGGTACTTGAATGAGGAAGTGTATGTGGAACAACCTAAAGGATTTACTGATCCTAACCTTCCAAACCATGTATACAAATTAAGAAATTCCCTCTATGGATTGAAGCAAGCTCATAGAGCTTGGTATGAAAGATTGACTGAGTTCCTGACTATAAATTGCTACAGAAAAGGAGGGATAGACAAAACCCTCTTTGTGAAGGATGAAGGTGGAAAAATCATGATTGCTCAAATATATGTGGATGATATAGTCTTTGGTTGGATGTCAGATAGGATGTTTAGACATTTTGTCAAACAAATGCAATCTGAGTTTGAGATGAGTCTTGTTGGAGAATTAACATATTTTATTGGGCTACAAGTTAAACAAATGGAAGACTCCATTTTCCTCTCTCAAAGCAAATATGCCAAGACTATTGTCAAAAAGTTTGGAATGGATAATGCTAGCCACAAAAGAACACTTGCACCCACTCACCTAAAGTTATCTAAAGATGAAGGTGGTACTAGTGTAGACCAAAGTCTGTACAGGAGTATGATAGGGAGCCTGCTATATCTAACAGCTAGCAGACCTGATATTGCTTTTGGAGTTGGAGTGTGTTCAAGATATCAAGCAAAACCCAAAGTGAGTCACATAAATCAAGTCAAAAGGATTCTCAAATATGTTAATGGGACTTGTGACTATGGTATGCTATACTTTCATGAGTGTGAACCTATCTTATCTAGGTATTGTGATGCTGATTGGGCTGGAAGTGCTGATAATAGAAAAAGCACATCTGGAGGATGCTTCTTCTTAGGGAACAATCTCATGTCAGGGTTCAGTAAGAAGCAAAATTATGTTTCATTATCCACTACTGAATACAATGTCACACAGAATGTAATGACATTATACTGTGACAATCTTAGGGCCATCAACATATCCAAGAATCCCATTCAGCATAGCAGAACCTAGCATATTCATATTCTACATCACTTTATAAGAGAACTTGTAGAGGACAAAGTGATCTACTTAGAACATGTATCCACTGAATTGCAACTAGCTGACATTTTCACAAAGGCCCTTGATGATACTCAATTTGAAAACTTAAGGGGAAAGTTTGGAATATGTCTCTATGAGGAATTATAGCAATTAAAGTTATTAGGGAACAAGTATGTGGACAATTTAAATGACTCATATTCAAAATGGCTGCAAATTGGGCAAGGCTTTAAGTTCCCTCCTCATTTGAAAACTCACCTCTACGATCTCTTTTTCTCTCTCAAGATCAAACCATACCCTCATAATTGTTTCATCTTCCACACTCTCAATCACTTTCAGTAACCATTTTCTACCTTCTGTTCAGAGCTATACAAGATGTCTCAGCCATCAAAATCCTCCTCTCCCAAGACTGCATCCGACTCCACCCCAAGAACTCCAAATGTCAACTCTAATGTTGTTCTTGAAGTTGCTCCTCTGAGAATGGTGACCGCTGAAGATCTTCGTGTGAAGAAGCCTCGCTCTCCACATGCAAGAAGACCGAAAGAAGTTGTACGTGGTAAGACCTCTAACCCCTCATCTTCTATTCCTCATGAGGACCTGACGATGGAAGGATCAGAATATGTTCATCAGGCTATTACTCAGATAGTCACTAGAATCCTGGATGAATAACATAAGGTTACCGGGATTTTTGTACCTCTACAAACTGTGATTCCTGACTCCACTCAGAACCCTAAACCCAATGTTGCTCAAGAAGATGAAGATGTGCATAAGGATGTTGATGATGTTCATGGGAAGGATGATGATGTGAACATGTCTGATGATGTTCAACTGACTGAGGAAGAAAAGAATGATCATGATGTTCAAAGGGATGATGAAGTTGCTGATGTTGCTCAGTATGTCACTAACAATACTGAGGCTGGACCTTATGTTGATGCATGTAACAATGTTGTTGATTTTGATGATTTCGCCAAAAGTACCTCCACAGGTCCTATCAAGAGTAAGGTTGTGCCTAAGAGCACCTCTGTTGGCCCTACCAAATCTTGGGGCAAGGTTGTCCCCAAGAAAAGAAAGGCTCAAGCTGTTGATGCTCTGTTCTGTATTATTGTCTGATGTTTGGCTAAAACATATAATAGCAGCAAAAGGTATTCATTGCGAATCTTGCAAATATAAAAAGAACAAAACAGGTACAAGCAAGAAGTTATATGGAATTTCATGACATCAACTCATGACATCGCACCTGCAGAACTGGAAGGAAGATTCAGTTTGTTACTCAACAGATACAGGATATTCGTAGAATATTTTGTAATCCTATGTGGCACAAATTTAAAGGTCAAAAGAATATTTGAAGAATCAGATCAGAAGATTGAAGATTCAGGAAGAATCAGAACAGAAAAATAAAGATTCAACAGTTTCTAATTTAGGAGATAAATTAGGAAACTCGTGATTAAAAGACCTTGATCATAGTAGAAGATTTCTGCAGATTTGTAACAGCAAGGAGTGCTGCGATTTGTAAGCCCAAGTCCAATTGGGAATAGGTTATAAATAGAAATCGTTGTAACCTAGTTTTATATAGAAAACCTTGTTTAGAAACGATGTAGTCATTAGGGTTGCTATAGGTAGACCACCCAGGTTGTGGGATGGATGCCATGTCCTTCTCGAAACCTGTAGGTAAGAGAAGTGATTGTCCTCACTCGAAACCTGTAGGTAAGAGTTGAGTATTGTATTCTTGATCGAAGTTGTCAAGCAAGATCAAGTTATTGTTCATTGTTAATTGAGTAAATAGTTGTTGTAGGGTTGTAACAGTTAGGTATCACTAGGGAATGAGCAGAGGGTCTCTTGTCTTGGATGGAGGTCTGAGATAAAGGTTGCATTGGGTAGTTACTAGGTAAACCAGAGGTTGTTTATCTGTAGACCTGAGGTTGTTTACATAAAATAGTACTACTGATAGTGAAATCTTCTTCCTGGCTTGGTAGCCCCCAAAGTAGGTAGTTAGACCAAACTAGGTTAACAATTAACTGTGTTACTTATCTTCTGCATTGTGTTGTTTGTTCAGTCATGGATGTTATAACATCGTTAATAACATCAGGTTCAGAAGTGTTAGTTATTCCTTTACAGAACCATATAATCTTTACAATCTGGTTATGTTGACTGAACATATGTGATCCCAAGTATCATTGACTCCTGTTTAAGGGAAATTAAAAATTTGGGGATCTCTCTATTCTGCCTCTGCTACATTAATAACAGATCAGATGTCTTTTATACTTTTTGATGTTATCACAAAAAGGGGGAGAAGCGTGATAATTGAATTGATTTATAATATCAGTTGGTGGGCTTAAGTCTCAACATTCCTAACTATTATATTGCAAGTTTTCTATCTTTGATAGTTTTGCAGGAATGTGATACTCTGAAAAAGCTCAATATGAGAAGAAGCAAAAAGGGGAGAAGCAAATATAAAGAGAAGCATATCTGAAGAAAAATCTCTCAAAGAGTGAAGCAATCAAGCTTAATGTTCTGATACATTTCAAGCTCTTTCAAGCTCTGATACAAGCAATACATTAAAGTGCTCTGATACAGACCTTGCTATGATTGCTTTGATAAAAGAAGTTTCAAGATCAGAAAAAAGCTATGACCTTATACAAGAAATTTTATGCTCTGATTCAAGAAGCCATGAAGCTCTGATAGAAGCAAACCTTCTTGTTGTTCAGAAAAGCCAAAGTGATCTCAGAGAGAAATTCAAAGCTCTGAAGCTGTCCATTGGAAGCTCTGAAGTGAAGCTCTGAATAATCTGAAGTTCAAAGTTCAACGTGAAAGTCTCAGCTGAAATTGAAAAATACTCAGGGAAGTCTTTTATTTATAAAACCTTCTAGTATTAATTTCAGAGGGAGATTGTTAATCTCAGGGGGAGACATATTCACACACTCTGATAATATGCTTAACGCTATATCTCTGTATTTTCTTTTTCATCTGATATTCTAGATACAAATTCATATCAATTCTGTATGTTTTTGTCATCATCAAAAAGGGGGAGATTGTCAGAACAAGAAATGTTCTGATCAATATTCTTAGTTTTGATGATAACATTATATATGAATTTTGTATAAGAGAATGTGGTACTCTAATTATTCGCGATTTCCATTTCAGGAAAAGTATAAAAGAGTATGCACAAATCAGCGTTCAGAAGCACTGACCCCGAAGTTCTGGATGGCTTCATCAGAACATGGCCTGGCAAGACATCAAAAGATGCTCCTGCTGAATCAGAACATGAATTGGAAAGCATCAGAAGATGGCAGTCAGAAGTAAAAGCTCTGAAGCTCTAATGGTATCACGCTCAAAGCACTTCAAAGTCTGAAGACAGAAGTTGCATCTGCACCAAAGCTGAAGACTCTGAAATTCAAACGTCTATTCTACACATTCTGAGTCCAGAAGAAAGTACAAGTACAAAAGGCTATAACACCAAATCTCTAACTGACAAAAGGAACGTGAGAAGCTACAAAAGGCAAAGTCAGTAAAAGCAATGAAAGCATGGCTCGAGGTAGTTAACAAAAGTGTGAAACATTAAATGCAGCGTTGTACTATTCACGCAAAGCATTAAATTCTCCCAACGGTCATTTCCTCTCAGCGCCTTTAAATAGAAGTTGTGATTCAGAAGCAGTAACAACACTCTTGCGCAAATACACCGAAACGCTATCAAACAGAAAAGCTAAGAAGAACTTCATCTTCAACCTCACAACTTTGTAATATCTTAGTGAGTGTTAAGAACTAGAACTTAATAGAAATATCACTTGGTGATTACAGCTTTCTTAGAAGCAAATTAAACTCTTGTAATATTTATTTTACATTGATTGTAAAAGGATTTCTTAGAGTGATCAAGTTGTGATATGTAGACTCTAGAAGACTTAGAGGGTATCTAAGTGGAGAACCATTGTAATCAGTTTGATTAGTGGATTAAATCCTCAGTTGAGGTAAATCACCTTGTCTGGGGTGGACTTGAGTAGTTTAGTTAACAACGAACCAGGATAAAAATGATTGTGTCCTTTATTTTTATCTACCATGTTTGAGAAGTTACACTTATTCAATCCCCCCTTTCTAAGTGTTTTTCACTCCTTCAATTGGCATTAGAGCGCCGGTTCTAGGTGCAAGCACTTAACCGTGTTAGACAAAAGATTCAGGGAGAAAAACACAAAATCAATATTGTTGAAACAACTTCTTCTACTCCTCCTGAGCAAAACAATGCTAACAATGGAAGCAGTAGCTTCAATGGTTACAATAGATCACATGTCTTTGATGGTGAAAACTTTGAGTATTGGAAGGATAGACTTGAAAGTTACTTTCTTTGTCAATATGGTGACTTATGGGACTTAGTGTTGTACGGTTACACACGTCCTGTAAATACTCGTGGAGTCAAGAGTACAAGACAAGCTATGAGTGATGACCAAAAGAAAGAATTCAAGAATCATCACAAGTCAAGGACTAAATTGTTAAATGCTATCTCTCATGCTGAGTATGAGAAAATAACAAACAGAGATACTGCTCATGACATCTTTGAATCTCTGAAGATGACTCATGAAGGAAATGCTCAAGTCAAGGAGACAATGGTTCTGGCTCTAATCCAGAAATATGGAGCATTCAGAATGGAAGATGATGAAAACATTGAAGCAATGTTCTCTAGATTCCAAACTCTAACTGCAGGATTGAGAGTGCTTAACAAGGGATACACAAAGGTTGGTCATGTTAAAAAGATAATCAGAAGTCTTCCCAGAAGATGGGGACCAATGGTTACAGCATTCAAGCAGAAGATGGGGACCAATGTTAAAAAGATAATCATAAGTCTTCCCAGAAGATTGCCATGAATCTAAATGAAGTATATCTGGAGGAGCTGATAAGTTCCTTGAGGAGTCGTGAGATTGAGCTGGATGCAAATGAGTCTCAAAAGAAAGGTAAGTCTATTACATTAAAATCTAATAATAAAAAATGAACCAACGCTTTTAAGGCAGAAGCAGAAGAATCTGACGAGTCAGAGTCAAAAGAAGAAGAAGATGAATTATCTCTTTTATACAATGGAGTAAATCAACTCTGGAAGAGCAAGCAGAGAAGATTCAAGAACTTCAAGAACTTCAAGAGGCCTGAAAAAGGAGAATTTTCTGAACATAGAAGATCTGGCAAGAAGAAGGTAACGTGCTATGAATGCAAGGAACCTGGACACTACAAGAATGAATGTCCAAAGCTTCAGAGGGAAAAGCCCAAGAAAATATTTGAAAAGAAGAAATGTTTAATGGCTACTTGGGATGACTCAGATTCTTCTGATCAAGAGTCAGACTCTGAAGATTAGCAAGCCAACATAGCACTCATGGCAACAGTTGAAGCTGGTGAAGAGTCTACTTCTGATTCAAACTCTGATAAGGTATTTTCTGAACTTACTAGAGATGATCTAGTTTCCATCTTATCAAAACTTCTGGAAGTTAAGAGTCAACTTAGTATCAAATATAAAAAGCTTAAAAAGCTCTTTGAATCTGAAACTAAGAGACTTTAAATAGAAAACTCTGAACTTAAGGAAAAAGTTTTAAAATTAACTAAAGATGCTGAATCATCTTCAAGTTCAGAAAATTATATTCCAGGCACAAACAATATTCTGAAAGAATATGACTTGAGCTTCAGAAAGTTCTTATCTAGAGGTATAGGCAGAAGTCGGCTAGCCTCTATGATATATGGTGTAAGTGGAAACAAGAGAATAGGTATAGGCTTTTAGGGTGAAACCCCATATAAATTTGAACTTGTTGATGAGATGATTATCAAATACAAACCTTTGTATGAACAGTTCAAGTATGGCCATTCTCATTATATCAAGCACACTGTAATACGGTGAACTGACTTTTTATCGAAATGTTGCGGATAGCAAGAGTCGCCACCGACTTTTATTTTATCCAATTGGAAAGGCAAAAAGAACAGGAAATACCTTTGAAAAGACTTTGAGTTCGGGGGGTAGGTTATACAAAGGGAAGGTGTAAGGCACCCTTTGCATCCATGGTTATCCATGGGCTCTTAATTGCTTAGCTCACTTTGTTTGTTTGAATTGTTTGAAAAGTGTCGTGGGTGAATAGTAAAAAGATTTCGTTAAGGACATTAGCTTGTAAATAAGCGTAGCCTTGTTTGAAAGTATTTGAAAAGGAGGTGTGAAAAGCATTTGATTTTGATTTGAATGGAGCAAACAATTAAGAACTACCTACCCTAAGTTGTCTTTCTTGTTCTTTAAGTCTTTCGGGCGAAAGGATCTATCCATACCATGAGAGGGCAGGGAGTCTTTCAATTGGATGTGCGGGTCATCGAGAGTCATCGTTCGCCATGAGACTGTCCCTACCATAAAGAGGGCAGGTAGTCTAAGGGAAGGATATAATAGTCATTTAGGCAACAGTAAGGATACCTTAGCAATTGAAGGGACTATCATCATTTATCGAGGCAACATCGAGGGACGAGATCATTCTATCGTAGGCAACTCGAAGGGACTATGATCTTTTTTCCGAGGGACTATGATGATTTGAATTTGTAGGCAGCATGTGCTAAGGTATCCCTACGCTCAAAGGGACTTGACTATTCTGTTTTAATTGAAAGGCAACAGGCAGCATAAGAAGGGTTACCTCGAAGGTGGGTGTGTGTAGCAATCACGTGGTTCAAATTCAGGTATGTTATCTTGTATTAGATGAGCTATATTCGATTACTTGTTATCACTCCCTATTTTACTAACCACGCAGTTTAATAGTATACAAGAAATTTAAAACAGTTTAATGGTCCTACATTATTACAATAAACACCTGTGAATGCGGGAAAATAAAGGCAGGAAAATAAACCTACTTAAACTATTACATCCTGTGAGCAGTTACATAATATGGCAACAACTTGTGCGGAAACCACAAGAAATAATTAAGTAGATGATAAGCATAATAAAAAGGCAGATATAAAAAGGCAAAAATAAAAATAAAGGCAAATGATTTAAAAAGGCATGCGACAATCATAGAGCATGAGGTGAGAAGAGAAATCGCGTTTGAAAAACGTAGTTAAGGAAAATCAAGGTTAAAAACCTTATGGCTAAATTTTTTAAGGGTAAAATCCTGGTTGACGGACAACACCTACCAAATATGTGATCTAGGATTAGGTGGCAAGAGTTGGTGATAAAATTTAAATTTAATAATTATTATCAAAACCTAAAACTAAATATTAGCCTAAAATCCTATTTGATTAAAATTACTTAACTTAAATTAAACCCTAGTAATTAAATTATTTAACCTAAATTAGTTATCTAATTATTTAAACTAAATTAAATTAATTATCTAATCTAAAACTTAATTTTATTAAAATAGAAAAAGGTTTATTATTTTTACAAAGTTAAAGAAAAAAGAATTAATTAAAAAAAGTTTTTAGTTAAAGAGAATTTAAAATAAAAAGTAATTAAAATCAATTAAGAGAAAGAATAAAAATATTAAAAACCTGGCGCAGTTAATCTGGTATGGAAAGGTTATTGAAGGAGCACCATGGAGCGCCTTGTCTGGACCGTCAGATGTGAATTGGCAGAGATCCTATGGTGCTTACTTGAGGGTGCGTTGTGATCCCCCCTAGGTAGTGAGCATACAATCCTGAAGTTTAATTCAACAAAAACAGAATTTGTAGGGACGGGGAATCGATCCCACGCCCTTCTCGTTGCCAGCGATGAACATTTTCCACTTGAGCCAAGTTTACAATCTGTAATGAATGACAAACAAAATAAAAAAGTAGTGAAACGTGTATTCAAGGGACAGTCAGTGCAAAAGTCCAAGTGGGACCCTATTGACTCGCGGTTAGCCAATCAGTGATGGAGAGAGGAATGGCTTCGGTTGACTGACGAATGAGAGAGTTGCGCGTGGGATACCAAACCAGAAGCACTGTTCATCGTTATCCTCAAAGTATTAGCTACGATTTCACCCTCCATTCTGCTTCCATTTAGCCGCGAGGTCTTCATGGTGATATTCTGCAAAATCGAACTCAATGAATTTATGTTAAACAACAAAAATAAAACGCCCAGATCTTCTAATTCGGTCCTTGCGAATGCGATAGTGGTATCTGTTTGTCTTTTAAGCGCCTAAATTCGTGAGACCGAACCATGAGAGCTTGGTGCCCTAGCCATGGTGTTGCTTCGTTCTGGCGTTAAACCCTGCAAGTAATGGTTCCAATCGACTCTAAAAAGCGTCATGAACTCAAATATAAGGTTAGCATGAATTAATATACAAAGATATGCAAGAAACAAAAATCAGAATATGAGCGAGAATGATGGTCACGATATACATATCTTGGACGTCGCAGAACTTGGATCTTGATTCAATATTACCCCTTGGCACCTCCAGAGCGAATTAGAATGGATGGAAGAGGTTGTAAGTGGCTGCAACTTGTTGTTACGAATTGCCCTAGTTTGCAAAAATTCTTAATATTTTTGAGTGTGTTCTTGGAGGTAGCTAACCCTTATTTTTTCATCCTCTATTTCTGATTTATTGTTGTCTTTATATAGAGGAGGATTTAGGTCAAAAAGAAATCCAAAAGATCCATGATTGAATGAGAAATATTTGATTGAACAAATCATGCAAAATTTGATATTTTTGGTTCCAATCATATCCCTTTCTCTCTCCACGAATTTTTCTTGATTTTTCCTAAATATATTTC
Source organism: Vicia villosa (assembly GCF_029867415.1). NCBI lineage: Eukaryota > Viridiplantae > Streptophyta > Magnoliopsida > Fabales > Fabaceae > Vicia > Vicia villosa. Next base: position 200,157,254 of record NC_081180.1, on the reverse strand, counting down.
TCCATATTTGATAGAAATATAATCCCATGCAAATCTTTGATTATTTCCCTTATTTTATTTAATTTAAATTGAATTTAAGTGATTAAATTCAAAATAAAAATAAATAAGAATAATAAAAATGGACATAAGGGACTATGGGTCATGGATGGTCTATGGATCAAGTTTAAGAACCAAAACTTAGGCCCATGGGTCCAAAAGATCAAAATTATTCACTTTGCACTTCATGCATTTTTCTCAATTTTGCCCAACTTGCACAAGCCATAACTCACTCAATAATTATCATATGGAGATGATCTCCGACTTTTAGAAAGCACAAGATGTCCTCTACAAGCCACTTTGGTATATATTTTTTATTTGGAGATTTTATCTCGATGATATTGCACCTGACAAAAAAACAGCTTTTGGCGATCTTATAGAAGGACCTATAATGTTTTGACTTATATCTCTTATGCGGAAGCATTTCTTGACCTTGGGCCCAACATCAAAGTTGTAGAGAATTGAATTTCCTTGAGAACGAGCTTTTGTTGAGGAATTTCTGATGTTCCATGTGGGAGTTATGGCTGGTCAAAGTTCAGTTGACTTTCTACTTTGAAAACCCTAATTTAGAAACTTTTGAATTTGTTGATTTCTGATCTTTCCTTGATGAACCATGGTCAATTCTTGATCAAATAATGAATGATAATTCAAAATAAGGTTGTTGACAAAAAATTAGGAATTTTGACTGTATTTTGACCACAGTTGACTCTTAGGTCAAACTAGTCGACTGTTGACTTTTTGAGCAATTGATTGATCAATCTTTTGAATCAGGGCTTGCAATTTGGCATGAGGATACTTTGAGACATATGAGAGTCCATGAAGTCCACTTGAGGTATCAGAAGTTGATTTTACTTTGAGAAGTCCAAAACCCTAGTTTGGAGGCTGTTGTTTAGGAGATAGACTGCATGTTTACTTCTTGTATATCTTTGAGCATTTGAAAGTCAGATGGACTGAAATATGGATAAATATGTTGGGCAAATTTTAGGGTATGACAGCTGCCCCTGTTCAATTTTCTTAAACCTGAAGATGTAGATTGGCCTGTGTGTCATCCGGGCGTTTCTGACTAGAATACCTAAGAAATTTGCCCTGGCTGAAGCAGGGACTTTTGCCGGAGATGTGCTTGAAGATGCCATCTGATATGGATAAATACGAGATTCAGAATAAGGCGTACGTTATACTATATCCGAGCTCGAAGTATTGAGAAGTGTTTGTTGGTGATGGGCTTAAAGATGCCATCTGGGCGTTTGATAGGAAATTTATTGGAGATGGGCTTACAGATGCCATCTGAATATTGGGAGTGTGAAGTGAATTAATTATAGTGATTCTATTGTCATGACTCCATTGTCATATTGTCGTGACTCGATTGCTGTGACTTCGTCGTCGTGACTTCATTGCCATGATTGTTTCTGAACTGAATACTGGGATTAGATATGTGACTTAATCGTCGTGACTCCATTGTCGTGATTCCATTACGGTGACTCAGTTGTCGTGATTCCATTATCGTGACTCAGTTGTCGTGATTCCATTATGGTGACTCAGTTGTCGTGATTCCATTATCGTGACTCAGTTGTCGTGATTCCATTATCGTGACTCAGTTGTCGTGATTCTATTATCGTGACTTAGTTGTCGTGATTCCATTATCGTGACTTAGTTGTCATGATTCCATTATCGTGACTCAGTTGTCGTGATTCTATTATCGTGACTCAGTTGTGGTGACTCCATTGTCGTGGTCTTTTCTGAATTGAGTGTCATGATTAAGTCTGTCTCTTTCTTTGATCGTGTCAGTACCGTTCGTAATACCTGAATTAGATCTTGGAAAGATGATCGTGTCTACACCGTTCGTGATGGTAGAATTAGATCTCTTAGAGTTGATCGTGTCAGCACCATTCGTAGTAACTGAATTAGATCTTTGAGAATGATCGTGTCACCACCGTTCGTAGTAAATGAATTAGATCTTAGAGTGTTGACCGTTACGGAACCGTCCGAGGTTACCGCTTTTAGATTTTGAAAGTTGATCGTTATGGAACCGTCTGAGGTGTCCTCTTAAATGATAATCATTACTGAACCGTCTGAGGTTTCCGCTTTAGATTTTGAAAAGTGGATTGTTTAAGGAACCGTCCGAGGTATCGACTTAAATTTGAAGGTAGATTGTTTAAGGAACCGTCCGAGGTATCGACTTAAATCTGAAGGTAGATTGTTTAAGGAACCGTCTGAGGTATCGACTTTAAATTTGAAGGTAAATCATTTAAGGAACCGTCTGAGGTATCGACTTAAATCCGAAGGTAGATCATTAAGGAACCGTCCAAGGTATTGTCGCGGGCGAAAAACCGTTTTGTTCCTCTTTTTTGTGGGATGAGACACCTGATGCCTTCTTTGGGCTCGAGTGCTCATAAAAATGATTTTTCTTTGTTTCGACCAAACTTTTTATTATTTCCAAAAGAGGAAAAGGAAAAAAAGCTGCAATAACCTAAAAGTGGGGGGAGATCTTGGGTAAGAGGGTTGGTTATACAAAGGGAAGGTATTAGCACCCAACGTATCTGTAGTACTCTACAGGGTTCTTTATTGTTTTTCATTCTATGTTACGGTGGAGGTTCTGTTGTGAAATAGGTGGGACCTAAGGTGTTTGTTTGATTATGCTCGCAAAGATCATCGCGATCCTCTGCATACATATCCCTTAGAGGGAATCAGAGCATCTGTAGCTCGGGGTCTACGGGTGCTAAGGTTTGAATGGTTTTTTTGTGTTTTGTTTTGCTCGCCAAGGATCGACCTTGTGCCTACGTATTCTCAAAGGGATGTTGAGAAAGTCAGAGCAATCGTAGTTCCCACTTATGCTAGTGGAAGCAAAGGAAAATAGACAAATGTCGTCTAAATGCTAGATGTATCTAATCTATATCATCACATACATCTGTTTGTTTTTTGTTTGGAAATCTTTTCATTATAAGCCCGGGGCCATGCCGCTTAGGGTGCTTAGAATGATAAAGATGTTTTTGTTTGTTTAACCAGCCTTGTGGCAAAAGTTTCAATGAAGTCAGCCTTGTGACAAAAACTTTGATTAATCAGCCAGCCTCGTGGCAAAAGTTTCAATGAAGTCAGCCTTGTGACAAAAACTTTGATTAATCATCCAGTACGGTGGTAAAACAGTTTGATTGATTAGCCAGCCTCGTGGCAAAAAGTTTGATTGATTAGCCAGCCTTGTGGCAAAAAAGTTTGATTGATTGATTGTTTGTGATGATATATAAGAGATACTCCTAGCATAGAGATGAAAAATGTCTAATCTCCTAGGGTATTTGGTTTTGGATATTGGGGGATGCTTATAAGAAGCCCGTGGGTCCTTGTACGAAGCCCAAGAGGAGGCTATCCGAGGGTCCTTGCATTGTAAGCCCAAGAGGAGGCTCTGGGAGGGACAATCGAGGGTCCTTGCATTGTAAGCCCAAGAGGAGGCTATGGGAGGGTCACTCGTTTGTACAAAGCCCAAGGGGAGGCATGGTATAGTTGGTTTGAGCTCTTAGAGCGATTTCACCGGGAAACCATACTCTATGTCCTAACCTAAACTAGGGAGATTCTTTGCACGAAGCCCAATAGGAGGCTATGGGGAACCTAGTGTTGTACTAAGTTGAACAAGCATATAACACAATCACAAGTATGAACAAGTACGAACAAACATGAACAAGTACATGAACAAATATGAACAGTTATACATATATGACAAAGTGTGTGTATATAATGGAGTTTATGAAGGAAATATACCTGTGAGCATGATCCATTTGTATACACAGGGGTTCAGGACTTACACTCGGGGAGAAGTCCACTTGAGTTTATTCAAAGCTATGTAAACAGGTATTTACAAAGGGGCTTGGGACTTATACCTACATGGAGGCCCATGGTATTTTTTGGGAAGATTTAAAGAAACCTTCATTTTTGGTTTGTTATTCAAAGTTAAAAAAACAGATTGAGATATGTACAAAAATGTGCGTGTACAATGAAATACCTAATTTCATGTACAGGAATGGGTATGTACAAAAGGGCTTGGGACTTATACCTACATGGAGGCCCGTGGTATTTTTGGAAAGTTTTGTTTCTTTGAAGTTTTGTTGTTTTGAAAACAGTTTGGAAAGTATTGTTTTGAAAGAGTTTTCTGTACAAAGAAAAACTGTATAAAAGAAAAAAGAGTGGGTCTTATACTCTCTAATATTCGAGAGGCCCCTGTTTTATTTTCATAAAACAGGGTGGATGGTTTTGAAAATGATTTGAATGATTTGAAAATTGTTTTGAAAAGATTTTGTTTTGAAGAATGTTTTGGAAAACTGTACAAAAAGAAAAGAAATGGGACTTATACTCTCTAATATTCGAGAGGCCCCACATCGTTTTGAAAATCAATTGATCAATTAAAAAGATTTAATCAATAGTTTCAAAAGGAAATGGTTTATTGTTTTTGAAAAGAATCGCGATCGCTCGTTTTAAAACAATTTGAATTTTGAAAGAAGTCAATTTAATCAAAAGATCATCCTCAAATAACACTTAGATGATTAGGGTTTGCTTCAAAAAATATTTACAAGTGATTAGGTTAAAAATTAAATGAAAAACAATACTTAAAGTAATTAAAAGCACTTAAAAATGTATCATTTTAAACCTAATTAAAAACATATTAAATAAATCTTTTTTTGTGATTTTTTTTTATATTCATAAAATATATGTGTTAAATGAGAGGTGTGTGAAAAATGAATGAAAAATGAATTGATTTGGTTAGTTAAATAATTAATTGAAGTTTGTTAAAAAAATGAAAGAAAAATAGTTGTAAAAAAATTGTTTTGGTCCCTAGAGGTGTTGAACCCACGCCCTTGTGTTTACCAGCCAAAACACTTGCCAACCCAGCTGCGCGCGCAGCTTGTTATTATAACAACTTCATTTAATTATATTTGAAAACTGATATTTGAAATTTATGAACAGAAAATGGCGCCAAGAACACCATCCCCATTTGATTTTGAAAATTCTTGAAACCGAACCAAATTGATCAAGTGAAGGGTCTATCTTGCTCGGTTTTGGACGAGGAACATGATGATAGCATTTAATTTCATTTATTTTCACTCTAAGATCATTAATTTTCTGGAAATCGCGAAGAACCCTAATTCTATGATTCAATCTGAAATCGTGTAGGTGCAAGTTATGATGCAATTGATTGAGGGTTAATGATCCTCATAGGTGCAGAAACAAGATGGTATATCAATATTTAGTTTATGATGCATGTATGTATGAGTTTGAAGTTCAAGAGAGCTTACCTTAAAAATGGAAAAACTGGAAATCGAATTCTGCAAATGAGGGATTCCAGATGTTGTTTCTTGATCTGAACACCTTCAGTGGACCTTATGGAACATGTTTGGATGTCTGGAACAATTTGAAAACCCCTTGATCAATCCATGGTACTCGATCTGCAGTATGGTTCAAGTGAGGATCAAGCTTAGTGATTTTGGAGTTACAGGTCAGGGATGATGATTGGGATAGCTCACATATGGTATATAGGATGTGTTAGAAGCATTAGTTTGGACAGAAATGAGCTTGTGTGGATTTTGGCATGATAAGGTTCTTTATATGCATATATGGAGGTGAGATGATGATTCTGAGTTTGAGGTGTTTTTGGAAGGTTTCAAAGGTTCAAACAACTTCCATATGGTATTTGGGAAGTGTTAGAAGCATCACTTTGCTTAGAACTTCAAAGGTTTAGAGGTTGAGAATTTTACCTCTTTTGAAAACCATGAAACTTGCATTCTAAGAAAGGAAGAGAAAACCTATGTTTATGAGGTTTTGGTGTGATTTGAAGAGTGATTTGAACCTCTATTTATAGGCCAAGGATTCTGAATGAAGAGCTTTGCAAGTTGATCAAAGAAGTGATGATTTGGCTTAAGAGATAAAATGGAATCTTTCACATTAAATGCAAATGGTTAAAAGTGACTTAACCATGGTTATTTCTCAAGCTTCTTATCCTCTTCCATTCTGATCTCAAATCAGCAAATATCTACCAATTATTGCATCTATGCATCATTACTTGGATCATTTGGCAAAATGGTTCATAACTTTGGCAAAATGACTTGAAATTTCAAGTGAAAAGTTCACTAATGTCAAAATTCAAAACCATGGCTACACTCCATATTTTTTTATGCTCTTTGACATTTTGGAAAGCTCATATTACATACTTCAAAACCCTAGTTGAAAGTTTCTTCAAACTCTTTAAGGAAATGGGTGAAAAAGATCCATGAACTTTGAGAAAAATGAAGTTTTAAGTGAAGTTTTCAAAAAGTACCAACTTTGAAGCTCCATATCTCTTAAATGGTTGATCTTATGGAAAAAAATTATATGTGTCAAAGTTGTTTATTGGATCAAAATCTACAACTTTCATGTTGGAAGTTTTTTTCAGTTTGTAGGTGAAATTTTGAGAAATTCCCTTTCAAAGTTTGGGAAAAACCATGAAAAACACTTAGAAATTTTTCTAAGTATGAAAAGTCAAACTTTTGACTCTTTAATTCTTGATTGATTTGCTTGATTTTTCTTGATCAAATGACTTCATATATCACATATTGATGATTCAAAACTTCAAAAGTCATGGTTGACCAAAATTCCCCAAAAGTCAATGGTGATCTTGTACTGTTGACTTTTTCAGTCGAATCGCGTTTCTGGAGATTTCAAATGAAACAGGCTACCCTCACCAAATGAATGGTATGAATGAATCATGTTGAAGCATTAGAGGATATTGAGCCATGGTTTGAGTTGTGGCACCATGTCCTGATTAAAAAGTCAGTGGTTCAGTGAATTAGGTCAAAAACCCTAATTATCGACCTGATGAAATTGATGACTGTGGATCTTGAATTGAGATGTAATTTCCATTGTATATTGTCATAGGGATAATTTGAAAATGATTGAAACCTTTGATTGACTTCCTGGGGATTTTTAGGGTTTCCCAAATGTGATCCCTGATTTCAGTCCCTGATATTTCAAAACCCTGATCTGAGGATTTGTCTGATCAATCTTTGTGCAGAAGATGTTATGAGCCAATGGATTAGGTCAAAATGATGCACTTGAGGTCTTGATATCATGTCCCAAGCCATTAGGTCAAACTCTGAGCAAAAATCAGGAGTATGCTATCTTCAGTCAAAACCCTAATCTGGTTGGTTCAGAGCCTTTGAACTTGTTGAAATGAATCTCTGAGGACCAAATGTTGATTGTTGATGAAGATGGTTCATTTGAGATGAAGGGAGAACAAAACCCTAAATGATTGTTACTTGTACTGATGAGTGATTTCCTGATTAAATCCTGCTGAGTCACAAGTAGCAAACACAAGCTATGCAATTTGTTAGAGATGCAAATGATGCATATGCAATGATATGAGGTGGTATCTTAGGTCAAAAATTGGGGTATGACAGATGCCCCTATTTAAGTTTCTTCAACCTGAGACATGAAGATTGAAAATCTTCGTTTTGATAGGGTGGAAGAGACTTAAATATCAGAAGACGCGAATTTTGGACCTAAGATACCAAAATTGCGAATGATGCAAGGATATCTTTACCGAGGGAATATCAAGAACTGACTCCACTGGGGAAAAGTGATCGGGAAGGATGTCTCAATCCGTTTTAGGAAGAGAATCCGTTTTTTTTTTTTTTCGGGAAAGCAAGTATATGCTTCACCTGGGAATGATAGCTTTGTAAGAAAAACTTACCTATCGACATTATCGACTATCAGCATGGGGATAGACTTGTTTAATAATGCGAAGGTGAGAGGTATGAAACTGTATTACCAACTACCAGCATGGTGATAGACTTGACAAGGTAAAAAAAAGTTTCAAAGGTTCGGTTAATATTACCGACTATCAGCCTTGTGATAGACATGTTTAATAATATAACCAGAACAAAAAGTTACCGACTACCAGCCTCGTGATAGTGGTTTTGAAGACACGATCAATTATCAGCCGAGTGATAAAATGATTCTGGAGACTTTGCTAGGGAAATTACTGGTTATTCAGCCTTGTGAACAGTAATAAGGCCCTGATTGTCAAATGGTCTTCATGATTGATTTCCTGGAGAGGAAAAATCTTTTGGAAGAGACATAAGCTGCTCAGGTGATGAGGCTATTGCTTATGGTATGTTTTTCTCGACTCTTTTTGGTGGAATCGGAATTTGAATTTTTGGTAAAGACAAGGTTCTATCCAAGAATGAATTGGAAAGAAATAGTCAAACAAGACTTTGTACCCATGAGGAATGAACTCAAAATGGGGATTTTCTCCTTTGTTTTGAGAGGAGAAAACTAAAGCAACCTTCTTCCACGAGGAATGATCTCAGTGGGGAACTGGAGAAAGAAAATGTTCTTTCTGCTTATGGGTGACAACCTACTGGAGAGATGACACGCCCATACTTGTTTCTTTTTTCCTTTTCTTTCTTCTTTCTTTTTTTTTTTGGGATAGATATATCCTGAGCAAGTGAATATGAAGCAAATATTAAAAAATGCAAGAATTCATAAATGATGCAAATATGTATGAATGATGAATGTCATGAATGTAGCATGCATACTGACAATACTGACAGACAAAGAAGTATATACTGGAGAAGGATCGACGTCGCAATACATCCAGATACTTAGCAAATGTTCTTCAACACGGTGTGGATAACACGGGTGATGAATGTGCTGCATGTTTTAAACTTCTCTGGGGAAGATGAGCATCTTTCCTTATTGAGATGGAAGAACCTTTTCACTGGAGATGGAAAATCTTCTTCACTGGGGATAAAAGAGCTTCTTCGCTGGGGATAGAAGAGCTTCTTTACCTCGAGGGATAATTGCTTCAAGAATTCTTTTCTGGGACAAGAATACCGTTGTCTCAACAATTTTTCAGGGAGAATCCTTTTGTTCATCCTATGGAGACGACTGCTGATGTTCCTTCCGTTGTTCACAACTCAAAGGAAAATTTCGCTTTTATTTTGAAAAAGAAAAGTGAAGTAAATTCATTTAAAACTTATTTTTTCTTTTTTGTTTCAAAAGCGAATAACACAATTAAAGCGTCATTTCACAAGCTAAAAGAAATTAAAGATTGCAAACAAATGGGCACAAGGCTCAAATTTATTTAATAGGATGGAAATCAGCTAAAGGCGTGATTCCATGGAGTATTTACAAAAGTTGGAAATGGTAATTATGCGGAAAAGGCTACATTGAAAGCAATAACCACTATTCCCTTAACAACTTTGAGTTCCAACTGTGCTTGTCGCTTCAGATTGGTGATGATTTGTTTGAAGATCCTTTGATGGAAAAGACGATTCAGGTGACGAAGTACGGACTGATGCAGTTACTTTGTCATTAATCCCTAATTTTTGCCTAGATTGCCCTTTCAGGTTTTCAATCTACCAGGATGGATTTTTCTGTTTATTGTCTCTAATTTTTGCCTGGACCGCCCTTTCGGGTTTTCAGTCCACCGAGACGCTCATTTTTGCCTAAGTCGCCCTTTGCGGGTTTTCAACTTACCGAGCTGTTCTTTTGTATTTTTTAGACAAAGTATTTCTTGACTGCATCAGCATTCACAGGATGTGGGAGTTCATCACCATCCATGGTTGCAAGAGTCATGGCGCCGCCAGAAAATGTTCTTTTGACAACATACGGGCCTTCGTAATTAGGAGACCATTTGCCCCTAGAATCTGGTTGAAAAGACAAGATTTTTTTAAGCACGAGGTCGCCTTCTTGAAATTCACGAGGTCGAACCTTTTTGTTGAAGGCTTGTTTCATTCTTACTTGGTATAACTGTCCATGGCATAGAGCAGTCATACGTTTTTCTTCGATTAAGTTCAACTGATCGTATCTGCTTTGACACCATTCAGCCTCTGACAACTTAGTCTCCATGAGGACTCTCATTGATGGGATTTCAACTTCTACGGGGAGCACAGCTTCCATGCCGTATACTAGAGAAAAGGGAGTTGCCCCTGTCGAAGTACGCACTGAAGTACGGTACCCATGTAAAGCAAATGGCAGCATTTCATGCCAGTCTTTGTAAGTGACGACCATTTTCTGGACGATCTTCTTAATGTTCTTGTTGGCGGCTTCCACGGCGCCGTTCATTTTTGGTCTGTAAGGAGAAGAGTTATGATGCTCAATCTTGAATTCCTCACATAATTCTTTCATCATCTTGTTGTTCAAGTTCGAACCATTGTCTGTAATGATCTTGCTGGGAACACCATATCGGCAAATGATGTTATTCTTGATAAACCTCACAACCACTTGTCTTGTAACGTTGGCGTAAGATGCTGCTTCGACCCATTTGGTGAAGTAATCAATGGCTACCAAGATGAAACGATGACCATTTGAAGCTTTTGGTTCGATCATTCCAATCATGTCGATCCCCCACATGGAAAAAGGCCACGGAGATGAGAGAACATTGAGTAGAGTCGGTGGCACATGGATCTTATCTGCGTAGATCTGGCACTTGTGACATCTCTTCACGTGTTTGTAACAGTCAGATTCCATTGTCAACCAATAGTATCCTGCTCTTAAGATCTTCTTGGACATTGCATGCCCGTTTGAATGAGTTCCAAAGGACCCTTCATGCACTTCATGCATTAACATGTCTGCTTCGTGTCTAGCCACGCATCTGAGCAAAACCATGTCGAAGTTTCTTTTGTATAGCACATCTCCGTTCAGGAAGAAACTGCCAGAAAGTCTCCTTAGAGTTTTCTTATCTTTGTTTGATGCCCCAAGCGGGTACTCTTGAGTTTGAAGGAAGCGTTTGATGTCGTGGAACCACGGTTTATCATCGATGACTGCTTCAGTTGCAAACACATAGGCAGGCCTTTCAAGGCGCGCAATTCTGACTTTAGGCACATCATTCCAGTGACTGACTTTGAACATGGAAGATAGAGTAGCCAAGGCGTCTGCCATTCGATTCTGATCTCGAGGTATATGATGCAATTCAACCTTGTTGAAGAAAGTCAACAGACGTCTTGCATAATCTCTGTAAGGAATCAAACCAGGGTGGTAAGTTTCCCATTTGTCTTTGATTTGGTTGATCACAAGGGCTGAATCTCCATATATGTCTATGATCTTGATCCTTAAGTCAATGGCTTCTTCGAGACCCATGATACAAGCTTCATATTCTGCGATGTTGTTGGTGCAATCAAATAGCAGTCTGGCGGAGAATGGGATATGAGTACCCTTGGGAGTGATGATGATTGCCCCAATTCCATTGCCAAAAGCATTTACTGCTCCATCAAAAATTAGGCCCCATCTTGATCCAGGCTCAGGACCTTCTTCAGGTAATGGTTCGTCACAATCTTTCATCTTCAAGTACAAGACATCTTCATCAGGAAAGTCAAACTTGAGAGATTGATATTCATTAATTGGTTGATGCGCCAAGTGATCGGCGAGAATGCTTCCTTTGACCGCTTTTTGAGCACGGTATTCAATGTCATATTCGGATAACAGCATTTGCCACCGGGCAATCCTTCCTGTTAAGGCGGGCTTTTCAAAGACATACTTGATCGGATCCATTTTGGAGATTAACCAAGTAGTATTGTTGATCATGTATTGGCGGAGACGTTTTGAAGCCCAAGCCAAAGCACAACATGTTTTTTCGAGCATGGAGTAACGAGACTCACAGTCTGTGAATTTCTTACTCAAGTAATAGATGGCATGTTCCTTCTTACCGGTTTCATCTTGCTGTCCAAGCATACAGCCCATGGATTCTTCCAACACAGTAAGGTACATGATTAATGGTCTTCCTTCAACTGGAGGAATCAATATTGGTGGTTCTAACAGGTACTCTTTGATACTGTCAAACGCTTTCTGGCAATCTTCAGTCCATACAACCCCTTGATCTTTGCGGAGAAGCTTGAAAATTGGCCCACAAGTAGCAGTCATTTGAGAGATAAATCTGGAGATATAGTTCAATCGTCCGAGAAATCCTCTTACTTGCTTTTCAGTTTTTGGTGCAGGCATCTCTTGAATAGCTCTGACTTTGTCGGGATCCACTTCAATACCTCTTTGGCTGACAATGAAACCCAAGAGTTTTCCAGATCTAACCCCAAAAGTACATTTGTTAGGATTCAAGCGAAGCTGATATTTCCTTAGTCGTTGAAACAACTTCAGAAGGTATTCAATATGTTCTTCTTCTGTGCTGGACTTGGCTATCATGTCGTCCACATAAACTTCAATTTCTTTATGCATCATGTCATGAAAGAGAGTAGTCATCGCTCTTTGGTAAGTTGCGCCTGCATTCTTTAATCCAAATGGCATCACTTTGTAGTAGAAGGTACCCCATGGGGTGATGAAAGATGTCTTCTCCATGTCTTCAGGAGCCATCTTGATCTGATTATAACCGGAGAACCCGTCCATGAAGGAAAAGACGTTGAACTTAGCGGTGTTATCAACCAGCATGTCGATATGTGGTAATGGAAAATCATCCTTTGGACTGGCCTTGTTCAAGTCACGGTAGTCAGCACACATTCTGACCTTTCCATCTTTCTTCGGAACTGGCACTATGTTAGCCAACCATTGAGGATATTCTGAGGTGACAAGAAAACCTGCGTCGAGCTGTTTTTGAACTTCTACTTTGATCTTATTAGCCATATCAGGGTGAGTCCTTCGCAATTTCTGCTTAACTGGCGGACATTCTGGCTTCAATGGCAAGTAATGCTGAACAATATTGGTATCCAACCCAGGCATGTCTTGGTAGGACCAGGCAAACATGTCAACATATTCTTTGAGAAGGCCTGTCAACTTACTCTTGATATCAGTATCAAGCAGCGATCCAATGGTCACTTCTTTTTTGTCTTCTTCAGAACCCAAGTTGATCTTTTCTAAAGGCTCTTTGTGAGGCAGAATGGCTCTTTCCTCGTGCTTAAGTAATCGAGAGATCTCGTCCGGGATCTCCTCTTCTTCCTCTTCTTCGGCTTCGAACACAGGAAACTCAAAGTTGGGAGAGGGCATAGGGTTATTGCATTCAATGGGTTTATCAATAGTAAATCTGCACATGTGATTTATATCTATTTCAGAAAATTTATGAATGCAGGAGTGTATGCAGATTTTTCTTGAAAAAGTTTTTTTTTTATTTTGGTTTTTTAGGATTACCATTTCCAGAAAAAAGCAAAAATAAAACATATAATGTAGGGAATTCAAAATGACACTTTATTTATGATTCATTTTTGAAACAAAGCCCTAAACACAAACTCATTTGCCTTGGGCAGGACAAAGAGGGAAACTTTTAAAACAAAGCCCTATACACAAAGTTATTTGGGCGGAACATTTAAAAGAAAAGCCCTATAAAACATCTCTCTGCTTTGGGCAAGGCAGGAGGTCAAAATAACAGCGAGGTGATTACTTTGAGCGGCGAACAACATTCGGAACGTCGACAGCCTTCCAGTAGCAACGAACTCCTCTGTGTATTATGTATTCAGGAAAGTTCTCCCCAGAATTATCTTCAGTATTGACATTGACCGCTGGTCGAGCAGGATTTGAAGGTCCTGGTTTGTCACCCTTGTTCTTTGTAGAGTTGAAACGGTCTTCTTCTACTTCTTGAAGAGCATAAGACGAGTCACAATCCTCAGAATTTTCAGGATGTACTTCCCAGTCTTCAGGATGAAGAGACTCATTGTCAGCGACACTTTCCGAGTCAGTTGTGGGACCATCTTCCCCTTCATCTTCAAAAATGGCATTTATGTGATAATAACCATCTTCAGGATTATGAACTTTGGCAGATGCATTGAAGCTGAAATCTCCAGTAATTTCAGGCTGCTGAGAAAATTGACAGGGCTGATAAACCTCTTCTGGTTGACTATTATATTCAAAGGAATCTCCCCATCCAGTTGGTTGGATATCTTCCATGGAAATCTTTGAACTTTCAGGCGCAGTATATTTCACCATATAATCAAATTTTCCACTTGGTTGTCCTAAGGTATCCCAAATTTCTGCAGGAATAGGCTCAGTTTCTTTGCCTTTGGATTTCTCTGAAGGAGGATATGGTTCTTCCTGAGATATGTATCCTGAGTCATTGAGATAACATTTCCATTCTTCTTCAGTATCGGATAGACCTTCTTCGATGCATTCTTCAATAAGGACATTGACCTCTTGAGGAATTGGGTTAAGGAATCCTCCACTAATGAATGTTTCTTTGATCGGTCGAAGGGTTTCATCCTTCTTGGTGCAGTTTGAGAATGTTGGTGAACATCCGAGACCTGCTCTAGTTTCATTCTTGGTCGGGATCACAACTTGCCCCCAGCCAGTGGTAGTGCCATCTTTCACTACTTTTACTGCCTCTTTGTAAGAAGAGATCGATGTTTTCTTCTTGGAAGATTCGTCTTCTAAAGAGAGACCTTGGAACTGAGTTCCTTCCACATCATCAGCACCAATGAAGGAGAAATTGGATAAATGGCTCACCATCAAGGCTTGTTCTCCACTTATTGTTACCAATTTTCCATTTGTTACAAATTTTAACTTTTGGTGGAGCGTAGAAGTTACTGCCCCTGCTTCATGGATCCATGGTCGTCCTAACAGACAGCTATAAGCAGCTTGAATGTTCATGACTTGGAAGGTGATTTGAAATGTATGTGGACCAATTGTCATGGGAAGGTTAACTTCACCAATAACAGATTTTCGCGATCCATCAAATGCTTTGACTACTACACCACTGAACTTCATAGGCATTCCTTGGTAAGACAAGCGAGCAAGAGTCGTCTTTGGCATCACATTCAAGGAAGATCCGGTGTCTACCAACACATTGGACAAAGAGTCTGACTGACAGTTCATAGAAATGTGCAAAGCAAGGTTGTGATTTCTACCCTCCTCGGGGAGTTCTTCATCACAGAAGCTTAAATTGTTACAAGCTGTTATATTGGCTATTATCCCATCAAAATGGTCAACAGTCACATCATGATCTACAAAAGCTTGATCTAAGACTTTCATCAGGGCTTCCCTGTGGGCTTCTGAATTCAACAGCAATGAAAGTATTGAGATTTTTGAAGGAGTCTGCATAAGCTGATCCACAATCTTGTATTCACTTCTTTTGATAAGCTTCAAAATTTCATCAAAGTCAGGATTGACATTGGTTCCACTGGATTGACCAACATCAATGTTTGGATTGACAGGAGTTTCCACAAGATTCTCTACTGGTGTATTGACAGGATTTTGCCCGGTTGCAGGAGCAACAGGCTGCTTTGGAGGTAGTGGAGTATACACACGTCCACTTCTTGTTACTCGACTCACATCAGCGATGTTTACAACAGATGAAAGAGTAGGCAAAGGAACTTCTTGTCCGTTCTTTATCATTGTGGCATTGTAGTTGTATGGAACTGCCTTGTCAGAGTCATAAGGAACAGGTCCAGGTAGACAAATGATCAAAGGAGCAACAGGAACCTTTGGCTTGTTGTAAGTAACTTCCATGCGCTCAGGCATGTTGAAATGAGGAACGATGATGTTAACTGTAGGCATTTCCGAGTTGATATCTGAGACTAAAAGCTCATGCGGATAACATCCTATCATGTTAACTTCATTTTCATCCCTATTTCTGTAGATCTCAATAGTACCATTATCTAGCAAAACTTGGAGATCTCTTCTCACAATCGAACACCCGTGAGGATCCACACAACATATTCTACAGGAACCGTATTGATGCTGGCGAAAATTCGGCCCTCGACAAAGAGTGGCGTGCATTTGTACCAAATCTGCTCTTGAGAAGTTGATATTATAGACTCGGTATTGGCCAGGACATCCATATACCATGTTTACAACATGCCCTCCATGATTGGGCAGCGGATTTGCTTGCACATTAGGATTCAAATTTCTGAAAGAGAGGAGATTAGATCTAACCAACCTCTGAACTTCATATTTCAAAGCTATGCAATGCTCAAGATCATGGCCCGGTGCTCCTTGATGATAAGGGCATGAGACCTCAGCTTTGTACCACCATGGGAGTTTCTCAGGTACGGGTGGTGGCGCTTTAGTTTGAACAAGACCTCTTTCAACCAGTGCAGGGTACAATTCTGTGTAGGTCATTGGAATCGGATCGAACTGTGGAGCTCTTTGTACTCGATTCTGATTATTGTTTAACTGCTGAGCCTGTTGTCGAGGCTGTTGTTGTTGAAACTGAGGAGTGAATCCCGGATTCGGTGCTGTATTAACGACTGGTGTGATAGAAGCAACCTGTCGCTGACGATTGACATTTCCTCTTGGCCTCCCTTGGGATACCATGTCAACACTTTGTTCTTTCTTCTTTGGGAAACCACTTCCGAATTTTTTGGTTCCACTTGAAGATCCACCTTCTTTAGTCAAACGTCCTGTTCGGACTCCTTCTTCTAAACGCATACCCATGTTTACCATTTCGGTGAAATCACTTGGAGCACTAGCAATCATGCGTTCATAATAAAACGGACTGAGAGTATTCAAGAAGATCTTTGTCATCTCTTTCTCTTTTAACGGTGGATTAATCTGAGCAGCAGTTTCTCTCCATCGTTGGGCATACTCTTTGAAAGCTTCATGGTCTTTCTGAGCCATGGATCGGAGCTGATCTCTGTCTGGAGCCATATCCGAGTTGTACTTGTATTGTCGGACAAAGGCCTCACCTAGGTCATTGAATGTTCGAATATTAGTGCTATCCAAGCCTGTGTACCACTTCAGTGCGGCACCAGTCAAACTGTCTTGAAAGTAATGGATAAGCAACTGATGATTATCTGCATAAGTAGACATCTTCCTGGCATACATCACAAGATGGCTTTGTGGACAAGAACTACCTTTGTACTTCTCAAAGTCAGGGACCTTGAACTTAGCCGGTATTTGTACACTGGGAACCAAACATAGCTCCTGGGCATTCTTTCCAAACAAATCTTTTCCACGGATAGCTTTAACTTCCAGTTGCATCTTGTTAAACTGCTCTTGGAGATCTCCTACAAGGCTTCGCTGATTTGTGCTATCACCCTGATCATGATAAATCTCATTGCCTCCGTAAGGAACAGTGTGAACCATAGGAGTCGGAACCGTCATAGTGGGTTGAGAAAGTGCCATAGTAACTTGAGAAAAAGTTATCCCCTGATTTGGAGTGAACTGTGAACTTTGTGCAGCAGGCGCTTCAGTTGTGGATGTTTGAACCCCAGAAACATTATGGCGGAAACCTGTACCAGAGCTGAAAGGCGTGCCCCACCCTTCTGGCATGGAAAAAGATGGAATGCCGAATGCAACCGTAGAAACTGGAGTAGTAACCTCAGATGTTACTGTTGCTTGACCGTTAGGTGGCGGCGGCTGATTCTGTGCGGCCATTAAAGAGTCAACCAGAGTAGTGAGACTTTCCAACTTTTCCTGAAGGGTGGTCACTGTACCACGGAGCTCAACATTCTCTTGTTCAGAGTGTTCCATTACTCTTCTTCTGCTTGAACGAATATTGTATCTGTGATCTGATTGCGAGCGCGGTCGAGAAACTTTGAGACGCGACAGCTTGACGATCTATTGGAGAAAGATCCAAAAGATAAGACTCTATACAATAGACTTGATATGCAGAATGATGTATGCAAAAAGAAATTTATGATTTTTTCCAAATATTTTAAAGATTATTTTCTTGCAAACATTTGTACACAAACTGATCTTTTATTCATTCATTTTTTTATTACAATAATGGGAAATGTTACAACATTGGAGCGTAGCTCCTTACAAAAGCAAATGATAAATAAAAAGCTAAACAATCCTAAGCATCTTCATCAGACGAAGAACCAAATGCATTGTGCAGCTTGAGCTTCATGATTTCTTTCCCATAGTAAGCTTTCAATTCGGCCTTTTCGGTCTTTAGCTTGTCAACAATATTCTTCCAATCGTCAGGAGTTGGAGCGTTGCTTGCTGAACCTTCAGGTTTTTTCTTGCTTTCTTTGATGTACCTCTTGATTGCAGCGTCTTTCTGACGAATCTTCTCATCTTTACTCATGAGCCATCCATCTTGACAGTAGAGAGTTTCTTCGTGATCTTTCACTTGTTTCTTCAACCTTCTGTTTTCCATATCGGTCCTACGAAACTTGTGCTCCCAAGCATTTTTTTCTAACCTCATCTTGGCTAAAGTGTCTTGGTATTCCTTCATAGTGGGAATGGGAATATTGGGTAGTTGAGATACCACAAGAGACATGGGTTTTTCATAATCATAAGGCATTTGAAACTCCTTTGCTCTTTTCTTTACCCAGCAGGTGTAGGCGTCCGTAGCAATGCAATTTCTTTCCTCACCTTTTTCTTTCCATCGGACGTCGTACCAAGCTCTCATCATTCTTGTCTTCAACCTTTGAGGATCTTCCCTTTCTTGATAGAAGTAGCTTTCTACTGCGAGACCAACAGGTTTAACTGAATTTGCATACCCGAGTTGTCGTCGGGCTAAGATCGGATTGTAGTTAATTCCTCCTTGTGTACCAATGAGAGGTACGTTGGCGAATTCTCCGCAGCTATCAATGGTTTCTGTACCACAGCGAGCCAAGGTATACCAACGGATATCATTATTAGTAAGAGACATAAGTCTTCGAGGCCAACGCAAACCTTCTCGGTTTTCTGTGAAAATAGGAGACTCAGGTAAGTGTGAAACAATCCATTTGAACAACAAAGGTGCACAACATACAATAATTCCACCGCCTTGGCGATTCCTATGATGGACAGAGAAATACATGTCACCAAGCAAAGTCGGAACAGGATTTCCAATCAGAAAAATCTTTATGGCATTGATATCAACAAAGTTGTCGACATTGGGAAACAGAACCAACCCATAGATGAGCAAGGCTAGTACAGCTTCAAAAGCTATCATGCTACCAGTTTCGATGAAATCAAAGGCTTTCTTTATCAGGAAGTGTGAAGTTAAACCCGGAAGGTTTCCTTTGGTAGTCCAATTACTCTCTACTTCAGATTTCTTCAAGTGGGTACTTGCTGCAATGACATGTGACTTAGGAACGGCTTCCAAACCATTGAAGGGTATTTTGTCAGACACAGGGATACCCAAAAGATTGGCATATTCTTCCAAGGTCGGTACCAACTGGTAGTCTGGAAAGGTGAAACAACGGTAGACGGGATCATAGAACTGAACCAAAGTTTTGAGAAGTCCTTCATCAACATGAGTGTTCAAGATAGGCAAAAGTTTTCCATAACTTTTCCTAAAATTGGAAGGATTTTGTACAGAAGATGCTAACTCTATCAGTTTTCCCACATCAGGCGCTTTGAAACCGTATTTCTTGGTATGCCTTTTTACTTCTTCCATGACTAAATCCTAAAATGTTTGCAAAGAAAATTTCTCTAAATCTTTGGAAAAATCATGTTTTTATGGAAAAAATGGGTTTTTTTTGAATGTATGAATGCGTGGATGCATGAATGCCACATATTCAAACATGGTAAAACAGACATGGTAATGGTAACGCAAACATGGTACACAAACATGGTAATTCAAACATAGTACACACAGGTTCAAAGGTCCAGCGTCACGAGCATGAGGTCAGAGAACCAAATGGGGATAGATCTAGTTAATCACCTGTACAACATGTTCTACTGATACGTCAGAGTCTACATTTTTCTTTCGGATATTACCGGCTTTCACAACTAAACTGATGAGCCAGAAATATTCTCAAGAAAAACTCGTCTGAGTGTGGTTCTCCGCATGACAACTATCCAAGTCTTCACCTGGATCGTTTCTGCACCACGTCCTAATAAGGCCAGGATGGGTTGGGGTTCTACGGTCTCTCAGCTTCTACAGTTCAATGCGGCAATAATGTCTTCGCTACGAAAGCATGCTAAACATATATTACCAACAAGGAACCTCCACTGAGCGGAAGGATTCTCAAGTGCGCCTGCACATGACTATACCCTCCACCTAATTTCTTATGTGTACTTAATCCGGGTTAGGATTTGTCCATAATGTATCACTTGTAACAGAACCACACAAGTAACAGAACCAAAGAATCACACATGTAACAAAAATTAAAATAAAAACAATAATTAGAAATAACCCTTCCTTTGGAAACAATAAAAAGATGATCCCCAGTGAAGTCGCCATTTTTCTGTCGCGGGCGAAAAACCGTTTTGTTCCTCTTTTTTGTGGGATGAGACACCTGATGCCTTCTTTGGGCTCGAGTGCTCATAAAAATGATTTTTCTTTGTTTCGACCAAACTTTTTATTATTTCCAAAAGAGGAAAAGGAAAAAAAGCTGCAATAACCTAAAAGTGGGGGGAGATCTTGGGTAAGAGGGTTGGTTATACGAAGGGAAGGTATTAGCACCCAACGTATCTGTAGTACTCTACAGGGTTCTTTATTGTTTTTCATTCTATGTTACGGTGGAGGTTCTGTTGTGAAATAGGTGGGACCTAAGGTGTTTGTTTGATTATGCTCGCAAAGATCATCGCGATCCTCTGCATACATATCCCTTAGAGGGAATCAGAGCATCTGTAGCTCGGGGTCTACGGGTGCTAAGGTTTGAATGGTTTTTTTGTGTTTTGTTTTGCTCGCCAAGGATCGACCTTGTGCCTACGTATTCTCAAAGGGATGTTGAGAAAGTCAGAGCAATCGTAGTTCCCACTTATGCTAGTGGAAGCAAAGGAAAATAGACAAATGTCGTCTAAATGCTAGATGTATCTAATCTATATCATCACATACATCTGTTTGTTTTTTGTTTGGAAATCTTTTCATTATAAGCCCGGGGCCATGCCGCTTAGGGTGCTTAGAATGATAAAGATGTTTTTGTTTGTTTAACCAGCCTTGTGGCAAAAGTTTCAATGAAGTCAGCCTTGTGACAAAAACTTTGATTAATCAGCCAGCCTCGTGGCAAAAGTTTCAATGAAGTCAGCCTTGTGACAAAAACTTTGATTAATCATCCAGTACGGTGGTAAAACAGTTTGATTGATTAGCCAGCCTCGTGGCAAAAAGTTTGATTGATTAGCCAGCCTTGTGGCAAAAAAGTTTGATTGATTGATTGTTTGTGATGATATATAAGAGATACTCCTAGCATAGAGATGAAAAATGTCTAATCTCCTAGGGTATTTGGTTTTGGATATTGGGGGATGCTTATAAGAAGCCCGTGGGTCCTTGTACGAAGCCCAAGAGGAGGCTATCCGAGGGTCCTTGCATTGTAAGCCCAAGAGGAGGCTATGGGAGGGACAATCGAGGGTCCTTGCATTGTAAGCCCAAGAGGAGGCTATGGGAGGGTCACTCGTTTGTACAAAGCCCAAGGGGAGGCATGGTATAGTTGGTTTGAGCTCTTAGAGCGATTTCACCGGGAAACCATACTCTATGTCCTAACCTAAACTAGGGAGATTCTTTGCACGAAGCCCAATAGGAGGCTATGGGGAACCTAGTGTTGTACTAAGTTGAACAAGCATATAACACAATCACAAGTATGAACAAGTACGAACAAACATGAACAAGTACATGAACAAATATGAACAGTTATACATATATGACAAAGTGTGTGTATATAATGGAGTTTATGAAGGAAATATACCTGTGAGCATGATCCATTTGTATACACAGGGGTTCAGGACTTACACTCGGGGAGAAGTCCACTTGAGTTTATTCAAAGCTATGTAAACAGGTATTTACAAAGGGGCTTGGGACTTATACCTACATGGAGGCCCATGGTATTTTTTGGGAAGATTTAAAGAAACCTTCATTTTTGGTTTGTTATTCAAAGTTAAAAAAACAGATTGAGATATGTACAAAAATGTGCGTGTACAATGAAATACCTAATTTCATGTACAGGAATGGGTATGTACAAAAGGGCTTGGGACTTATACCTACATGGAGGCCCGTGGTATTTTTGGAAAGTTTTGTTTCTTTGAAGTTTTGTTGTTTTGAAAACAGTTTGGAAAGTATTGTTTTGAAAGAGTTTTCTGTACAAAGAAAAACTGTATAAAAGAAAAAAGAGTGGGTCTTATACTCTCTAATATTCGAGAGGCCCCTGTTTTATTTTCATAAAACAGGGTGGATGGTTTTGAAAATGATTTGAATGATTTGAAAATTGTTTTGAAAAGATTTTGTTTTGAAGAATGTTTTGGAAAACTGTACAAAAAGAAAAGAAATGGGACTTATACTCTCTAATATTCGAGAGGCCCCACATCGTTTTGAAAATCAATTGATCAATTAAAAAGATTTAATCAATAGTTTCAAAAGGAAATGGTTTATTGTTTTTGAAAAGAATCGCGATCGCTCGTTTTAAAACAATTTGAATTTTGAAAGAAGTCAATTTAATCAAAAGATCATCCTCAAATAACACTTAGATGATTAGGGTTTGCTTCAAAAAATATTTACAAGTGATTAGGTTAAAAATTAAATGAAAAACAATACTTAAAGTAATTAAAAGCACTTAAAAATGTATCATTTTAAACCTAATTAAAAACATATTAAATAAATCTTTTTTTGTGATTTTTTTTTATATTCATAAAATATATGTGTTAAATGAGAGGTGTGTGAAAAATGAATGAAAAATGAATTGATTTGGTTAGTTAAATAATTAATTGAAGTTTGTTAAAAAAATGAAAGAAAAATAGTTGTAAAAAAATTGTTTTGGTCCCTAGAGGTGTTGAACCCACGCCCTTGTGCTTACCAGCCAAAACACTTGCCAACCCAGCTGCGCGCGCAGCTTGTTATTATAACAACTTCATTTAATTATATTTGAAAACTGATATTTGAAATTTATGAACAGAAAATGGCGCCAAGAACACCATCCCCATTTGATTTTGAAAATTCTTGAAACCGAACCAAATTGATCAAGTGAAGGGTCTATCTTGCTCGGTTTTGGACGAGGAACATGATGATAGCATTTAATTTCATTTATTTTCACTCTAAGATCATTAATTTTCTGGAAATCGTGAAGAACCCTAATTCTATGATTCAATCTGAAATCGTGTAGGTGCAAGTTATGATGCAATTGATTGAGGGTTAATGATCCTCATAGGTGCAGAAACAAGATGGTATATCAATATTTAGTTTATGATGCATGTATGTATGAGTTTGAAGTTCAAGAGAGCTTACCTTAAAAATGGAAAAACTGGAAATCGAATTCTGCAAATGAGGGATTCCAGATGTTGTTTCTTGATCTGAACACCTTCAGTGGACCTTATGGAACATGTTTGGATGTCTGGAACAATTTGAAAACCCCTTGATCAATCCATGGTACTCGATCTGCAGTATGGTTCAAGTGAGGATCAAGCTTAGTGATTTTGGAGTTACAGGTCAGGGATGATGATTGGGATAGCTCACATATGGTATATAGGATGTGTTAGAAGCATTAGTTTGGACAGAAATGAGCTTGTGTGGATTTTGGCATGATAAGGTTCTTTATATGCATATATGGAGGTGAGATGATGATTCTGAGTTTGAGGTGTTTTTGGAAGGTTTCAAAGGTTCAAACAACTTCCATATGGTATTTGGGAAGTGTTAGAAGCATCACTTTGCTTAGAACTTCAAAGGTTTAGAGGTTGAGAATTTTACCTCTTTTGAAAACCATGAAACTTGCATTCTAAGAAAGGAAGAGAAAACCTATGTTTATGAGGTTTTGGTGTGATTTGAAGAGTGATTTGAACCTCTATTTATAGGCCAAGGATTCTGAATGAAGAGCTTTGCAAGTTGATCAAAGAAGTGATGATTTGGCTTAAGAGATAAAATGGAATCTTTCACATTAAATGCAAATGGTTAAAAGTGACTTAACCATGGTTATTTCTCAAGCTTCTTATCCTCTTCCATTCTGATCTCAAATCAGCAAATATCTACCAATTATTGCATCTATGCATCATTACTTGGATCATTTGGCAAAATGGTTCATAACTTTGGCAAAATGACTTGAAATTTCAAGTGAAAAGTTCACTAATGTCAAAATTCAAAACCATGGCTACACTCCATATTTTTTTATGCTCTTTGACATTTTGGAAAGCTCATATTACATACTTCAAAACCCTAGTTGAAAGTTTCTTCAAACTCTTTAAGGAAATGGGTGAAAAAGATCCATGAACTTTGAGAAAAATGAAGTTTTAAGTGAAGTTTTCAAAAAGTACCAACTTTGAAGCTCCATATCTCTTAAATGGTTGATCTTATGGAAAAAAATTATATGTGTCAAAGTTGTTTATTGGATCAAAATCTACAACTTTCATGTTGGAAGTTTTTTTCAGTTTGTAGGTGAAATTTTGAGAAATTCCCTTTCAAAGTTTGGGAAAAACCATGAAAAACACTTAGAAATTTTTCTAAGTATGAAAAGTCAAACTTTTGACTTTTTAATTCTTGATTGATTTGCTTGATTTTTCTTGATCAAATGACTTCATATATCACATATTGATGATTCAAAACTTCAAAAGTCATGGTTGACCAAAATTCCCCAAAAGTCAATGGTGATCTTGTACTGTTGACTTTTTCAGTCGAATCGCGTTTCTGGAGATTTCAAATGAAACAGGCTACCCTCACCAAATGAATGGTATGAATGAATCATGTTGAAGCATTAGAGGATATTGAGCCATGGTTTGAGTTGTGGCACCATGTCCTGATTAAAAAGTCAGTGGTTCAGTGAATTAGGTCAAAAACCCTAATTATCGACCTGATGAAATTGATGACTGTGGATCTTGAATTGAGATGTAATTTCCATTGTATATTGTCATAGGGATTATTTGAAAATGATTGAAACCTTTGATTGACTTCCTGGGGATTTTTAGGGTTTCCCAAATGTGATCCCTGATTTCAGTCCCTGATATTTCAAAACCCTGATCTGAGGATTTGTCTGATCAATCTTTGTGCAGAAGATGTTATGAGCCAATGGATTAGGTCAAAATGATGCACTTGAGGTCTTGATATCATGTCCCAAGCCATTAGGTCAAACTCTGAGCAAAAATCAGGAGTATGCTATCTTCAGTCAAAACCCTAATCTGGTTGGTTCAGAGCCTTTGAACTTGTTGAAATGAATCTCTGAGGACCAAATGTTGATTGTTGATGAAGATGGTTCATTTGAGATGAAGGGAGAACAAAACCCTAAATGATTGTTACTTGTACTGATGAGTGATTTCCTGATTAAATCCTGCTGAGTCACAAGTAGCAAACACAAGCTATGCAATTTGTTAGAGATGCAAATGATGCATATGCAATGATATGAGGTGGTATCTTAGGTCAAAAATTGGGGTATGACAGGTATCGACTTAGATCCAAAGGTAGATCATTAAGGAACCGTCAAAGGTATCGACTTAGATCCGAAGGTAGATCATTAAGGAACCGTCCAAGGTATCGACTTAGATCCGAAGGTAGATCATTAAGGAACCGTCCAAGGTATCACTTAGATCCGAAGGTAGATCATTAAGGAACCGTCCAAGGTATCGACTTAGATCCGAAGGTAGATCATTAAGGAACCGTCCAAGTATTGACTTAGATCCGAAGGTAGATCATTAAGGAACCGTCCAAGGTATCGACTTAGATCCAAAGGTAGATCATTAAGGAACCGTCCAAGGTATCGACTTAGATCCGAAGGTAGATCATTAAGGAACCGTCCAAGGTATCGACTTAGATCCGAAGGTAGATCATTAAGGAACCGTCCAAGGTATCGACTTAGATCCGAAGGTAGATCATTAAGGAACAGTCCAAGGTATTGACTTAGATCCGAAGGTAGATCATTAAGGAACCGTCCAAGGTATCGACTTAGATCCAAAGGGTAGATCATTAAGGAACCGTCCAAGGTATCGACTTAGATCTGAAAGGTTTTGAAGTTTTTTATTTGACTGCAGCAGTAACCTGAAAAAGGAAAAGTTAGTTTTTTTATGCCATGTCATGATGCATGTAATGCGTTTATGTGACGGGACTCTCAAAATAAATGAGAACCTTGCATGTTATGTACGCATTTGTCGCGATGCATTATGTATTATGTATGGACATGTATGCAATTGTATGATGTATGGCGTAATGAGTCCCTGAGAAACTTTGTATGAAATGTATGCGATGTATGAATATGTTTATGATTTATGACGTATGAATATGATTTATGCTATTTGACACATCTTGATTGAGAAGGTGGATCTCCGTGTCATTGTAATTTTGATGTTTGTTCCTATCTTGAGGATGCTCAGTTGGGGATTTATGATTTCTGCTTGGGGACGATCAGTAACTTAATGTACCCTGATTGGGGATTAGAGACATTAATACACCATGTTGGAGAAGAGTAAAGTGTTGGAGAACCGGTAGCGTTGAAGGTGTAAACTCTGTTGGCGAGTCAGGTCTTTGTCGGGATGAGTATGTTTGAAGATATCTTCTTGAGAATTGCTCTGTGGGGATATGATCTTGTGAAATCGGAGCTGTGGGAAGGCATGGATGCCTTGAACATTGCCCCCAGTATTATAGTAACCACCATTCCTGGATTTGATTAGGACACACCGCTGAGTATTGATCAAGATGTGAAACTGGACTTGCATAGATTTGCCCCCGCTAGTAGAGACTTTGACAAGATTCGCCTCGCGAGGACTTTATGAGACATGCACTATCGGCGACATGCCCCTAGTAATCATAGGCCAAGGACAATATCCCATGCCCCTAATTGTTTTTGGCATCTTTGAGAGATTCTCGGAATCTTGACTTGGTTGCCCCGGATTGATCGAGACATAGTTTGAAACCCATGTAACTTTGACTGTTTGGCATTTTGAAAGATTCTTGGAATATTGACTTGATTGCCCCAGATCGATTGGGTAAAACGTGCCATGCCCCTTGTATACGTAGGAAACATTGCTTCTTGGAGTAATCTGTGTTGGTCGGGATAACTTTGAGTCATTAGCCATACCCTGTGCAATTTTATTCTGATGCTAACATTTGAAATTATGTAGCAGAATATGTTTAATAATGAATTCATGAGATGCAATGCATACGTCTGTCATGAGTTTTTGAAAACATTAAAACAGGAGATGTAAAAGCGTGATATTCGTAACAACTTGGTGTTTGTAAAAACGTGATGTTTGTAAAAATGAAATATCAACTCAGCATTTTTGGTAAACCTTAAGGAGTCAGGATACCCTTTTGGTGACAGTATGCTTTCGAACTAACCATGCTTCAATTAGGACTTTCAAGGGGTTGTAACGTGGCTTGGTTCACGGTTTAAGAAACAAAGGATAAAGGCTCAAAGTTTATTTGTACCCACCCATCTTCGTGATGATCTTCAGTCCTAAGTTTAGTTAATTCAACTTATGCATTCAGATTCCCAGAGACTTTTGGATTTGCACCTTTGATAATGATGATGGTTCCCAAGCAAAGAGAACTTTTAAGATGGCAGTCACTTCTTCCTTTTGGTAGTCACCATATTGTGTTGTTCAGGAATTTATTGACTTCTCTTCTTTCATTTTTTGATATCCCTAACTTTTGCCTGAACTGTCTATTTTGAGCTTACAGTCAGCGGGATGCCTTGATTTTTGCCTAAGTCATCTTTTTTATTTTTGACTTAGCAGGCTTTTCTTTGTATATATGTTTTTTCATTTTTTTTCTTTTTGAAAGATATTGACTGCCTTGCTTAATGATTGATGAATCATCATTGGCTTTTGATTGACATCTCCAACACTTCTTTGATGTGTGCGGATGAACGCTTGTGATTGAAACCTTTGTTGAAAGGTGTACGGAATGATTCTCTTAAAATAGAATGTGCAGCCAAATTAACTGAGAACTACCCTGCCCCAGGTTATGAAAACAAAGTGAGCTAAGCAATTAAGAGCCCATGGATAACCATGGATACAAAGGGTGCTTTAAACCTTACCTTTGTATAATTTACTCCCCAAACTCAATATATTTTTAAAAGGTCTTTTTCTGTTCTTTTAGCCTATCCTAAAAATTGGATAAAATAAAAGTCGTTGGCGACTCTTGCTCACCGCAACATTGCTTGCTTAAATATAAAAAGTCAGTTTACCGAATTACAGAACTGGCGACTCTGCTGGGGATACTTTCGAATAAAAGAATGGTTACCTTAAAAGTTAGGATTCACTTAATTGTTTTAAATTGTTTGCTTTATATTTGTGGGCCTATTTGGGTTTACTTGTGTGAAAGATCCTAACCCGGATCTGAGTACCTTAGGTAAATGGCATGAGACCAAGGAGACTGCACGGCGTATACTGCTGTGGTATATATGGTGGCCATCGTTAGTGTGACACATTGGTTTGTCCTGGTGTTCCTTGGGATCCGACTTGAGGAAACACTTGGCTGCTGCGTGGTGTCATTAAGCACTAATTTGCCCCTAGAACCCTAGTGGAACTTGACCTTGGCCTATTAGAAATTAGCGAGATGGTTGGATTTGGTTCCGACTGAAGTTGGTTGATACTCGAAGCTACACTCATATGGACTGGACTTTTAGGACATTTTCGGTCGGTGATTCGATTGCTGAACTGAAATAAGTTCCTTCGAGAAAGGTCAATGATATGAGCTCCCTAGAACCCGATCTTTATCTAGGACAGGTTGAACCAACTAAACTTCAGTGGGGAGGGTACTTACCTATGGACTTCATGCAAGCCTCTAAACCTAAGGACACTGGTGTGACTTGTTTGTGTTTTTTACTAACCTTTGTTTTCATTGCAGGTTTCGCTTGTAGGATTTGTTTGTCCTTATTATCTTACGACATACCTGATGCATTGCATTCGCATAACATCATGACATCATGACATCATAACATAGCATGTTAACTAACCCTTTCAAGGATCTTAGGAATTTAGGGCGCACAATTTCAGGTGCTCTTATCAAGGACTGAACTCTTATATAGGGGCAAGAGGATTTACTTTCCTCTAGCCACACGTTTTCTAATTCAAAGACACAATACCTATCAAGGGGAAAGAGGATTTATTCTCCTCTAGCCATATGCTTTCAAATTCAGAAGTACAAATATCCCAAATCGGAGGCTATGACCCACTGGATATGGTGAGCTTGATTCCCATAGAAGAACATCCAAGAATCAGAGTTCTTCAGACGAAGATGCGACTAAATAATTTTCTATTAGTGCTAACTAAATTCTTTAAAGAACCTTGGAAACATTGCATTTGCATTCATAACGTCACATAAAAACTAACTTTGCCTTTCAGGTTGACCAACTGGTCAGACAAATACCATCAACAAATCAATCTCTATCAGATGAACATTCTGGAAGCTTGACCCCCAGACTTCTGAATCATTCCAATCAGATATGCATTCCAGAAGCTCGAACCCCGGATAGTTTGAATCTCTACACAAGTTCCACAACAACGACGAAAGCCAGAAGCACCTAAGCGTTAATTCACCAAAAGGGACATGTCAATAGATCAGGAACTGCAATACCTGTTGAAGGCATAAATGATGATTGTAAGGGATCCGCCTAAACACATCAACACTTCCTTCACCAAAGCACAATCCAAATGTGCGATGCGCCTACCATTCCAATAGCTGCTGGGCACTGAAGATTATGATCCAAGACATGATTGATGCTGGTGAAGTTGAGTTCAAACCTCCTAAGACTCCTGTGGTGATCACTGCTCCCATGCCTAATCATGACAAGACTGATTAATGTCTAAAAGGATGGATTGTTGGTTCATTAACTTTACTTTCATTTGCAAATTCTATCCCGTCTATTTAAACATTCGACTTATGATAGACATTATCTATCTTAAATAATCATCATGAGTGCATTGCATATGTTTGTTTTGAATAAATTATTTCTCTATCACTCATTTAAACTGTATCTTTACTTTGCATATGTTTTGTGATACTCAACTCATGCTAAAGCTGTATACCTTTCGAGGGAGGATGAGGAAAATGATACTGCAACCTCATACAATATGCTTTCGAGCAGACTATGCCAGCGATGTACATGCATTGTTTCAATTCCTAAACAGTGGAGATATAAGGATGTTAATCCCTCGTCAACGCCTTTGAGCCTAAGGTGTAGGAGTTTTCTTTCACGTGCAAATTGAAACCCTTTAATCATAATATGGGGCAGGGTAGCTACTCAGTTAACTCAATTATGCTAGTTGTTGTTTACACCAAATAATGATGGGTTCCCGCATCCATTAAGTCAGGTAGTCAATATCCGTCAAAAAGAGAAGAATCTGTTAAGTCAAAACCTATGAAGGAGACTTATCAAAAATCAAAACATCCCGCTGACTGTAATCTCAAAATAAACAGTTCAGGCAAAAGTTAGGGATAACAAAATCAAAGTTAAAAAGGAGGTTGCAAAAAAATTTTCCTCGAAAAAGGAAAACATTTCAAAAAAGGTCACTACAAATCCTCGACAAAAAGAAAGTATTACAAAAAAAAGGATGACTGACTGTCCTAATAAACCTCTAGTACTTTAACCATTATCAAATAATCAATGTTACAACTTCAAGCTTTGCTAAGGCTTAAACGCAGAGTTAACTAAGCATAGGATCGAAGAACATCACGAAGATTGGGATGGGTATAAATAAATTTTTGAGCCATTATCCTTTGTTTCCTAAACCGTGAACCAAGCCACGTTACAACCCTTGAAAGTCCTAACTGAAGCATGGTTAGTTCGAAAGCATACTGTCACCAAAAAGGTATCCTGACTCCTTAAGGTTTGCCATAAAAGCTGAGTTAACATCTCCTTTTACAAACATCACGTTTTATAAACATCACATTTTATAAACATCACGCTTTTTACATCTTCTGTTTTAATGCTTTCAAATAAAATCAAGACAGACATACGCACTGCATCTCATGAATTCATTATTAAACATATTTTGCTACATAATTTCGAATGTTAGCACCAGGAATAATTTGCACATGGTACAACTAATGACTGAAAGTTATCCCGACAGACAAAACCACTTCAGAAGAAATGTCTCTTATGTATACAAGGGGCATGACATGGTTTATCCAAACAACCTAGGGCAGTCAGGTCAAGATTCCGAGAGTCTCTCAGAGAATGCCAATCAATCTGGGGCAGTCAGGTTAAGATTCCAAGAATCTCTCAAGATTACAAACAACCAGGGGCATACACTCAAGTGGGTCTGCAGCCACTTCCCAATCAACATGGGGCATCATCCTAAGTCTATGATTATTGGGGGCATGTCACTCATTGTACACACCTCATAAAGTCCTCGCGAGGCGAATCTCTTCAAATTCCCTAATAGCTGGGGCAAAGCTATGCAAGGCATGCTGAACACTTCGATCAATACTCATTAGTGTGTTCCAATCAATACAAATCCAGGAATGGCAGTTACTAGAGTACTGGGGGCAACGTTCAAGACATCCATGTCTTCCCACAAATCCGGTTTCACGGGATCATATCCCCACAAAGTAATCTTCTAGTAGCTATCTTCAATCCCTCCTCCAACAGGGTCTATTCATCTCTCTTATCCCCAGTCAGGTTGCATCAAAGATCGATCTTTCAATTTACTTCTTTCCCCAAGCAGAAATCATAAATCTCCAGCTGAGCATCTTCAAGACAAGATCAGACAACAAAATCACAAGGACATAGAGATTTATTTTCTCAATCAATACAAGATAAATCATATTCACACATCATATGTCATAAACATATTCATACATTGCATACATTACCTCATAATGAATTCATACATAACACGCAAGTTTCTCATTTATTTTGAGAGACTCGTCTCATAAAATACATGCACCATGACATTGCATAAAAATTAACTTCAGTTTTTCAGGACACAGGTACAAGTAGATAAACAATATCTCCGACCTATATCAGTTATTACGAACGGTACTGACACGGTCCACCTTCCAAGATCTAATTCCATCATCACGAACGGTGTGGACACGATCAACTTTTCAAAGTCTAATTCAGTTACTACGAACGGTACTGACACGATAAAAGATCTAATTCAGTTACTACGAATGGTGCTGACACGATCAACCTTCCAAGATCTAATTCCATCATCACGAACGGTGTGGACACGATCAACTTTCCAAAGTCTAATTCAGTTACTACGAATGGTATTGACACGACAAAAGATCTAATTCAGTTACTACGAACAGTGCTGACACGATCAACCTTCCAAGATCTAATTCCATCATCATGAACGGTGTGGACACAATCTTTCCAAGATCTAATTCACTTACTACGAACGGTGCTGACACGATCAACATTCAACAACTACTTCTCAACACTTCAAGATTCAGATATAGTCTAACGAACGACTCATTCTGACTTTCAAAACTTATCAAAGACAGGTGGCATCTTAAAACTCACTTCATATCCCCAACATCCATATGGCATCTGTAATTCCATCTCCGATAAACTTTATGTCAACGCCCGGATGGCATCTTGAAGCCCATCTCCAACAAACACTTCTCAATACTCTAAGCTCGGATATAGTCTAATGGACGATACATTTTGACTCTCATATTATCAAAACTAGATGGCATCTTCAAGCCCGTCTCATACACATTTTCCAAACACCTAGATGGCATCTTCAAGCCCATCTGCGACAAAGGTCCCTACTTCGACTGGGGCAAATTCCTGGGTATTCTAATGTTTAATCCTCTTCTACCTTCAGATTTCGACAGGCACACATGCCAATCTACCTCCTCGGGTATAAGAAGATTGAACAGGGGCAGCTGTCATACCCCAAAATTTGCCCACCATATTTTCATGGAAGCATCAAAAGCTCAAGACTCAATTGGGTACACACTCTCCTAATCAAAGGCTCCTAAAACTAGGGTTTTGAATTTTTTGGTGAAAAAGGATAAGTCAAGGCCTCAAATGGAACCCATGGTCTCAAAAATGCCTCAAAGGACCCTTATGCGTAGTTGCAAGCTCTGATTCATAAGATTGCTTAGTCAACAGTTCAAATGGTCAACAGTCGACTTGTTTGACCTAAAAATTAACTATGATCAAATCACAGTCAAAACTCTTGATTTTTGGTCTACATCAATATTTTGAAGTCACATTCATCATTTGATCAAGTTTTGATCATGATTCATCAAGGAGAGCTCAGAAATCATCAAAAGGACAAGTTGCTAAGTTAGGGTTTATAGGTAAAAGTCAACTGAACTTTGACCAGCCATATCTCTCTCATACTTTCTCAGAAATTCCTCAACCAAAGCTCATTCTCGAGGAAATTTGATTCTCTACAACTTTGATGCTGGGCCCAAGGTCAAGAAATGCTTCCGCCTAATAGATATAAGTCAAAACATTACAGGTCCTTCTAGAAGCTCGCAAAATGCTGTTTTTTGTCAGGAGCCATATCATCAAGATAAAATCTCCAAATGCAAAATATGTTCCAAAGTGGCTTGTAGAGGACCTCTTGGGCTTTCCGAAAGGTCTTATAACATCTTCATATGACAAATATTGAAGGAGTTATGATCGGCAGAAGTTGGGGAAAATTGAGAAAATACATGAAATCCTAATTGATCAATTTTGGATTTTTAAGTTAAGGAGCCAATGTTTTAGATTCTAAACATGATTATGACCTCATATATGACCAATAAATGTAGTATCATATTTTTTGATCATTATTTGATTTATTTGGATTTTTTATTCATTTAAAAGACCAAATTTATTAAGTAAAAATACAAAATTATGAAATAAATGAAAAGGGCTTCAACTCTAAACATCCAAAGGTCCAAATAATCATAGGAGTAAGCCCAAATTCGTGGAGCATGCCATGGTAAGGATATTGTGCAAATATAGAAAGAATTATAAGATTTTTATTCAAAATATTTTTCTCTCCAAATACATGAGATCCAAGCCCATGAATTTAACCTAATTCTCCCTCTATATATACACAAGCTTTTCTGAGGCAGAGGAGGAAAAAAATTGAAAAAGAGGCAAGGGTTTCACAAGTGCAAAAAATACAAAAGAATAGGTGAAAATCGTGTCTCTTGGGGGAGTCGTTTTTAAAGCCAAACGACCATCCTATTCTCTTCCTGAGTTGATATAGAGTAGGTTTGGATCAATTCATAGTGGCCATAACCTTTAAAACGTTCACACTCAACTCATCATCTTCATACATAATTTTGATTTTCCATAATTTGCATTTTATTGAGTTTTAATGTGAACTAACCACTTTTATGAGTTCTTGGCAATGTGTAGGCGAGGATTGGACTGTGAGTACGAAGCTTTCACGCCCCTAATGAAGGACACCATTGTTAGGGCATGAAAGCAACATGCCTTGGTATTCATGCTTAGGAGCTTTTTTACGCCAAACAAAAGGCACCATCATGCTCAGAATGAGATTTTAAATCGATCCATGGCATTAGATTGTATTTATTCATCGTCCTTTTTATGTTTGAAATATGCATAATTTTTACACGCAAAAGTGTTCCCGAAAACTGGGAAAACCGTGGCCAATTCACAGGAAAAAGCGTTGCCTTTGTGTTGGATAATTGGAGAAGATGATGATGAATAGTAGACTCCAGGCGGCTACGCTTTACTGGTCAGTCAACAACGTTTGTCTCTTTCTCCATGCGTTGCATCTGTTCATTCGCCAATTAATAGTCCAAGCTTCTCTCTCCACTTCTGATTCATCCCTGCCAGCCTGTGGGACCTAGCGTTTGACTTTCCCACCCAAATCATTATATTCTTTTAGTTATTCTTTTCTGTTTGTTCTTTAGAAACCTTAAAAATGCAGCTCATGTGGTAGCAAGGTAATAGCCATGACGTGGAGAACCTGTGTTCAAACCCCAGGCGTGACAATTATTTTTTTATCAATTGAAGCGTGATGCTAGGCTTCAGATTCAGCGCGGTGTCTCCAGATACGAACATGGTGGACTTCTTGTACCAGCCAACGGATTGCCACGCACGTTGATCTGACACCTATGGTAAGGCGTTCCACAATACACCCTCAGAAGATTTCCACACAGAATCATTGGCGCCAGCAGGTTTTACCATTATTAAAATTATTTGTTTGTTTTGTTCTTTTTCTCTTTTTTCTTTAATTACCCCTTTTCTTTTTAGTTTTCTTTTATTTTTAGATTTAGATTTATTTTTTAATTAGGTTTTAATAATTTAAATTAGTTTATAATTTTAGGTTAAGGATTAAATTAGATTAAAAAATTAGGATAGCAATTATATTAATTGCCATAAAATCATTAAAAACACCAAAAATAGTTTTTCTTTTTTTCTTATTTTATTAACTAATTTAGTAAATTTTAGGTTTTAATTTTAATAATGATAATTAGGATTTAGGATTTATTTAAATTTTTTAATTAATCAGGTTTAGTTTTAATCAGAATCATATCAATAATGTAAGGGTTGTCTATCAAACTGTAGCTTAAGTTTTTACCCTTTTTTTGCCATAAGGCTTTTTACCCTTAGGTTTGCCATTAGGTTTTTAACCATAAGGTTTTTTAACCCTAATTTTTCTAAACCTATATTTTTGTTCGTGATTTCTCTCCTCATCCCATGCTTTGTGTATGTCGCATGTCTTTAATTATATATTTAAATTGCTACCATTGCTGCCTTTATTTTAATTTATTTGCTGCCATTTAAATTCTAGAAACTATGTATAGGTCGCAATAAGTTTTCTTGTAATAGTTTAGGTTTATAATTTCTGCCTTTTAATTTTCTGCCTTTATTTTTCTGCCCCACAGGTGTTTATTGTAATAGCGTATGACTTTTAAATTCTGCCTTTAATTTCTGTATTTTTTTTTTAAACTGCGTCGTTAGTAATCTTAGGGAGTGCAAGCCTTGAACTGAATTAGCATCACTAATTATAAGATAAAATATCTGAATTAACCACTTGATAGTGCCACACACACCTTTAGGGTAATCCCTCTGGTTGCCTTGTTGCCTTATTACCGTTACCTTGTTGCCTTAATAGTCAATTCCCTCGATTCCGAGGATACCTAAAGCAAATGTTGTCTTTAAAGTTATTGAAACTCCCTCGAGGTTGCCTCGGTAAAACATAACGATTGTCCCAATTGCTAAGGTATCCTCGCATGATGCCTAAAAAGATTAATGACTATTATATCCTTCCCTTAGACTACCTTCCCCCTTTATGGCAGGGACAGTCTTGTGGCGAACGATAATTTCGATGACCCTTTTTAAATCCAATGAAAGGACTACCTGCCCTCTTTAGGGTATGGATAGCCCTTTCCCATTAAAGTCTAAAAGAACAAAATCTTAAACTTAAGGGTAATTGCTTTTTAATTGCTTGCTCTTTTTCAAATTCAAAATCAAAATCTTTTCCCACTTCTTATCAAAAATCAAATTAAAAAGGACTACGCTTATTTACAAGCTAAAGTTCTTCTTCAAAAATCTTTTCTTATTCACATTACAAACATTTTTTGAAAACAAAGTGAGCTAAGCAATTAAGAGCCCATGGATAACCATGGATACAAAGGGTGCTTTAAACCTTCCCTTTATATAATTTACCCCTTCCCTTTATATAATTTACCCCCTGAACTCAATATCTTTTTAAAAGGACTTTTTCTGTTCTTTTAGCCTTTCATAAAAATTGGATAAAATAAAAGTCGGTGGCGACTCTTGCTCACGCAACATTGCTTGCTTAAATATAAAAAGTCAGTTCACCGTATTACATAAAGCATATCATATTTATCCCTCTTTAAAGGATAAAAGTGGAAGATATAAGAAAATCTCACTGTTTGTGAGGACTGGACTAACCCTTTTGGTGAACAAGTATAAATCAGTTTGTGCTATCTATTTTATAAGTCTCCACAAATTATTATATTTTATTCACTTGTATAAACAAGAACAAACTTTTTAAAAAGTGGTCACTATTCAATCCCCCCTTTCTAGTGACAATTATTGAAATAACAATTGGTATCAAAGCTCGGGCTCTGAAATATTGCACTTAATCGTGCTAGAGTAAAACGATCTCAACAACTTTAGAATGGCTGAACACACAAAATTCATCGCTGAAGGAGGATCATCCCATAGGACAGACTATTACTATTGGAAAGGTAAAATAAGACTATTTCTTTTATATCAAGGTATAAATAAGTGGTCCATCATTGAAACAAGAAACTTCACTCCAATGACTACTCCAACTGATGCTGCTCCTGCCGCTCCAAAACCTCAATTGTCTTGGACCACTGAGGAGAAAAACCAGGTACTGTTAAACTCAAAAGCTCGGTTTATTTTATCATGTGCTCCTTGCAGGGAAGAATATGATAGAATAGAAGAATGCAATACTGCCAAAGAAATTTGGGATAAACTCAAAATTCATCATGAAGGAACAAGTCATGTTAAAGAAGAAAGAATAGATATGGGAGTAAGAAAATTTGAAACATTTCAAATGAAAGAAGATGAAACCATAGATGAAATGTTCTCTAGATTAATGAATTAAGATCTCTTGGAAAAAACTATTATGCTCATGAAAGAATAAGAAAATTACTCAGATGTCTCCCTAAAGTATGGAGGCTGTCATACCCCAAAATTTACCCGATACAATTCACGTCTATTAAAGGGTATTAAAATTAAGAGTCATGGGGTTTAACATATCTATTGTTAAACCCAGGCTCTTATAAAACCTTTAACTAAATTTAGGTGTGTAATTAGCAGGCATTTGGGCCCAAATATTTGGGCCCATCTATTTCATTCTAAGGGTTTTTTATCATTTTTATTTTATTACAATGTAGTTTTAATTATTTACTCATTTTATTATCAGTTATATTTTATTATGATTTGGATTATTATTATTAATATTAGTAGAATTATTATTAATCTTTTTTTAGTAATTAATTAGGGGTTAATTATATATTAGTTATAGGTTTGTTAATAATATTATTATTAGTTTATTTTATTAAATATAATCATTTTAGTTATTAGTATTATTAATTAGTTATTTAAGACAATTAGTTAATTGGTCAAGATAATGGAGTATTAACTTTGGGCCAAGATAGTAAACTGGGTCGGATCAGGTAACTGGACCAGAACAGGACACGTGGCGTATTGGGTTCAGGTTAGTGGATCGGGCGATGGTCCGAGTCAAACCGACCCGGATCCTGTTCATCTTCCTCCTCTTTGCGCCGTTGCTACACCCAAACCCTAATCCAACCATCAGGCCCATGAACAAAGATCCAAGCTTCATACGAATCTTAAACAAATCAAATCTTCAATCACAGTGCAAACGGAAATCAAATCTAAATCATAAATTAAACAAGATTTTATAGAATCAAATCAGAGATTACAATCAAATCCTAAAAACTAATCTAATCCTAATTGAATCCAATCTTTCCTAAAACTAAAATCAACCCTAACTATAAAATAAAAAGAATCATAAGAAGAAGGGATCTTTTGGCTGAAAAAAAGGGGAGAAGAAGAAGACCGAGACTGGAAGCTTGAACCTCCGATCTTCACCTGCAAAAAAAAAACGAAAGGGAAAAGAGATTAGCGAGGGGAGCATACACGATCCAACCGTCAAGACAAAAAGGTAACCGATTAAACTTAGCTTTAGGGTTTTATTTTATGGTTCCGATTTGCATGTGTGTTGTTTGTTTTTTTGGGCATTTAGGGTTAGGGTTTGTTTAGGGTTAGGGTTCTTGGTCGTTAGGGTTAGGGTTCATGTGTTTTTGGGTTCGTTGTTGAAGGTTGGGGTGGGGAAGATGAAGATCATGAAGATCTTCATCTAGGTTCATCATTCTGGGCAGAACTGGGTTTGGAGGTTGAAGATTCCGGTTAAGCTTCAACCGGAATCTGGGTTCAGGGTGGTGGTGTAGGGCGTTAAGGGGGTGGCCGACGGTGGTGGGGGGTGTTTTCTGGGTTCGGTTTGTGAGAGAGAGACGGAGCGTAGAGAGAGACGAAGAGAGGAGAGAGAATGGGGACGAGAAAATGAAAAGGAAAATTTGGGTTTCTTGGTTAATCCTCCCCGGGGCGTCAGATCTTCGTCACTTGTCCTCCCATGGACACTTGGCAAGCATCACTGAACATGATTCAGTGTGCTCTCCCTTTACCATACGCCTTCAACCAACAGCGCATGCAGGCCTTTGGATAGTGGCGCGTTAGATCAAACAGCCGAGATCCCTAAGAGTCCACTAAACCATACGTCCTCGTCACACAGGATCCCAACGGATTCAAAACCTTATTGGGCTTGGCCGCCCTTACTATTTGCACACCCCAGAGTTACTATCTTACTCAAAACACACCCCCCTGTAGAATAAAGAAAACTAATTAAATTATTTTTTTATTTTTATTAATTGTTTGATTTATTTTTTTTATTTTCTCTTTGATCCGATTATATCTAATAGTCGTATTGGTGAGAAATAATATAATAAAATAAAATAATAACAAATACATTTTATTTTGCTAAAAGGTTTTAACCATCTTATTGGTTACGCTGATTAGCATTCTCTTTATCAATTTGTTATTATTCGTAATCAAATATATTGATTATGAGGAGTAACGATAAAATTAAATAACTAATTTTTAAAATACATTTATTTGCTATTAGTGATAATCGAATCTATCGATTAGAATTGTTAGCAATCCTTTACTTATCTATTAATTATGATGATCAAACTTACTAATCATTGCGATTAATAGTGCATATTTAAAATCAGGGTTGTACGCCAAATCTTAAAACACTTTTCATCTTCAAACTACGGATTTTCAACACTTCGATAAGGTAACTCAAAATGCCTTCTTACATTCATATTAATCTAAGGCGTACAACCCTTCCCCGAACTACGTAGACTCTGATCCTCCATAAGGAGATACGTAGGCACTTGGCAACAAGGCGAGTCCCCTTCCCCAAAACCTCAATTCATTCAAATATCATTTATGCCTTATTCATTTCCTTAGCTATTAAACCTAACACTTTTAGCCATAAACCTTTACCCTAAACACAAAACCTTAGGAAAGTGTTAAGGGTGCCTAACACCTTCCGTTGACCTGAATATAATATCTTACCCCGAATCTCTTAACTGCGTAGGGTTTCCTATTCACTCTGGTAGAATAGGTGGCGACTCTAAATTTAATTTTTAGGGAAGGTTGCTACAGAGGCCAATGGTAACGGCTATAACTCAAGCCAAAGATCTAACAACATTACCAATTGAGTAACTCATTGGATCTCTTCGTGCTCATGAATTTATCATTCAAGAGGATAAGCCACATAAAAGAGGAAAATTAATTGCTCTCAAGGCTACTCAAAATTCAAAAGAAGAAAGTTTGTTGAAAAGTGAGGAGTCAAATGAATCCCCTTCTGAAGATGAGGATGATCTAGCTCTCATCTCTAAACGCATTCATTTTATGGTGTTTCGAAGAGGACAAAACAAACGACCCTTTCCAAATTGAAGAGATTCTCAAAAGGATGAGGTAGACAAAAGCAAAATCACTTGTCATGGATGCAACAAACTTGGACACTTCAAAACGGAATGTCCTCAACAAAAGAAGTTCTTTAGAAAATCACTATTCAAGAAGAAACCTATGATGGCTTCGTGGGATGATTCTGAAAACTCAAACTCAGACACTGACGAAGAAGAAGCAAACCTATACCTTATGATAACCTCTGAATCTGAAGTAAGCTCTCTTAACTCTTGCGAAACTTGTCATGAAATGAATATTTTGTTGGACAATCTGTTAGAGGACTCAAACCTCTTAACTAAAAAATGTCTTTTTCAAAAAGAACAAATTTCAAATCTAATCAAAGAAAAGGAAGATTTAAAAAGAACAATTGCTTAGCAATCTGTCACAATAACAAATCTACACAATGCTCACTCTTCACTCTCCTCTAAGCAAAAAATACTAAATGAAAAATTAACCCTTCCAAACAAAATAAAAATAGAAACCTTAGAAAATCAAGTAGAACATCTAACTCAAGATATCACAAAATTTGTTAAATTACTGAAACTTTTCAAAAAATTATGGGCTCACAATCTGGCATTTTTGACAAAGCTGGAATAGGTTTCAAATCCTCAAAAAACAAAAAATTCTATGAAACCTTCTTCACTCCTCACTTGAAACAAAATGGTTCAAGTATCACCACTTTAACACCATTAAAAAAATGCTGCTACTTCAAAAAAACCAATCAGGAGGAGTCAAAATGTTTTTTTAAAAAACCCTTAAGACTAAACCTTATTAAAAACAAAAACAACCTATCACATACATGGAAAAAGAAATCTCTCTCTCAACCTATAAAGTTTGTACCCGCTAAAAATAACTCTAACCTTAAAGGACCCACTAAAATCTGGGTACCTAAAAAATTGCTAACCTCTTCTATAGGAATGCCTTTTGTCAATAAAGAAAAAAGTTTGGTACCTAGACAGTGGTTGCTCACGTCACATGATAGGAGATAAGGATTGCTTAATCACTCTAGAAAATAAAGATGGAGGACAAGTCACATTTGGCAACAATGAAAAGGCCAAAAATAGAAGGTGTAGGAACCATTGGTAAGAATGGTTCCGCCGCAATTAAAGATGTTCAATTTGTAGATGGATTAAAACACAATCTGCTAAGTATAAGTCTACTATGTGACAATGGTTATGAAGTTATAGTTAAACAAAATACATGCATTGTGAAACATCCCCTCAAAAATAAAAATCTTTTTTGTGGAACCCGTCACAAAAACCTTTACACTCTTTTCTTAGATGAAATATCATCAGAGACTTGTTTTGTCTCTCATGAAAAATAAAAATGGATTTGGCACAAGCGTTTTGGCCACACCAACATGAGAACCATCTCAAGTTTAATAAAACTTGATCTAGTAAGAGGGCTTCCTAAAATAAAGTTCAATAAAGACGCTATGTTTGAAGCATGTATCAAAGGAAAACATGTAAAAAGTAGTTTTAAATCAAAAAATATTGTATCATCTAATAAACCCCTTGAACTCATTCACATTGATTTATTTGGTCTTGTCAAAACCGCAAGTTTAAGTGGAAAAAGATATGGTATTGTAATTGTAGATGATTACTCTAGATTTACTTGGGTTCTATTTTTAAAACACAAAGATGACTCCTTTGAAGCCTTCAAAAATGTTTGCACAAAAGTTCAAAATGAAAAAAGTTCAAAAATCATATCAGTAAGAACTGATCACAGAGGAGAAATTGAAAAATTTCTCTTTAAACAATTCTTTGAAGAAAATGGAATTTCACATAACTTTTCTTGTCCTAGGACACCTCAACAAAATGGTGTGGTAGAAAGAAAAAATAGGAGTCTTCTGGAAATGGCTAGAACTATGATTAATGAATCAAATGTAGAAAAATATTTTTGGGCTGAGTCAGTTAATACCTCGTGTTACATTATAAACAGAGTTTCCATTAGAAAAATATTTAATAAAACTCCTTATGAATTATGGAAAAATAGGTCTCCTAATATATCCTATTTTTCGTATTTTTGGATGTTATTGCTTCATCTTAAATAACAAAGATAACCTAGGAAAGTTTGACTCTAGATCTGACAAAGGAATATTCATTGGATACTCTCAAAATTCAAAAGCATATAGAATTTACAATCTCAAAAATTAATGTGTAGAAGAAAGCATGCATGTTATATTCAATGAAACTAATGAGCATTCACCTATGGAAAGTCTTGATGATGAAATAGTTGAACAGGAAGAAATCCTCAACAAAGAAATTCACTCTGACACAACTGAGGAGTCAATTCTAGCTCCTCCAAAAGGATGGAAAACCATACCAGATCATCCTCATGACGTAATTATTGGTGAAACCTCAGATCAAGTACGTACAAGGAAATTCTTCAAAAACAAAAACAACAACCTATCAATGATATGTCAAATTGAACCCAAGCACATAAAGGATGATATACAAGATGAATCTTTTATTCAAGCCATTACTGAAGAACTTTCACAATTTGAATAGAATCAGGTATGGAATCTCGTTCGAAATCCTCTTGATTAAACTATTATTGGAACTAGATGGATATCCAGAAATAAGCTAGATGAAAATGGAAACATTATAAGAAATAAAGCAAGATTGGTGGCTCAAGGATATAATCAACAAGAAGGGATTGAGTATGACGAAACATATGCTCCAATAGCTAGACTTGAGTCAATACGTATCCTTCTTGCATATGCAACTCACAAAGGTATCAAACTCTTTCAAATGGATGTAAAAAGTGCATTCTTAAATGGTTTTTTAAACGAAGAAGTTTTTGTTAAACAACC
This sequence comes from Vicia villosa, assembly GCF_029867415.1. NCBI lineage: Eukaryota > Viridiplantae > Streptophyta > Magnoliopsida > Fabales > Fabaceae > Vicia > Vicia villosa. The sequence continues at coordinate 200,114,243 of NC_081180.1, read as the reverse complement.
CCTTAGATTTGAGGATTCAAAATTTCCAAATCATGTCTATAAACTAACAAAAACTCTCTACGGTCTAAAACAAGCCCCTAGAGTATGGTACGAAAGACTTAGTCTATTGTTACTTAAAAATGAATTCTCTAGAGGAAAAATAGACACTACCTTGTTTAAAAAGTCATATAAGAAAGATCTTTTAATTGTTCAAATTTATATGGACGATGTTATTTTTGGATCAACAAATGAAAAAATGTGTGATGACTTCTCAAACCTCATGCAAAGTGAGTTCGAAATGAGCATGATGGGGGAATTAAGATATTTTTTAGGTCTTCAAATAAAACAATCAGAAAAGGGCATTTTCATTTTTCAAGAAAAATATATCAAAGATGTTCTAAAAAAATACGGAATGATGGATGCAAAAATTATGTCTACTCCTATGCATCCCTCATCTAGTCTAGATAAATATGAACAAGGAATAAACATATCTGAAAAGGAATATTGTGGTATGATTGTATCTTTACTTTATTTAACTGCTAGTTGTCTTGACATTGTCTTTTCTGTTGGGCTTTTTGCAAGATTCCAAACAGATCCCAAGGAATCTCATCTTACTGCTGTAAAGCGTATTCTCAGATATCTTATAGGTACGACTAACATTGGCCTTTGGTACAAAAGAAGTTCAGACTTAGACTTAAAAGCATACTGTGATGCTGATTATGCTGGAGACAAAGTAGAAAGAAAGAGTACTAGTGGTGCTTGTCAGATTCTAGGAGATGCTCTTACAACTTGGTCATGTAAAAAACAAAGTACTATTGCGCTTCACAACAGAATCAGAATATGTTTCAGCAGCAAACTGTTGTTCTCAAATCATATGTATAAAAAATCAATTGAAAGACTACTCTCTAGACTACTCCAAGGTACCTATTTACTATGACAATACCAATGCTATAGATCTTTCAAAAAATCCAATTCAACACTCTAGGTCTAAACACATAGAAATAAAACATCTTTTATCAGAGACCACGTACAAAAAGAAGAGGTAGAATTAATCTTTGTGAATACTCAAAATTAACTGGCTGATATCTTCACAAAACCTATGATTGAGGATAGATTCAATTATCTAAAACAAAGACTGAATATTATATCATGTCCCAAAAAATCTTCAAAATGAAAATTGATCTTCAAAAATTATTTTGAAGTCTCATTTCACTAAATAGGACAAAGAAAAGTGAATTTTTGTCTGGTTGCTAAAAGTGACACACGTGTGCAAATGTCTTGTCCATTTCATTAAATGCTTCACTAATCATATCACATTTATGTCTAATCATTAAGGGAAAAAGAAAATCTTAGCATTTAAGGCAAAAATCTCTTTTCCATTTTTGATCTTATCATGGAAGCTTAGGCCACCTACTTCACATATCCCCACTATTTTGCACAACTTTCCAAAATGAATAGTATGCATGCATCATTACCTGTACCCTTCATCTTCTCCACGCCTTACATCTTCCTATCATCTCTCCAACTCTTCAATTCTCTCATCATTGCTAAAAACCCATATCCTAACCGAAGAACTTCATCCAAAATCCAACATTTCTCTAATCCTAAAACAATGTCTTCTTCAGAAAACAACCCAAACATTATAAATGAGACACCACTTGCATTCATCATTCCAGAAAATCCCATATCACAAACAATTCCTACTGAAGCGTCTGGGGTTCGGAAATCCAAACGCCTTCAAAAATCAAAACATACAAAAACCCGAGAAATGTCTGATAACTCTGATGATGAGGTGTGCCTAGAAGATGTTGAAGTAGAATCATCTTAGGATGTCATCTTCTCCATGAAGCGCGCACTTGACCTATCAACTCTAAATGGAGAAACAAAAGTGCAATCTATGGTAAACCCATGAACTTTGAAAGCTTCACAACCAGGGGTTACAACATTGAAGAACTCATGTTCGTTCAAGGTTGGAAGAAGATGCTAACCCTAGACCTAGAAACTTACCCAAAGCTTGTTCATTGCTTCTACACAGCAATCCATCACGATACCAATGACATGATACTTAAATCCACTATCAAAGGTATCACTATATCCCTAACTCCCTCTCTCATATTTAAATTCTTGAAATTCCCGATTCTGTTATTCATCTCTTTTCAAAGGAGTGGGTAGGCACATACAACACTGATATGGATAGCATATATCTTGACCTGCTTGTTGATACTGCCAAACCTCTGGTTTCATCAAATCTCAAACCTACTCCTCGCATCTTACACAAAATTTCCATTCACAACATCATTCCACGAGCCAGGAGTTTAGAAAAAATCTCTAGGTATGACATTCTTGTGATTTTCCATCTGCTAAACCGTCATCCCCTTCACTTATGATACCTCATTCTCAACTTCATGAAATACACTTGTAGAAAGGGTAGAACTGCGCCCTATGTAACACCCTTCTAAACCCCGCGGCAATTTAAATAAATATATCAGAGTAAAAACATATGCACAAGGGTGCCACAATTATTTAAAATAAATAAACCAATCATGGTCAAGTCATGCTGCATTAGGAAATGGTTCACCAAAACATAATTGTGTTTATCACAGCGGAATGAGGAACATCATCAAATACAACTAAATGGAAACACAATTCATCACCAATAAAATAGAGTAATCTCATAAAAACTCTAAAAACTATCGTTCCCCAGTGTTATAGATCAGAGCATGACCAACACGACCCAACATAAACATATAAACTCTACGAGTCATCCTCACCAAGTACTAATGCCGCTACTCCTCAATCTGAAAATGACAACATGTAAGGGTGAGTCTCATTCTCAATTAGTAAATATTATGCAATTCATAAGCAACAAGCATCATAATATACCGTTCACCCAATTATACATATTCAGATTCACATCTATTATTCATTAATTCACACAATAATAGATTACAACACATAACACAGAAATCCATACAATCATGTTATGACAAAATGCATATGACACAACTGACAATATGCATGTGGTACCAATAAACCGTGGAATCAATCTACCTAACCGATCTACGCCTCATCGAGATACGGCCCACCGACACAATTTCCGCACAATGGGAAATATGTCCACCAACGATCCAAACCTCACCGGGATCCATCATCAAATGCATATGAATGAATGAAACACACATAACATACTTAAAAACATCACCGAATCACGATGAACAACTCATCTCAACACCACATCACCGAATAAGTATGTACATGTTTTTAACATCATTCAAATAGTCATGCATTCATCACAATCATAACAATAATCACAACCAATTTATCATCACATCAATTACTTTGTCACACCTATCTCATATGCACACAATGTTCAATTCTCATCAAGTAAATAAATCGGGTTTTAAAGAAATAAAGTCGGCCACTGCCCATATTCATCATTCATCATATAAAACATTTAATTACTTGCACAACCCCCAAAACGACACTAAGAAATGTTAAACGGATCAAAAGATACGTTATTTTAAAGTTTGGAAAAATTCTCGCACAGCAAGGTTCGCTCAGCGACGCAAGGCAGGTCGGGTCCTCTGCTCAGCGGACCCCCCTCCGCTCAGCGGACCTGCGATTTTACCAATTCTCAGGTCAGCGACAGACTTGGGATTTCACACCCTTTTCACCCAAAAACGATTCCAGACATCATATACAGGCATACGATTATCATATATTCAATCATACACCACAAAACATCATTTAAACTCATTATTAACCAAATGGTTCACACAATTTTCTTCAATTCAATCCAAATTATAACACCCTAACCTAACAATCCCAATGTCCAATTGAACCAAACCATACATCAATCTACCTATTACTTAAAACCACATAAGATATACTAAAAGGAAGAGTCCCCCCTTACCTCGATGAATTTCGTGAATGCTCTTCTTCCGGTTTCACGTTCTTGCCTCTTTCTCTTCTCTTGCCCTTTTCACGTGTTCTTCCTCTTTCTCTTCTCTTGGTTCTTTTCTTATTTTATGAAAAATAAAATAAAATGAACACCACTTAGTAAAAAGTCCTAACCAAATAGCACCCATCTTTTACTAACATCACACCATAAGCCCAATAGCTCTTATTCCATCATTTCTAATTAAATCCAAATAAAGTACTAAAATTCCAATTATTTAATTTAAATCCAAATTAAATTAATAAACTGAAATTATGGGGTGTTACAACTCTCTCCCACTAAAAGAGTTTTCTTCCTCGAAAACATACCTTAGACGAAAAGTTCCGGGTAAGAGTCCTTCATCTGGCTCTCTAACTCCCATGTAACATTTCCACCGGCTGGTCCTCCCTATACCACTTTCACCGTTGTTATATCTTTACCTTGCAACTGCTTCACTTTACGATCCTCAATCCTCATAGGTAATGTCTCTACAGTCAGATTATCTCGCACCTGTATATCGTCTACCTGAATCTCATAAGACGGATCCGCAATGTATTTCCTCAACTGGGATACATGGAATACATCATGCAAATTAGCGAGTGCAGGCGGTAAAGCAATATGATAAGCAACCTTCCCAATCTTCTTAGTAATCTGAAATGGACCAATAAAACGTGGAGTTAACTTCTTCGACTTCAGGGCTCTCCCAATGCCAGCCATCAGAGTAGCTCGCATGAAAACATGATCTCCCACCTTAAATTCAATATCCTTCCTTCTTTTTTCATGGTAACTTTTCCGACGACTCTGAGAAGCTCTCATCTTCTCCTGAATCATCTTGATCTTTTCTGTAGTTTGTTGCACAATCTCCGGTCCAACCACCGCACTTTCTCCAAATTCGTACCAACACAACGGCGTTCTACATCTCCTACCATACAATGCTTCAAACGGAGCCATACCAATACTCGAATGATAACTATTGTTGTTGGTAAATTCAATCAAAGGTAAATAACTATCCCAAGCACCACCTTTTTCCAATACACAAGCTCGCAACAAGTCCTCTAACGATTGAATCGTTCTCTCCGTCTGACCATCTGTCTGCGGATGATAAGCAGAACTCAACCTCAACTTAGTACCTAAGGCTTCTTGCAATCTTGTCCAGAACTTAGAAGTAAACCTCGTATCTCTATCTGACACAATACTAGCCGGAACACCATGCAAACTCACTATCTTCTCAACATACAACTGAGCCAACTTCTCCATCGGATAATCCATTCTTATTGGTTTAAAGTGAGCAGATTTCGTTAACCGGTCTACAATAACCCAGATAGAATCACAATTCTTGCTCGTTCTAGGTAAACCAGATACAAAGTCCAAAGAAATTCCATCCCACTTCCAATCCGGAACAAACAACGGTTCCATCAATCCAGATGGTTTCTGATGCTCAATTTTTGACTTCTGACAAATTAAGCAAGCATAAACAAACTCAGCAATTTCCTTCTTCATTCCAGGCCACCAAAACAACTTCAAATCATGATACATCTTGGTAGCACCAGGATGAATACTCAATCCACTTCGGTGTCCTTATTCTAGAATACTCTTTCTGATTTCAGCAACATCGGGTACACAAACTCGGTCTCCAAAGCTCATAACGCCATTCTCGTTAATTCGGAATTCACCTCCTCGACCTTGGTTAATCAATGTCAACTTATCTACCAATCCAACGTCATATTTCTGTCCGTTTCTAATTTCCTCAAGAATACTATTAGTCAACTTCAACATCCCCAACTTAACACTGTTAGAAGTACTTTCGCATACTAAACTCAAATCTCGAAATTGCTCAATTAAATCCAATTCTCGCAGCATTAGCATAGACATATGCAATGACTTCCTACTTAATGCATTAGCAACAACATGTGCTTTACCAGGATGGTAATTCAAACCGAAATCATAGTCCTTCATAAATTCTAACCATCTTCTCTGCCTCATGTTAAGCTCTTTCTGATCGAAGAGATACTTCAGACTCTTATGATCGCTGAATACCTCAAATCAAGAACCATAGAGATAATGTGTCCACAACTTCAACACAAACACCACAACCGACAATTCCAAATCATGAGTCAGATAATTCCTTTCATAAATTTTCAACTGTCTTGAAGCATAGGCCACTACCTGCTTATCTTGCATCAACACACCACCTAAACCCATTAGTGAAGCATCACAGTACACATTGAAAGACTTCGCTGGATTAGGCAAAATTAAGATCGGAGCACTCGTCAATCTTTTCTTCAATTCTTGAAAACCTTTTTCACATTCAGAATCCCATACAAATACTTGTCCTTTCCTCGTTATCTTAGTCATTGGCAACGCCAACTTCGAAAATCCTTCAATGAACTTTCTATAGTAACCTGCCAGACCAAGAAAACTACGAATCTCTGAAGCATTCTTCGGCGTCTCCCACTGAGATACCGCCTCCACCTTCGTTGGATCTACCGCAATACCATTCTTCGAAATTACATGGCCAAGAAAACTTACTTCCTCCAACCAAAATTCACATTTGGAAAATTTCGCATACAGCTTCTTCTCCTTCAATAACTCCAATACCACTCTTAAATGATTTACATGATCTTCATCACTCTTCGAGTAAATTAGAATGTCATCAATGAACACTACCACGAACTTTTCAAGATACGGGTGAAATATCCTGTTCATATACTCCATGAAAACACCAGGTGCATTAGTAACACCAAATGGCATAACAGAATATTCATAATGTCCATACCTCATTCGGAATGCCGTCTTCTGAATATCTTCCGCCTTCACACGAATTTGGTGATATTCAGACCTCAGATCAATCTTGATAACCACACAAGCCCCAACCAGCTGATCCATCAAATCATCAATCCTCAGCAAAGGGTATCTTTTATTGATTGTCACCTTGTTCAGTTGTCTATAATCAACACATAGTCTCATTGAACCTTCTTTCTTCTTAACCAATAGTACCGGCGCACCCCACGGTGACCCACTAGGACGAATAAACTTCTTTTCCAACAATTCCTCTAACTGTTTCTTCAGTTCAGCCATTTCCGACGCCGACATGCGATACGGTGCCATCGACACAGGACTAGTTCCAGGAATCAATTCTATAGCGAACTCCACTTCTCTTTCCGGTGGCAACTCACTAACATCTTCTAGAAATACTTCAGGATACTTATTCACTACTCGTAGCTCATCAGTTTTAGCTTCCCTATTCACTTCTGTAGCGGGGAAAATCTGAGATCAAAGCCATAAATTGACTCGACTCAATATTTCAGTGAAAGTCGCCACCGCGCTTTATTGTTTCCAAAGGAAATGGGAAAAGAACGAAAAAAAACCCAAAGTTTGTTTTTAAAACAAAAAGAGATCTTAGGAACGGGTGTTGATTATACAAGGGGAAGGTTTTAAGCACCCCTCATATCTGTGGTACTCCATAGGAACCTTTTTGAAAATCTGTGTTTATAAAAAGATGTTGTGTGCGAAAAGAAAAGGGTTTGTTTGATTTTTAAAATAAGCTCGGCAAGACATTATATCTTGTGCCTACATACCTCCTCGGTGCAATGGAGAAGTCAGAGCTAATGTAGTTCCGCTTTTAAAAGGGAAAAAAAACGTTTTAAAAGGAATAAGCACATTTACCATCGTCGGGGCGAATACTCAGCCATTGATTTTAAACATGAGAACGAACGAATTCTTTGCGTCACTAATGAGAGAAGGGCGCCAACTCGGATAAAAATCGACAAGTATGCCACTAGCTCTCTCACGTGGAAAAGATTTCGTCGTGTCAATCAATATTAAAATCGTGGGGCATCGCAACTAATGACAATGATTAATTGTGCTTACTTTTTGAAAGAAAATGCCAACAGAGGCTAAATATAGTTTTTAAAGAAGATTTTAAAAAGGATTTCAAACATAAGAAGTTTTTTTAGAAAAAGAGAGGAGACTTTGAAAATTTAAGAAGTGGGAGGAGATGAAGAGGCTATCCTAGTGCGAGAAAATAAAAGTTTAGGGAAAAAACGATCTGACCAAAATAAGAAGTCGACACTTGACACATTGAGTCAAGGAAGAATTCCCATCCTTTGGACTACCCACACAAAACCAAAATTACCACTTAGGGACCAAAATGAACTTGCAAATCTTCGAAGAATCACATAAGTTTCTGACAGAAATCGGACAGAGTAACGGTTGCAAATGGGCGAAATCCTTATCTTAGTGCTTTGGAATTAACCTTCAAAGACTTTTCGAGGAGATACCTACACACATCACAACAGCAATCCAACCAGACAAAATAACAAGCAAGATAACAGTCAAATAATGATACACAGTCCATTGGTCCTTAAGTGTTTTTTAGGTTTCATCTTGTTTATTAATGTTTTAGCATGAAAGTAAAGTATAGTCAAAGTGGACAAAAGAAAAATAGCGGAGAATAAATATGACGTCCAAATGGACAAAATAAAAATAGCAGAAAGTAAATATGATGATATGATGAGTATAAGAGCGGTAAATATAAAGGACAATATAATAAAAATGCGGAAATTAAAATTAGTCGTTAGTTGTTAAAGATAACCATCTTGAAACTTGTCAAGTATGTTATCAAAGTTAGTAAATAAAGATTAATAATGGAGGAAGGATGAATTCGGATTTAAATCAACCACATACGACTTCCTCTCATTTTTAATCTTTTATCGACTCGGGACAAAGAAAAAAAAAGAAGGATAGATGAAGAAAAAGAGCAAAAAAAACATAATAAACTAATAATAAAAAAAAACACAAGGTGTAAAATAATAAGACATATTTTTGTGAATTTTTTCATAATTTTTAGACTAAAAACAGAATTAATATAAAATTTCTAAAGTTAGAAACTAATTAAAAAAAAAGAGTAAATCTCAGCCATCTGATCTAGTCAACTTCAACACAGTATTGACATCGGAAGGTCAAGATCAGAAGTACATGATTAGTACAGTAGGTAAAATATAGAGAATCAACAAATTGTATCATCTTCTCAGGTGAAGACAAGTGGCTCCGATGGCCACTTGTCCACCATACAGCGAAGCGCGAATCACAAGAAGAGGAAGAAAGGAATAATAAAAAAAACACTTCTTCAAAGTACCTAACGGTACTATCACTTTCCATAAAGAAGAAAAAAAGATTAAAGTAAAACAAAGACAAAAATGAATATTAAAGGTGATTAATGCTAGATTTTTGAAAGCAACATATTTCTCATCCTTTAAAATTTCTTCACGTGAAGAAATAAAAATCATCACCTCCAACATTAATTTGGTCCACTTTTTATTTTTTCAAAATAAAGTCTCTCTCTCATAATATCTCATTACTCCTCTCATCTTGCTTCAAACAAAACAAGTAGTAAAAACTTAAAAAAGCAGAAAATCAAAACAGTGGAGAGAAAATGAATACGCGGCGGTGGTGATGAACTCACGGCGGCTCAGCCAAGGCTTCACGGCGGCCGGAAGGAAAAAAAACCAGAAACGTGAAATAATTGCATCGTTCAACTCGGTTTTTCTTCCTCGTTACCAATATCAGGTTAGTTCTTACAAAAAGTTAAACAAAATTAGTAGATCTACAAAGAAGTTTGAAATCAATAAATTCAAAATGTAGCACTATCAGTGCAAGAGTCACGAAAATAAAGAGGAATCGGGTTCAGAAGATGGAGAACAACCTTTTAGTGTCAAGAACTTAAAGAACGACGGAGGTTATGGATTCCGGTGTGGTGGTTTTGTGTTTCCGGCGGTGGTTTTGTGTTTCCGATGGTGGTTTCCGGTCAGGTGAGTTTTAGAATTCCGGCGAGGATTTATAAGCTCAGGTGATTTTGTGATTTTGTTCTGATTTGTCAGTCTCAAAAAGAGGTCCCTTGTGTCAGTGTGAGTCAATGCTTTTATAGTGTAGAATTTAGGGTTTGCAATGAATAACGTGGGCTGAGAAAAATCTGAGTTTGTGTTGAGGTCAGGTTCAAACAAAATGTCAATTTCTTCTTGTGGCAGCCCAAATCCGAAAATGCTATCCATTCAGTCCAACAATTCACATTCTTTTTGTTTGCAATGTTTTTGCAGTTGATTGAAAAGAACCTTGGGCCTGGATTTAACTTTGAACTTGAATTACTTGTTGGTGTGAATGAAAATTTACCACAGTAACTTCACTTTGTACCATTATTTTCTTGAATGCTTGTGTATGATTTTGATTGCATCTTAAATTCTCTTCTTCTTTGCATATGATGAGCACCATTGACATGAAGATGGAGAGAAAAGCCTTGGAGGGACTATGGTGAACTCGAAGCCCAAACATGAAGTTTGAAAGAAAATGGTGGACTTATGAAGTGACTTCAATCTTGATCACACAAAACTTTGAATTCTTGTAAAATAAAATGTAGAAATTTGAATTCTTGCAACCATAATGATGAAATCTTGGATTGTCATGAATTAGATCTTTGTATGAAATAAAGACTTTTGCTTTGAATTTTGTAATCTTTGATGTATCGTTGGCTTGAAACTTTAGGAATTTAATTCCTCTTGAATGAATGTACCTTTAAAGTTCATGTAAAACAAATCTTGGATCATGAGTGCTAATTTTGCATTTTGAATTCCTTGAATGGTAAATGCCTTTGAATTTTCAACTTGGAATTATGTGTTAAACAATGATGAATATTTTTAAGTTCCAAGTAATTCCATATGAATTTGAACTCCAAACAATCATGCTTGCACTCTTAGTCTTGAATCAAATTCTAGAACAAAATAAATGTCCAAAAACTCAATATCATTTGATTGATCATGAACACTCTTGAACCAACTTTTAGCCACTTGACAAGCACCACCACAATGAGAAAATCTTGATTCAAACCTCTGAACCTTGATTAGAAACATCATCTGAACTTTTTGGTCTTCAAACCTTATTTGATAAAGAAACAAAAAATAATAAAAAAAAAAAAAACATATTTTTTTGAGTTTTGATTAATGGTTAGTAAAATATAAAGACTATAAATAATAAAGAACGAACAAATAGGTGCTTGGTGATTCCCCTGAAGGTGAGCTAGAAAAGAAACAGGCACTAGAGAACCTCATAAATGATCTTGATGTGATTTAAGCAGAGCCTGAGATGCGGGATCTTAGGGTCAAAAATTGGGGTATGACAGATGCCCCTATTTAAGTTTCTTCTATCCGGAGATATGAAGATTGAAATCTTCGTCTCGACGTGATTGAAGAGACTTAAATACAGAATACACAATTTTGACCCTAAGATGCCATGCAATGCTTATGATTATGAATGTAATGCACATGACTTCCATGAGAGGGAAACAAGACACCACTAGGGAAAGAAAACAGATTCCGCTGGGGGAACAAGACTTTGCTGGGAAAAGAAATTTCACTGGGGAAAATATTTCACACCAGAAGGTTAAAGCATCATCTTCCACTAGAGATGAAAGAATACACCAACTTTTACTGAAGGTGAACTACCAGCTTTTACTGAAGGTAGAAAAGAATCTCAACATCCACTTTTTACTGGAAGATGTGGATACAAAAGAAAACACCGACTTTTACTGAAGGTGGACTGCCAGCTTTTACTGAAGGTAGGAAGAGAAGACACCAACTCTTTACTGAAGGTGGACTACCAGCTTTTACTGAAGGTAGAAAAAGATCTTGACATCGACTTTTACTGGAAGATGTAGATACAAAGGCTTCTCTGAACACCAGCTTTTACTGAAGGTGCAGGAATAGCATCATCTGAATACCGACTTTTACTGAAGGTACAGGAATTTTCATCTGAACATCAACTTTTACTAGAAGATGCAGGGAACTTCTTCTGAACATCAACGTTTACTGAAGATGCAGGAATAGCATCACCTGAATACCGACTTTTACTGAAGGTACAGGAATTTTCATCTGAACATCAACTTTTACTGGAAGATGTAGATACAAAGGCTTCTCTGAACACCAGCTTTTACTGAAGGTGCAGGAATAGCATCATCTGAATACCGACTTTTACTGAAGGTACAGGAATTTTCATCTGAACATCAACTTTTACTGGAAGATGCAGGGAACTTCTTCTGAACATCAACTTTTACTGGAAGATGCAGGGAACTTCTTCTGAACATCAACGTTTACTGAAGATGCAGGAATAGCATCACCTGAATACCGACTTTTACTGAAGGTACAGGAATTTTCATCTGAACATCAACTTTTACTGGAAGATGCAGGGAACTTCTTCTGAACATCAACGTTTACTGAAGATGCGGGAATTACCGCCTCAATAGTTGACGATAAGCTACCAACTCAATAGTTGAAGGTAGAAGAAGATGAATTACCGCCTCAATAGTTGACGATAAGCTACTGAGAATAATAAGTTGCCGCTAAGAATAGGGATCAACTTCTTCTTTAATCAAGGACGTGGTTTGAGAAAAGGAATTGGATGCAAACTGTCACTTCTGATGAAGGGACTTACCATTTGCCGAGCTTCTTCCATTAGGATGCAAATTGTCACTTCTGATGAAGGGACTTGCCATTTGCTGAGCTTCTTCCACTTGGATCAAGAAGTTCATAAAGCCTGAGAGATTATCACTTGCTTTGAAAATAAGATTGATATGTGAAGACATACAAACTTGCTCAAATAAAGAGGCTTTTTGTCAACCAAAACATGATGGGGATAACATAAGTTGCTCAAAGTCAAAACCTGCCCCTTGCTTTCAAGCACAAATTCCAACACTGATGGAAAATAAGTATTTCAATATCTGATATCAATCATAAACAGATTCTCCATTGTTAAGGAAAACAAAATCCTCAAGAGGTGCAAAATACATGCCTTCTCGATCTAGGTTTCTTATCCTAGAGAGGTTCCAACATAGTACTTCAAGAGATCAAAGTTCAACTCCACGAATAAACTGGATAGAAACGGCCAAACAAGACTCTGGCAAATGAGGAATGAACTCAAATGGGGATTAGTTCCATCCTGACAAATGAGCTGAGGAGGAACACTGAAGCAAAATTCTTCCACGAGGAACAAACTCTGTGGGGAATTAGAAAGGATAAACACTTTCTGCTTAAGGTAGATACTCTAATGGAGAGAGATCATATACTTTGGGGGATAACAACATCAAACAGAGTGGATCAAAACATTAAGAAATGCAAGAATGGATATGAATATATTATTTTTTTTTTTTTATGCATGTTGCATGTATGAATGAATGAATGTCATGTATATGCTGACAAAACAAACACAAAAATACTAGGAAGTGACAAGACATCACAATACAACAGACACTTGGTGAATCTCAAAAAGTTGGAGATATCAAAAGACATTCTTCTGAGGACCCATGCTAGGAACACGGCTGAGGATTCAATTGTAGATAAACCGAGGTCGTTGGAGGAACAAAATCCTGCTACAAGGCTCAAGAGAAAGCTACTGACTAAGGGGAAAATTCAAATTCAAACTTCAAATATCCATAAATCCACTGAAAGGATAACAACGTGAACTCCGCACTGAGGGAAAACTTATTGGAGATGCACACCAAGCAAACTCTTTGGGAACTATCAACCTCTAAGAGGGATACCATATCATCAATTTCTACCAAAAGGGATAGAACAACACATCCTTGCAAACTCTAATATGGGAGATCAGAGAAAATTTCCTTAGAGAAAAGCACTATTATGAACTTGCAGGAGAAATAAGAAGTTATCATCATAACAAAAGAATTAACCTGCGGAGGATTTTAGTTCAAAACTCAACACAAGGTGAGAGAGAAAACCCAACAGTCAACAACTTATCTCAAAACTTCTTAGTAGAGAGTGACATACTCTGGACTGATCATCGCAACGACCTTTGTACTTCAAGCTAATGAGGTGATCAAGATAACTTTTAATTCACAACATGCCCCATACTACATAGTCTATGAGAGGAACTTGCTTGAAGAGGATTCATAGATATCCTTGGCATCATGAAGACTTGGAATAATCTGCCCCATATCAACAGATTCTTGGAGAGATTTGTCGAATCTCGACGTAACTGCCCCAGATTGACTGTACTTGTCACATTTGATTGGTCAACAGAGTCTTCAATCTTTGCCCCATATGAGTAATCAGACTTGTAAAAGCATTATATTGGGAAAACAACATGCCCCTGGCAATGTTTTAGATTTCTACGGATGATCAGATGTAAGCTTCCTGATTGTCAAACAAGTATTTACAAGCATAAAAATGTTTATCTTGAGAATGATAATCAAAATGCAATAATTATGTAAGTCTTGAAGTTTTATTGAAAGGATGTCACAAAACCTTGCGAATGAATCACTGGTTAAGGAATGACATTGATTTTTGTAAGCATATGATACCAACACAAGTTTTCAGCATAACCTATAGGAGTCAGGAACGCTTTCTTGTTTTAAGTATGCTTTCAAAATAAATCCTGCTTCAATTAGGACTTTTGTGGGTTGTATCGTGGCCTAGTTCACGGTTTTTTAGAAAAAAGAGATTTTTAGGCTCAAAGTTTATTTAACCCACCCCAACTTCGTGATGTTCTCCAGTCCTATATTCAGTTAACTCAACATGAGTGTTCATCTCTCAAAAGGATTTTATGCTATTAAGGATCCAATGAAGCTTTCTTGGAATAGTAGTCACCCTTCTTGTCTTCGTATTTGCATTCACACAGATTTGTTCTTTGCTGAGGACTTTTGTTTTGTAGTCCTTTCTTTTCATTTTCACTTTCCTTTTACTTTCCCTAACTTTTGCCTGGACTGATTCTTTTGAATTGGTCGTCCAGCGGGATGCTCTAACTTTTGCCTAAGTCACTTGTTTTCAAGTTTTTGACTTAGCGAGCTTTCTTCTTTTTTTCTCTTTTTTTTTTTTTTTTTTTTTTTTTAATTTTTTATTCTCTTTTTTTTCTTTTTATTCTTTTGATTTGAACAAATCGTGTGACGTTGACTTTGTCTTAACTTCTTGAGAGGGTTGTGACTGCCTCATTCCTTGGTGGATGAAGGATAACCATTGTGGTTTCACATTTTCATGCCTTTTGATACGCGATGGATAACCATTGTGGTTTCACATAATCCAACCTTTGATGTGGATATGACGTGATTTACTTTTGGATGCACATTCCCTTTTTTGGAAAGACGAATACTTGGTCAAATTAACTGAAGACTACCCTGCCCCAGGTTAAATATTAGGGTTTTTCCGTTTAGAAAAGAAACTCCTACTTCAAGGCTCAAAGGGGTTATCAAGGGATTATCTTCCTTATATCTCCGGTGTTTGGGAATTTGAAACAATGCCTGTACATCATCAGCAGGGTTTTATTCAAAAGCATACAACCAGAAATTTTGCGTTTTCATATCATCATCCTCCCTCCAATCTTTGCATTAGCAAGAGTTTGGCAAAAGCAATTGGTATCATAATGCATAAAAACAAATAAACATGAGTGAAACAAATGGATTACTTCAAGACAAACATATCCATTGTATTAAGATTAACATTCAAAAGCAAACAAGTTTCTACATGCAAACAATGCATTGAAAAAACAAGAAATATTACAAATGAAAATCAGTAAGAATTCTAAAAACTGAGAAAACTCTCTCCACCAGGACATATGCTAAAAGAAACAACTTTCGAACTTCAGGCTACCATCAATAGTAATTCAATCATGCTTTGGCAAAGGATTGGCTTGAACATCAGAACCAACATCTCGGAAAGTCAAAATACCAGCATGGATTAATCTTTGAACTTCAATCTTGAGAGGCCAACAATCCTCTAAGCCATGTCCATGAGCATTCTGATGAAAAGCACAAGTGGCGTCAGCTTTGTACCACCAAGGGAGTTTCTCCGGAACAGGAGGCGGTGACCTTATCTGAACCAAATTCTTACGAACCAAAGCAGGGTACAATTCTGTGTAAGTCATGGGGATGGGATCAAAATTCCCCTTTTGAGATTGATTTTGCTCGTTCGGTGGAGGAGCTCGTTGACGAGTACTCTGCTGATAATCTGGAATTGCATGAACTGAATTAGATACAGGAATGACATAGGAAACATGGTGATGTTGATGATGATCGTTTCCTCCCTTGATTCTCTTCTTTGAAAAGTCATTACCAAACTTTTTCACACTACCAGTTGAGTTACCTTCTTCAAGCAAACATTCCTTTCGGACATCCTTTTCTAGAAGCGCTTTCATATCCACCTCTCCATGGGAGTCAGTAGGTGTACAGACTATTATCCCCTTAGGAAAGGATGAGTTCAAAGTTTCAAGAAAGACCTTTGCCATCCTTTCTTCCATCATAGGAGGATTGACTTGGGAAGCAACTAGAGCCTCAACCAGAGCAGTCAGATGCTCCATACCAGCCTTTAGAGTAATCACCTCTTCACGGAGTTCACGAATCTCTTGCTTGATGCTTTCCATTTCTTCTTAGCACGAGTGTTGTACTGATGATACCATAAGAAAGGAAATAAGGCTCTGGAAAAACTTCTTTAGAAAGCAGGACCAAATGTAGAATGATGCATGCAATGCCAATGATTTGTTTTAATTTTTAAGTTTCAAGGAACTTAAGATATTAACTTGTAAACACTCAAACATTGGACTAAAGCTTCGATTAAGTTATCATCAAAATCAATCATCCATTTTGGTGGATTAGAATTTTCACCCCATCAACACCCAAGATCCATTGAGTTTGATGAAACTTATGATGTTTACAAGGAAAGACCTCTAAGTTCCTTGAAAACCAAAAGAAAAAGAGTTTTCATGGATGCATGAATGCATGGTTTATACATCAACCACAATCAAGAGCACATCAAGTCACACAAAATCACACAAGCAAGGTTCAAAAGTCCGACGTCACAAGCATGGAGTCATAGGTTAAGAACCACCCACAAAGGTATGTACTAGGGAATTTTGTACCTGCCGATCGGGTTCTACAAAGGTTCCCAGAGTTTTCAATCTTCTATCGGATACTACTGGCACGCACAATTGCTCATGGGCGCCAATAATATGCCTAAAAAGACCTCGTCTGAGCGTAGCATCGCATGACAACAAGCTCAAATTGGTACTTGACCTTGTTTCTGCGCTACATCCTAAAAAGGCTTAGATGGGTTAAAAAGGTTCTAGGCCATTCAGCTTCTACGAACACTCACTATTGAAAGTAATAGCGTTCCTACGATAGCTCGTAACAACATCTACTACCTTCCATGAGGCCTCCACTGATTGGGGTTCCACCATATGATGCTCATGTTAAGGATCGCTCCTGACATGCAACTATTGGTCATACCACCTCCTATCTCAAGTTACTCACCAAAGTCCGGGTTAGGACTTTGTCTCATCACAGAGGAACCACCGAGCACCAAAAAGAGAAAAAAAAACAAACAAAGCACATATCAATAATACAAATAAAAAAAACACACAGATAAACAAAAATAGGCTTAACACACTTAAAATATATCCCCAGTGAAGTCGCCATTTTTCTGTAGCGGGGAAAATCTGAGATCAAAGCCATAAATTGACTCGACTCAATATTTCAGTGAAAGTCGCCACCGCGCTTTATTGTTTCCAAAGGAAATGGGAAAAGAACGAAAAAAAACCCAAAGTTTGTTTTTAAAACAAAAAGAGATCTTAGGAACGGGTGTTGATTATACAAGGGGAAGGTTTTAAGCACCCCTCATATCTGTGGTACTCCATAGGAACCTTTTTGAAAATCTGTGTTTATAAAAAGATGTTGTGTGCGAAAAGAAAAGGGTTTGTTTGATTTTTAAAATAAGCTCGGCAAGACATTATATCTTGTGCCTACATACCTCCTCGGTGCAATGGAGAAGTCAGAGCTAATGTAGTTCCGCTTTTAAAAGGGAAAAAAAACGTTTTAAAAGGAATAAGCACATTTACCATCGTCGGGGCGAATACTCAGCCATTGATTTTAAACATGAGAACGAACGAATTCTTTGCGTCACTAATGAGAGAAGGGCGCCAACTCGGATAAAAATCGACAAGTATGCCACTAGCTCTCTCACGTGGAAAAGATTTCGTCGTGTCAATCAATATTAAAATCGTGGGGCATCGCAACTAATGACAATGATTAATTGTGCTTACTTTTTGAAAGAAAATGCCAACAGAGGCTAAATATAGTTTTTAAAGAAGATTTTAAAAAGGATTTCAAACATAAGAAGTTTTTTTAGAAAAAGAGAGGAGACTTTGAAAATTTAAGTAGTGGGAGGAGATGAAGAGGCTATCCTAGTGCGAGAAAATAAAAGTTTAGGGAAAAAACGATCTGACCAAAATAAGAAGTCGACACTTGACACATTGAGTCAAGGAAGAATTCCCATCCTTTGGACTACCCACACAAAACCAAAATTACCACTTAGGGACCAAAATGAACTTGCAAATCTTCGAAGAATCACATAAGTTTCTGACAGAAATCGGACAGAGTAACGGTTGCAAATGGGCGAAATCCTTATCTTAGTGCTTTGGAATTAACCTTCAAAGACTTTTCGAGGAGATACCTACACACATCACAACAGCAATCCAACCAGACAAAATAACAAGCAAGATAACAGTCAAATAATGATACACAGTCCATTGGTCCTTAAGTGTTTTTTAGGTTTCATCTTGTTTATTAATGTTTTAGCATGAAAGTAAAGTATAGTCAAAGTGGACAAAAGAAAAATAGCGGAGAATAAATATGACGTCCAAATGGACAAAATAAAAATAGCAGAAAGTAAATATGATGATATGATGAGTATAAGAGCGGTAAATATAAAGGACAATATAATAAAAATGCGGAAATTAAAATTAGTCGTTAGTTGTTAAAGATAACCATCTTGAAACTTGTCAAGTATGTTATCAAAGTTAGTAAATAAAGATTAATAATGGAGGAAGGATGAATTCGGATTTAAATCAACCACATACGACTTCCTCTCATTTTTAATCTTTTATCGACTCGGGACAAAGAAAAAAAAAGAAGGATAGATGAAGAAAAAGAGCAAAAAAAACATAATAAACTAATAATAAAAAAAAACACAAGGTGTAAAATAATAAGACATATTTTTGTGAATTTTTTCATAATTTTTAGACTAAAAACAGAATTAATATAAAATTTCTAAAGTTAGAAACTAATTAAAAAAAAAGAGTAAATCTCAGCCATCTGATCTAGTCAACTTCAACACAGTATTGACATCGGAAGGTCAAGATCAGAAGTACATGATTAGTACAGTAGGTAAAATATAGAGAATCAACAAATTGTATCATCTTCTCAGGTGAAGACAAGTGGCTCCGATGGCCACTTGTCCACCATACAGCGAAGCGCGAATCACAAGAAGAGGAAGAAAGGAATAATAAAAAAAACACTTCTTCAAAGTACCTAACGGTACTATCACTTTCCATAAAGAAGAAAAAAAGATTAAAGTAAAACAAAGACAAAAATGAATATTAAAGGTGATTAATGCTAGATTTTTGAAAGCAACATATTTCTCATCCTTTAAAATTTCTTCACGTGAAGAAATAAAAATCATCACCTCCAACATTAATTTGGTCCACTTTTTATTTTTTCAAAATAAAGTCTCTCTCTCATAATATCTCATTACTCCTCTCATCTTGCTTCAAACAAAACAAGTAGTAAAAACTTAAAAAAGCAGAAAATCAAAACAGTGGAGAGAAAATGAATACGCGGCGGTGGTGATGAACTCACGGCGGCTCAGCCAAGGCTTCACGGCGGCCGGAAGGAAAAAAAACCAGAAACGTGAAATAATTGCATCGTTCAACTCGGTTTTTCTTCCTCGTTACCAATATCAGGTTAGTTCTTACAAAAAGTTAAACAAAATTAGTAGATCTACAAAGAAGTTTGAAATCAATAAATTCAAAATGTAGCACTATCAGTGCAAGAGTCACGAAAATAAAGAGGAATCGGGTTCAGAAGATGGAGAACAACCTTTTAGTGTCAAGAACTTAAAGAACGACGGAGGTTATGGATTCCGGTGTGGTGGTTTTGTGTTTCCGGCGGTGGTTTTGTGTTTCCGATGGTGGTTTCCGGTCAGGTGAGTTTTAGAATTCCGGCGAGGATTTATAAGCTCAGGTGATTTTGTGATTTTGTTCTGATTTGTCAGTCTCAAAAAGAGGTCCCTTGTGTCAGTGTGAGTCAATGCTTTTATAGTGTAGAATTTAGGGTTTGCAATGAATAACGTGGGCTGAGAAAAATCTGAGTTTGTGTTGAGGTCAGGTTCAAACAAAATGTCAATTTCTTCTTGTGGCATCCCAAATCCGAAAATGCTATCCATTCAGTCCAACAATTCACATTCTTTTTGTTTGCAATGTTTTTGCAGTTGATTGAAAAGAACCTTGGGCCTGGATTTAACTTTGAACTTGAATTACTTGTTGGTGTGAATGAAAATTTACCACAGTAACTTCACTTTGTACCATTATTTTCTTGAATGCTTGTGTATGATTTTGATTGCATCTTAAATTCTCTTCTTCTTTGCATATGATGAGCACCATTGACATGAAGATGGAGAGAAAAGCCTTGGAGGGACTATGGTGAACTCGAAGCCCAAACATGAAGTTTGAAAGAAAATGGTGGACTTATGAAGTGACTTCAATCTTGATCACACAAAACTTTGAATTCTTGTAAAATAAAATGTAGAAATTTGAATTCTTGCAACCATAATGATGAAATCTTGGATTGTCATGAATTAGATCTTTGTATGAAATAAAGACTTTTGCTTTGAATTTTGTAATCTTTGATGTATCGTTGGCTTGAAACTTTAGGAATTTAATTCCTCTTGAATGAATGTACCTTTAAAGTTCATGTAAAACAAATCTTGGATCATGAGTGCTAATTTTGCATTTTGAATTCCTTGAATGGTAAATGCCTTTGAATTTTCAACTTGGAATTATGTGTTAAACAATGAAGAATATTTTTAAGTTCCAAGTAATTCCATATGAATTTGAACTCCAAACAATCATGCTTGCACTCTTAGTCTTGAATCAAATTCTAGAACAAAATAAATGTCCAAAAACTCAATATCATTTGATTGATCATGAACACTCTTGAACCAACTTTTAGCCACTTGACAAGCACCACCACAATGAGAAAATCTTGATTCAAACCTCTGAACCTTGATTAGAAACATCATCTGAACTTTTTGGTCTTCAAACCTTATTTGATAAAGAAACAAAAAATAATAAAAAAAAAAAAAAAAAAACATATTTTTTTGAGTTTTGATTAATGGTTAGTAAAATATAAAGACTATAAATAATAAAGAACGAACAAATAGGTGCTTGGTGATTCCCCTGAAGGTGAGCTAGAAAAGAAACAGGCACTAGAGAACCTCATAAATGATCTTGATGTGATTTAAGCAGAGCCTGAGATGCGGGATCTTAGGGTCAAAAATTGGGGTATGACAACTTCCATCGAAGAGCACAACATAAATACCACCGCTCCATCATTGACAGCCAAATTCATCTGTTTGACCGACATAGTCAAATCCTCAACACAGACCTCTTCAGGAAAGATAACCGTCTTCGTAAAACAATTGATATGAACTCGATTAAATTGCAACCAATTCATCCCCAAAATGACGTCAAGTTGTTCAAGAGGAAGGCAAACTAAGTCCATTCCAAACTTCCTACCAAATATGTCAACATGACAGTTCAAACAAGCAGAAGAAGTAGTTACTGAACCCGACACAGGAGTGGTAATAATCATACTTCCATGAATAACAGATATTTCTAATCCCAATCTTTTAGCACAATCCAATGAAATGAACGAATGAGTCGCTCCAGTATCAATAATGGAAACTAAAGATATATCATGGATAAAACACATACCTTTAATCAAACGATCTTCTGGAGTAGTCTCTGACCTAGACAAAGCAAAGACCTGTCCACCAGCCTGATTCTTCTTTGGTTTAGTGCAGTGTGGACTATTGTGACCCTCTTCACCGCAATTGTAGCAAGGTACGATCTTCATCCTACAATCAGAAGCAAGATGACCCGACTTACCACACTTGAAACATTTCTTCTCTCCACTCTTGCACTCATTCCTTCTATGCCCAGTCTCACCATAGTTGTAGCACCTAACGGGAGCACCAGAATCTCCCCCACTAGGCCTCGTCCAATCCCTATCTCTAGGATTTCCTCTACCATATGGCTTACCTCTATCCATAGGCTTCTTACCTTTCTTGTCAACCAACTTACGAGAGTGAGATGACTTCATCTTAAGGTTATCCTCTTCGAAGATCTTACTACAGTCCACCAAATTGACAAATCACCGAATTCTCTGGTACCTGATTCCTTGCTCGATCTCATCACGAAGACCATTCTCAAACTTGATGCACTTTGAGAATTCACTAGGCTCATCGTTGTTGTAGTGAACATAGTACTTCGCCAACTCAACAAATTTCGAAGCATACTCTGGTACCGTCATATTACCCTGAGTCAGCTCCAAAAGTTCAATCTCTTTCCTGCCTCGAACGTCCTCCGAAAAATACCTCCTCATAAACTCTCTCTTAAACACAGCCCAGGAAATAGCTACACCATCAGCATCTAGTTCAGCCCTAGTAGCCATCCACCAGTCATCAGCCTCTTCGGACAACATATGAGTGCCATATCTCACTTTCAGGTTCTCAGCACAATCGATGACTCTGAAAATCCTCTCGATCTCCTTAATCCAATTTGGAGCACCTTCAGGATCATGCGTGCCCTTGAGCAATGGAGGATTGTTCCTCTGAAAACTGTTCAGCTGCCTGTCAGCACCAATACCAGCTCCATTGGCATTCCCTCCCAGCACACCAGCAATCATGCCCAGAGCCTCAGAATTTGCATCGTCGTTTCTTCCACCTCTTCCGGCCATTGTTCTGCTAAATATAAAACAATATTCATTAGAACAAGAAGTATCGATAGTGTCAACCTCACACTAATCGCATACGAGGGATTAACTGACACGAGACTCTAACTCAAACGATCGACTATGCTCTGATACCACTATTGTAACACCCTTCTAAACCCCGCGGAAATTTAAATAAATATATCAGAGTAAAAACATATGCACAAGGGTGCCACAATTATTTAAAATAAATAAACCAATCATGGTCAAGTCATGCTGCATTAGGAAACGGTTCACCAAAACATAATTGTGTTTATCATAGCGGAATGAGGAACATCATCAAATACAACTAAATGGAAACACAATTCATCACCAATAAAGTAGAGTAATCTCATAAAAACTCTAAAAACTATCGTTCCCCAGTGTTAAAGATAAGAGCATGACCGACACGACCCAACATAAATGGATAAACTCTACGAGTCATCCTCACCAAGTACTAATGCCGCTACTCCTCAATCTGAAAATGACAACATGTAAGGGTGAGTCTCATGAATACTTGAAATGAAGCATTTTCATGAAGAACATGAAGAACAAAGTCCAAAATTCTTACAAATCTGTGGGAATCTCTCAAGTACAGCCATTTTAACTTGTTCAAGAGGCCATAATCAGAAGATTACACATTATTTTGAGCTATGGACCAAGTGTTTTATGCATTGTCCAAGTTTCATGCCATTTATGAACTAAAGTCACCACTTCCACTTTGAAAAAGCTATCTTTATGCACAAAGTCAACACATTGAGCCTCTGCATTGTTTCTTCTGTACCAAAATTAATTCAAATCAAACAAGAAAGCCTCTAAGATGATATCAAAGTCCTTACAAGTATGCTTAAAGTTTGTACCATCCATTGAAACTATAACTTTCTCATTTCTTCACAAAGAAGCAAGATGGTACAAGATCACATGTGAGCTTCAAACTTATGAATTTTTTCCCTCCACAAACCCTAATTCTTTCCTATAAATAGAGGGTATCACTGCCTTGATCAATTACACTAAAATTCTCCAAGTCACTACCTCACTTTAGATTCTCATTTTCCAAACTTTGCACTTTTATAGTGATTCTGAGTTCTAGCAATTATGGGTGTCAACCAACACTTTAGACAACTTCTAAATACCATTTGGAAGCTCTCTATACCTTCCATAACCCCTAAAACTCCCCTAACCAAAATTCACCATTTTCACTCCATTAAAGCTTCATTCAAGCTCATAACCTACCAGAATCAAAACCAAACACTTTTTAAACAAATCAACCATTCAAATAGCTTCTATTTATCATATAGGAACTATCCATAACCATCAGAGCATGACCAACACGACCCAACATAAACAGATAAACTCTACGAGTCATCCTCACCAAGTACTAATGCCGCTACTCCTCAATCTGAAAATGACAACATGTAAGGGTGAGTCTCATTCTCAATTAGTAAATATTATGCAATTCATAAGCAACAAGCATCATAATATACCGTTCACCCAATTATACATATTCAGATTCACATCTATTATTCATTAATTCACACAATAATAGATTACAACACATAACACAGAAATCCATACAATCATGTTATGACAAAATGCATATGACACAACTGACAATATGCATGTGGTACCAATAAACCGTGGAATCAATCTACCTAACCGATCTACGCCTCATCGAGATACGGCCCACCGACACAATTTCCGCACAATGGGAAATATGTCCACCAACGATCCAAACCTCACCGGGATCCATCATCAAATGCATATGAATGAATGAAACACACATAACATACTTAAAAACATCACCGAATCACGATGAACAACTCATCTCAACACCACATCACCGAATAAGTATGTACATGTTTTTAACATCATTCAAATAGTCATGCATTCATCACAATCATAACAATAATCACAACCAATTTATCATCACATCAATTACTTTGTCACACCTATCTCA
The DNA here is from genome assembly GCF_029867415.1 of Vicia villosa. Taxonomy (NCBI): domain Eukaryota; kingdom Viridiplantae; phylum Streptophyta; class Magnoliopsida; order Fabales; family Fabaceae; genus Vicia; species Vicia villosa. Next base: position 200,089,520 of record NC_081180.1, on the reverse strand, counting down.
TATGCACACAATGTTCAATTCTCATCAAGTAAATAAATCGGGTTTTAAAGAAATAAAGTCGGCCACTGCCCATATTCATCATTCATCATATAAAACATTTAATTACTTGCACAACCCCCAAAACGACACTAAGAAATGTTAAACGGATCAAAAGATACGTTATTTTAAAGTTTGGAAAAATTCTCGCACAGCAAGGTTCGCTCAGCGACGCAAGGCAGGTCGGGTCCTCTGCTCAGCGGACCCCCCTCCGCTCAGCGGACCTGCGATTTTACCAATTCTCAGGTCAGCGACAGACTTGGGATTTCACACCCTTTTCACCCAAAAACGATTCCAGACATCATATACAGGCATACGATTATCATATATTCAATCATACACCACAAAACATCATTTAAACTCATTATTAACCAAATGGTTCACACAATTTTCTTCAATTCAATCCAAATTATAACACCCTAACCTAACAATCCCAATGTCCAATTGAACCAAACCATACATCAATCTACCTATTACTTAAAACCACATAAGATATACTAAAAGGAAGAGTCCCCCCTTACCTCGATGAATTTCGTGAATGCTCTCCTTCCGGTTTCACGTTCTTGCCTCTTTCTCTTCTCTTGCCCTTTTCACGTGTTCTTCCTCTTTCTCTTCTCTTGGTTCTTTTCTTATTTTATGAAAAATAAAATAAAATGAACACCACTTAGTAAAAAGTCCTAACCAAATAGCACCCATCTTTTACTAACATCACACCATAAGCCCAATAGCTCTTATTCCATCATTTCTAATTAAATCCAAATAAAATACTAAAATTCCAATTATTTAATTTAAATCCAAATTAAATTAATAAACTGAAATTATGGGGTGTTACAACTCTCTCCCACTAAAAGAGTTTTCTTCCTCGAAAACATACCTTAGACGAAAAGTTCCGGGTAAGAGTCCTTCATCTGGCTCTCTAACTCCCATGTAACATTTCCACCGGCTGGTCCTCCCTATACCACTTTCACCGTTGTTATATCTTTACCTTGCAACTGCTTCACTTTACGATCCTCAATCCTCATAGGTAATGTCTCTACAGTCAGATTATCTCGCACCTGTATATCGTCTACCTGAATCTCATAAGACGGATCCGCAATGTATTTCCTCAACTGGGATACATGGAATACATCATGCAAATTAGCGAGTGCAGGCGGTAAAGCAATATGATAAGCAACCTTCCCAATCTTCTTAGTAATCTGAAATGGACCAATAAAACATGGAGTTAACTTCTTCGACTTCAGGGCTCTCCCAATGCCAGCCATCAGAGTAACTCGCATGAAAACATGATCTCCCACCTTAAATTCAATATCCTTCCTTCTTTTTTCATGGTAACTTTTCCGACGACTCTGAGAAGCTCTCATCTTCTCCTGAATCATCTTGATCTTTTCTGTAGTTTGTTGCACAATCTCCGGTCCAACCACCGCACTTTCTCCAAATTCGTACCAACACAACGGCGTTCTACATCTCCTACCATACAATGCTTCAAACGGAGCCATACCAATACTCGAATGATAACTATTGTTGTTGGTAAATTCAATCAAAGGTAAATAACTATCCCAAGCACCACCTTTTTCCAATACACAAGCTCGCAACAAGTCCTCTAACGATTGAATCGTTCTCTCCGTCTGACCATCTGTCTGCGGATGATAAGCAGAACTCAACCTCAACTTAGTACCTAAGGCTTCTTGCAATCTTGTCCAGAACTTAGAAGTAAACCTCGTATCTCTATCTGACACAATACTAGCCGGAACACCATGCAAACTCACTATCTTCTCAACATACAACTGAGCCAACTTCTCCATCGGATAATCCATTCTTATTGGTTTAAAGTGAGCAGATTTCGTTAACCGGTCTACAATAACCCAGATAGAATCACAATTCTTGCTCGTTCTAGGTAAACCAGATACAAAGTCCAAAGAAATTCCATCCCACTTCCAATCCGGAACAAACAACGGTTCCATCAATCCAGATGGTTTCTGATGCTCAATTTTTGACTTCTGACAAATTAAGCAAGCATAAACAAACTCAGCAATTTCCTTCTTCATTCCAGGCCACCAAAACAACTTCAAATCATGATACATCTTGGTAGCACCAGGATGAATACTCAATCCACTTCGGTGTCCTTATTCTAGAATACTCTTTCTGATTTCAGCAACATCGGGTACACAAACTCGGTCTCCAAAGCTCATAACGCCATTCTCGTTAATTCGGAATTCACCTCCTCGACCTTGGTTAATCAATGTCAACTTATCTACCAATCCAACGTCATATTTCTGTCCGTTTCTAATTTCCTCAAGAATACTATTAGTCAACTTCAACATCCCCAACTTAACACTGTTAGAAGTACTTTCGCATACTAAACTCAAATCTCGAAATTGCTCAATTAAATCCAATTCTCGCAGCATTAGCATAGACATATGCAATGACTTCCTACTTAATGCATTAGCAACAACATGTGCTTTACCAGGATGGTAATTCAAACCGAAATCATAGTCCTTCATAAATTCTAACCATCTTCTCTGCCTCATGTTAAGCTCTTTCTGATCGAAGAGATACTTCAGACTCTTATGATCGCTGAATACCTCAAATCAAGAACCATAGAGATAATGTGTCCACAACTTCAACACAAACACCACAACCGACAATTCCAAATCATGAGTCAGATAATTCCTTTCATAAATTTTCAACTGTCTTGAAGCATAGGCCACTACCTGCTTATCTTGCATCAACACACCACCTAAACCCATTAGTGAAGCATCACAGTACACATTGAAAGACTTCGCTGGATTAGGCAAAATTAAGATCGGAGCACTCGTCAATCTTTTCTTCAATTCTTGAAAACCTTTTTCACATTCAGAATCCCATACAAATACTTGTCCTTTCCTCGTTATCTTAGTCATTGGCAACGCCAACTTCGAAAATCCTTCAATGAACTTTCTATAGTAACCTGCCAGACCAAGAAAACTACGAATCTCTGAAGCATTCTTCGGCGTCTCCCACTGAGATACCGCCTCCACCTTCGTTGGATCTACCGCAATACCATTCTTCGAAATTACATGGCCAAGAAAACTTACTTCCTCCAACCAAAATTCACATTTGGAAAATTTCGCATACAGCTTCTTCTCCTTCAATAACTCCAATACCACTCTTAAATGATTTACATGATCTTCATCACTCTTCGAGTAAATTAGAATGTCATCAATGAACACTACCACGAACTTTTCAAGATACGGGTGAAATATCCTGTTCATATACTCCATGAAAACACCAGGTGCATTAGTAACACCAAATGGCATAACAGAATATTCATAATGTCCATACCTCATTCGGAATGCCGTCTTCTGAATATCTTCCGCCTTCACACGAATTTGGTGATATTCAGACCTCAGATCAATCTTGATAACCACACAAGCCCCAACCAGCTGATCCATCAAATCATCAATCCTCAGCAAAGGGTATCTTTTATTGATTGTCACCTTGTTCAATTGTCTATAATCAACACATAGTCTCATTGAACCTTCTTTCTTCTTAACCAATAGTACCGGCGCACCCCACGGTGACCCACTAGGACGAATAAACTTCTTTTCCAACAATTCCTCTAACTGTTTCTTCAGTTCAGCCATTTCCGACGCCGACATGCGATACGGTGCCATCGACACAGGACTAGTTCCAGGAATCAATTCTATAGCGAACTCCACTTCTCTTTCCGGTGGCAACTCACTAACATCTTCTAGAAATACTTCAGGATACTTATTCACTACTCGTAGCTCATCAGTTTTAGCTTCCCTATTCACTTCCATCGAAGAGCACAACATAAATACCACCGCTCCATCATTGACAGCCAAATTCATCTGTTTGACCGACATAGTCAAATCCTCAACACAGACCTCTTCAGGAAAGATAACCGTCTTCGTAAAACAATTGATATGAACTCGATTAAATTGCAACCAATTCATCCCCAAAATGACGTCAAGTTGTTCAAGAGGAAGGCAAACTAAGTCCATTCCAAACTTCCTACCAAATATGTCAACATGACAGTTCAAACAAGCAGAAGAAGTAGTTACTGAACCCGACACAGGAGTGGTAATAATCATACTTCCATGAATAACAGATATTTCTAATCCCAATCTTTTAGCACAATCCAATGAAATGAACGAATGAGTCGCTCCAGTATCAATAATGGAAACTAAAGATATATCATGGATAAAACACATACCTTTAATCAAACGATCTTCTGGAGTAGTCTCTGACCTAGACAAAGCAAAGACCTGTCCACCAGCCTGATTCTTCTTTGGTTTAGTGCAGTGTGGACTATTGTGACCCTCTTCACCGCAATTGTAGCAAGGTACGATCTTCATCCTACAATCAGAAGCAAGATGACCCGACTTACCACACTTGAAACATTTCTTCTCTCCACTCTTGCACTCATTCCTTCTATGCCCAGTCTCACCACAGTTGTAGCACCTAACGGGAGCACCAGAATCTCCCCCACTAGGCCTCGTCCAATCCCTATCTCTAGGATTTCCTCTACCATATGGCTTACCTCTATCCATAGGCTTCTTACCTTTCTTGTCAACCAACTTACGAGAGTGAGATGACTTCAGCTTAAGGTTATCCTCTTCGAAGATCTTACTACAGTCCACCAAATTGACAAATCACCGAATTCTCTGGTACCTGATTCCTTGCTCGATCTCATCACGAAGACCATTCTCAAACTTGATGCACTTTGATAATTCACTAGGCTCATCGTTGTTGTAGTGAACATAGTACTTCGCCAACTCAACAAATTTCGAAGCATACTCTGGTACCGTCATATTACCCTGAGTCAGCTCCAAAAGTTCAATCTCTTTCCTGCCTCGAACGTCCTCCGGAAAATACCTCCTCATAAACTCTCTCTTAAACACAGCCCAGGAAATAGCTACACCATCAGCATCTAGTTCAGCCCTAGTAGCCATCCACCAGTCATCAGCCTCTTCGGACAACATATGAGTGCCATATCTCACTTTCAGGTTCTCAGCACAATCGATGACTCTGAAAATCCTCTCGATCTCCTTAATCCAATTTGGAGCACCTTCAGGATCATGCGTGCCCTTGAACAATGGAGGATTGTTCCTCTGAAAACTGTTCAGCTGCCTGTCAGCACTAATACCAGCTCCATTGGCATTCCCTCCCAGCACACCAACAATCATGCCCAGAGCCTCAGAATTTGCATCGTCATTTCTTCCACCTCTTCCGGCCATTGTTCTGCTAAATATAAAACAATATTCATTAGAACAAGAAGTATCGATAGTGTCAACCTCACACTAATCGCATACGAGGGATTAACTGACACGAGACTCTAACTCAAACGATCGACTATGCTCTGATACCACTATTGTAACACCCTTCTAAACCCCACGGAAATTTAAATAAATATATCAGAGTAAAAACATATGCACAAGGGTGCCACAATTATTTAAAATAAATAAACCAATCATGGTCAAGTCATGCTGCATTAGGAAACGGTTCACCAAAACATAATTGTGTTTATCATAGCGGAATGAGGAACATCATCAAATACAACTAAATGGAAACACAATTCATCACCAATAAAGTAGAGTAATCTCATAAAAACTCTAAAAACTATCGTTCCCCAGTGTTAAAGATAAGAGCATGACCGACACGACCCAACATAAATGGATAAACTCTACGAGTCATCCTCACCAAGTACTAATGCCGCTACTCCTCAATCTGAAAATGACAACATGTAAGGGTGAGTCTCATGAATACTTGAAATGAAGCATTTTCATGAAGAACATGAAGAACAAAGTCCAAAATTCTTACAAATCTGTGGGAATCTCTCAAGTACAGCCATTTTAACTTGTTTAAGAGGCCATAATCAGAAGATTACACGTTATTTTGAGCTATGGACCAAGTGTTTTATGCATTGTCCAAGTTTCATGCCATTTATGAACTAAAGTCACCACTTCCACTTTGAAAAAACTATCTTTATGCACAAAGTCAACACATTGAGCCTCTACATTGTTTCTTCTGTACCAAAATTAATTCAAATCAAACAAGAAAGCCTCTAAGATGATATCAAAGTCCTTACAAGTATGCTTAAAGTTTGTACCATCCATTGAAACTATAACTTTCTCATTTCTTCACAAAGAAGCAAGATGGTACAAGATCACATGTGAGCTTCAAACTTATGAATTTTTTCCCTCCACAAACCCTAATTAATTCCTATAAATAGAGGGTATCACTGCCTTGATCAATTACACTAAAATTCTCCAAGTCACTACCTCACTTTAGATTCTCATTTTCCAAACTTTGCACTTTTATAGTGATTCTGAGTTCTAGCAATTATGGGTGTCAACCAACACTTTAGACAACTTCTAAATACCATTTGGAAGCTCTCTATACCTTCCATAACCCCTAAAACTCCCCTAACCAAAATTCACCATTTTCACTCCATTAAAGCTTCATTCAAGCTCATAACCTACCAGAATCAAAACCAAACACTTTTGAAACAAATCAACCATTCAAATAGCTTCTATTTATCATATAGGAACTATCCATAACCATCAAACACCTACCAAAGGCCTTGAACCAGGAATCACCTTTCAAAAACTCCATTAAAGCACCTTTTGAACCAAAGTTGTCATTTTGCATTTGGCTCGTGCTTTTCTTGGCCTTTCACTTCAGATACCTTCTATATCATATATAGAAGCTATCCAGGTTCCTGAACAAGTTCTGTAACAACTAGAACATTGATTTCTAACCATAACTTTTTCCATTTGTAGGTGGTATCGAGTTTGTAGTTGCAGGGGTGATCAAAGCATTGTGAGCATTCCAAAAGCTTCCTTGAAGGTTCCTAAAGGTGTCCAAATACTTGAAGCATTCCCATGTCCTCTCAAACACTTTGCTCGACCTCATTTTCAGAGGTATGTAACTCAACTTTGAGCTTCCTTAAATGGAGCTCAATTCATGCAGTTCTTGATACCAAAATGTTCTATTTTATATGTGGAATGATAGCCCTAAGGTTCGGAACATTGATTGTTTGAATTAAGAGTTTAATTTAAAATTTTGTTTTCAGGGTTCATCACTGAATCTCAAAAATTCTCATGATTGATTTTGTTTTAGTTATTGATAATTACATGGTTGAGTTCATGTTCAAAAATGGATCAGATTGCACTTTTATTTTGTTGAATTTGGTTGAGATTCATGAAAGTTTGAATTTGGTCCCTGGTTGTGTTCTTTGATGTTCACGCGAAGAAGATGAAGTTGCTGGGAAATTCAAATTTCCATTTAGCGCGCATTTTTAAAATATATTGTTTTGAAGTGATTTGCTTATGACTACATCGTACAGAGCTCACTTGGTTACACACTTTCCTCTTAAAGCGCCTATGACCCTCAGGTTTGGGGTTCGAATCCCCCTCGTTCTAGACCTTTTTATTTCTTTTATTTTTCATGTTTTGCTACTTGCCTTGATATTTTATCAAATGAATGGGCCTTATGATCAGCTTGTAGTTGTAACACCCTTCTAATACCCCGCATAAATAATAAATAATAATCAGAGTAAACATGAAAAGGGCATTACAACTTCCAAATAATTTAACAATAATACTCATGTCATGCCATAAAAGAGAACGTCAATCGAATTTATTCAGATCATCATGTTTAACACAGCGGAATTATCTTTAACATCTGAATAACAAACAGCCAAGTCACAGACTTAAGGCGTTAACATAAAATCCATCCAAAAACAAAAGTTTAACAAGTAACTCTAAACGACGCCCCCAGTGTTACACGACCAGAGCATGACACGGACCCAACTGACTCTAACGAACTACTTGACGAGCTAATCCTCACCAAGTACGAGAGCTACTCCTTAATCTGAAAAATAACAACAGTAAGGGTGAGTCTCATTCACATTTAACTAATGTTATAAGATATAGATAATAAAATATCACTTCACATGCAATTCACCCAATTACAGTTATGATCAGATTCAAAACATACAATCAGTAAGCAACCAACCAATTAACACATATTATAACATTGGACAATCTTCCATTCATGTTATAACATCAAAACAGTCTAATGCAATGCAACTACATGCATGTGGTACCAAAATCTGGGATAACCCAACTCACCGACCCACCATCGTCAAGGATACGGCAACACCCACTCACTAATTCCACACAATGGGAATTAGCTACTACTGATCCACCATCTTCAAGGACCAGCCACAAATGATTATGAATGCATGCATCAACCATAACATGCTCATCACCCACATACATCAATTAATGTCATAATCATCAATAAAATACATATTTCATACCAATAATACATGTATAATAAACACCAGTTATAACCACAACAACATACAGGTAAGACGTTCATTAGTGTACCTATAAACATATTCCACCACAACAAATAACATCGGTGTTTTAAAAATAATTCAGGCCACAACTCAAAACACCATTTAAGTATATAAATTATTTGATTAGCTTCACTGTGCTCGAAACGGCACCAAAATCCGGTTTACGGTTTAAAAGTTACACCTCTTTAAAACTTTTCAAAATGGACAGTCGCAACAACTAACAGCACGCGGCGCCACACACGGTTCGCGGCGCGGAACGAATAGGAACAACGCCTTCGCGGCGCAAACAAGGTTTCGCGGCGCGGAACGAGAAGAAACTACGCCTTCGCGGCGCGGCCATACCCTCGCGGCGCGTACTGAGCACAACAAAACTTCCTGGCCTTCTGCCACGCAGTTCGCGGCGCCAACTCCTGGACGCGGCGCGAACTGGCGATTTCCTGCGCTCCGAATAGCAGAAAACAGCCTGCGATTTCGTCCCCCTTTCACCGAATCACTACTAAACCAATCTCATTCCAACCAGATTTCGCATACAGTGAAATAGCACATATTATAACACATTTATAATACATTCAAACATCCAATTATCACCAATACATGATCAATATAATCATTATGCATCAATCCTCCCAAAACCTAACAATTCTACAACCTAAGCATAACCCAATTGATCCGAATAACATGATCAAATCCTATCCTACCACCTATAATCCCATAATAGAAGATAAACGGAAGAGTCCCCCCTTACCTGAAGGTTGATTCTTCGTTCTTCCTCGGTCGCACTTCTCCGCTCCTCTTCTCTTTTCACGTTCAGGCTTCTTTTCCCAAAATGCTGTAACTCTCTCTATTCCACAACTCCTCCTATTTTATTAAAATTGAAATAAAATTGTTTTACTTAGTAATAGGGCCTACTAATGCACCCCCTTCCTTACTAACCACAACTCAAGCCCAATTGTTTAATTCCTCATAATTCAATTAATTTAATTAAATTAAATTATGAAAATAAGTGGAGTGTTACAGTAGTGCTTAACCTTGTGGCTAATGTTTTATGCTACAATGGTGAGGGCGTGGGTTCAAGCCTTGGCTCCCACATTCCATATTTTTTTATCACTTGTTTTATTAACCTTTTTATTAAACTTTGAAAATTCATAAAAATAGTAGATTTATCTTTTTTAATCACTTCTTTTTTGTGTGACTTATTTACTTTGTGTATTTTAATACCATGTTAAAAAAATCCAATTTTTTTTTATTATTTCTTTATTTAAAAATTAATCAAAAACAAGTCTTTTATATGTTAAAAAAATCAACCAAAAATCATTTTATTTTGAATATTTCTTCAAAGTAGTTTTGTGTATTTTTGTAAATATTTATTTAGGGTTAGAATAGGATGTCTTTGACCTCTTTATGTACCATTAGACCATTTCTCAAAAAGAAATTGGTATTCAAAAAATTAAAATTAATTAGGTTTAGGAGTTATGTTTAATCCCTAATTTAAAACCCTAATTCAAAAATCTAGGTTTAAAATCCTAATCTAAAAACATGTTGATCTTTGTTTATCCATGATTAATTAAGTTTGTTATCTTGTACATACTTGTTGATTTTAATCCATGTTTTGTGCTTAATTGTTATTTTTGTCATTATCTTGTTAATTCATCTTATGTATTGTTTATCTAACCCTGTGTTTATTTATCATTCATCATTTATACATGAGTTTGAATCCAAGGGTTTAGATACATCCATTTCTCTTACTTGTTGATTATCATACTCACTTGTTAGTTCTTGCGTCACATGATATCACACACACACACTTGAGGTATCCATTGTTGAATGCTTAAGATTGTTTGTTTTTGCCCAAAAGGATGGGGATATTTTTGACTAAAATTGTCAAGGTACTCAAACTCTTTTCCCCAATCTCTTTTATCTTATGTTTAAAGTATTGTTAAAGCTTTTTTACTTTGTCTTTTAAAATGGTTTTGTATTATTAAAGCTCAACCAAACCCTTTGTTTTTTAAACCTTGGCACTAAGATTAGAATTATTTCCGGTGAAAATATTCTTAGTCCATTGACCTTTGTATTGTTAAAGGTACGTCTTTTGTTTTAAACCTTGGTGTTAAGAGAAGAATTATTCCCGGTGAAACTTCTCCTAACCCATTGACGTTGTATTTTAAAGCTTGGTCCCTTTTTATTCTAAAATTGTTAAGTATTTTAAAGCTTAACCTTTTAAACTTATTAGATATTTTAAAGCCTAATCCCTCTATAAACTTGTTAAGTATTTTAAAGCTTAACCCTCCTTTTAAAAACTTGTGAGTATTTTAAAGCTCACAACCAAAAAGATTTGGGCGACTTTGGCCCTTTTTTTTAACTTTTAAGAGGAACTACAGAAGCTCTGACTTCCCTATTGCACTTAAGGGGTATGTTGGCCTAAGATGCGATGTCCTATCGAGCTCACTTTCAAAAACTTATCTTCCCATCCCCACCCTCTATTTCAAACAATTTTTTCACATAGGATTTTCAAAAATGAATATACAAAGATAATAACACAAAACAAAGAGGTTCCCACGGAGTACCATGGATATGAGGGGTGCTTAAAACTTCCCCTTGTATAACAAACCCTCCGTAGCCAGATCTCTGAGAAGTTTATTAGTTTTGATTTTAAAAACTTCTGTAGGTTTTATTTGCTCTTTCACCCATTCCATTTGGAAACAATAAAGCGCGGTGGCGACTCTGTTTAAAATGAGATAAGTCTTCCAATGATTTTAGTCTCACCAATTTCACCGCTACAGAAAAGTGGCGACTCTACTAGGGATGTTGATCAAACTATTGGTACATCTTTGGAAGGGTTGACTTCTTTAGGACTACACCCGCGAGATCAAAATGACTATACCAGTCAACCCTTCCAAAGATGTACCAATAGTTTGATCAACATCCCCAGCAGAGTCGCCACTTTTCTGTAGCGGTGAAATTGGTGAGACTAGAGTCATGGGAAGACTTAGCTCATTTTAAACAGAGTCGCCACCGCGCTTCATTGTTTCCAAAAATGAATGGGTGAAAGAGCGAATAAAACCCACAGAAGTTTTTAAAATTAAAACTAATAAACTTATCAGAGTTCTGGCTATGGGAGGGTTTGTTATACAAGGGGAAGGTTTTAAGCACCCCTCATATCCATGGTACTCCATGGGAACCTCTTTGTTTTTATGTTATTATCTTTTGCTTATACATACCTTTTTTTGAAAATCCCATGTGAAAAACTTGTTTGAAATAGAGGGTGGGGATGGGAATAGAAGTTTTTGAAAGTGAGCTCGATAAGACATCGCATCTTAAGCCTACATACCCCTTAAGTGCAATAGGGAAGTTAGAGCTTCTGTAGTTCCTCTTAAAAGGAAAAAAGGGGCCAAAGTGGCCCAAATCTTTTTGGTTCTGAGCTTTAAAATACTCACAAGTTTTTAAAAGGAGGGTTAAGCTTTAAAATACTTAACATGTTTATAGAGGGATTAGGATTTAAAATACCTAATAAGTTTAAAAGGTTAAGCTTTAAAATACTTAACAATTTTAAAATAAAAAGGGACCGAGCTTTAAAATACAAGGTCAATGGGTTAGGAGAAGTTTCACCGGGAATAATACTTCTCTTAACACCAAGGTTTCAAAACAAAATACCTAGCTTTAACAATACAAAGGTCAATGGACTAAAAATAGTTTCATCGGGAATAATTTTACTCTTAGTGCCAAGGTTTAAAGAACAAAGGGTTTGGTTAAGCTTTAACAATACTAAATTATAAACAATTGAAAAGCTTTAAAATACTTAACACAAAAGTAAAAGAGATTGGAAAAGAGATTGAGTACCTTTGACAACTTAGTCAATACCATTCCCATCCTTTTGGACAAAAACAACAAACTCAAGCAATTAACAACAAACACCTCAAGTGTGTGTGTGTGTGATATTATATGGCACAGGAACAAACAAGTGAGTATGATAATCAATGAGTAAGAGAGATAGATGTATCTAAACCCTTGGATTCAAACTCATGTATGAATGATGAATGATTGATATGATAAATAAACATGGGGTTAAATAAACAATACATAAGAGGAATTAACAAAATAATGATTAAAATAACAATTAAGTACAAAACATGGATTAAAATCAACAAGTATGTACAATATAACAAACTTAAATTAATCATGGATAAACAAAGATCAACATGTTTTTGGATTAGGGTTTAAACATAAACACCTAAACCTAATTGATTTTAATTGTTAAATACCAATTTCTTTAAAAGAATTGGCCTAAGGGTATATGAAGAAGGTCAAAGACATCATATTCTAACCCTAAACAAATATGTACAAAAATACACAAAGTTCATTTGAAGAAATAATCAAAACAAAACAATTTTTAATTGATTTTTAAACATAAAAGACATGTTTTTTTGTTTAATTTTTAAATAAAGAAATAATAAATATTTTTTGGATTTTATAACATGGTATTAAAATACATGAAATAAATAAATCATGCAAAAAAGAAGGGATAAAAAATATTAATTTTTTCTATTTTTTATGCATTTTTGAAGTTTAATAAAAACACTACGACAAATAAGCTATTTAATAGCACTTTTTTTTATTTTTGATAGCGCTTAAAAGCGCTATTAACCGCGCCGCTATTGTAAACATTTTTTGTTTAATAGCACTTTAAAAACGCTATTAAAATAGCAGTGTTTAATAGCGTTTTTTCTAAAGCGCTATTGAAGTATGCATTTTGCGTGTGTTTTGATTTGATTTTGACAGCACTTTCAAACTAAGTGCTATTAAAGGTCACATGTTTGATAGTGCTTTCAAACAAAGTGCTAATATATGACTCATGTTTGATAGCACTTTTACAGAAAGCGCTAATATATGACTCATGTTTGATAGCACTTTTACAGAAAGCGCTAATATATGACTCATGTTTGATAGCACTTCCAAAGAAAACGCTAATATATGACTCATGTTTGATAGCACTTTCAAAAAAAGTGCTAATATATGGTACACTTTTTTTTATTTGTTGTACATAAAATCATTCTATTGGTGTACAAATATCAAAAAGCTACATTCAACTCAATACCAAATAATGCTTTAAGTTACTCATTGCATACATATTATGATCCATCAATACCAAATAACATTTAATAAGAATAAGTATAAAATAATTAAAAGTGTGAAAGTTTAAGATAGAAACAACCCAGCCCTACAACATTACATTCACATTTTTATGCTAAAGAACGAATTACTATTAACTCTATCCTGCACGAATAAATATGCTACATGACCAATGCCTGCCAATTTTGTGCTTAAGACCATGTCATATTACCTACTCTGTAAGCATAACACAATAACACAACAATGAATTGGTTAGTTTCTATAGAATTTAAAAAAATAAGCCCACAATACTTATCGTACACCTTTAATATGTAAACAAAAAATAATTTTAAAATTGTTAGTGAAGGTAAGAAAACCTGATCAGGGGTCAAAGCATTATTGCTTGGATTAGAAAACTCAGCCACAAGTTAATCTGCCACCTATATTATTTAAATACAAAAAAAAAAGGAAATGAGGAATAATAAATAGTATAAAAAGAGATAGATAATATAGATGAATGGTAAAACAATGTCACGGGGAGGAGGCAGGCTTCTGATCGCGACTTTACGTGTCTATAAATCTGATAACTGCAAGTGCACAGTCGTGTCGTGTAGTTTTAAAAGATATCGAATCCACAGGGACTATGAATCGATCTACCGTTATCTAAGGTTACTATGTAAAGCTAGGGCTACTAAAATTTTGATTGTTTCTAAGGGAAAGTGAGTGAAAAATTAAGAATATAATAAAAGACAGATATCAGTATGTATTTCGTTTAACTTAAGGTGATCCGAAGGTCCATTGGCTTTTGCATAATTTAATTAAAAATCTTTACTAATTCAATTGATTAAAAATCCTCGTCTCAAACTTTCGCTCTATTGATTTAGATTACTGTCCTAATCCTAATGTACGCTTTCGCCATCCCATTAGATTTTAGAAAAGCTTTTTGGAAACAACGTAATTAATAAAATGCCCGTTTTATGAAGTTGTTATCTATTTAAATCTCCTAATCTCAAACTTTCGCTCTGTTGACTCGGAACATGCTAATATCTCTAACGTACGCTTTCGCCATCCCGTCGGGTGTAGAAACAATTTTTGAAAATAAATAAGTTCTAATTAGTTTTAATACGCTTTCGCCATCCTTAAAACTAATGTCCTATGTCTACTATCCAGTTAAAGATCTCAAACTTTCGCTCTATTGATTTTAACCTTTGACCGTCTTAACCCCTCAAACTTTCGCTCTATTGGTTTTAAGACTTACTAATTAAATTAGACATACAAACCAAAAACAAGTGATAGTTAATAAAACATAGTTAAGCCAATTTATTTCGGATCCCTACGGTTAACTTACTTTACATACCGATATCATAATAATTTAGCCAGACATATTAATATGGTTAAACATGCATAAATCGGTTCGGTTCATAATAATAGGCATAGTAAATGGCATACAATATATCATGCAATAATAATATAAATTAAAGCAGTAAATGAAAACCTGAATTAAATAAATAGTAATTGAATCTTCGAGTACTGAACTTCCACCACAGGTTGGCTGGATCGTTCTTCGGAATTTAAACAGACAGAAAAAATAAACAAGGAAATAAAGCGATAAATCTAACGTAAGGCTAGATCTATAAAAAGTTCACAACAATTTCCAGTGTAGAAATCGTTGTGAGAAAATAAGTGTTTGAATGAAAGCAGAATAAAGAAATACGGTTCGCGGTACAATTTCGGCAGCACTTCGTTGGCAGGAAATCGGACTCCTTGAAAGTGAGGTAGCAGGTCCTATTTATAGGAGAGGTTTTGCTGTGACGTTGCGTGAAAAGTGGGGATTTTGCAGACTGGGTGTGGAGACGTGCGTCTCCGTTTCTTCAGGAAGCAGCCTTGACTGACTTGAGACGTGCGTCTCAAGTGGAGAAGATGTAGGAGGGCTTGGAGACGTGCGTCTCCTTTTGGTGGCGTGGCAGAAGAACTTTGGAGACGTGCGTCTCCACTTGCTGGGAAGGTTTGGGCCACGCGCCTTTGGTTCCATAGTGGGCTGAACTGTCTCTTTTGGGCCTTTTGGGTCCTAATTGCACCCCTCTTTCACTTCAGCACTCCTTTTTCATCTTTTAGGCATAAATATTGGTCATTTAAGCTCCATTTTCTTTCCTTTTCGCAAATAGTCATAATCAGAGTGTAAAACCTGAAACAAAGCAAATACTCGCGTAATATCATAATAAATTAACATAATAAATGGAAAATGCTATAAATATCTATGGATTTCAAGCTAAATATACGATATAAAATCGTGTTATCAAATTCCCCCAGACTTGAACCTTTGCTTGTCCTCAAGCAAAATAATAAGATAAAGATAAATGAAACACACTTCCACCACGTCGTTCGGTCATACTCAGCTACATAGTGTTCTTATTTGAAAATAATGATAATGATCCTAGCAATAAACTTATAGTAACAACACTAAACAACTCCCAGTATGCATACCAATCCGAATCATGCCATTATAGCTCGACCTTTTTGACTCGTCATCATGTTTCACCCTTTTCATTCGCGCGCAATCACATTAAGCCCATTATCTTGACACGCACATAGCAGAGTAGTCGGTTAGTGACTATGATCCTTCTCATGGAGTTCTGGCACAATATGTGGTATACTCCTTAGCATTCACTTGTAGATTGTGGGGAATCGGACAATAGTCCTTCCTACCAAGTTCAGTACCAGATGACTTCTGAACCAATCGACAATGAGTTTTTAAATTCTTTGTATTTGAGATTTGCGACCGTTAGGTTAAATGATCTTGTGAGGATCACCTTACTTAGTAGGCACATTTCTTATTATGGTTAAACACATAATTATTATTATGAGGATCATACACTTATATTCATCGACTCTCTGCGTAGTTTGTATCTAAGACGGTGCCGACTGCTAGAATAAACTACTAAGGGCTACTTCAAAACTTAAAGTCGATGGTTTTGGTATAACGGGTATTCAAATCGGTTACGCATACTCGGGGGTTTTAGAGTGTTGGGACAATAGGGTTATTGACTATATTCAATTTCTATGCGTTGAGTGTTTGAGTAGCTTCGTATTTCTCGAACGTGTGGGGTTTGCGTTTATCGTTTAGGAGCAAAATTTTTGTTATGGCTCAAGAAAATGGAAGAAATTAAAATAACTACGGAATTATACATATAAGACTTAAATTCCATAAAAATTCTTTTATTGAATTAGAAAAACATTACAAGGAAGGGAAATAACTGAAGGGAAAAATAAAACTAAAGGAAATAGAAATAATACGACTCCCCCAGACTTAGATGATGCAATGTCCTCAGTGCATAAGAACTACTCCTCATTGTTGCGGTTTCGAGAACTGCTCGCGCCTCTTGTACGAACGCGACGACGTCTATCAGGAGGAGAGTCATTCACACGAATGTCAAGATCATGCAAATATGTAGCAATTTCAGTGTATTGACTTTCGTTCCTAATAGCATAGTCACGGTGCTCCTGTTGCATCTCTCGGATGAGCCTAATTGTTTCAGTTTGGTTTGTCTGCATAGCTTGAACGAGTTGATCTTGGCGTTGAATAGCAGCATACATGGCTTCAAGAGTGATAGGCGGAGGGTTGTTTGGAGGAGGTTGGTTGACATCAGCTTGCCCTTGGTTGAGTTCTTCTTCATTTGCATCCATAGGTTCATTAGGATGTTCTTGTTGGTTATCTTGAGGGTTGTCTTCAATAAGCCTCCAACGTTGAACATAACGGATGTTGATTCTTTCAGGGCATGGAAGGATGACATAAGGAATAAGAACTTTGTTGACGACCAAAGTGTATCGGCCATCATGGCGGGGTGAAACCAAGTGGGAGTCACGGCAGTAGGTGAGATCGAGTGACTGAGCAGGCTTCATGAGATGTGAGAGTGAGAGGAGCTCGTCACCAAGACCTAAAGCACAGGCCAAGGAAGTAATAATTCCGCCAAGCAAGAATGGGTTTGTAGCGGGGGTGTTGACTAAACCTTGGATGTGTTGGAACATGAACGGTGCGGCGCAGTAAAGGAAAAATAATTCATTTTGGTTTACCTTGTGGTTGTTAGATCTCGCAAAAATAGTATGCCCCAAGACACGTTGAAAATAACGTATAGCGGGGTTTTGAATGTGAGAAGCATGGAGAGCTCTCCAACCGGTAGGAATTTCTCCAGTGAGATTGAACCAAAATTCAAAAGCGAGGTCCTCCCAAGATCGACCATTGAGTTCTTGAAAGATTGAGCGGTGAGCATTTGGTGCATGATTAAAATGCAAATATGAAGCTACGACATCTTGATCTAGAGTATATTCATGGTTGAACATCCGAAATTGGATGCTACCGGTTGAGAGTGGTTGATTAGAGGGAGTGTCGTAGTTGAAAGAACTCAAAAATTCTAAGACGAGCGGCTCATAAGTAGGTACGGGTTCGGTACAAAGATGGTGGAGGCTAGATTTAGTGAGCAAACGGGTAACACCATCAATGAGACCCAGAGTTTCTAGACACTCGGTGTTCACAAATTTTGTGGGAACAACCGAACGTTCGTAGAAGGCGACATATTTTGTTCGTTGAGCATCATTGTCGTCATCTCGGAAGATAATATTTGAAAGGTCGGGAGGTGGTCTCTCGGGACGCTCACTACGGATTAACGAACGTGGAGGCATGGTGAGTATGAAAATGAAAAAAAATAGAAATGGAGTGTAGGAGAATAGAGAATGGTATGAAGGTTGTGAAGAAGAAGAGTGGTGGTGGTGTGGTTTTATAGTGAGGTTTGAAAATGGTGTGGTTAATGGAGAATTAAAATGGATTAATGGTGGTGTTTGAAGTTTGAATGGAATAGAAGGTTAGGAAATGATGAAGAATTAAGAGGTGAATGATGGAGGATGAATGAGGTTTATGGTGTTTAAATGGAATAAATAGGGGGAAGAATGAAGAAGATTGAAAGATGAATTTTGAAATTCAAATTCAAAATTCAAAATGGGAGTTATGGTGGTGCTGCAGCGTGGTCAACAATGCAGACTGCTGCCCTTGGGAGACGCGCGTCTCAGGCAGTCAGTCTGCAAGGGGACAAAGCATGGAGACGTGCGTCTCCTGTCCTCAGAAAGATTCCTGCTGGTCCCACACAGATGGAGACGTGCGTCTCCTGTTGTAGGCAAGTGGTTCACGCGTGCAAGGGACCAGACAGTGCTGACAGATGCCATAAATTGTCCATCAGTTCAGAGCAGTGTCGAATTTTAATACTATTAACAGCAAAAAGTGATAAACAGACAAATATATATAGCAGTCAATAGCAGTGTAATATAACACAGTAGCAGTAATCAAAAGAATATCGCATTTAAAATTAAACCGGTACTGAGTGTTAACATAAGCAGAATGTAAAATGCAGAAAAATGAAAATCTAACTTATGAATAAAAATTGCTAAAACTAGAAATAAAATCTAATAATCTAAATGGTAACATCTAGCCACGTCTATAGTTATGCTCATTAGACTGAATGTGTTTGAAAACTTCGTCGAACTGAGCATTTACGGTGTCGATAAAATCGAAGAACTGCATTTGCAAAGTGTGTAGCTCGTTGCGCACATGTTGGACATCTTGTTGTAGTGCAGTGATGGCTTGCTCGTGCGTGTTTAGATTAGGCATTCTTTGATTCACCGATGCGGTAGATGTAGCGGGTTGTTGTTGCGCGAGCTCGACATCAGTCATATCAACAGTGTAATCATCAACAGAATCTTCAGAACGAGTTTCAGGCTCATACTCAGATATAGGTTCATCAACAGGAAGAGGTTCGTAATTAGGAATGGGTTCATCTTCAGGATTAGGTTCATAGTAACCAGGAGGACTGTCAGGCTCAGATTCCGATACATGCATCTCCTCATCGAAATGTTCATAGGCTCGAGGGGTTTCAGGTGAGGGTTCTCTTTCAGGAATCTGATCAAAGAAAAGCCAGTTGGCAGGATTGTGCACACTCGTCCTAGGACTCGGTAAGGTGAACTGATCCAAAACTTTGTTATCAATGAGTAAATCAAACTGATCAGGTCCAAGGTTACCGATGATACCTCGGTTAAAGCAGAAGTGAATATCCATAGAATTGTGGGAGCCAAGAGGTGTCAATCTAAGCAAAGGTACTCTCATTCCTATAGCATTAGCAATCATAGTGACAAATCCGCCGATCCTAATAGGTGAAACTTCGTCATGCGTGATGCGCTCGAAGTTTGTTAGCATGAATGTGATGGCATTGACCGGGCGATTCTGAGAGGTACAAAACATGATGAACAACTCTTCTCTAGAGACTTCAGTGACATTATCGGGTTTACCAAAAATGTAGTGAGCAAGGATCTTATGGAAGTATCTGAAGGCGGGGTTATGGATGTTCTCAGATTGAAATTCATTCTCTTCAGGGTTGTCGTTTCCAGTGATCTTGCCCCAGTATTTTTCCAACTCCCAGTAAGCAAGATTGTCTTCAGTTACTTTGGTGTATGCATCTGATCCATGAGGTAGTTCTAACATTTCAGCAAAATCTCGGATGCAGAAATTAAACTCCATACCAAAGAGTCTAAAGAGAATAACTCCTTTTCTCAGTCCTTGTCCACAGTTTGGAAGATAGGTCAGGGAGCTCAAGAATTCCAGAGTGAGCTTCCGGTAAGTACTAAACTTGCGGAACAGGTGAGAACCAGTCCAACCAATTTGGTTAAGCAGGTGTAGGATGCTTTCTTCGATACCAAGTTTCACCATAGTTGGTTGGTGAGGATAGCAAGTCAAATCCATGTGTCTTTCAGCCAGCTTATTAAATCTTGCTTCTTGTCCTCTACCACGGAACACAACTTCCATATTATCAACTTCTTGCATCGTAGTTAGTAGTTAAATGAAAAACCTAGAAGTTGAAAATATTAAGATTAAGTTAGAACTAGGCTAGTGTTTATTTTAAAAATAAAATTAAATAAAATAAAATTAAATAAAATTAAGTAACAAGTTATAATGATAATTATAATTATAAAAAGGAAGTATTTTCTCGAATTAAGATAGCAGTTATAATTATAATAATTATTATAAGATGTATGAAAAAAAAATAAAAAATGATTAAAGTTAGAACAGATTATTTAAATAAAAATAAAAGTTTAAAAAATAAAAATAAAGTAAAAGAATAAGTAAATGTGGGTTGTCTCCCACCAAGCGCTTTGTTTTATGTCGTAAGCTCGACGATTTTTAAAGTAGAAAACTATTTTTTCGAAAGAGCGGGCAGTTCGTCAAGTTTAAAAACTTCGATGTTTTCATCGTATTCGAGATGATGGTAATACTTAAGACGTTGCCCATTTACGACAAAAGGTTTGACGGTTTCTCCTTTGATTTCTATCGCTCCACTCGGAAATATGTTAGTTATTTCGAAAGGGCCAGACCATCTAGATCGTAACTTTCCAGGAAATAATTTTAGTCTAGAATTAAATAAAAGTACTTTATCGCCTATGCTAAAATTTTTTCTAGATATACGCTGTAATACGGTGAACTGACTTTTTAATAATGAAAATGTCGCGGATAGCAAGAGTCGCCACCGACTTTTATTTTATCCAATTTTAGGAAAGGCTAAAAGAACAGGAAAATACCTTTTAAAAGATTTTGAGTTCGGGGGGTAAGTTATGCAAAGGGAAGGTGTAAGGCACCCTTTGCATCCATGGTTATCCATGGGCTCTTAATTGCTTAGCTCACTTTGAAAATGTTTGATTTGTTTAAAAAGCAGTGTATGAATAGAAATTCGGAAAAGAACTTTAGCTTGTAAATAAGCGTAGTCTTTGTTCGAAATTGTTTTGAAAGTATTTGAAAAAGAGTTTGAATTTTGAATTTGAATTTGAATTTTGACTTGAGCAAACAATTAATAACAACTTTTCCTAAGTTTAAAAATTTGTTCTTTTAGCTTTTCAGGCGAAAGGATCTGTCCATACCATAAAGGGTAGGAAGTCTTTCAATTGGATTTGAAGGGTCATCGAATTATCATTCGCCATAAGACTGTCCCATGCCATAAAGAGGGCAAGTAGTCTAAGGGAAGGATATAATAGTCATTAATCTTTTTAGGCATCATGCGAGGATACCTTAGCAATTGGGACAATCATCATGTTTTTACCGAGGCAGCTTCGAGGGGCAGAATTGATGATAATGAACTTAGGGCAACCTTTTGTTTTGCTTTAGGTATCCTCGGAATCGAGGGACTTTGACTATTTAGTACACTTAAAGGCAACAAGGCAACAGGCAACAAAGGTAACCAGAGGGATTACCCTAAAGGTGTGTGGGTGCAACATTCACGTGGTTAACTTCGATTACATTTATCTTGTATAGTTAATGATCTATGTTCAGTTCATGGTTTGCACTCCCTAAATTACTAACCACACAGTAATATAATAATATAATATCACAATTTAAGTGCCTTCAAGGCCAATCAATACAAACCAGGAACAGATACATAATAATATGGGGAAGGGGACAATGAAACCAGCGGATCCCTTAAAAGGGTTTGACATAAGTAATAACTGAGATAAAGTAGAGTTTAGGGTTACCGAACTCGTAGCTTTGGCAATTTGATGAACCTTTAGCCTTGATTGATGAAGGTTGATGGGCAGAGGTTTGCCTTGAACATGAAGTGTTGACCCTGACCATTGAAGAATTGGCAAAAGAAAAGAGAAAGCAAAAAGCAGTGAGTGTACGGTTAATTCGAGGCAAAGCCTATTAAAAGGCAAAACAAAATAAAATAAACTGAAATTTAAACAGAAAAAATTAGAAAACTTAGCTTTATGAAAGGCGTGGCGCGCAGCCGGAGGAATTTTGATTCTTAACCCTGAAAAGGACATAGGAAAATATTCTTAGTGTAGGCACGTTCTTCGTAAACCTTTATTTAGGGTTCATCAGTTGATAACAGTGATTAATTATCACGCCAAAATAAAATCAAGGTTTTAAAGTCATAGGTCAAACATGTAAAGTGACTAAATTAATATATATAATAAAAAAAAAAAATAATAATAATAATCGAAAGTTCGATTAAATAAAATTTAAAAGGTCATGAAAAATATTTATTTAATAAATACAAGTAAAAAAAAGAAAGAAAAAAAAGTTTCTTTGCATTAAGTTTCTTTAAAAATAAAAATAAAGATAGGAATTATATGATTAAAAATAAATTAATTAAAAAAGGACTTAGCTTCCAATCAGGTGTGATGGCCCTTCGATGGTGTACCATGGACTGCTTTGCTTATCTGCGTTGGATTAACCTGGGCGGAGATCATATGGTGGACGCGTGAGGGTCTATCGTGGGCGTATTAGGCATGCTGCGTGGGATCTTCTTGCAGATTTAGATAAGCAAATAACTCAAAAAATCAATGCCAGAGGCAGGGATCGAACCCCTGCCCTTGCACGCGAATGACTTAAGAAGCGCCTTTATGCCACTACATCACTAGGATCATGGTGTTAGTACAATCAAGCAAGAGTAATAAAACAAAAAAAACAATAATTCCAATAAACCAGACGCGCGCTCAGTCTCCTTCCTCGTTGCATTTTCTTTTCTAAAACACAGTATTTTCAGCCACGGTTTTGAGCGTTGCCATAAACCCTGCATAAAGCATAAATTCGAAATACAGAGTATAAATTTAACCCAAGGATATATATTGGTCCGAAATCATCCCCCGAATTCAATTGCAGCGTCAGTTTTGGCCAATTTGGCCTGAGATTCAAACCCCCAAAACGGAGCTCCTGCGACCTAACAATGGTGAATGAGGTTCCCTGCACTTAAACTTGAATCAAACAATCTAGACGGCATCGAAATATCACCACAAGCATAAATATATAATCCAATTATGTTTATAATGAATGAATGAAAACGATTGGAAAAAATTGGACGTAAACCGTGCAATATAGGACACGAATTTGAATGCTTTGAATCTCGAAAATGATCAGGACGGCTTCAGGAAGTGTCAAGGAAGTGATCGAGAGCGTTTATTTGGCTTGAATCGATACAGAACTCCAATCTCCGCCTCCTCTTGATTCACGTTTTTTTTGCTTCTGTTAGGGGTTCACAAGGCTGCCAAAAATCGTCCCCTGCATCTGTGAAGATTGTATACTTATATTGGAACGGATTAGGGTAAACAATTTTGCATCAAATCTCCCATGAATCAGAGATTTAAAGTTTGATTGAATTTTAGTTTTCAATCTTTCCAAACTTGGCCAACTTGCATATTTTCCTCACCAATCTTGTTCTCCACGATTTGCATCAAATATGTATGCCTAATTGATAATTGAATATGGTTAAAATACCCCTCCAACCAAATCTTTGATTATTATTTGATTTACTTGAATTATATCAATTTTTAATGAAATAAAAAAAATTAACATAAAATCAAATAAAATTCATAAATTCGTGGCATTTGGGTTTGGGACTCTTGGATGCTTGGGTATCCTTATTTGAATTTGTGCAAGAGAAGAAGTATGGGCAAATTTTGGGGTATGACAGCTGCCCCTGTTCAATTATCTTAGACCTGAAGATGTAGAGTGGTCTGTATGCCAGTCGGTATCTGAAGGTTGGAGATGATTGAACACAAGAATACCAAGAAATTTGCCCTAGCTGAAGTAGGGACTTTTGTCAGAGATGGGCTTAAAGATGCCATCCAGGTGTTTGGAGATGGGCTTAAAGATGCCATCCAGGTGTTTGGAGATGGGCTTAAAGATGCCATCCATATGTCGAGATTGAAGTGTTTGAGAAGTTGTTGTTCGAGTGTTGATCGTGTCATTACTGTTCGTAGTAAATGAATTAGATCTTTGAGAGTTTAATCGTGTCAGTATCGTTCGTGATACTTGAATTAGATCTTGGAAAGATGATCGTGTCTACACCATTTGTGATGATAGAATTAGATTCTCTTGTCGTGTCAGCACCGTTCGTAGTGACTGAATTAGACTGGGAAGGCCAGTGATCGTGTCCACACCGTTCGTGATGATAGAATTAGACCTCTGGTCGCTTGATCGTGTCAGTACCGTTCGTGGTAACCGAATTGGATCTTCGAGCATTGACCGTGTCAGTACTGTTCGTAGTAGCTGAATTAGATCTTGAAAATGATCGTGTCATTACCGTTCGTGGTAGATGAATTAGACCTTGGAGCATTGACCGTGTCAGTACCGTTCGTGGTAGCTGAATTAGATCTTGAAAATGATCGTGTCATTACCGTTCGTGGTAGATGAATTAGACCTTGGAAAGTTGGAGTTTTCGTTCGTTTGTCTGTACCTGTATTCTGCAGAAGGGAAGATTAAATTTATGCAATGTCATGATGCAGGGATTACATAATGAGTCTCTCGAAATAAATGAGAAGCTTCGTATGTTATGTATGGATTTTTATGAGGTAATGTATGCACGGTGTGAATGTGAATATGATTTATGAACTATGCTTTATGATGTAGTCTTGACTGGAAAGTAAGTCTCTGTTTCGTTGTAGTTTTGATATCTGGTTTCGTCTTGAAGATGCTCAACTGGGGATTTATGATTTCTGCTTGGGGTGATCAGTAACTTGATATACCCTGACTGGGAATAAAGAGAAAATAGAGATGTAAACTTTGTTGGGGAGCCATGTATTTGTCGGGACGAGAGTATTTGAAGATATCTTCTTAGTGATTACTCTGTGGGGGTATGATCTTGTGAAGTAGACTCTGTGGAGAAGCATGGATGCCTTGAATATTGCCCCCAATGATTATAGCACTTGCCATTCCTGGAATTGTGTTGATTAGAACATGCCAATGGATATTGATCGAGGCGTTGAACATGCCTTGTATACTTTGCCCCCAGCTAATAGGAACTTGAAGAGATTCGCCTCGCGAGGACTTTATGAAATGTATACTATAGGTGACATGCCCCTAGTAATTGTACATTTAGGATGATGCCCCTGACTGTTTTGAATCTTGACTTGATTGTTCCAGATTGATCGGGAAATAATTTGAAAACCACTTGGGATATATGCCTTTGACTGTTTGTCATTTGAAAGATTCTTGGAATCTTGACTTGATTTTCCCAGATTGATCGGGAAATAATTTGAAAACCACTTGGGATATATGCCTTTGACTGTTTGTCATTTGAAAGATTCTTGGAATCTTGACTTGATTTTCCCAGATTGATTGGGCAAAACGTATCATGCCCCTTGTATACGTAGGAGACATTGCTTCTTGGCGTAATCTTGTCTGTCGGGATAACTTTCAGTCATTAGTTGTACCCTGTGCAAGTTCTTTCTGATGCTAACATTTGAAATTATGTAGCAGAATATGTTTAATAATGTATTCATGAGATGTAATGCATACGTTTGTCTTGAGTTTTCTAAAAAACGTTAAAGCAAGAGATGTAAAGGTATGATATTTGTAAAAACATGCTATTTGTACCAGCGTGATGTTCGTAAAAACGTGATATCAACTCGGCATTTGTGGTAAACCTTAAGGAGTCAGGATACCTTTTTGGTGACAGTATGCTTTCGAACTAACCATGCTTCAGTTAGGACTTTTAAGGGTTGTAACATGGCTCGGTTCACGGTTTAAGAACCAAAAGATAAAGGCTCAAAATTTGATTGTACCCACCCCTCTTCGTGATGATCTTCAATCCTAAGCTTAGTTAATTCAACTTATGCATTCAGGTTCCAAGAGACTTTTGGATTTACACCTTTGATCATGATGATGGTTCACAAGCAAAGAGAACTTTTGAGATGGCAGTCATTTCTTCCTTTTGGTAGTCACAACATTGTGTTGTTCAGGAATTTATTGACTTCTCTGTTTTTATCTTTTTGATATCCCTAACTTTTGCCTGAACTGTTTATTTTTGAGATTACAGTCAGCGGGATGCCTTGATTTTTACCTAAGTCACCTTTTGATTTTTGACTTAGCAGGCTTTTCTTTGTATGTATTTTCATTTTTTCTTTTTGAGAGATATTGACTGCCTTGCTTAATGATTGGTGAACCATCATTGGCTTTTGATTGATGTCTCCAACACTTCTTTGATGTGTGCGGTTGAACGTTTGTGATTGAAACCTTTGTTGAAAGGTGTACGGAATGATTCTCTTAAAATAGAATGCACAGCCAAATTAACTGAGAACTACCCTGCCCCAGGTTATGACCAAGGGTTTTAATTAGTACAAGAAAAAAACTTCTACTTCTTAGGCTCAAAGGGGATGACGAGGGATTAACATCCTTATATCTCCACTGTTTAGGAATTGAAACAATGCCTGTACATCGTCAGCATAGTCCGCTCAAAAGCATACTGTATGAGGTTGCGGTATCGTTTTCGTCATTCTCCCTCGAAAGGCATACAACTTTAACAGGAGTTGAATATCACAAAACATATGCAAAGTAGAGACATAATTTAAAATGAGTGATAGCGAAATAATTTATTCAAGACAAATATATGCAATGCACTGATGATGATTATTAATACAAATAATGTCTATCATAAGACGAATGTTTAAACAAACAGAAAAGAAATATGCAAATGAAAGTAGATCTAATGATCCAAAAGTTCGTTCGTTTAGACGTCAATCAGTCTTGTCATGACTAGGCATAGGAGCGGAGATCCCCACAGGAGTTTTTAGGAGAGTTGAATTTGATTTCCCGGTAATTGACCAGATCTTGGATCTTATTGTTCAATGTCCAGTAATCGTTTGTGTAATGTCCAGGACTGTTGGAATGGTGCGCGCACCTCGCATTGGGTTTCTAGTAGGTGTTAGAATTCGTTGGCTCGATTGCCTTGAGTGTCTGGATCATATGAGTGAATTGATTGTTGTGACTCAGTAGTCGTGATTCCATTATTGTGACTCAGTTGTCGTGACTTTGTTGTCGTGATTCCATTATCGTGGCTCAGTTGTCGTGATTCCATTATCGTGACTTAGTTGTCGTGACTTTGTTGTCGTGACTCAGTTGTCGTGATTCCATTATCGTGACTCAGTTGTCGTGATTCCATTATCGTGACTCAGTTGTCGTGATTCCATTATCGTGACTCAGTTGTCGTGATTCCATTATCGTCGTGGTCTTTTCTGATTTGAGTGTCATGATTAAATCCTTAATCGCACGCTTCAACGGTCTACCATCCTTTAGACCATAACCAGGATTGTTCGAATAATAAGCGCATCTTGCATTGTAATTGTACCCCAAGAATAGGAGTGCCTTCAATTCTTCTTGCCCCTTGGGTGAGTTCAGAATCAAAGTCTGGGATAGGGTATTCCGAACCTGGAGGTGTTTGACCGATTGCTCGAAATCCACTTATGCTGAAGTAAACAACAAGAGAGGATGAGATACCCGTTGTGAGAAACCTGTTATGCATGTTATGGATGAAAATGCAATATTTTCAAGGATCGTTAGGAATTTATTTAGCAACATTAAAAAAATTTGTTCGCTTCTTCGTTTGAAGAACTCTGATTTTTGGATGTTCTTCTATGGGAATCAAGCTCACCATATCCAGTGGGTCATAGCCTCTGATTCGGGAACTTCTGACTTTGAAGGTACATGGCTAGAGGAACATAAATCCTCTTGCCCCTTGATTAGGAATTCAGTCCTTGATAAGAGCACCTGAAATTGTGCGCCCTAAATCCCTAAGATCCTTGAAGGGGTTAGTTAAATCATGTTATGTGTATGATGTCATGGTGTCATGATGTTATGCGAATGCAGTTTATTAGACTTAGTGTGAGATAGTAAGGATAAACATGTCCTTTCAACAAAACCTGCAAGGAAACAAAGGTTAGTGTTAGGCGAATGCAGCCCCTTAGGCACAGCGTGGACCAGTGAGGGCCAACAAGTCCTTTAACAAAACCTGCAAGGAAACAAGGGTTAGTAGCAATTGCAAACAAGTCACACAAGTGCCCTTAGGTTTAGAGGCTTGCATAAAGTCTGTAGGTAAGTACCCTCCCCACTGAAGTTTAGTTGGTTCAACCTGTCCTATATAAAGATCGGGTTATAGGGAGCTCATATCATTGACCTTTCTCGAAGGCGCATATCTCAGTTCGGCAATCGAATCACCGACCGAGAAGGTCCTGAAAGTCCAGTCCATATGAGTGTAGCTTCGAGTATCAACCAACTTCAGTCGGAACCAAAGCCAGCTATCTCGCTACTTTCTAATAGGCCAAAGTCAAGTTCAACTAGGGTTCTAGGGGCAAATTAGTGCTTATGACACCACGCAGCAGCCAAGTGTTTCCTCGAGTCGGATCCCAAGGAACACCAGGACAAACAAATGTGTCACACTAACGATGGCCACCAGATCAACCACATCAGTATACGCTGTGCAGTCTCCTTGGTCTCATGCCATTTACCTAAGGTTCTCAGATCCGGGTTAGGATCTTTCACACAAGTAAATACCCAAAACAACCTTTGAAATATAAAGCAGACAAATCAAACAATTAAAGTGAATCCTAAGCTCTAAGGTAACCCCTCTTTTAATCGAAAGCATCCCCAGCAGAGTCGCCAGTTCTGTAATACGGTGAACTGACTTTTTAATAATGAAAATGTCGCGGATAGCAAGAGTCGCCACCGACTTTTATTTTATCCAATTTTAGGAAAGGCTAAAAGAACAGGAAAATACCTTTTAAAAGATTTTGAGTTCGGGGGGTAAGTTATGCAAAGGGAAGGTGTAAGGCACCCTTTGCATCCATGGTTATCCATGGGCTCTTAATTGCTTAGCTCACTTTGAAAATGTTTGATTTGTTTAAAAAGCAGTGTATGAATAGAAATTCGGAAAAGAACTTTAGCTTGTAAATAAGCGTAGTCTTTGTTCGAAATTGTTTTGAAAGTATTTGAAAAAGAGTTTGAATTTTGAATTTGAATTTGAATTTTGACTTGAGCAAACAATTAATAACAACTTTTCCTAAGTTTAAAAATTTGTTCTTTTAGCTTTTCAGGCGAAAGGATCTGTCCATACCATAAAGGGTAGGAAGTCTTTCAATTGGATTTGAAGGGTCATCGAATTATCATTCGCCATAAGACTGTCCCATGCCATAAAGAGGGCAAGTAGTCTAAGGGAAGGATATAATAGTCATTAATCTTTTTAGGCATCATGCGAGGATACCTTAGCAATTGGGACAATCATCATGTTTTTACCGAGGCAGCTTCGAGGGGCAGAATTGATGATAATGAACTTAGGGCAACATTTTGTTTTGCTTTAGGTATCCTCGGAATCGAGGGACTTTGACTATTTAGTACACTTAAAGGCAACAAGGCAACAGGCAACAAAGGTAACCAGAGGGATTACCCTAAAGGTGTGTGGGTGCAACATTCACGTGGTTAACTTCGATTACATTTATCTTGTATAGTTAATGATCTATGTTCAGTTCATGGTTTGCACTCCCTAAATTACTAACCACACAGTAATATAATAATATAATATCACAATTTAAGTGCCTTCAAGGCCAATCAATACAAACCAGGAACAGATACATAATAATATGGGGAAGGGGACAATGAAACCAGCGGATCCCTTAAAAGGGTTTGACATAAGTAATAACTGAGATAAAGTAGAGTTTAGGGTTACCGAACTCGTAGCTTTGGCAATTTGATGAACCTTTAGCCTTGATTGATGAAGGTTGATGGGCAGAGGTTTGCCTTGAACATGAAGTGTTGACCCTGACCATTGAAGAATTGGCAAAAGAAAAGAGAAAGCAAAAAGCAGTGAGTGTACGGTTAATTCGAGGCAAAGCCTATTAAAAGGCAAAACAAAATAAAATAAACTGAAATTTAAACAGAAAAAATTAGAAAACTTAGCTTTATGAAAGGCGTGGCGCGCAACTGGAGGAATTTTGATTCTTAACCCTGAAAAGGACATAGGAAAATATTCTTAGTGTAGGCACGTTCTTCGTAAACCTTTATTTAGGGTTCATCAGTTGATAACAGTGATTAATTATCACGCCAAAATAAAATCAAGGTTTTAAAGTCATAGGTCAAACATGTAAAGTGACTAAATTAATATATATAATAAAAATAAAAAAAAAATAATAATAATCGAAAGTTCGATTAAATAAAATTTAAAAGGTCATGAAAAATATTTATTTAATAAATACAAGTAAAAAAAAGAAAGAAAAAAAAGTTTCTTTGCATTAAGTTTCTTTAAAAATAAAAATAAAGATAGGAATTATATGATTAAAAATAAATTAATTAAAAAAGGACTTAGCTTCCAATCAGGTGTGATGGCCCTTCGATGGTGTACCATGGACTGCTTTGCTTATCTGCGTTGGATTAACCTGGGCGGAGATCATATGGTGGACGCGTGAGGGTCTATCGTGGGCGTATTAGGCATGCTGCGTGGGATCTTCTTGCAGATTTAGATAAGCAAATAACTCAAAAAATCAATGCCAGAGGCAGGGATCGAACCCCTGCCTTTGCACGCGAATGACTTAAGAAGCGCCTTTATGCCACTACATCACTAGGATCATGGTGTTAGTACAATCAAGCAAGAGTAATAAAACAAAAAAAACAATAATTCCAATAAACCAGACGCGCGCTCAGTCTCCTTCCTCGTTGCATTTTCTTTTCTAAAACACAGTATTTTCAGCCACGGTTTTGAGTGTTGCCATAAACCCTGCATAAAGCATAAATTCGAAATACAGAGTATAAATTTAACCCAAGGATATATATTGGTCCGAAATCATCCCCCGAATTCAATTGCAGCGTCAGTTTTGGCCAATTTGGCCTGAGATTCAAACCCCCAAAACGGAGCTCCTGCGACCTAACAATGGTGAATGAGGTTCCCTGCACTTAAACTTGAATCAAACAATCTAGACGGCATCGAAATATCACCACAAGCATAAATATATAATCCAATTATGTTTATAATGAATGAATGAAAACGATTGGAAAAAATTGGACGTAAACCGTGCAATATAGGACACGAATTTGAATGCTTTGAATCTCGAAAATGATCAGGACGGCTTCAGGAAGTGTCAAGGAAGTGATTGAGAGCGTTTATTTGGCTTGAATCGATACAGAACTCCAATCTCCGCCTCCTCTTGATTCACGTTTTTTTTGCTTCTGTTAGGGGTTCACAAGGCTGCCAAAAATCGTCCCCTGCATCTGTGAAGATTGTATACTTATATTGGAACGGATTAGGGTAAACAATTTTGCATCAAATCTCCCATGAATCAGAGATTTAAAGTTTGATTGAATTTTAGTTTTCAATCTTTCCAAACTTGGCCAACTTGCATATTTTCCTCACCAATCTTGTTCTCCACGATTTGCATCAAATATGTATGCCTAATTGATAATTGAATATGGTTAAAATACCCCTCCAACCAAATCTTTGATTATTATTTGATTTACTTGAATTATATCAATTTTTAATGAAATAAAAAAAATTAACATAAAATCAAATAAAATTCATAAATTCGTGGCATTTGGGTTTGGGACTCTTGGATGCTTGGGTATCCTGATTTGAATTTGTGCAAGAGAAGAAGTATGGGCAAATTTTGGGGTATGACATACGCTTATCGTGCCATTTTTTCGTTCTCTCTTTATAGATTTTGGCGTTTTCATAAGCGTCTTGTCTAAGTTCTTCTAATTCGTTAATGTCTAGAAATCGTTTCTCACCAGCGGCAGTGTAGTTTAGGTTTAAGTTCTTAATGGCCCAATAGGCTTTATGTTCTAACTCTACCGGTAGGTGGCATGATTTTCCATAAACGAGTTTGAATGGGGTAGTTCCTATTGGAGTTTTGAAAGCTGTTCTATAAGCCCATAAAGCTTCATTTAGCTTGGTTGACCAATCTTTCCTAGATATAGCAACAGTTTTCTCCAATATTTGTTTTATTTCGCGGTTAGATACTTCTACTTGACCGCTTGTTTGTGGATGGTATGGTGTGGCTATTCGATGATTCACTCCATATTTTCGAAGGAGTTTCTCAAGTATTCTTGAAATGAAATGGGAACCACCATCGCTAATTACCAATCTTGGCACACCGAACCTAGGAAAGATGACGTTTTTGAAGAGTTTGATAACTACTCGTGTATCGTTTGTAGGAGAAGCAATAGCTTCTATCCATTTTGAAACGTAATCGACGGCTACGAGTATATATTGATTTCCAAACGATGACAGAAACGGACCCATAAAGTCTATTCCCCAGACGTCAAATATTTCTACTTCTAGAATGCCTTTTTGAGGCATTTCATCGCGTCTTGAAATGTTTCCAGTTCGTTGGCATCTATCACAGCTTAGTACAGCAAAATAAACGTCTTTCCACAGGTTGGGCCAGAAGAGTCCAGATTGAAGGATTTTGGCGCAGGTTCTAGATGTGCTATGGTGTCCTCCACACGGTGCAGAATGACAGTGTGTTATTATGCCTCTTATCTCTTCCTCGGGTACACAACGTCTAAAGATTCCATCGGGGCCTCTTTTAAACAGGAGTGGGTCGTCCCAATAGTAATGTTTTAGGTCATGGAAGAATTTCTTCTTCTGTTGGTAACTTAGATCAGGAGGAAGCACACCAGCAACTAGGTAGTTTACGAAATCTGCATACCAAGGTGCGTCAGATCGGGCTAAAGCTATTTCTGCTAATTTGTTGGTTTCAAAGTTTGGATGGTACGGTTCGAATTCATTTGCTTCTAATTGGGCGATGAGTCTTTCATAAGGGAAATCATCGTCAATTGGTACTTGTTCGGGTTTCAGATTTTCTAATCGAGAGAGGTGATCTGCTACGACATTTTCAGTGCCCTTTTTATCTTTAATTTCCAGGTCGAACTCTTGTAGTAACAAGATCCATCTCAAAAGTCTTGGTTTGGCGTCCTTTTTGGTTAGGAGGTACCTAATGGCGGCGTGGTCAGTGTATATGATTATTTTGGCTCCTACCAGGTAAGAACGGAACTTGTCTAATGCAAATACGACAGCTAATAATTCTTTTTCTGTCGTGGCATAATTCATCTGAGCTTCGTCTAGGGTTCTACTCGCATAATATATGATATGTAGTTTCTTATCCTTTCTTTGTCCTAGAACGGCTCCTACAGCATAATCACTCGCGTCACACATTATTTCGAAAGGTTCATTCCAGTCG
Source organism: Vicia villosa (assembly GCF_029867415.1). Classification (NCBI taxonomy): domain Eukaryota; kingdom Viridiplantae; phylum Streptophyta; class Magnoliopsida; order Fabales; family Fabaceae; genus Vicia; species Vicia villosa. The sequence continues at coordinate 200,055,982 of NC_081180.1, read as the reverse complement.
GGAGGTTGCATAATTGGCGCAGAGATTAATGCTCGTTTAAGCGTTTGAAATGCTTCAGTGCATTTATCGGTGAAAATAAATTCGGCGTCTTTCATTAGTAGTTCAGTTAAGGGTTTGGTTATTTTAGAGAAATCCTTAATGAAGCGTCGGTAAAAACCAGCGTGTCCCAGAAAACTTCTTATTTCTCTAACGGTTTTGGGAGGTTGAAGGTTTTCGATAATTTCAATTTTTGCTTTATCAACTTCGATTCCTCTATCGGATACGATGTGTCCAAGTACAATTCCTTGTCGAACCATGAAATGGCATTTTTCCCAATTAAGGACCAGGTTTACGCTTACGCATCGTTTAAGTACCATTTCAAGGTTTTCTAAACATGTTTCAAAACTTCCTCCACAGACAGAGAAGTCGTCCATAAAGACCTCCATTATTCCATCTAAGAAGTCGGCAAATATTGCCATCATGCATCTTTGGAAGGTCGCGGGTGCATTGCAGAGTCCAAAAGGCATTCGTCTATAGGCGAATGTACCATAAGGACAGGTAAATGTGGTCTTCTCTTGGTCGTCAGGGTGGATAGGAATTTGGAAAAATCCGGAGTATCCATCCAGATAACAGAAATGCGAGTGTTTAGCTAGGCGTTCGAGCATTTGATCTATGAAAGGTAAAGGGAAATGGTCTTTTCGGGTAGCTTTGTTTAGCTTCCTATAGTCAATGCACATTCTCCATCCAGTTTGGGTACGTCGTGCTACAGATTCGCCTTTAGCATTAGTGATTACAGTAACTCCTCCTTTCTTTGGTACGACGTGAACAGGACTAACCCATTTACTATCGGATATAGGATATATTATTCCAGCTTCTAGCAGTTTTTGGATTTCCTTTTTAACCACATCGCTCATAATAGGATTTATTCGCCTTTGATGTTCCCTAGAGGTTTTACTATCGTCTTCGAGTATAATGCGGTGCATACACAGAGAAGGGCTTATACCTTTCAGATCTGATATGTTATATCCTAAAGCGGTCGGGTATTTTCTTAGGACATTAAGTAATTTTTCAGTCTCGGTTCGTCCTAAGTTGGCGTTCACTATAACTGGTCGGTTTAGTTCTTCGTCTAGAAATTCGTATCTAAGATCGGTAGGAAGTGTTTTCAGCTCTATAGCAGGCTTCTTAGGTCCAGGTATAAGATCGGGAGTTAAAGCTAAGCATTCACTCAGGTGGTTATCTTGATATTCCTCACGCCAGTTGTCATCTTCAAGAATTGGCGGCATAGGAATTCTTAGGATCTCGGTTTCCTTATTTGGTTCGGATTTTATTTCTTTGACACACTCGTCGATTATGTCAGCAGAACAACATGTGTCAATTATAGAAGGTGCTTTTAGGAATTGGGAAAGGATAAATTCTATTTTCTCTTCTCCTACTTCGAAAGTAAGCTTTCCTCGCTTTACATCTATAATTGCACCAGCGGTTGCTAAGAATGGTCTTCCTAATATGATCGGGATGTTAGAATCTTCTTGGATATCCATAATGATAAAGTCAGTTGGGATGTAGAATTGACCTACACGAACAGGGATATTCTCTAACATTCCTACAGGGTATTTAACTGAACGGTCAGCTAGTTGAAGGGACATTCTCGTTGCTTTAAGCTCACCTAGATTGAGTTTCTTACAGGTCGAAAGAGGCATCAAGCTAACACTAGCTCCTAAATCGCACAAGGCTTTCTCTATGATGGTTTTTCCTATTACGCAGGGTATAGAGAAACTACCAGGGTCTTTCAGTTTTGGAGGCATGTTATTTTGGATGATAGCGCTACATTCAGCGGTAAGCGTTATAGTTTCGTTATCCTCGAGTTTCTTTTTGTTTGATAAGATTTCTTTTAAGAACTTAGCGTATGAAGGCATCTCAGTTATGGCTTCTGTGAACGGTATGGTTATGTTTAATTGCTTCAGAAGTTCTACAAATCTTTTAAATTGCGCTTCGGTTTTTGATTTAGCTAATCTCTGAGGGTAAGGAATTGGTGGCTTATAAGGCGGTGGTGGAACATAAGGTTTCTCTTTTTCAGGTTCCACTTCTTTATTGTTCTCATCAGTCTTAGCAGTTTGTTCGTCAGTTGTTTTCTTTTGGGTTTCCTTTGGCTCTTGTTGTGACATGGGTACGTTTTGAGTTCTAGGATCTATGGGTCCATCGTAATTCGTTCCACTTCGTAGTGTTATTGCGTTCGCATGTCCTTTAGGATTGGGTTGAGGTTGAGCAGGAAACGTGCCAGCAGGGGCAGCAGCAGGTGCTTGTTGTTGAGCTACTTGTGAGATTTGAGTTTCTAGCATTTTATTATGCGTAGCTAAGGCATCTACTTTGTTCGATAGTTGTTTTAGTTGCTCGCTATTGTGGATGTTTTGATTCAGGAAGTCTTTATTGGTTTGTTGTTGGGAAGCTATAAAGTTTTCCATCATGATTTCTAGATTTGACTTCCTAGGGGTGTTTTGAGCAGCTACAGGCGCTTTTTGGTAGCCAGGTGGTACAGCAGGTGCTTGTCCAGGCGCGTACAACGCATTGTTGTTCTTATAAAAAAAGTTCGGATGGTTTTTCCATCCAGGGTTGTACGTGTTAGAATAAGGGTTTCCTTGAGCATAGTTTACTTGATCAGATGGGATTCCAGTCAAGAGTTGACATTCAGCAACTACATGTCCAGTCAATCCACAAATCTCGCAGTTAGGTGTTACAGCGGCAGCGGTGGCTGAAGGAGTGATGGTTAAGTTCTCGATCTTTTGAGTTAAAGCGTCTACTTTAGCGTTAACGCGGTCTATACCACTTATTTCGTACATTCCTCCTTTGGTTTGGGCTTTCTCTAGAGCGGCTCGTTCTCCACCCCATTGGTAATGGTTTTGTGCCATGTTCTCTATGAGTTTGTATGCTTCATCATGGGGTTTGTCCATTAATGCTCCGCCAGCAGCGGCATCTATAGTCATTTTAGTGTTATATAAGAGACCACCATAGAAAGTATGGATGATCAGCCATGGTTCGAGTCCATGATGAGGGCATATTCTAAGCATGTCCTTGTAACGTTCCCAAGCTTCGAAGAGTGATTCGTTATCTTTCTGGGTAAATCCGTTGATTTGACCTCTAAGCATAGCAGTTTTGCTAGGCGGAAAGTATCTCGCTAAGAATACTCTCTTCAATTCGTCCCACATAGTTATGGAATTGGAAGGCAGGGATTGAAGCCACGCTCTAGCTCTATCTCTCAAGGAGAAAGGAAAGAGGCGTAATCGAATAGCTTCGGAACTAACGTTGTTGGCTTTGATAGTGTCGGCGTATTGCACGAACACGGATAAATGGAGATTGGGGTCGTCTACAGGGCTTCCAGAGAAGTGATTCTGTTGAACAGCTTGGACCAGCGAAGGTTTCAGTTCGAAATTGTTTGCCTCAATCGCAGGTGGTGCGATACTTGAATGCGGTTCAGCGCGCGAAGGAGCGGCATAGTCTCTAAGAGGACGAATAGCAGCCATCTCTAACTTCGGGATAATTTGATTGATTTGATCAGTAAGAGTCAATTCCTGATTAATCGGAATTTCTGCTACTTCGGGAAGATTGCGAGCTCGACGTTTGACGTTAATGAAACGTTCGATCTCGTTAATTCGTTGTATTAAATCTCCTCCTTGTGAACGAGTATTTGGCATACAATCGTTCAAAAAGAAAGGGAAGAATTGTCCTAGTCTCTACGGTGTAACAGTGAGTTACGATATCGACTTAAATAGTCCCCGGCAACGGCGCCAAAAACTTGATCGCGACTTTACGTGTCTATAAATCTGATAACTGCAAGTGCACAGTCGTGTCGTGTAGATTTAAAAGATATCGAATCCACAGGGACTATGAATCGATCTACCGTTATCTAAGGTTACTATGTAAAGCTAGGGCTACTAAAATTTTGATTGTTTCTAAGGGAAAGTGAGTGAAAAATTAAGAATATAATAAAAGACAGTTATCAGTATGTATTTCGTTTAACTTAAGGTGATCCGAAGGTCCATTGGCTTTTGCATAATTTAATTAAAAATCTTTACTAATTCAATTGATTAAAAATCCTCGTCTCAAACTTTCGCTCTATTGATTTAGATTACTGTCCTAATCCTAATGTACGCTTTCGCCATCCCATTAGATTTTAGAAAAGCTTTTTGGAAACAACGTAATTAATAAAATGCCCGTTTTATGAAGTTGTTATCTATTTAAATCTCCTAATCTCAAACTTTCGCTCTGTTGACTCGGAACATGCTAATATCCCTAACGTACGCTTTCGCCATCCCGTCGGGTGTAGAAACAATTTTTGAAAATAAATAAGTTCTAATTAGTTTTAATACGCTTTCGCCATCCTTAAAACTAATGTCCTATGTCTACTATCCAGTTAAAGATCTCAAACTTTCGCTCTATTGATTTTAACCTTTGACCGTCTTAACCCCTCAAACTTTCGCTCTATTGGTTTTAAGACTTACTAATTAAATTAGACATACAGACCAAAAACAAGTGATAGTTAATAAAACATAGTTAAGCCAATTTATTTCGGATCCCTACGGTTAACTTACTTTACATACCGATATCATAATAATTTAGCCAGACATATTAATATGGTTAAACATGCATAAATCGGTTCGGTTCATAATAATAGGCATAGTAAATGGCATACAATATATCATGCAATAATAATACAAATTAAAGCAGTAAATAAAAACCTGAATTAAATAAATGGTAATTGAATCTTCGAGTACTGAACTTCCACCACAGGTTGGCTGGATCGTTCTTCGGAATTTTAACAGACAGAAAAAATAAACAAGGAAATAAAGCGATAAATCTAACGTAAGGCTAGATCTATAAAAAGTTCACAACAATTTCCAGTGTAGAAATCGTTGTGAGAAAATAAGTGTTTGAATGAAAGCAAAATAAAGAAATACGGTTCGCGGTACAATTTCGGCAGCACTTCGTTGGCAGGAAATCGGACTCCTTGAAAGTGAGGTAGCAGGTCCTATTTATAGGAGAGGTTTTGCTGTGACGTTGCGTGAAAAGTGGGGATTTTGCAGACTGGGTGTGGAGACGTGCGTCTCCGTTTCTTCAGGAAGCAGCCTTGACTGACTTGAGACGTGCGTCTCAAGTGGAGAAGATGTAGGAGGGCTTGGAGACGTGCGTCTCCTTTTGGTGGCGTGGCAGAAGAACTTTGGAGACGTGCGTCTCCACTTGCTGGGAAGGTTTGGGCCACGCGCCTTTGGTTCCATAGTGGGCTGAACTGTCTCTTTTGGGCCTTTTGGGTCCTAATTGCACCCCTCTTTCACTTCAGCACTCCTTTTTCATCTTTTAGGCATAAATATTGGTCATTTAAGCTCCATTTTCTTTCCTTTTCGCAAATAGTCGTAATCAGAGTGTAAAACCTGAAACAAAGCAAATACTCGCGTAATATCATAATAAATTAACATAATAAATGGAAAATGCTATAAATATCTATGGATTTCAAGCTAAATATACGATATAAAATCGTGTTATCAGCTTCAAGTCCACAACAAGTTCCTGCGGCGAATAATTACCACAAGCAGTTTTATCCCCAAAAAAATTAAGCATCATCATTGACAGAAATATGATAAAAAATAACTAAAGGTACCAATTTTATTCTACGATATATATTAACCCTTAATAATTAGTTTAACTTTCCAACATGTATGTATTTATAAAATCATTTATTTAATCTGTTTAAAAGATTTTATATTTTAGAATAGCAGTCATCCTGGTATAGCATTTTTTGAGTCGGCTGCTCCACTTTGCTACCATTGATTGAGAACTAACTATGCTTTTAAAGTTAAAAAAATGGTTTAAGTAAAGTCCTAACCTCATTGTAAGTTGTTCTTCCTCTACTTTCTACCTTCTCACACACTGCAGACAATCAACAATAAATTAGAGGCAAAACCTACAAGCAAAAGTGTCAAAATGGCCTAAAAAATGTCCGTCTAATTAACACACGTACCGCTACTGCAAGTTTCACAAATAGAATCCCAATACTCAGCATACTAAGGGGGACAATTGAGTAAACAGATTAATTAAGTGTTATTTCAATAAGTGTTGTTCTTTCTACAATTGAAGAGAAAACTAACATAAACTTTGCAAATGCTTTGTATAAGTTGCTTCTATAAGTTATTCTGAAGAGGTGTGATATTTAATACGGAACTTTCAGAAACTCTTCCAAACAGTTACAAACAAGCATGTCACAAGTTCAAATTAGCCTCCTAAATGCAACTTTGCAAGAATAAAGTAAATAACTAGTTAAAAATTAAATACTTAAGTGTCAAACAAGACAGATCATAAACCTTTCATACTAAATTGGCGAAGCCCTCTTCCACTCTTATCACCCCCAACAGCTCGTTGGCCTCTCTTTTTCTTCTTGCTCTTGCTTAAACAATGAGTAGTTGAGAATCATGATGAAACGACGGCGACGGTTATCGGCGAGGGAAAGAGTATATCTTATGGAGAGCGGCGGTTTGTTCAGTAACAACACAAAATACGATACAGTTTGTTCACTAAATTTGTGCCTATGTATTCATATACACAAAATTCAATTTAATTGTCATTTAGGGTTTTTCCTAGGTGTGATACTACTGAATGAAATTTGAATAATCTAGACCCAATGCCAGGTAAAGAGCATTCATATACACAAGTGAAAATGGTTGAGAACATCAAATCAATAGATTGCCACACACAATAGTTCAGTTATCCAAATTCTGATAACAAAAATATTATAAACAGCATATTAGACTTGTGAAGAGATTGAAGAAAAGGAAGATAATGCAGATTTCATATCATGTTGAAAAATTACAAGCAAACAGACGTTAACCCAATTGGAAACTGAAGATAATTTAATGTTACAAGTTGCGAATTCATCTAGAGTATAAAACCCATATTTTACACTAGAACACAAAGCTGCAAGAAACAACATTATGATAATTAATTTAAGAATAAAATATCACCTGAGGATTATGCAAGTTGAAAACAATCAAATTCCTATCTGCAGTTCCCACAACCATCAGAAGATGCCCCACCGACATTGTATAACAGCGATCAAGGAGTTGCTTCGTATGCACCGGATTCGACTGCCTAGTATCCCAATATCTAACACAAGGAAAAAATAAAGCATATATTAATTTATAAAGTAAAAAATTCTAGTAGTTAATACAAAAAAGACCTAAAGAATGAATATGCATACTTAATGGTTTTGTCCCAGCTTCCGGTGGCCAAAAGACTCATCTCGGGTATCCAAGCAACCTCTTTGATAAGAGCATCATGCATAGCAACAGTCACCGGTTGGCCTCTAGACAAAAGTGGCCACATCTTCACCTGCTTATCACAACCTCCAGAAACCCTCTCGTTTCATTCTATCAGGCAAATCAAGTGAATCCTGAAACTGACCATTACAACCATAAGCATTAATAACAGCAGTATAAGAAAACACACTCCGTGGAACACCTTGGCTAGGCATTTCATCGAACACCTTGCGACACTTATCTAACAAGCCCTCCCTACCCAAAAGAGTGATTACAACAATAAGCATTAATAACAACAGTATAAGCAAACACACTCCGTAAAACACCTTGGCTAGGCATTTCATCGAACACCTCGCGACACTTATCTAACAAGCCCTCCCTACCCAAAAGAGTGATTATAATCGTATAAATATGCTCATTCGGTTTACACCAAATCTGTCTCAGAAACAATCACCGCCCTACATCTTTTCATAAATTAATCAGATAAAAATCAGCGCCCTATGTTTATATTCTCAGAAACAATCCAAAAACGTTGATGCACACTCTGATTTATATCAAACAAATCAGATTTTGAGATAATTCTCTGATTCAAAATCCCTATGTTTCTAAACATCCAATTCAAACAGAACCAAACAGATTGCAATGGAAAATAGCTCAAAATAAAGAAGAATTTTTAACCTACCTTCGAAGAATCTGGCGAAGACTTCAACTCTGAATCGATGCACCGTGGCTGATGAACGAAGAAGAGAATGTGGCTGGGTTTGACGGTGTGAGTAGGTTCGACGGCGTGAGTGGATTCGGCGGAGAAGAGTAATCGGTGAGAGATGGTGTTTGTAGAGTACTAGGCGAAAGAGTATTCAGCGAAAGAGTTAGGAGAGAATGTTTTTGGGGGCAAAATGAAAAGTTTCACTAATATTGTGTGCCAAAAATGGAAAAAGTCTCCGCCTTTTTTATTTTATTAATAATTTATTAAGTTCCACACACTAGTATTTAGGGATGGATAAAATAATAGCACTTTCACATAAAATGCTATTTAAATGAAAATTATTTTTTCAAAAAAAATAGTGAAGAATATTAATAGCGTTTTTTCAGAAAGCACTATCTTAGTGTATAATATTAATAGCATTTTTCAGAAAGCGCTATCTAAATGTGCAATATTAGTAGCGTTTTTCAGAAAGCGCTATCTTACTAAAGTTTAATAATAGCGTTTTTTTATTAAGTGCTATCAAAATCACATTGTTTGTATTTTATAATAGCGCTCGACCATAAAGTGCTATTATAAATATATTTTTTTCTTTTTAATAACACTTTTTTTAAAAGTGCTATTAAATTAGGCGCTACAAAATATCAATTTTGGCGTAGTGAAACTAATAAAATAAGTGATCAAAAAAGAAATGGAGTGTTGTTACTAAGGTTTGAACTCAGGACATTACTCTTACCACTCAAAACAACAGCCACTCAACCAACGCACGTGTAGTGACTAAGGAGTGTATTCAATTGATTTTATTTGAAAAAGCAAGTAAGTTTGAAAAACAAAAAAAAGGAAAAAAAGGTTTGGGGCGAGGGGGATTCGAACCCTAGACCTTATGCACACGCAACACACAAACGCACTTAACCAACTGAGCTAAACGACGTGGTCAGTTTAGAAACGCAAACCAATCAACAAATTATAAAATGCGCACCTAAATTTAAATTAAAAAAGCCCAACATCTTCATCTTCCTCGTTTGAACAACAACAACACATCCATGGTTGATTTATGAACATCATCATTTCCTAATTATATTTAACAAAATAAAACCCTAACATGATCAACATCAAACCACGAACTTAACCATATAATTAGCTAGCATTTATTCATCCTAAAACATGTTAATTTCTGGGGGAAAAAATAAGAACCCTAATTATTGAAAATCAAATTAAATAGTCTACATTGCAAATAAATTTGTGAAACCAGAGGGCTTTTAATCCTTATACAATTCAGAACACAATGGTATCAAGCTTTAATGCAAATGCTACCTCTATCAATGAGTTTGAATTCAATAATCTTACCTCTGAAGATGGGAATCGAAACCTGTAATGGAGGTGTTACAGAACTTGATTCACGATCTGGACAACTTCCTTAACCTTCAATGATGCTAATTGATCACTCACTTGCCTTTGAACAAGCTCGGAACTCAAAACCCGATGGTACCTATGACATGAGCAAACAAAAATGGAAAATGATGGAAATGGTGTTATAGATGCTATCTCTTGATTTGGATAGCTTCTATAACTATTATATGAGGTGTTTGAGTGTTTGGTTTGGATTGATATGGCCTGTGTGGTTCTGCACAAGTTCAAGTGCAAGTATGGAGTGTAAAACTGGAACTTGGTGAAAGAGAGGTTACAGGACCAATTTGATGATTAGGATAGCTTGTAATAAGTATATAGAAACTATTTGGGGTGGTAGTTTGGTTGGAAAGTGTTTGGTTTTGGTTTTGACAAGTATGAGCTTACATGAAGCTTTAATGGAGGAAAAAATTTGATTTTTGTTAAGGGACCTTTGAGAGGTTAAGGAAGGTATAGACACCTTCTAAATGATGTTTAGAAGTTTTCCAAACCTTTGGTTGACACCCAGAATTGCTAGAACTCAGAATCACTATAAAAGTGCAAAGACAGGAAAAGTGAGAATTTCAAGTGATAGGTGACTTGGAGAATTCTGGTGTAATTGATCATGGGAGTTATCATACCCGAAAATTTCTCCATCATATTTTGGCTCACATGATTTTCAACTACTCAAGATATGGGCACACTTACCTATCTCATAAGAAACAAGCCACAACTAGGGTTTTGCTTCTCTCCAAGTAAAATCAACTTCTGATACTTCAAGAGGACTTCATGGCCTCTCATATGACTCATAGTATCCTCATGCCAAGTTTCAAGCTCTGATTCATAAGATTGCTCAGTCAACAGTTCAAATGGTCAACAGTCGACCAGTTTAACCTAAAAGTCAACTATAGTCAAATCACAGTCAAAACTCGTGATTTTTGGTCAACATCAATATTTTGAAGTCACATTCATCATTTGATCAAGTATTGATCATGATTCATCAAGAAAATATTCAAAATCATCCAAAGTCCAAGTTTCTAATTTAGGGTTTTGACCTAAAAGTCAACTGAACTTTGACCAGCCATAACTTTCACATGGAACATCAGAAATTTCCCAACCAAAGCCTATTTTGAATGAAATTAAATTCTCTATAACTTTTCCTCTCTAAAGCCAAGGCCGAAAATGCTTAATTTGGGAAATATGAGCCAAAACATTACAGGTCCTTTTTGAAAGTATACCAAAAGCAATTTTTTCTCAAAGCCTATATCATCAAGATAAAATCTCCAAATGCAAAAAAGGTTCCAAAGTAGTTTATATAAAACAACATGGGCTTTCCAAAAAGTCCTAGAACACTTCCATACCTTAAAAATTGAGGGAGATATGCTTTTTCAAAGTTGGTCAATTTTTGAAAAAAAAATGTGAAACAAATGAGGTTCAAAATGAGTTGTCTCGCAAAGGGGTCCAAACTTTTAAGATTCAATCTTGCTATTCAAGTCATCAAAGGCATCAAATCTCAAGGCCACGAATTTTTTATAAATATTTGTTTTTTTATTGAATTTTATTCATTAAAAGTGTGACTTAAATCAAATAATCAAAGGATTATGGAAGAGAATTGATTTGGATTTGATTTTCAATCAAGTTCAATGAATTAAGTATCATATATTCCCTCCAAATTTGTGCAAAAACAATTTGGTGAGTTGGATTGAAATTGGGCATATTTAGATAGATTCAAAAATCAAATTTCAATCAAGTTGCCAATCATTGATTTACCAGGATTCAATCAAGTTTAGGTGCCCTAATATGATCTATTATATATACATCATTGATCCAAAGCATAAGGGGACGAGATTTTCTGCAGCCAAAAGCTTCAAGTGAGTTCTTAAAATTTCAAGAAGAAGCCAAATTTGAATTCAAGGTTGCAGGCCAAGTCAAGGAATTTTGTTGATTCTTACATGTTCCTGGAGGATCCCTGAAGCTATTCCAATCGCTAGCAAGATTGAAAGCACTCAGAATCATCACCAATACATCACGGTTTGCCAACTTCTAAATTGAATCGATTTACATGATTTACGCATCATACATGAGTCTTGATGACATATTCTTGTTCATAGTAATGTTTAGAACTTTATGGATAGGTTAGTTTGCGTATGGATGCAGGTATAAGGTCTTGCCATTATAGGGTTTTGAAGCTCCCAATTAGGGCTTTGCGTTTTAGCCAAAATTGGGTGAAACCAAGACCACCATTGAATCCAGGGGACAAAAATGAATGGAATCATAGTTTTATTTTTTGTATATTGTTGTTATCCTTTAATGTTGAGAATTGCAGGTCTTTAGCCACAGCAACAAATATCGTTGCTATAGCCCTGTCTAAAACGATGGCTGGGCGAAGAAGATGAGGACGTGGCCTTATGTTACTGGATGGTTTCAATTAACGCGCGCGTTTTCCATTAAATCACTACTGATTATATATTATTATTTGAGTGCGTCTCAATGACAGGTTAAATGTTTGGTTGAGTTGGCAAAGAGCGTGGGGGAGTCTGAGGGCGTGGGTTCGATCCCTCGCTCCCTCTTATTTTTTGTTGAAACGCCAATATTCTTAATTCAATGCACAACGTCAACAGGGACTCACGGTACGACCTCATATCTGAGCCTCAGAGTCTCAGCTATTCTAGATCCCACGCACACGATTTTGCAGGCTCACCATGGAGCACCAAGCAAACGCCATATAGGATCTAATGCCCTGGTTTTGCAAAATTTTTTTATTTATAGATATGATTTGTTTTTTTGTTGTCTTTCTCAAACAAATTTAAAATCCTTTTTTACAAAAAAAAAAACAAAAACCTTTTTTCTTTTCTTTAAATAAACAACTAAAAAACAATTAGTTTAATATTTAATTTAGATTAATAATTTAATCTAGGTTTATACCATAATTTTAATTTAGAGTTTTAATTTAGATTAATTAACTTAGTTTTAAGTTTAATCAATAATTTAATTTTTAGACTTAGGTTTATTTAATCATATTAGGGTTTTTAGGCTAATATTTATTTTTAGGTTGTAATTTTAATAATAACTATTAATTTTAGGTTTTTTTCCTTAGGTTTTTTTTGTTGTTATTATTCGCGATTTTCTCCTCATCTCTTATTCTAGTGTATGTCGCATGCCTTTAATTTGATCGATTATTTATTTTCCGCCATTTAAATTCTAGAAAATGTGTATAGGCTTGCAATGTTTTTTTTTTGTAATAGTTTAGCTTTATTTTCTGCCTTTTATTTTTCTGTCCACGGGTTTTTGGCTATGTAATCCCCCACCCGAAACCTTGTAATAGCGTAGGACTTTACTTTTCGCATTCATATTTCTGCCTTTCTTTTACTGCGTGGTTAGTAATATAGGGAGTGACAAGAATGCCAATTGAACATAAATCACTAATTACAGGATAAAATAACTGAATTGAATAATGCGATTGATGGACCCACACACCTTTAAGGTAATCCCTCTTATTGCTGCCTTTCGATTAAAAAATAGTCAAGTCCCTCAGATACGAGGATGCCTTAGCAAATGTTGCCCTCAGTTCATTATCATCATCAAAGATCATAAGTCCCTTCGATGTTGCCTAAGTTTAATGAGGTATGTGTCTTCATTTTTTGGTATAGGAGGTATGCATATATAAGCAGTGGAAATTGGAACACAGAGGATCAAAATTTATCATAAACAAATTTGCTACTTTTAGTGAGACCTACAAAAGGTGGGATAGTAAAGACTTGGAGGTGAAAGAATAAAAAGCTATGAAGGAGAAAACTTAGCTTGAACTGGAGTTTCCTATAAGGGAGGCTAGAGATAAGGCAGAAGTTAAGGATCATCATTTTAGTTATAATGATGGAAAATCTATAGCAGCTTATGATTATCATTTGACATGTCAGAGGGTAAGGAAGAAAATGATACCAACACATTGATACAATCATGTTAACCTTATTTTTTATACTTTGAATGTGTCTGAAGTGTTGCATGACTTATAACTATAGACCTTCAAGGAGGCATTCAAAAGTAAAAGAAATCAAAGATGGTTGAAGGAGGTGAATGATGAGATTCCCACACTGATGAAGAATAATGTTTGTGGGCCTGTGAGACTATCTAAGAAACAAAGAGTGGTTAAATGCATTTGAATCTAAGTTTCTAGACTAGAGTACAAGCATTGTTTGATCTTGATCAAGTTTGTTGAATAACGTTTCAAACTTTGAAGATAGCAGCGCAATGGTTGATGATTACATTGGAATTATGGCCAGCTTAAAGTCCGAGTGAAAAATTGTTGAAGTATGCCTAAAAATCTTAAGTGATGAAAAGACGTAAAACATTTTTTAAGATTGTGCAATTTATATATTGAGAGTTAGAGACCTTGAGAAACACTTGGGTAGAAAATTTTGCCTTTAGAAAATAGAAGGCTATTTTCTTGTAACTCATTTGTAATTTATGGTAGCAACTTATAGTTTATTGAAAAGCTGATCTCACCTCATAATAGATTAATCTCATCAAACTAAGTACAAATTTTATGCATAGTCATCTTTCATGCTTACCCTGTTTGATAGATTGATTAGTTTTGGTTATGACTATTTATTTTAGATGTCAATGTTCTATATAACTTGTACAACAAAAAACCTTGATATGGTCAAATACTATTATTATAGAATACAACACATCTCAAACAATATAATAACTATGAATGGGTTTTCTTTTAGTTTTTGATGTTATTGACAAATATCAATAGCCGCACATGCAAGGAGATTATGCTTAGGATTGAAAAAAAAAATAAATCTCATGACTTGTACAATAATAGATTTGTTATGAGAAAACTTGATAGATTGGAAATATAAAATAACTTAGCAGGAACAAATATTTATCCCTGATACATGTTCTAGAGTACAAGCAAAAGAACACACATATCAATACATAAACATGACAATTAATTTCAAAGCTAGATATGGTACCCTTTTATCCATTGTCTACACACCAAAAGAAAAGCAATTAAACCGAGGAATAGGGACACACATCAAAGGATGAGCCCTTGGAAGTGTCATTGCAGGTTTCTCTTCCATGTTAACTTTTCCATCACCATCAACCTTCCATTCAAAACATTGAATCATAGCTGCAAGATTGGTTGGAACAACTTGAAGTGCTAATGAAGTGCCAGGACAAGCCCTTCTTCCAGTTCCAAATGGCATGAATTGAAAATTTTGTCCTCTCACATCAAACTTAATATCTTCACTAATAAACCTCTCTGGCTTGAACTCAAGGGGGTTTTCCCACAATTTAGGGTCCCTTCCCATCGACCATAAATTAAGAAATAAAATGGTGTTTGCTGGAACCTTATAACCATAAACAACACAACTTTCAGATGTTTGTCTCCCTATAATTGGTGCTGTAGGGTGGATTCGTAGGGTTTCTTTAACTATTGCTTGCATGTATGGAAGCTTGGGAAGATCTGATTCTTGTATTAATCTACCTATTTGTGTTACTGAATCAATCTCTTGTCTTGCTTTTTGCATTACATGTGGGTTGTTTATTAACTCAACCATAGTCCATTCAATTGTTGTAGCAGATGTGTCTGTTCCTGCCATAAATATGTCCTGCATAAACCATATTCCAAAATTATAATCCAAAGAATATTTTATATATTAATATTGTCACTATCTACTCCTTTCATTGTTGTTGTTACCATTTTGTCAATATTATAATTAAATATTGTATATTTGGTCCATCAGGTAGGAAGGCTATTTCGTACAAGTTAGATAAAAAGATTTTATTAGTAAATAATATCCTACTTACAAAATGAAACAAAAATAAACAGTGATTAATTAACAAAATATCATATCATCCTTTTTAAACAATCTTTATTTTAGATGTCATGTCATTCTTAAAGGCGTGTAAGATGGACTACTGCACGTCATTTAAAATTTAACAAGATTAATATGTGATTTAAAAAAATTTAATAAAATATTTGTCACGTGTGAACTAACAAAATAGAGTCCTTATGTGTTTTGTTATAGTAAAACCGTGGCTAAACATATCAATGTTTTCGAAAATTTAAGACAGTCTTGAGTCTTGTGTATATGATGTAGACAAAATATTATGGACACAAATGGATAGATAATTCAGGTATTCATGAAAAATAAAGAAGTAGAAAACATGCTTACCAAAATGAAAGCCTTGACATTCTCCATGCTGAACTTTATCTCACTGTTTTCATTTTCATGAACTTCCAACAAAATATCAAGTAGATCCCTAACATGTTCATCTTCACCTTTTTCCTTCCTTTTCTTCCTTTCATCTTGATGCTCCCTTATCACCCTATCCATCATTGTGTTAAACCTCTCCATAATCCGTTTAAGCCTTTTGTTCATTCCCTGCAAATCCAGATTCTTACAAAACCAAATATAATCTGACACATTAAACTTGCCTCCGAGCTCTGCTGCATCTCTCACCATCTTCCGAATTTCTTCAACATCACTATCACTCTCACAACAAATTTTTCTCATAGCCATCCTTGATATAATGCTATTTGTAAGAGTCAAGAGCTCGCCGCCGACATCAACAGCCTCACCAGCTTCCCCTTTCTTCTGCAAGAGTCTCAGAAACCTCAGAGTCTCTTGTTGCCTCAAGGGAAGGAACTGATCAAGTGTTCTTCCTCCAAGAAGCTCTGACATGCACATCTTCTTCATGAACTTCCAATAGTCACCATATGGAGCAAACAAGAAACCCTTTGAGCCATATGATAGGTAGTGAACTGCAGCACTCGTGAAACGATTGGAGAAATAAGTTTCATTGGTTTTAAGAAACTCCCTTGCTATTTCAGGACTTGAAGTTACTATACATCTCTTAGAGCCAAGGAAAATTTGCATTATCGGGCCATAGTGTGTCGAGAGGTTGTGAAAACTTTGGTGAGGTAGTTTAGATATAAGGTGAAGGTGTCCAATGATAGGCAGTGATGGAGGGGAAGGTGGTGAAAGATGGTTTTGGTTCTTCCTTCTAGTTATTATGGAACGAAGTACTATTGTGGAAAAGAGCCATAGGAAGAAAAGTTGGATATAGTATTGCATTTCAGCCATACCTGAAATTTTTGGAAGAAAAATATGGTTAAGGTGGTGGCTTGAAACATAAGCTTAAGGGTAGCACATTAACTATATGTAAATGAATATATATAGAGACTATAGTTAATGGGATTAAAGTTGATTTGACGCAGTTCCTGTACCAGGATTTCTCATTATCGGCTAGTCAAGGTCAAACTATTGAATGTTAGATTTAATATTTTATTATCATATTTGATTTTTTTTTCTTTTACATATTTTCTTTAATATAGGGGATATTATAAATTTATTCTCAAGTGGATCGACTTAACTCCTAAGCAGCATAGTATTTGTGAATTTGCTATTAATGAATTTTTTGTTGGTGGTTAATGTTACAATTTTTGCATGGGATTATTTCCTCAAAAAAAAAAAAAAAATTCATCTTTTGGTTGTTTTGAGAAACACCCATCACCAAGACAATCTCCACTAGTTTTAAATCGGTTTGCTTTTGTAGTTGTTTTTCATATCAAAATAATCGAGGGAAATATTTGAAATGTTAAAGTTTTAATCAAATTGAAAGAATTTCCTCTTAAACATGGCACTTGTGCTTACAGGTGTTCGTAGTGCGGTTTGGGCGGTTTTGACAAAAAAAATCATCCGAATTGTAAGAGAAAAAATCGTGTGGTTTGGTTTGGTTCGGTTGGCTTTTAGAAAATAACCAAACCAAACCAATGCGGTTTGGTTCGGTTGGTTCGTTTTTTTACAAATATTTTATCGAGTCATACATACACACATAGATGATAACATAACTTGTATTTAGACATTCATATACTATCAAATAACAACAAAATTAGTCATATTTTGACAACAACTTTTCATTTAATATGTAAAAATTAAATTAGACAAAAGGGGAATAATAAACATAAGATAATAGCATAAAATAATATAAAAGTTATTGTAATGAAAAACAATAGAAGAGACGAGAGATTAGTGGAGATGAAAAAAGAACAAACAAAAGAGTTGAGAGATAAGAGAAGAAGATGTGCGATAAAAACGAAATTGAAATAGGGAACATTTGCATAAAAATGAGAAGATGAAAAAGAAAGAATATAAGAGAGTAGAGATTAGAGAAGAAGAGGGAAGATGTATGTGGCAAAGAAGGCGCGATAATGCTATTAGAGATTTGAGAAGATCGAGACTGAAATCATATGCGTAAGGATGAGAAAAATGTTCGTAATCATAAGGCTAAGGTAAAATAGGTTTAAGTTTGGGTTGGATGTGAGTTAAGTAACAGTTAGGTTGTAATATAATGTGGTTTGATTCGGTTTACAAAATATAAACCGCAAACCGAATCGAACTGTGCGGTTTTGTTACAAGATGACCCAAACAAATCCGAATCAAACATGATTTTTTGCACGTTCGATTTAATTTTGTTTGATTTGCGATTTTTTATTGGATTGGTTTGGTTTTAACCACCTCTAACTTATGTTTGTTCATCCTTGAGGACAAGGATGTTTGGAGAGGGCATTTTTACACTAATTTATTATCTTAGTAAATTTGTTATTTTAATTTTAGTTAGTTGATATTTTTCCTATTTTTCTATTTCTCGGCAATGATATTATTATGTAAGTAACATTAATTACTAATTTCTCTATTGGCATTTAATGATAGTAGAGTTTGTTACCAACCACAAATGGAATAAATATATTGTTATGTTGTATTAGATTCTAGAGTGAAGTCCTATTTTAGTTCCTTACAAAAATTGTAGAGGTCAGATTAGTCCCTGAGAAAAAAAAAGTCTCTATTAAATCCCTTATAAAATTTAACCGAGCCATGTTAGTACCTCAACTAACATTTTTTTTAAATCGATTTTTTTCTTACTTTTGAATTGTGACTGGACTGCTAATAAAGACTCATTTTAGCCCCTCACAAAAAAGGAAGAGTCCAAACTAGTCCCTAAGAAAAAAAGTCTATATTTAATCCCTTACAAAATTTAATCAAGCCATGTTAGTCCCTCTTTTATTAATTTTTTCAAATCGTTTTTTTTAATTGTGACTGGACTCCTATTTTACGATAGTTGAATTGAGATTATTTTTGAAGGGATTGTAGATAAATCATCGCGATACCACGACGTTCTTTTCTTTGTTTGGTTTATTATCAGACTTATGTATGGGTGACTATGGTTTTTGTTGTTATGTATTCTTGTGTATTAGGTGTCGTTATTGTTTTAGTTGTTAATGATCTTTTAGGAAGATTTAATTTTGTTACTAAGGTGATTTAGGAACTCAACCTCTGATCCGTACTCAATTTCTGAAAGTAACTCAACCTCTGACCCGTACTTAATTTCCGAAAGCATGTTTATCTTGTCAAGTCCAGTCATTGTTTAAAAATAAGAAAAAAAATCGTTTGAAAAAATATTAAAAAAGGGACTAACATGGCTCAGTTAAATTTTGTAAGGGATTAAATAGAGACCTTTTTTTTCTCAGGTACTGATTTGGACTCTCCCTTTTTTGTGAGGGACTAAAATGGGTCTTCACTGGTGGTCCAGTCACAGTTCAAAAGTAAAAAAAAACCGGTTTGAAAAAAATATCAGTAGTGGGACTAACATGGCTCGGTTAAATTTTGTAAGGGATTTAATAGGGACTTTTTTTTCTCAGAGACTAATCTGACCTCTACAGTTTTTGTAAGGGACTAGAATGGGACTTCACTCTAGATTCTATTATAAATCATTAAAAACCTTACTCTCAATATTAAAATTTGACCTAACTCATCCTTACAAAATCGGTTGGTAAGGTGAGGAGTGTTACTCTATATAAACAATTTTAATTTTTTTGGTCGATAGACTCGGATACTATATTAGAGTTTGAACTAACTCATCCTTACAAAATCGGTTAGTACGTTGAGGAGTGTCACTCTATATAAACTATTTCATTATTCTATCTCCAACCAATGTAGGACTTTAAGATCTTCTTAATACTCAAGAATTAAAATTTGTTGGGTTCATTTTCCTATCTCAATTAGTATCTAGAATCTTTGATTCTAGACCCATTATGACTCCCAAGTACAATTAAAATTAAATTTTGAGTTCCCTTGAAGTGAAAGACAAGATGGAACTGAGTTTGTGTTTGTTTTCAGATGAACCACTTACCCTATATCATGAAAAGAAACATAAGCTCTATCATTGGTGTTTTATCTTTAAGTAAGTGGCTTTGTCCCACAAGTTTCTCACAAAAGCTCTTTTCTACCATTTCCATCATTCGTGCAACCCCAACTAAGCCCTCATCTACCCTCTTTTCGCACTCCTAAGTTAGAGCTTGCCATGTTTGACGGTTCCAACCCACTTGAATGGTTGTTCCAAGCCGAACAATTTTTTACCTTTTATCAAATACCACTAGAAAATCGTTTATCCATGATATCCTTTTATATGAAAGGTGATGCATTATGCTGTTTTAAATGGATGCATTATAGCCAATTATTGTTGGATTGGCCACATTTTACTAAGGCTTTGGTACTACGTTTCTGTCCCTCCACTTACGAAAATCATCAATCAGAATTATTTAAACTTAAGCAAGTTGGGTCTGTTGTGGATTATCAAGCCCAGTTTGAGAAATTGGGAAATAAAGTGTTTGGATTGCCACCGAATGCTATTCTAAATTGTTTTATTTCAGGTCTAGCGCCTGAAATTCAAAATGAGCTCGCAATTCATAAACCTGTCTCCATCACACAAGCAATCGGGATTGCGAAATTGATTGAATCACAAATCGTAGACACTAAACGAAAAACCACAAAACCTAACACCACCCCTTTTAACCGCCCCATCCCTTCTACACCAGTCTCATACTCAAAACCAACCCTCCCATCTTATACAACAACTCTCACTTCTAAGTTGGGCCAATCCACAAACCCAACTAAACTTCCCATACGACGTTTGCCTAACACACAAATCCAAGAACACCGAGCTCAAGGATTGTGTTTTAACTACGACGAAAAGTTCATCCCTGGACATAAATGTGCTACAGGAAAATTTATGTTATCATTGGTGGATGATGAATTACCAAGTGAACGAGAATCTGAACAAGTGGCAGAAGTTGAAATCACGGAGGAACCCGAAGAAACTTATTTTTAATTATCCCCACAAGCAGTAAACAGTTATTTTTCTCCAAAAACTTTAAAGTTTAAAGGCATTTTGGATGGTTTAAGTGTGACGATATTAATTGACACGGGAAGCACCCACAACATCCTTCAACCACGCATTGCACATCATCTAAAATTTCCAACTAAACCCATTCCAAATTTTCCGTTATGGTAGGTAACGGATCCCAATTAAATTGCTACGGTTTGTGCCCCAAAGTCCCCATCACCTTACATGACCACTTAATCTACATTCCCTTCTACTTACTTCCTATCGAAAGGGCCTGATATAATCCTATGAATGGAATGGTTGAGAACTTTTGGACCTATCTTGGCAGATTTTTCAATTCCCAAAATCTCTTTCAACCATAACAACAAAGAAGTTACCATCATAAGAGATCCTAAAACCCTTCCCACACATTCCACTTATTAGCAATTCTGCCACCTTATCCAAACTGATTCCATAGCCTCCATTCACCTTCTCCTCTCTCCACCAACTTCTGAAACAAGCCAAGAAACTGCAACAAACCCCATTGACTCCCTTCAAAAATCAACCTGAACACAAATAAAAACACTACTTGCCTCACATGCTGCCATTTTCCAACAACCAAAAGGCTTACCCCCTCCCGCCCTCATGACCACCATATACCTCTTACACCTAACACCAAACCATTTAATGTTAAGCCTTATAGATACTCCCATTCCCAAAAACAATCCATGACCTCAATCATAAATGACATGTTAATAGAAGGAATCATAAAACCCAGCAATAGCCCATATTCTTCACCAGTTTTGCTTGTTAAAAAAAAGATGGTACTCGGCGTTTCTGTGCTGACTATCACGCCTTTAATGCAATCACTACCCGAGAATGTTTTCCCATACCTACTATTTATGACCTCTTTGATGTGTTAGGTTATGCATTTGTTTTTTCTAAGATTGACTTATGGTCAGACTACCACCAAATTAGGGTTGACCAAATCTCCCAAAAGTCAAAGGCGGACTTGAATAATTGACTTTTTCCAGATGAATTGCATTCTTGTGAATTTCGATTGAATCAAGATCTCCTCTCCAAATGAACAATGTGAGTGGATTATAGTGATGAATTGTAGATCATTAAATCATAGTTTGAGCTATGAAGCTATGTGCTAATTAAAAGTCAACTCTCCAAATGAATTAGTTCAAAACCATAATTTGTGCACCAGATGAGGATGGAACTTGTTGATCTTGAATTGAGCAACTCTTGGACTTGGATTTTAATGAGGTGAATCACTTGAGCATATGAGAATTCTTGAGCTCCTTTGTGGGCCTCAAAACCCTAATTTTACCCGAATTTCGTGATCAGCCACCTACCTTGGGAAACAAGCAAAACACAGTCTCTTTTTTTTTGTATATTTTGGTTAGGAAATAATATATGGAAAATGATGATAATGATGATGATGATCACACTATGCACAAAAAGATGTGGGATCTCAGGGTCAAAATTTACGGTATAATAGCTGCCCCAATTTAAGTTCTTGATACCTGATGAGGGGAAGATGTGATCTTCATCTCACCACAGTAGGAGGGACTTTAACACAAAATGATAGCACAATTTGGGCTTTAAGAGCCCACATATATGATATGAATGCAATAATTTGATTTCACGGGGATCAAACAAAACGAGTCAATTACAGATTCTCTCGTAATGACAAAGACGTGTTATGGATAAAAGGAAAAAAGGGGGGTTATGGATTCTCTCAGAACAAAGGGTGTCGATTACAGATTCTCTCGCAATGACAAGGTCATGTTATGGATTCTCTCAAAACAAGGAAAATTTTCACTACGAGCTGTCTCTAACATTGGAGAGACTCACCACTCATCAGGAAAGGCAAACATCGGGCTCCTTAATAAACTGTCTCTCGGGCTGGAGAGACTCACCATTCATTCGGAAAGAACAAAATTCAATATTAACTGTTTCGGACGCTAGAGAGACTAACCATTCATAAGGGATAACTACCACATACTTCAATAGACTGTCTTCGTCATCTCGAGAAAGTTAACCATCCATCGGAACTTTTTATCATGAATTGTCTCTGATGTTGAGAGACCAACTGTTCAAAAGTTTCTTCACCGGAAATAATTTGATTGCTCCATAGAGATTGTCATCTTCTTTCAAGAAGGAAATTTGGGACATAAAAGTTACTCAAATATAGAGATCGCCACTTGTCGTCGGGTAATATATATGAAAGTAACTTGACTTTCTGGGGAACCACAAACAGACTCTTGTTGAGGAGACAGAGTCTTCAACTGTGCAAAATAAATGCACTTCTAATTCAGGGGATTCGTTGAGACATCCAAACAAGACACTTCTCAATGGGGAACAAGCTCAAATAAGGGCTCATCCTATCTTTAGATAGATGAATAAGCTAAAATAGAATCTTCCCATGAAGACCAAACTCGTTAGGGAAACAGAAGGATTTGGGTCTTTCTACCTAAAGTTGACGCTTAAATGAAGGGAGTAAATACATCACTTGGGGGATAATCATAATAAAATTTTCTCATACCAAAATAATGCAAACAATGTGCATGTATGAAGAGAAATATTAATGGATGAATGTATGTTATGCATATGCTAACAAAACTAACATATATAATAGAGATGATCACATTGGGGAATGACAACACCGCGGTATAACCAAATACTCAACAGATCATCAGTAACATCTTTGGTGGAGTCAAAACTTGCTGGGGAGAGATCACTCTCAAATCAATCTTTATTATCAAAAGGATTCATTCCGATAAGAAAACCTGTTAAAAAGGGAACACATTCCGAGAAGAAAATCTGCCTTTGGATGGAGGCAACTTGTATAAAGACTTAGCTGCTTCACGGGGATGACATCCGTTAATGCTTAGTTTCTCACTTCGAGAACTAACTTCTTTGGGATCCAAGTTCAACATCTCCTTTCGTATCCACGAGATTAAGAAAAAGTTCTATCTTTTCATTTTGAAAGCGTGATTTTAACTTTGTTTCAAATCTTTTTAATTTTAAAAGCATTTTTTGCATGATAGAATAAAAGATAAGAATTACAAGAAATGAGATAAGGCTCAAATTTTATTAATGGAATGATAGTCTGCGAACGACACGACTCCATGGAGTATTACAAAGTTTAGAAAATGGTAAATTGATAGGAAAGGTTACATTAAAATACAATGGTCACTCTTCTCCCTAAAAACTTTGAATATCGAGCATACACTAAAGTCAGTTGGAGGTCTTCATAAATCATCTTCAGGATGATCAGGTTATACCAGATGTGGTAACTTGCCATGATCCCTAACTTTTGCATCGATTGCCTTTGTAGGTTTTTAATCTATCGGGATGTTTATTTCTTTTGTTTGTCTCTAATTTTTGCCTGGACCGCCCTTTCAGATTTTCAGTCCACAGAGACACTCATTTTTGCGTAAATTGGCCTTTCAAGTTTTCAACTTAGCGAGCTTTTTCTTTTTTTTTTCTTTTCTTTAGGCGAAGTATTTCTTGACCACACCGGCATTTACAGGACGCAGGAATTCCTCACCATCCATAGTCGTAAGAGTCAAAGCGCCGCTTGAGAAAGCTCTCTTAACAACATATGGGCCTTCATAAATGGGATTCTATTTTCCCATAGGACCGTGTTGAAAAGGTAATATCTTCTTGAGCATGAGATCACCTTCTTTAAAACTTCGAGGTCTGATATTTTTGTCGAACTCTCATTTCATTCTTTCTTGGTATAGCTAACCTTGACAATGGGCGGTCATTCTTTTCTCATGAATGAGATAAAGTTGATCATATCTAGCTTGACACCATTCAACTTCTGATAATTTAGCTTTCATTAGGATTCTCATGGAGGGAATTTCAACCTCTATCGGGAGTACGACCTCCATGCCATATACCAAGGAGAAAGAAGTTTCCCTAGTTGAAGTACGAACTGAAGTACGATACCCATGCAGAGCAAGTGGGAGCAAAACACAAGAAAGGGGGGATTGAATTGTGTTCTTTACAAAATAAAATTTCCCTTTCTATATTTTTCTTTTTCTTCTTTTATATCTCATTCCGTTGGATATGCTTTGGGCAGTATAGCGGAAGCTTTGTGATTCATAACCAAAGAGATATAATCATTTAGTTTATTTTCTTCTTCACAGAACTTATGACTATGTTACCTACAATGAATACAACATAGAAGTTCTGGATCAATAAACATTCAAAAAGTAAATGACACGTTAACTTTTATCCTGGTTCACCTTCTATACTAAGGCTACCTCCAGTCCACCCTCCTCGGGTGATTTTGCCTCTCTCAAGCGAGGACTTAATCCACTATAACCAAACTGATTACATCTGCACGATCAACTGTCGTGACTCACAATATAATGCACAACCAACTGTTGTGACTCACTTCCTGCACAAGCTACCCGCGAGTGACTAACCCTAGATGATGACCCGTTCAGTGATCTCAGCAAGATATAACGTTCATCAAACTAGTAACCCTGCACAAGCCTACTGCTTGTGACTAACCCTGCACAAGCCAACTACTTGTGACTAACCACAATGAACTATTCAGTGATCTGATTCACAGATATAACATTCATTGAACTCTTTTAACTTCAGACCTTCACTCAGTATTTTAAGAGGATTTCCACAATGACCACTATCACTGCCATCTCAAGCTTCAGACCGTCACTTGATCGCTCAAGGAATCGTTTCCAATTAATTTGATGGCAACACAAAGCTTCTAAATAAGCAGATTTTCCTTTTATCTCAGTACTTTTGTTTTGACACATTGACAAATAATTACTTCAGGTGTTTTATCTTGTAGTCTTCTTGTCTGTATCTTCTGAACGAGATCTTTGCTTCTTGGTTGATAAGTAGAGTAAGAGCATTATCTCCTGTGTAAGCTTGCTTCTTGACTTGATGTTCATCGCCAGTTCTTCTTAAAGTAGATTTAGAGCAACAGCTCTTGAGTAAGATTGCTTCTTGACTTGATCTTCATCTCCGATTTTTTAAAGTAGATTTAGAGCAACAACTCTTCTATAAGATTGCTTCTTGACTTGATCTTCATCTCCGGTTTTTCTTAAAGCAGATTTAGAGCAACAACTCTTGTATAAGATTGCTTCTTGACTTGATCTTCATCTTTGGTTTTTCAATAATATTCAGTGCAGAATGTTCGAACTCAGAGATTTGATTATTCTTCAGAGCATGAGTTCATTGTGTTATGTTGGTGTTGTTTGAATTAGTTCATTGTTTGATGCCACCACCACACACACTCGAAGGAGTGATTTTGTGTGTATATATATATCTTCAGACTTTTGCCCGTTTAATCTTGGTTATTGGAGAGAGCAGTAAATGCTTGCATGTTTTCTTTTTGCATTTTTTTCTCCAAATGGATGCATTTGGATAGCTTCTTCAATCAACCTTGGAAGTTGTACTTTTTGATTGTTGCAGCCGCCTTGCTAATGATTATGTTTTTAACTGTATCTTCCTTTTTGAATCAGACTCCATAATCTTCTATTTAGCTTGGAATATAGCTTCTGTATCAGTGTGTTTGCAGCGATTTGGTGCTTGATCAGAAGTTGCTTTAAGTCTTGAGCATTTGTTCATCTTTGCGCATTAAGTTCTGATGGTACTTGTACTAAATCATTTTCTGAAATCAGAAACACATAATTAGAGTACCATATTTGCTTATACAAAATTTATTTTCTTGTTATTATCAAAACACTATAAATATGATTAGAACCAAACTATGTTCTAACAATCTCCCCTTTTTTGATGATGACAAAACATTTATGTTCTGTTCATAAATTTTTTATATAAGAGAAATAATCTCCGCCTGAGATGTATAATCTCCCCCTAAAATAAATACTTGATGATAAATGTAAGTGATAACTTCCCTGAGTAATTTCTATATCTTCCAGAAGTTCTAAAGTATCTTTCTTTCAGATATCGCATAGAACACTTTTTGCTTCAGAAGATCTTTCATTTAGAAATGTTCAGATCATTTAGAATACGTGTTTAATGATCAGAATATTAGTCATGTTGAATATCAATTCTCCTTCTTTTGAGATATATATATTTCAAAATTTCTAATACTCACTCAACCTAATTAATTCTCCCCCTTTTTGTCATAATCAAAAAGATGTAAAACTGAATAAAACAATTAATAAAGCACACAAAGATGATCACATAACAATACAAAAAATTCCAAAATACCAAATTCAAAACAATTCACAAGGTAAACAAAATATTAAAAACAGTAAGAAGATCATAATCAGAACATTTTTTATTTCATTTATGGATTCTTCTTGTCTCTTCATCCAGGTTTTGAATTCCTTGTTGGCCTTGTCCTGCCTCTGTAGACGTTTCTTTACTGCTGCATTTTCCTTTTTTAGCTCATTAAGCATACTTAGCATTTGAGCAGATGGATCGGAGGTTGAGGCGCTGTCAACAGTTCCAAGCACAAAGGAGACACTGAGAATCTTAGGAGACAAACGATCTGCATCTATCAACCAAGTTGGTATTCTTCCTTCACAGATATCTTTAGGCATTTCGACCGGAATTTTTTTTGATATGGCCAAGGTATTTTCTTGATTATCATCAATATCCATGTGTTCTGAAGTTGCACCACAAGGAGCATTGCTGATCACTAGAGGAGGCTTTAACGCCCAGAGATCCATCACTAGTGTGATGACAACATTCAGACACTCAGTAAATTTCTCATTAGCATGAGTACAGCATATTTTCTTGAGTTTGAGAGACTCAGAGTTGAATCTCCTTCTGAATGCATCCCAAAGCGCTTATGAGGCCATTGGACTCCCATTTGTTGCACAATTAGCTGTTAGTCTTGCAATCCAACCCTGCATCTCTGTTTCAAAATTCCTAAATAATATGTCAACATCTGTTGGGGTAGGTTCTGGATGTTGAGGTTCAATGGGTTTTACTGGATCAGGTTCAGGGGATCGTTCTAGTTCTGGTCCAATAGATTGCTCTGGTTCAGGTTCAAGGAATTTTTCTTGATGAGCTTCAGGCAATTCGGTTGGTTGGGGTTCTGAAGCGAAGACTTCTGTTGTGATCAGGTGTGAGTCTGTTGTGTTGACTGGTGAGTTTTGTACTTTAGATGATAATTGAATGGAAATATGTTGTGGGCAGTGAGATGAGGTGGTTTCAGTTGGGTGTGGTTGTGAGTGTGTGATTGATTCAGGGATAACAGATGTGTTATGTACTGGAATATTAGGCATTATCATAGCTAGGGGACTAGTGATGCCAGGGATGTTCCATGATCCTCGATGCCATTCATAAGGTTTTGGGACTTGGTTTGAAAGTTGTGGTCTGATCTCAGAGGTTTATGGACAGGCTTTTTTAACAAGAGTTGGTTGAACTTTTTCTGGTGAAGGTGTTGTCTCTGGCTTTGAAAGAATAGGAGATACTTTTACTTTTGGTGGGGGATTTTCTTGTTCCTTTGGGGATGAAGTTTGTTTTTCTGTCGGGGGTGAGAGTTCTGATGTATTTTGATTTGTTGATGTGGAAACAAGGACAAATTTTTCGGGTTGAGTTTGAGTTTCTTCAGATGGTACGGGTGAGGATTCCCTTTGTGTGGGAGTTTGAAGGTCTGTTTAAGCTAGGATTTTTGAGGAGGTTGGATTTGTGAGATGGGAATCAGAATTGATAGCAGAGATGAAAGTAGATGGATTACCTGAATACTCTTTCTTCTTTCTCTTCTAATCTTTGGAAGCTTTGGTAGAGGTTCCTTCTTCTGCAGCCTTTCTCTTCTTGGATTTCTTCTTCTTCTTCTTCTTCTTCTTCTAAACTTCTAGAATGGGGGTCGTTTCTACCCTGAATCCAGGATGGATCAATTGGTATGCTTGCCTGCTTATTTAGTTCGATGAAGTTAAGAATGATCTTTGGAGTGTCTCCAGCATTTAACAAGGGAAAGTTATCAATCTGAACTCTCCTTTGATTAATGAAGCTCTCTATATAAGGAGTATGTGTACAGATAATTTCTTTGATTATGTTCATCTTCTTCATATTCTTTCCACTTAAAGTTTTTCCACACATTGGTTCTAAGTCTTCCACCAGGTTTGCCTCTACTAAATAATCTCTTAGGCCATTTTCTATAGAATATCTTAAATCAACCTTGAAAGAGGTGTCATACCCCAATTTTTTACCCTAAGATCATACATCATTCGCATATGAATTATCAATCAAGAGTTCCAACTTAAAACTTTGTTTGTGGTGTCGCGCTCAACTCATCTGCAAGGGAATCATCGAGCACTAGTGTTTTTTAGTTTGTATATGTTTTACTAACCAAAATACAAAAAAATATTGCCTTGTGCTTTTGCAATCCTATTAAGAAAGTTTGAGCCTTTACCCTTTATTTGCAATCCTATTTCTTTCATATCTCTTAAATGTCATTTATTGTTGATAGTAATTTTTGAAACAAAAAGAAAATTGAAATTTCAACAAAACCCTTTTTGAAAAATATAAAAGAAGGTTTATTTTGATCCATGAGTACACTACAAGGAATGGATATTTTGATGTATTCATGTGTAAAAAAGAAGCATATTCTAGTTTGGTATGTCCTTGGCTTGGTTCGAAGACGACATAGGACCCATATATCATGTTATCTCAGCTTCGGTGATTCCCGAAAGACGGGTAGCATTTATTCCAAAGCCCTCAAAAGATTGTTGTGGCAACTCTTTGCTCGTATTTGCGGGTGATACCTCGAGTGTTATGCTTAAGACATGCTTGACTATGCTATTCTTGTATTCTATCTACTGAGTTAATTCTTGTGCTAGTTTTGGCAGCATATGCATCATTAACATGCATCAAAAACAGTCATACATTCATATTTTCCGTCATGAAAAGTTTACTTTCATCAGAATTCTCTTTCATTTAGAGTATCTCTAGGTAGAAAATATTCGTTTTATGGAAATTCCCCACTGAATTTGTTTCTATGTGGGTAATGTGTTCAGTTATTCTGTACAAAAGTACTTATGAACAGAAATCCAGTGATTTACTCCCTCACTTTATCCAGTCTTATTTGACAGTTTCTTTCCATTTGGCCATGGATTGAATTTTGGTCACTGGATGACTCTTGTTGAGATCGTGCACTTGTGTTTGCACCCTTGATCTTTGAAAAGAAAGAAAAGTGTTGTGGATCTACTTATGCTTGCTACTCTACCTTCGGTGGAATGTTGGTGTATTTTGTTATATCCTCACCGTCAGTGGAACGTCGGTGTATCTCTTTTCTACCTTTAGTGGAACATTGGTAGTTCACCTTTAGTGGAACGTTGGTGTAATTTGTTATATTCTCACCGTCAGTGGAACGTTGGTGTATCTCTTTTCTAACTTTAGTGGAACGTTGGTAGTTCACCTTCAGTGGAACGTTGGTGTATTTTGTTATATCCTCACCGTTAGTGGAACGTCGGTGTATCTCTTTTCTACCTTCAATGGAACGTTGGAAGCTCACCTTCAGTGGAACGTTGGTGTATTTTGTTATATCCTCACCGTTAGTGGAACGTCGGTGTATCACTTTTCTACCTTCAGTGGAACGTTGGTAGCTAACATTCAGTGGAACGTTGGTGTATTTTGTTATATCCTCACCTTCAGTGGAACGTTGGTGTATTTCTTTTATACTTTCAAATGAAAGATTGGTATTTTTGATTCCCCAGTGAAAGATGATATATTTTCTCATCCCCAGTGAAAGAGGATGGATTCCTTCTCCACCTTCTGTGAAAGTCGGTATGTTTTCCCATCCCCAATGAAAGGTGGTGCTTTAACCTCTCTGGTGCGAAATATTTTCCCCAGCGAAGTTTCTTTTCCCAGCAATATCTCATCTCTTCAACGAAGTCTTGTTTGCCCTAGTGAAGTTCTTCCCACGAGACTTTTGTTTTCCCAAGCGGTGTCTTCTTTCCTAGTCATGTCAGATACATTCATTAAACATTACATTCTATCTTAGGATCAAAAATTGTGTGTTTTATATATTTAAGTCTCTTCGACCGCGTCGACACGAAGGTTTCCAATCCTCGTCTCTCCGGATAGAAGAAAATTAAATAGGGGCATATGTCATACCCCAATTTTTGACCCTAACATCATACATCATTCGCATATCAATCATCAATTAAGAGTTCCAACTTAAAACTCTGTTTGTCGTGTTGTGCTCAATTCATCTACAAGGGAATCATCGAGCACCAGTGTTTTTTAGTTTGTATATGTTTTACTAACCAAAACACCAAAAATGTTGCCTTGTGCTTTTATATGTTTGTGTTTTATAGGTACCAAGTCAAAATATCCATCAAAAGAAGCAATTTGCATAATCCAGCAATCGATTGCACCAACTTGAATTGCACCATATTGGCATTATGTTTCCTGTGCAATCGATTTGCATAAGAGTGCAATCGATTGCATTAACTATTTTTGCACTAAATTCAAGCAGTGCAATCGATTTGCATAAGGAAGTAATCGATTGCACTAGTGCGAAATTGGAAAAATAAGGGCAATTTTCAGCTTTTGAAGGTGATGACATCATTTGCAAGTGTGGGAAACATGACTTAGTTCCTATATTTGATTTCCTACATCATTTTATCATAAACCCTCAAGTGATGACATCAAGACCATTGGATCATGATTTTGGCTCCAAATTCACTTACCAAACCTAAATCTATTTTCTAATCCTAACTTCAAACCACCAATAATCCCAAGCCTAAATCCTATAAATAGAGGCTTTCCCCTCTTCATTTCTCAAGCTTTGAAAGCTTAATAAACTCTTGCCTTATATCTCCTCATCCCTTCCAAACCCCTCACTCAAAGTTCATTTCCATAGAATTAGTAAGATTCACCTTGAGTCCTACTAATTTTGAACCAAACCTTCATCATCAATTGAGGAAGATCAAAGCGTTTGTGGTTGTGTTCTTCAAGTAGACTCAAAGTATTGTGAAAGAAGTGGTAATCCTCTTGATCCATTCCATAATCAAAGATGTGATCCTTTGTTGTTTGTGTGTGATGCACCTTGGGTGCTACATTGATGTTATTTGCTTGCTTATTTGATGTGTTTTCGTGCTAAAGATTGATGCAAGATCACAAGGTGTTTGGTTTTATGTTTAAACAAGTTTTACTCTCTTTATTTGTTGTTTTTTTGAAAACTGTGCAGTGCTAATCGATTTTCATTTTGTGCAAATCGCTTTACACAACTAATTTTTGCGCAGAATTTGAAAATTTGAGTTATGCAAATCGATTTACACTCTGTGCAAATCGATTTGCAGCTGAGTAGAATGTGTTTTTTTTTTCCTTTTTTAAACTTGTTTTTGGTTTTAACTTTTATTTTACTCCATTCTTTTGATGTTTTCTTTGAATCACAAATTAGAAGCCTAAATCCTCTCTAATGTCAATGGACTTAGGGCGTCGATAGGATGAAAATCCAAATCCACAATATTAAGTGATTGAACTTAGAGATGGAAGGAGCTTTTGAATGTGGTTCCATCTTTTACTTCTTTTTATTTTGATCGATGAAAATCTTTGATACCTTGAGAATTCTTATGGATTCTTGGTAAAGACGATATCGCCACCCATTTTCTTTTCGTGCGGTATTGCTTTTGGAGAGTGATCTATATATCGCTTCTCTCGCATGCATTAGCACATAAATTGTTAGCCGGCCTCGTTGTAGGGTGATTTCTACATAAATCACTTGGCGATCTGCTTAACATAGCGCAACATTTTGTGTCTCGAATAAAAAAGATCATATATGAAAGAGAATTGTATGCGGTTGATTTAAGATTTATGAAAGTTTATTGTGTAGTCGCTATGATTTTATCAAGCTTCTGATAAAATTTCATTAACTTTAAATCCGAGAACATCCTTCACTCACCATCGATCTTTATTACTAACATTTTGATGATATACTTGACAACTTTCAAGATGGTCATCTTTAACATTCAACAACTAACTTTACTTTCTGCACTTTATTATATTGTTCTTTATATTTCTCGCTTTATGGTTTATTTTATCATTCATCATGTTTATGTTTCCGCTATTTTCTATTTGTCTATTTGGATGCTTTGTTTATGTTTCCGCTATTTTCTCTTTGTCCATTTTGACGTTTTATTTCCGTTATTTTCTCTTTTTCCTCTTGGACCATATTCTATTTTTCTGCTAAAACATTAATAAACAACTTAAAATCTAAAAAACACATAAGGCTCTCTATGGACTATTGGTTACTATCCCGGGCATTTTGGAGACTTGGACTTGTTGGACTTAGCACCTCTGGACCCTGTTACTCTGTTGTTACTCTGCTGTTATTCTGTCTGTCTGGCATTGGATTGTTGTATGTTTGTGTGTGCACGTATTTCATCGTAAGCCCTTGATGGCTAATTCCAAGGCGCCGTGATAAGGATTTTTCCTGAAAATAGCCGTTACTCTGCTCGATTTTTGTCATAATTTTAATGTGCTTAATGCAAAGTGGTGCTAAAGATAATAAGTTCATTTGGATCCCCAAGTGGTAATGAGTCGAGTCAATCCAATGGCTTCGTTCTCAGATTTTCCCGCTACAGAAAAATGGCGACTTCACTGGAGAACCAGTTTTATGTGTGTTAAGCCTACTTTTGTTTATCTGTGTGTTTTATCTGTATTTATTATTGTGTGCTTTATTTGTTTTTTTTATTTTTTAATTTTGGTGCTTGATGGTTCCTTTGTGATGAGATAAAGTCCTAACCCGGACTTTGGTGAGTAACTTGAGGTAGGAGGTGGTAAGTCCAATAGTTGCATGTCCGGAGCAATCCTTTACATGAGCATCATACGGTGGAACCCAATCAGTGGAGGCCTCACAAAAGGTAGTAGATGTTGTTACGAACCATCGTAAGAATGCTATTACTTTCAATAGTGAGTGTCTGTAGAAGCTGAATGGCCTAGAACCCTTTTAACCCATCTAAGCCTTTTTAGGATGTAGCGTAGAAACAAGTTCGAGTACCAATTTGAGCTTGTTGTCATGCGATGCTACACTCAGACGAGGTCTTTTTAGGCATATTATTGGCACCCATGAGCAATCGTGCGAGCCGATAGTATCCGATAGAAGACTGAAAACTCTGGGAACCTTTGTAGAACCCAGTCAGTAGGTACAAAATTCCTTAGAACACACCTTTTGGGATGGGTTGACCCATGGCTCCACGCTCGTGACGTCGAACCTTTGAACCTTGATTGTGTGATTTGGTGTGATATTGTGTGCTCTTGATTGTGGTTGATGCATAAACCATGCATTAATGCATTCATAAAAATGTTCTTCATAAATGGTTTTCAAGGAACTTATAGATTTTTTATAAACATCACAGGTACCATGGATCAAAAGAGAAGCATCAAGAAGTGCACCTTCAGGAATACAAGTGTGAAAGAGTTGAAAGAGCTAGCGACTTTGGTTCCTATTCCTGACAACTTCACAAACCGTAATGGAAAATTGATCTCTATCCTGAAGACCAAAGTGGAGAAGGGGATTCTTGAGACTCTTGTGCAGTTTTATGATCCCGATTTATCAATGCCTCACCTTTCTAGACTATCATCTTATGCCCACTTTGGAGGAGTATTTGTATTGGGTTGGTTTTCCAGTTATAGACGAGATACCGTTCAGTGGTATAGAGAAAGCTCCTAAGGTTGATGAGATAGCAAAGCTGTTTCATTTTAAGATATCAGATGTATAGGTGAACATGACTGAAAAAGGAGGGATTTAGGGGTTGACTTCTGAGTTTTTTGATTGGGAAGGCTTCTATGTTGGCTAGTACAGGAAGTATGATCGCTTTTGAGACTATTGATACTCTTTCCCAACATTGATAACTTTGTCGATGTTAATTCTATTCGGATATTCATGATCGGGAATCATGTGCCTACTTTGCTTGGAGACACTTACCACTCTATTCATCATAGGACCGACAAGAAGGATGGATGTATCAACTGTTGCACTCCTTTGCTCTATAAGTGGTTTATTTCGCACTTACCTCAGACTAGGAATTTCTTGAGTAATCCTGATGGTCTCCGATGGTCTCAGAAGATTGTGCCTCTTACTAATGGTAATATCCATTGGTATAATCCTGCTTATGACATTGGTGAGATTATTGATAGTTGTGGAGAATTCTCCAATGTACTTCTTCTTGGTATACAAGGAGGTATCACCTACAACCCTATTCCTGCTAGACGTCAATTTGGTTACCCCATGAAGGAGCGACCTGCTAGTATTCTTGTGTCAGGAATATTTTATCACAATAAGGATAGAGATTCGGATACGAGAAATCAATTTGTGCGTGCTTGGCACCATATTGATAGGAAGATACATTTGGGAAAGAAGAAATGTGTTGCTCTCAAAGACTACACTGATTGGGTTCAAGCTAGAGCTCATACTCTTCAAATGCTTTATTTACTCGAGGAGCCCTCTTTACCTATTGCTCCACCATCATCTTCCACTATTCCCATCGAGAGTAGGGAGGAGTATCGAGAGCTCATGGCTAGGATGAAATTGGAAAGGGATACTTGGGAAAATAAGTTTCATGCTTCTAAGATCGAGAAGAAAGAATTGAAGAAGTAATTGAGAGAAAAAGACGATATGCTTTATCTTCAGGATGGGTGGTTGATAGAAAAGGATGATCAAATTCGTTGTCTGGAAGAGCTACTTCAGCAACATGGTGAGAAGCGGAAGAGACAACAAAAGGATTTATTTTGCTATGGTAGTCATGAAGATTCAGTTGCATGGAAGGAAGTTGTAGATAAGCTGATGGTCGAGAAGACTCATTTGAAGGCCTTTTATGAAGATGAATTGGAGAAGCTCCGTAGGATGTTGCAAAGAGGAGTTGGATCTTCATTAGAAGCGTTTCCTTCTAGCTTTTAGTTTTCTTTTGTTTTGTAATTTTGTATTTTGAACATTTTGTAAACCTTTCCGTTATTAATGAAAGAAGTTTGTGTTTCAGTTATATTTTATAATGTTGTATTTTTTGGATGTTTACAATTTATGTCTTAAAGTTCCGTGAAAACCAATAAAAAATATAAAAACCATTTTCATTGCATTTCATATATCATTCCGCATTTTGGTATTGTTTTTGAGAGTATTCCAGAGGTCTTATTCAATGCTCTTCATACAGAATCAAGTTGTCTCATCGGTATAACACTCGATCTAACTTCAAAAAGAAGATGGAAGGTCTTGAACAAGAGAACCGTGAGCTACGTGAAGAGGTTGTTACTTTGAGATTTGGGGTGGAGCGTCTTGAAGGATAGAAAAACACTTAGAAGGGGGGGGGGGTTAAATAATTGTAGCTTTAAAACTTGTAAGATAAAAACAATTTGCACAATGATTTTTATCCTGGTTCGTTGTTAACTAAACTACTCCAGTCCACCCCCTTAGAGTGATTTACCTCGCCTGAGGATTTAATCCACTAATCACACAAGATTACAATGGTTTTCTACTTAGACAACTTCTAAGTCTTCTAGAGTATACTAATCACAACCTGATCACTCTAGGAACAATCTGCTTAGATACCCTCTAAGACTTTCTAGAGTATACTGATCAACAACCTGATCACTCTAGTTCTTACAACTTAATGTAAACAAATTCTAAGAGTTACAATGCTTCTTATAAAGCTATTATCACAACTGTTATTTTCTCTTATGTTTAAGCTTAATCTCACTAATA
The DNA here is from genome assembly GCF_029867415.1 of Vicia villosa. NCBI lineage: Eukaryota > Viridiplantae > Streptophyta > Magnoliopsida > Fabales > Fabaceae > Vicia > Vicia villosa. Next base: position 200,019,768 of record NC_081180.1, on the reverse strand, counting down.
TATTTCAACAGCAATGTAGTGAGGTTGAAGATGAAGTTTGAGAGCTTTTTGAAATTGACAGTGTATCAGCGGTTTTGCATAAAGTCATGTATTCAGAATTCGTAACTTAGCTTCTCATCAGAACTTCATATTTATAGGCGTTTGAGAAGATGAACGCTGGGAGCATTTAATGCTTTGCATATTCCGTACAACATTGCATTTAATGTTTCACTCTTTTGTCAACTACCTCGAGCCTTGCTTTCGCTGTGTCTACTGACGTTGCCTTTAATAGCTTTCAACGTTCCTTTTGTCAGTCAGCGTAGCCTGCCAGCTAGTACTTGCTTGTGATCTGATGTTTGTGTAAACAACGTTAGAATATCATGACAGTACAAACAGCTTGGTGCAGAGCATCTTCTTGTCTTCTGACCTTGAAGTGCTTCTGACCGTGATACCATGAGAACTTCAGTGCTTCTGATCTCAAGTTCTTCTGATGCTTCCATAGACCATGTTCTGATTTTGCTTGACCATCTTCTGATGTCTTGCCAGACCATGTTCTGATGTTGCATGCTGAACCTTCTGAGTCAGTGCTTCTTGCGCCGATTTTATGCATACTCTTTATATAATTCCTGAAATGGAAATTGCATAGTATTAGAGTACCACATTATCTCATACAAAATTCATATACATTGTTATCATCAAAACTAAGAATATTGATCAGAACAAATCTTGTTCTAACAATCTCCCCCTTTTTGATGATGACAAAAACATATATAAATGATATGAATTTGCAATCAGAATATTAGACGGCTAAAGACAATTACACAGCTATAGCATAAGCATATAAACATAGTGTGTGAATATGTCTCCCCTTGAGATTAACAATCTCCCCCTGAGATAAATAATCTCCCCCTGAAATAAATACTGGAAGAAATTTATAATAAAAGGACTTCCCTGAGTATTTTCCATTTCAGTTGAGACGATCACATATGCTTAGATCTTCAAAACATTCATTGCTTCTGATTCTTGCTTCCATAGGACAGCTTCAGAGCTTGAATTTCTTCTTGAATCATTCCATGCTAGATTGTATCAGAACATTGTTGAGTGTACCAGAGCATCATCAGAGCATCTCTACATCCTGAAATGTTACAGAACAAACTAAACGACAAAAGTCAGAGCATGAATGAATCAGAACATAAAATATGTTTCAGAACATATAATATGTATCAGAGTACAAACAGTAATGTTTCAGAGCATATTTAGAACTAAAACATGCATCAGAACATATAAGGAATAAAAATGAGTTGGAGCATATTCTATCATCAGAATATCATAACATTCTTCCTTCTTGCTTCTGATCTTGAAGCTTCATAGCATTCAGCTTGCTTCAATTTTCATGAGCATGATTTCATACAGAATTGCTTCTCCCCATGTCTTTGCTTCTCATGTTGATATTTTAAGAAGATCTTCACTTCCTGCAAAACACTCAAAGACACAGAACTTGCAATTTCTTGTTAGAAATGTGGAGACTTTCTCCCAGCAACTAATAATATAAATCAGATCATTTATCACATTTTCTCCCCCTTTTTATCATAACATCAAGAACACAAAAGATTTAGATGAAAAACAAAACAATATGAGAGAAAAGAAGATAATTTTCATTGATAGCAAAAGAGAATTATCAGAAAGTACAAGGAAGATGCATAGAAGACAGATGCAAGAAACAAAGAGAAACTACTAAGACACAAAAGGAATAAGACGACCCTAGCTTAGACATAATCTTGGCCAGCATGTCATGAATCCCAGCACTGCTCTCAGTCTGCCTCTCCATGAAAGAGCGGAACTCAGCATTGGTGTCCTCTTGCTTGTTCATACGAGAAGCTAGCTTAGCTCGGTTCTTCTGAAAAACCTCTAGAGTCTTCACCAGAAGAGAGGGTTCACCAGAAGAAGCTTCACAACTTCTGTTCAAAGGGACAACATTCTAAACTGCAGCTTCCATTGTGAGATCATCATCTTGATTTTCCTCAACAGGAATAGACTCAGCAAGATGATCTTCAGCATCAGCTTCTCCCATATCAGCATCTTCTTCATACCCAGGAGCAGGAAGATCAGAATCTCCATTCTCAAGAGCTTGAAGAATGGCAGCAAGATTCCTTGGGGCAGAAGGACCTTCAACTTCTGGCGGGTCAACAACTTCTGGAATGACCAAATTGGGGTCTTCCTCAGAAGGATTTTCCCTTAGAAAGTCAAACAAGGACTTGAAGTCTCTAGTCAGAACTGGATACTTAGGTCTCCAGACCACAATATCTCTGCAAGGATTGTCCAGAAACGCATCAGCAAACATCTTCTCCTCAAGAACTCTCTTGTTTCTGATGGGATGATAATAGACACCATTATCAACTTCAAGAAGATATCCAGCATAACCAGGAGAAGCAGCCACTAGTCTCTTCTGAACAGCCATAGCTCCCACCTGAAAATCTTGGCGAAAGCTTCTCTAGAGGTTTCTAGTAGAAACATCATCAAGGTCATTGAAGAAGGCATCTTGCAAGAGATCCAGCCTACTGATAACTTCTTGTCTGAACAACTCCAGGTAGATGTGAGGTTCAGGTTCAGGAGGATTGAAAGTGAATTTGTAGTCAGGGTAGAGAAGGTAGTATGGGTTGGATTTTTTGGTAGGAAAGGGATGGGATAGAGAAGGTGGAGGTGTTGTGGTTGAAGAGGATAGAATATCTGTGGAGATGGATGATGAGGATGGTATATTAGTGGGTGTGGGAGGATAGACATTTAGTGGAGTGGGGTTCATGATAGGTGTAGAAAGAGATGGTGGAGGAGGATTTGGAATGGTGAAGGTGTTGTGAGGTTCAGAATGAGGAGGTTGGATAGAAGATTGAGGTTCAGAAGGAGGTGGTTGATATACTTTCCTGGAGAAATTACCCGTTCTTATTGCTTGAAAAGAATCTACTTTAAGAGGGTCATAAGTAACCTTCTGCTTTTTAGCTTCTTTAGCAGCTTCATCTACAGCCTTTCTCTTCAGCCTTGCTTCTTGCTTCTTCTGATCCTTCTTCTGAAGGTCAGCTTGAGAAGGAAGCACTCTTTCACGGATCCACGCAGGATCAACAGAAGATTGAGTTCTTACAGAAGCTTCCAAATACTGCTTAACAGCCTTGTGAAGTTCTGCTTGGAACAAGGTAGCAAAGCCTTCAACTGGAATTCTTCTGGTCAGAATATCTGGGAAGACAAAAGGAACAGAAGTTATCTCCTTGGTAATTCCATTCTTAGCAGATCAAAACCATTGAAGATATGACCCTGAGTGACTCTAAAGAATTTAGACGTCCCAATAGTCTTTAGAGAGTCCATCAAATCACTTTCTATCAGAATGTATGAAATCATTCTGGCGTAAGGAATAGCCTTTCTTTGAAGATGAGGATACTTCTCACGTTCTTCATCTCTTGACTCTTAAATGGCCATCTTCAGATTCTGAAAGAGAATGTTGGAGAAGTTGAGTTCAATTCTTCTTCCAATGCAGAAGAGAGTATATTTGTGATCAGGACTGAGGTAAGAGGAGGAGAACGATCTTCTTCTGTGATGGAGAGAACCCAGAATAATCTCTGCCCAGACTTGGTAGAACGCACTCAATGTACCAGTTTTATGAGATTCAATACCGGTAGCAAACGATATTTGTTTTTCAACCTATAGCCAACTAACTCTGGCATGAAGAGGACTAGTGCATCCTTCTTCATCATCCAAGTTGTACAGCTTCCTGATCAACTTCTCAGTTATCACAACTTCATGCCCTAACACGAAGGAGATGATAACAGTTGGAGTAACGGTTGCATGAGCCCAGAAATCTTTCCCAAGAGCCGGATAAATTGGTCCAACCAATCTATCAAGATAGTTTGACCATCCTTGTGCCATAATCTTTGCATCAGGTTTGAAACCATATGCTTTCAGATTCTCAAGATCCACCGAGGACTCACAAAGAACTTCCATTTCTGATGGAGGAATGGAACAGGTCTTCAATGGAGCATACCTATGCTTGCTGAAAACCAGTTGAGTGGAAGACATTTCTTCTGCTTGGTTTGAGGAACTTGATGAAGGATTCATGATGATATGCTAAGTTTCAGACACAAACTAGTGTTTATGCGAAGAATGCAAAAAGAGAGGGACGAATGAAGAGAGAGTGAAAAAAAATGAAATGAAGATGAAGGGGAGTATATAAAGGTTGGAAAGAAAAAAATTAACTGCAAAAAAAAAGGTTTAAGTGAAATGATTACAGAAAAACATGACATCAATTTGCATTTAATGAGATATGACGTTAGGAGAGATAAAGTGACAAAATGAAATGATTTGCATAGTTACCCAGGGCGGCGTCTCCTCAACTGCACGTATGCTTGTCCAGAAATAGTAAACACGTGTTCATTTTCTGGAAAACTGGTGACAGCTGTTTTACTTTAAAAGAGATTATGAATCAACTTAGACAATGAAACGTTAGTAATAACAGAATCAGAACTTCTAATTGATCATTATCAGAACTTCTTATATTCACATAATCCCAACACATTTCAGAATTCAACCATACATGAGATCTTCTCATCTTCTCATTCTGGGCATAACTCCATACTGATATTCTTCAGAATGAACTTAAACCTATCTTCAGCAAGGGGTTATGTAAAGATATCAGCCCAGTGATTGTCTGTATCCACAAAGTTTAAAGAGGGAACACCCTTCTGAACATTGTCCCTAATGAAATGATGTTTAATCTCAATATGTTTAGCTTTGGAATGTAAGATAGGATTCTTAGATAAACATATGGCAGAAGTATTATCACAGAAGATAGGAATGTTACTCTCATATATTTGATAATCTTCTAGCTGACTCTTCATCCAGAGCATTTGTGTACTACAACCAGCAGCAGCAACATATTCTGCTTCTGTTGTTGAGAGGGCAATGGTAGCTTGCTTCTTGTTGTACCAGGAGATCAGATGACTTCCTAGAAATTGACAACTTCCAGAAGTACTCTTCCTTTCAATTCTGTCTCCAGCATAGTCAGCATCACAAAATCCTACTAAGTTGTATTCTTTAGATTTTCTGTAGACTAAACCAACATTAGTAATGCCTTTCAGATACCTCAGAATTCTCTTAATAGCAGTTAAGTGAGATTCTCTAGGATCTGATTGGAATCTTGCGCACAAACACTGAATAGAATGTCAGGTCTAGAAGCAGTTAAATATAGAAGAGATCCAATCATACCTCTGTACAACTTCTTATCTACCTTCTTACTTACCTCATCCTTACCTAGAACACACGTTGGATGCATAGGATTTTTGGCTTCTTTGCTTTCAGAAAGATTAAACTTCTTCAGAAGTTCTTTCACATACTTCGTTTGATGAACATAAGTTCCATCAGAAGTTTGATTGATTTGAATTCCAAGAAAATACTTGAGTTCACCCATCATACTCATTTCAAATTCAACCTGCATAGACTTAGCAAACTCCTTTCCAAGTGAAGCATTAGATGTTCCAAAAATAATATCATCAACATAAATTTGACAAATTTAAAATGTCCTTCTTATATGTTTTACAGAAGAGAGTCGTATCCACTTGTCCTCTAGTGAAACCATTGTCTAGAAGGAAAGAACTTAATCTTTCATACCAAGCTCTATGAGCTTGCTTCAATCCATACAATGATTTCTTAAGTTTGAAAACGTGTTCTGGAGACTTAGAGTCTTCAAAACCAGGAGGTTGGTGGACATAGACTTCCTCATCTATATAACCATTTAAGAAGGCACTCTTAACATCCATCTGATACAGAGTGATGTTATGCTGAGTGGCAAAAGAAATTAATAAGCGAATAGATTCTAACCTGGCCACTGGTGCAAAGGTTTCAGTATAGTCAAATCCTTCTTCTTGACTATATCCCTGAGCCACCAGTCTGGCTTTGTTTCTTACCACTTCTCCCTTCTCACTAAGCTTGTTTCTGAAAACCCACTTTGTACCAATGATGTTGAGTCCTTTTGGTCTAGGAACAAGATCCCATACATCATTCCTTGTAAACTGATTTAGTTCTTCTTGCATGGCAATTATCCAGTCTGGATCTTCTAGAGCTTGATCAACAAAAGTTGGCTCGATCAAAGAAACAAGACCTAATTGACATTCTGCATTGTTTTTAAGGAATGCTCTGGTTCTGATAGGATCATCTCTCTTTCCAAGGATCACATCTTCTGAGTGAGCTGAGATGAGTCTAGAAGATCTTCTGACTGTTGGCTCTTCAGAAATTCTGAGATTCTCTAAAGATGCAGCAACTTGATCTTCTGATTCTTTTCTTCTTAGATTTTCAGCTTCTGAAACTTTGCTTCTTGGTTCTACAGCTTCTGATATATCAATATCTATATCTGCAAAATTCTCAAACTGCTTTGGCTTTTCAAGACCAAGCTTATCATCAAATCTGATATTGATTGATTCTTCTACAACCAATGTTTCAGTATTGTATACTCTGTAGCCTTTAGAGCGTTCAGAATATCCAAGAAGGAAACATTTTTGTGCCTTAGAATCAAACTTACCAAGATTATCTTTAGTATTCAGAATAAAACAGACACATCCAAAAGGATGAAAATATGAAATGTTGGGCTTTCTGTTCTTCCATAATTCATAAGGAGTCTTATTTAGAATAGGTCTTATAGAGATTCTATTCTGAATATAACATGCAGTGTTTATTGATTCTGCCCAGAAGTGCTTAGCCATATTGGTCTCATTGATCATGGTTCTGGCCATTTCTTGTAGAGTCCTATTCTTTCGCTCTACAACTCCATTTTGCTGTGGAGTTCTAGGGCAAGAGAAATCATGGGCAATACCATTTTATTTGAAGAACTCCTCAAAGACTGTTCTCAAATTCACCACCATGATCACTTCTGACCTTTATGATTTTGCACTCCTTCTCAAATTGAATCTGAGTGCAGAATTCAAAGAACACTGAATGAGACTCATCCTTGTGTTTCAAGAACTTTACCCATGTCCAGCGGCTATAATCATCTACGATGACTAATCCATATTTCTTCCCTCTGACAGATGCTCTTTTGACTGGTCCAAACAGATCAATGTGCAGAAGTTCTAACGGCCTTGAGGAAGAGACAACATTCTTAGATTTGAATGCAGGTCTGGAGAACTTGCCCTTCTGACATGCTTCACAAAGAGCATCTGATTTGTATTTCAGATTTGGGAGTCCTCTGACCAGATTTAGTTTGTTAATTTGAGAAATATTTCTCAAACTAGCATGTCCTAATATTTTGTGCCAGACCCATTGCTCTTCAGAAACAGACATAAGGCAAGTCACCTTATGCTTCTCAAGATCTGAAAGATCAATCTTATAAATGTTGTTCTTTCTCTTGCCTGTAAATAGGATTGAGCTATCCTTCTGACTTACAGCCTTGCAAGACTTTTGATTGAAGATTATGTCATAACCATTGTCACTTAATTGACTTATGGAGAATAAGTTATGCGCTAATCCTTCTACAAGAAGTACATTAGTTATGGAAGGAGAGTTACCAATACTTATGGTTCTAGAGCCAATAATCTTTCCCTTCTGATCTCCTCCAAACTTGACTTCTCCACCAGATTTAAGCACCAGGTCTTGGAACATAGACCTTCTTCCCGTCATGTGTCGCGAGCACCCAGAGTCCAGGTACCATGACATTTTGTGCTTTGTCTTCTTTGCTGCTAAGGATATCTGCAACAAAAATTATTTTCTCCTTAGGTACCCACAATTTCTTGGGTCCTTTCTTGTTAGTTTTCCTCAAGTTCTGATTGAACTTGGGTTTAGCATGATAAGTAACAGGAGGAACAACATGATATTCTTTAGGTTTGGCAGCATGATATTTTTTAGGCTGTGTCACATGCTTCTTGGTGTGTGAAGTGTTAAAACTTTTGGCATGTGAAGTGAGCCTAATATCATGTGAGTGGCCATATTTGAACTGATCATACAGTGGCCTGTATGTGATTTTCAAATCATAAATAGGTTCAAATTTTTGTGAGGTATCACCCTCATAGCCAACGCCAATCCTTTTGTTTCCAGAAACACCATATATCATAGAAGCAAGATGACTTCTGCCAAAACTTCTAGATAGAAACTTCCTGAAGCTCGAGTCATATTCTTTCAGAATATGATTGAGACTAGGAATGGATTTTTCTGATTCAGAAGGAGATCCAATATCTTTGGATAATTTTAAAACTTTTTCCTTCAGTTCAGAATTTTCCACTTCCAGCTTCTTAGTTTCAAATTCAAATAGCTTTTTCAGCTTTTTGTATTTGATACTAAGATGAGCCTTGAGTTCCAGAAGTTCAGTTAAACTGGAAACCAATTCTTCTCTAGAAAGTTCAGAAAATACCTCTTCAGAATCTGATTCTGATGTAGATTCTAATCCATCATCCACTGTGGCCATTAGTGCAAGGTTTGCCTGCTCACCTTCAGAGTCTGATTCTGATTCCGATTCTAAATCATCCCATGTTGCCATAAGACCTTTCTTCTTATGAAACTTCTTCTTGGGATTCTCCTTCTGAAGTTTTGGACATTCATTCTTGAAGTGTCCAGGCTCATTGCACTCATAGCAGATGACCTTCTTCTTGTCAGATCTTCTGCCTCCAGAAGATTCTCCTCTTTCAGGCTTCTTTGAACTTCTGAAGCTCTTGAACTTCCTTTGCTTGCTTTTCCAAAGATGGTTAACCCTTCTGGAGATCATGGACAGTTCATCTTCTTCTTCTGATTCTGATTCTTCAGAATCTACTTCTTCAGCCTGAAAAGCGTTAGTGCATTTTTTATAATTTGATTTTAATGCAATAGACTTACCTTTCTTCTGAGGTTCATTAGCATCTAGCTCAATTCCATGACTCCTCAGAGCACTGATCAATTCTTTAAGAGAGACTTCATTCAGATTCTTGGCAATTTTGAAAGCATTCACCATAGGACCCCATCTTTTTGGCAAGCTTCTGACGATCTTCTTGACATGATCAACCCTTGTGCATCCCTTGTCAAGAACTCTCAATCCAGCAGTTAGCGTTTGAAATCTTGAGAACATCTTCTCAATATTTTCATCATCCTCCATCTTGAAGGCTTCATATTTCTGGATCAAGGCAAGAGCTTTAGTCTCCTTGACTTGGGCATTTCCTTCATGGGTCATTTTCAATGACTCATATATATCATAGGCAGTTTCCCTGTTAGATATCTTCTCATATTCAGCATGAGAGATAACATTCAGCAAAACAGTCCTTCAGTTATGATGATTTTTGAATTGCTTCTTTTGATCATCATTCATTTCTTGTCTTGTAAGCTTTACACCAGAACCTTTACTGGATGTTTGTAACCATCCATCAGCAGATCCCATAAGTCACCATCTAGACCAAGGAAGTAACTTTCAAGTTTATATTTCCAGTATTCAAAGTTTTCACCATCAAATACTGGTGGTCTTGTATAACCATTGTTACCATTTCCATTATATTGCTCAGCGGAGCCAGATGTAGATGTATTTGTTGGATCTTTACCAGCCATCATGACTTAAGCGTTTTTCTCTTCCTGAATCTTTTCTAAACACGGTTAAGTGCTTGCACCTTAGAACCGGCGCTCTGATGCCAATTGAAGGATAGAAAAACACTTAGAAAGGGGGGGGGGGGGTTTGAATAAGTGTAGCTTTAAAACTTGTAAGATAAAAACAATTTGCACAATGATTTTTATCCTGGTTCGTTGTTAACTAAACTACTCTAGTCCACCCCCTTGGAGTGATTTACCTCACCTGAGGATTTAATCCACTAATCACACAAGATTACAATGGTTTTTCACTTAGACAACTTCTAAGACTTCTAGAGTATACTGATCACAACCTGATCACTCTAGGAACAATCTGCTTAGATACCCTCTAAGACTTTCTAGAGTATACTGATCAACAACCTGATCACTCTAGTTCTTACAACTTAATGTAAACAAATTCTAAGAGTTACAATGCTTCTTATAAAGCTATTATCACAACTGTGATTTTTTCTTAAGTTTAAGCTTAATCTCACTAATATATTACAACAGCAATGTAGTGTGGTTGAAGATGAAGTTTGAGAGCTTTTTGAATTTGACAGCGTATCAACGTTTTTGCATAAAGTCTTGTATTCAGAATTCGTAACTTAGCTTCTCATCATAACTTCATATTTATAGGCGTTTGAGAAGATGACCGTTGGGAGCATTTAATGCTTTCCGTATTCCGTACAGCATTGCATTTAAGGTTTCACTCTTTTGTCAACTACCTCGAGCCTTGCTTTCGCTGTATCTACTGACGTTGCCTTTAATAGCTTTCAACGTTCCTTTTGTCAGTCAGCGTAGCCTGCCAGCTAGTACTTGCTTCTAATCTAATGTTTGTGTAAACAACGTTTGAATATCATCAGAGTACAAACAGCTTGGTGCAGAGCATCTTCTTGTCTTCTGACCTTGAAGTGATTCTGAGCGTGATACCATGAGAACTTCAATGCTTCTGCTTCTGATCTCAAGTTCTTCTGATGCTTCCATAGACCATGTTCTGATTCTGCTTGACCATCTTCTGATGTCTTGCCAGACCATGTTCTGATGTTGCATGCTGAACCTTCTGAGTCAGTGCTTCTTGCGTTGATTTTGTGCATACTCTTTATATAATTCCTGAAATGGAAATTGCATAGTATTAGAGTACCACATTATCTCATACAAAATTCATATACATTGTTATCATCAAAACTAAGAATATTGATCAGAACAAATCTTGTTCTAACACGTCTCACTACTCTAGTCGAGACACTGATGGCTACTTAGAGTCAGAATCAGAATCAAAATCAGGTTCCTCCTCCTCCAATGCTCAAGTTCAAGGTCAGCCACAGGGTCAGACCATTGTGATTTCTGAGATGGTTGCTGCAATAAGTCCTGTGAATCTGACTGCTGCTACTCAACTACGTATGCCTAATGGATATCCCTAGGGTATGCCCGAAGGTTATTTGTCTGTTCCTGAGATGAATCGTCCTATGACCCCTATCATGGTTACTACACCTCTTATTGTTCATACTGGTTCATTTGTCCTAGAGCCCGTTTATGATGTTGCGCCAAGTGAAGGTATGGGTATTCACGATAGAATGGATAGTTTCCAAGGTCAATTTGAATAATTAATTGCATAATGAGATAAAATCCCTTCGTGGAAAAGAATTGTTTGAAAAAAATGTGCATGATCTCTGTCTTGTTCCCAATGTGAAAGTTCCTGCTAAGTTCAAGTTGCCGGAATTTGAAAAGTATAAGGGAAACTCCTATCCTCAGGCACATCTGGTGATGTGTGTAAGAAAGATGTCCACTCACACTGATGATCGGCGTCTGTTAATATATTATTTCCAAGACAATTTGACTGGAGCTACTTCCAAGTGGTATATGGGGCTTGATAGCACCCATATTCGCACTTTTACTGACCTAGCTGAGGCGTTTGTTAAGCAATACAAGTACAATGTGGACATGGCTCCTGATCGAGACCAGTTGAGAGCTATGATGCAGAAAGAAAAAGAATCCTTTAAGGAATACGCTCAGAGATGGCGTGAAGTAATCGCCCAAGTGATTCCTCCAATGGAAGAGAAAGAGATGACTAAGATTTTCTTGAAAACTCTTGGCCCCTGTTACTATGAGAGGATGATTGCAAGTGCTCCTGTGGACTTCACTGAAATGGTGGGTATGGGTGTCAGGCTTGAAGAAGCTGTAAGAGAAGGTCGTCTGGTTCAGAATGACAATCCGTTTGGAAGTGCAAAGAAGTATGGTTGGTCTTTCCAGGAGAAGAAGGAATCCGATGCCAATGTTGTTTCTCATGGAAGGAATAGTCGATCTAGAAGTCAACCTCAACAAGTGGCATCACTAACTCCCATTATGAACTCGGCTCCTGCTAATCAACAACCAGCAAGACGCAGCCTTATCCTCTAATTAACTTTGATCCTAATCCTATGACCTACACGAAATTGTACCCTACTTTAATTCGTAAGAATTTTGTTCAGACAAGGTCGCTGCCTCCTGTTCCAGAGAAGCTCCCTTGGTGGTACAAAGCTGACGCTACTTGTGCTTTTAATCAGAATGCCCCTAGGCATGACTTAGAGAATTGATGTCCTCTAAAGAATGAAGTTCATAGATTGGTCTGTTCTGGTATGCTCTCGTTCCGTGATATTGGTCCTGATATGCAAAATGATCCTTTGCCTCCTCATGAAGCGTCTGCTGTGATATGGTGTATGGATGTCATGGGAAGTATCGAATCTATCGTGTGCAACACATCCGAGGATCATTGGTAGAGATGCACGCCACTCTGTGTGAATATAGTCATTATCAGCATAATCGTGCTGCTTGTAGAATTTGTTCAATCAACTCTCGAGGATGTTATGTTGTGATAAGAGATTTACAAGAGATGTTGGATCAAGGGCTCATTGAGATTCTTAGAGACAAATATGAAGATGATATTAATGTGATTGAGCCATATTCTGAAATTCCATAAAGTGTAGAAATTGGTTATTATGGAAAAGCTGCTGTAGAGCCACTTGTGATATGTTTGCCTGGAGCTGTACCATATAGTTCTGACAGAGATGTGCCATACAGGTACAATGCTACTATGCTGGAAGTAGAGATTAAGCCTTTATCTTCGGTTGTGAATATAGTAGATGTCAATAGAGTGACCAGAAGTGGGCGAGTCTTCACTCAACCCCAAGCAGTTGAGGATGTCCAGAAGAATCCCACTTAAATGCTTGTTACTACTAGTGATGCTTTAAAAGTGAATGATGGGTCGTCTTCAGGAAAAGAGATGGATGAGATTTTGAAGCTTATTGAGTGATTAAAAGATTTTGGATCAGTTGCATCGTACTCCGTATAAGATCTCTATAATGGAATTGTTGACAAGTTCTCCTGCTCATAGAGAATCTTTGATGAAGATTCTCGATCAAGCTTTTGTGGATCATGACGTGACCTTGGATCTATTTAATGGGGTTGTGAGTAATATTACTGCGTGTAACAATTTGAGCTTTAGTGAAGAAGATTTGCTTGAGGAAGTAAGAAATCATAATTTGGCTTTTGACATCTCCGTTAGTTGTAAAGAGGATTCGTTGTACAATGTGTTGATTGATACTGGTTCATCGCTGAATGTTATGCCGAAATCCACTCTTGCTAAACTGTCTTATGAAGGCACGCCAATGAGATATAGAAATGTGATCGTGAAGGCCTTTGATGGATCAAAGAAGTCAGTAGTTGAGGAAGTTGATTTGCCCATTTGTGTTGGCCCGTTTTTCTTCAAGATTACCTTTCTAGTAATGGACATCTTTCCTACGTATAGCTGTTTGTTGGAATGCCCATGGATCCATGAAGCTGGGGCAGTTACTTCTACTCTTCACCAGAAGTTGAAATTTGTGAAGGATGGAAAGATGGTTGTTGTGAATAGAGAACAAGCTTTGCTGATTAGTCATCTCTCTTCGTTCCGTACTATTGATGCTGATGAAGTGGTTATTGGAACAGCATTCCAAGCTTTGTCTGTTAATGATGAATTCAAGAAATATGAAGCCTCCATTGCGTCTTTTAAAGTTGCTCAGCAGGTGGTTCAGAAAGGACACTCAGGGGTATGGGGACAAGTAGTGAGTCTGCAAGAGAATAAGAATAGAGCTGGTTTGGGATTTTCTTCCTCAGACAAGTCCATGATGAAGCCAGAGTCTTCTTTTCGCCCTTATCAGGAGATGATTCGTAGTGCTGGGTTCCTATATCCAACTTCTCCAGAGGTAGATGCCATTATTGAAGATGAACCAGAGCCAGAGATGTCAAACTTTGTGACTCGTGGAAAGATGATCAAGAACTAGATCACTGTGGATGTTCCTGAGTGTACTCATGTTTCAATTCAGGAACGATTATGACAATAGAGTCACGACGATCAATTCACTTTTATGTTCCAGATGCTAAGGACAATCGAGCCAACAGCTTAATTCTGACACCACAGATACGGTTTAATGTATGTACGACTCAGTCTGACACACGTCAATACATCAACTGATGGAATCTATAAGCCCATCTCCGATAACTTTCTGTCAACATCTAGATGGCATCTTTAAGCCCATCTCCAGAAAAGTCCTTACATCAGCAAGGGCAAATTTCTTGGTATTCTAGTGTTCAATCATCTTCCACCTTCAGATTCCGACAGGCACGCAAGCCAATCTACATCCTCAATTGTAAGAAGATTGAACAGGGGCAGCTGTCATACCCCAAAATTTGCCCACCATATTTTCATGCAAGCATCAAAAGCTCAAGGCTCAATTGAGTACACACTCTCCTAATCAAATGCTCCTAAAACTAGGGTTTTGAATATCTTGGTGAAAAAGGATAAGTCAAGGCCTCAAATGGAACCCATGGTCTCTCATATGCCTCAAAGGATCATCATGCCAAGTTGCAAACTCTGATTCATAAGATTGCTCAGTCAACAGTTCAAATGTTCAACAGTCGGCTTGCTTGACCTAAAACTCAATTATGGTCAAACCACAGTCAAAATTCATGATTTTTGGTCAACATCCTCATTTTGAAGTATCATTCATCATTTGATCAAGGGTTGATCATGATTCATCAAGAAAAGTTCATAAATCAACAAAAGTCCAAGTTGCTAAATTAGGGATTCTAAGCAAAAGTCAACTGTACTTTGATTGGCCATAAGTCTCTCATGCTTTATCATAAATTCCCCAGCCAAAGCTCATTCTCAAGGAAATTCAATTCTCTACAACTTTGATGTGGGGCCCAAGGTCAAGAAATGCTTCCGCCTAAGAGATATGAGCCAAAACATTACAGGTCCTTTTGGAAGCTCGCAAAAAGCTGTTTTTTGTTAGGAACCATATCTCTAAGATAAAATCCACAAATGCAAAATATGTTCCAAAGTGGCTTGTAGAGGATATCACGAGCTTTCGAAAAAGTCCTATAACACCTTCATATGATAAATATTGAATGAGTTAGGGCTTGCACAAGTTGGGCAATTTCGAGAAAATTGCAAAAAGGCAAAGTGATGATTTTTAACTTTTTAAGTAATGGGCCTATAATTTTAGATTATCCACGTAATTCCAAGCTCAAGAGAGGCCCATTGATCATATAAATTTTATTTCATGATTTTATTTAATTTATATTTGATTTTATTCATTTAAATTCAAATTAAATCAAATAAAATCACATTTAAATGAAATAAGTTTTATGATCCAATCTCCATTCATTCAATCAATCCTAATTCAATCCAATGGCCAAGAATGAGTGGGAAAAGTGCATAAAATAGCATGGAACTCAAAATAGAAAGATTGAATATATAAATTAAAATCATATTTTTTTATCAATCATTTGATTTTGTTCAAATCTTTTAACCCTAATTTGATTCATTATATAAGAACAACATTATCAAATAAAAAGGGACGAAAAAATCTGAAAGGAAACGCTAGCCTCCACCAACCTTCAAAACACGTTCAAGTTGTTTCAAGAAACTAAGGCATACAATATTTTGAATTCCAGCCACTCTCAGGTAAAATCAATCACACTATCATTCTTCTAAGGTGCTAAAAGAAAGGTACTGCTCAAAGAACTTGCCTTGAATCTCGTAGAACAGACATGCCATATTCATCAATATTGTTCATACTTTTAACTTTTCGTACACCATGAATCATCATGTTTTAATATAGTTTGAATGCATTAACGTGTTCTTATAGTGATTTAGAACAGGTATGAACAACTACATGGGGCCATGAACGTAAGAGTTCCAAATTGCCATTGATGAATCCGTGGAAGTTTCTTGTTCGTATTCATTCTTACGTCCCGTTTTAGACTAAACTAATCGCACCATTGAACTCCCAGCCATCCATTTAGTGGATCTGGGTACACTCTAATCTTGGTTGGATCGTATTACACTGTTTTTAAGATTGCAGGAAATTTGAAGAAAAATCTGCAGGAAATAGCGTAGCTAAATCCATAGGTGTTTCCACAGGAAATAAGGATGAAGATGATGAATAGTAACACTGAATGTTGGACTGCACGCGTGGCTGCTTGTTGCGCTACCATTGGCTGGTCAGAGTAATTAGTTCTCTCTCCCCACGCATGGAATCACGCCATTGGCCGGTCAATGTTTCAATGATCTCTCTCTCACTCCCATTGGACGCGCGTGATGGTGGTGGACGTCGCGTCTGACTTTCTCATTAATCTCTCTTTTTCATATTTATTTTATCCATGCCATTGGATTAACAGTTAACTGCAGCAGTATAGATGGAAGGTCAAGTGTTGAGGAATTGGAGAGTGCAGCGTCCCAGGTTCGAGTCCCACCTGGGACATTTTATTTTTCATGTTTTACTCTCAGATTCAGTACAACGTGTCAACATACACTTATGGTGTATCCCTCAATCAGCACCGTATGCTCTCTCCTGATCCAGATTTGAAGGACCAAAATACGACGCTCCATGGTGCGTGCCCAGGAGATTGCTGCATCGAATCAAACGCCCCCACCAGGTTTTTTTTTATTCTCTTTGTTTTTTTCATTTATTTATTTCTCTTTTTTCTCTTTTTTTTATTTAATTATTTCTCTTTTTTCTCTTTTTTTAATTTCTTTATTTCTTTTTAATTGTTAGAATTAACCTTTTAGTTAACTTAATTTATTTTTGATTAACCAATAATTAACTAAATAGACTTAGATTAATTTTAATTAGGTAATTAGGGTTTAAAAATTAATTAGTTTAATTTGATTAATTTTAATTAGGTTTTAGGAAAATTAGGTTAATTAACTTATAATTTAGATTTAAATAATTAGGGTTAATTTTTTATTTAAATTAGATAATTTAGGTAATTAATGTAGTTAGAATTAACCTCAACTTCAAAAACCATAGATAACCCAAAAACATTAGGTAGGTATTGCCCATTAACTGTAGGCTAGGTTTTTGCCCCATTAGGTTTTCAACCTTTAAGGTTTAGGTTTGCCTTTTTTGTAATTAAACATTAAATTTCTTCAACGCATTTCTCTTCTCACCTCATGCTCCAATGATTGTCGAATGCTTTTATTTAATTTTTTTGCCTTTATTTTAATTTTTTATTTCATTTCTACCGTTATTTAATTTCTGCCTTTATTTTATGCTATTTATTTAATTATTTATTTTTCTGCTATTTAAATTCTAGAAAATGTGTATAGGTTTGCAAAAGGTTTTTTGTAATAGTTAGGTTTTTATTTTCGCGCTCCATTCTTCCTCTATTATGTAACTGTCCCAAAGCCTTGTAATAGTTGTAGGTTTATTTTCTGCCTTTTAATTTACGCACAATATAAATGTTATATTACTGCGTGGTTAGTAATCCTAGGG
Organism: Vicia villosa; assembly: GCF_029867415.1. Taxonomy (NCBI): domain Eukaryota; kingdom Viridiplantae; phylum Streptophyta; class Magnoliopsida; order Fabales; family Fabaceae; genus Vicia; species Vicia villosa. Next base: position 200,002,444 of record NC_081180.1, on the reverse strand, counting down.
AGTGCGAGCCTTGAATTAATTTAGAATAACTAATTACAAGATAAATATCTGAATCTAAACACGTGATTGCTGCACACACCCACCTTTAAGGTAACCACTCTTATGCTGCCTTCTCGATCAAATAGTCAAGTCCCGTCGAGCGTAGGGATACCTTAGCTTGCTGCCTTCGATTCAAAATCACCATGTCCCTCCGATAAAAGTTCATAGTCTCTTCGAGTTGCCTACGATAAATATCATCTCGTCCCTCAAATAAATGGTGGTAGCCCCTTCGATTGCTAAGGTATCCTTACTGTTGCCTAAATGACTATTATATCCTTCCCCGAGACTACCTGCCCTATTTATGGTAGGGATAGTCTTAAGGCGAACGATAATCCTTGATGACCCGATACATCCAATGGAAAGACTACATACCCTATTTATGGTATGGATAGCCCTTTCAAACAAAAGACTTAAAGAACAAGAAAGACACTCTTAGGGTATGGGGTTCTTAATTGCTTGCTCAACACTTCAAAATTACTTTTCATACACCTCTTTCAAAATCAATTCAAAAGGCTACGCTTATTTCACAAGCTAAAGTCCTTATTCAAATCCTTTTTCTATTCGCTTCAACATTTTGAAAACAAAAAGTGAGCTAAGCAATTAAGAGCCCATGGATAACCATGGATACAAAGGGTGCTTACACCTTCCCTTTGTATAACCTACCCCGCAAACTCAAAATCTTTCAAAGGTCTTTCCTGTTATTTTTGCCTTTCCAATTGGATAAAATAAAAGTCGGTGGCGACTCTTGCTATCCGCAACATTTTAAAAAAGTCAGTTCTCCCACCGTATTACAGAAATGGCGACTCTGCTGGGGAATTTTTTAAAAGAGGTGTTACCTTAAAGTTTAGGATCACTTAATGTTTGTTTTGCTTGCTTTATTTTTTCAGGGTTGTTTTGGGAATTGAATGGAAGATGAATCCTATACCCGGATTCGAGTGCACCTTGAGATAGGAAGTGGCATAGTCATGGCGACCTCCTTCATGTATGTGGAGGATTGGTCAATATGAGAGTTCACTCTTAATTTAGGCCTCTATGGGTGTTTGCATGCTTCTCTTGTATAAGGGAGGTTCGTGTGGATATCTATGGGTGAGTCGGAGCTTAAGGACCTTTAGTTACCTTTAACCCATCTTGGCTTTTAGGAACGTAGTGGGGGGACTACTCTTGATGTATGTTGAGGGCATAGTCGCTACCCGATACTACAACTCAGATAGGTTCTTTCTCAAAGTATCATTGCATGGTATGTATGTATCATGTTCGAGGGTGCTTTAGAAGGGCTGACAATTATGGGTAACTTGTTAGAACCTGTCGCTGATTTCATACTTATCCTTAGAAGTACCTATTGGGGAAGGGTAGTTACCTGGTCAGACTTCATGCAAGCCTTTAAGCCTAAGGACATTTGTGTGACTTGCTTGTGTGTGCTAATAACCCTTTGGTTTCCTGGAAGGTTTTTCTTGTGGGACTCACTCATCCTTATTACCTTACGCTTTGCCTAATGCATTAAATCTTCATGACATCATAACATCATAACATGGCATATTGACTAATCCTTTCAAGGATCTTAGGGATTTAGGGCGCATAATTCCAGGTTCTCTTATCAAGGACTGAACTCCTATCTAGGGGCAAGAGGATTTATTTTCCTCTGGTCGTATGCCTTCTAATTCAAAGACACAATACCCATCAAGGGGCAAGAGGATTTACTTTACTCTGGCCATTTGTCTTCCGAATCAGAGACACTATACCTACCAAGGGGCAAGAGGATTTATTTTCCTTTAGCCATATACTTTCAAATTCAGAAACGAGTATCCCGAATCAGAGGCGATGACCCACTAGATATGGTGAGCTTGATTCCCATATAAGAACATCCAAGAATCAGAGTCCTTCGAACGAAGATGCGACCAAATCATTTTTAATGTTGCTAACTAAATTCCTTAAAGATCCTTGAAAACATTGCATCTGCATTCATAACATTGCATAACAGGTTCCCTACGATAGGTTTCTCTCCTCCTCGTTGTTTATTTCAGCATCATGAACCTCTAGCGATCAGTTAAAAATTTTCAGGCTCAAACAACCAGTTCCAAGAGATGATCCCTAACTTGGCCAAGGGGAAATAAGGATTGAAGGAACTTCTGATCAAGAAGGAGAAGAATCAACATAACCGGAAATCCAAACCTAAGCTATCATTTACTCCGTTGCACATGTTGATGTCTCTAGTTCTGCAACAACTGCTCAATCATAACTTGATAACCATATTGCCTCCATATTCAGTTCCTTCCTATCCTGTTCCTGGTGTGGCTCTCGTTTTCTTTACCTCCCCGTTTCACTTGGGAGGACGGCACGCTAGACCCTTCACGCGAAGTTTGGAAGGAGGATGCACCCGGGGCGGGATGAATTTTGTTTCAATTCTTCCTACGATATCACACGAACGTTTTAATTATCCTACGAGTAGGAGAGGGGGAAAAGATCTCAAATAAACCCTAGAAGTTTGCTAAGTGTGGGGATTCACCTAGACTAGAAATTTTGGAGTCCGGGGGGTCGGTTATACATAGGGAAGAGTTAAAGCACCCTACATATTTGTAGTACTCTACGGGAACCTTCTCTGTGTCTATGTGTTTGTGTTTGTTGCTTATTATTGGGAAAGTTTCTCCTTTGTGTTAGGAGAGAGAATTGAATTGAATTAAAAAGAAGACAGACAGACAGACTATTTTTGGTTTTTTATTAGCTCGCTGAGATTCCTTGTGAACCTCATGCCTACATATCCCTAGTGGAAGTCAGAGCTTAATGTAGTTCATGGAACTAATTAAGGAAATTAATTATTTTTGGTGCCTTGCTTGAAGCTCAAGGTTGAAGCTTTAAATTAAATCTCTGTTTACAGTAAAGAGACATGAAATCATCTTTACAGAGAGGTATTTCTACTATTCCACCACAAACATTTTTAAAGTGACAGAAAAGCTAAAAAAATGTTTCATTAAGAGGGGGAGCCTACTTGGTTGATCAAGTATGACAGCCAACATGCCTCTTGAATGAAAGATTCTCAACCAAATTAGGGAAAGTTGTACAAGTCTTCGTTGTGTGCCAGAGCAATGCCTTTCACGAGTCCTAAATGGGAGAATGTTTGAAATGATTGTTTGTTTGAAATGATTGTTTGAAATGATTGTTTGTTTGTGGTGAGATAGGAGAAATACCTACCTATGAAGATGAGCTATGTCTATCTATTGTTTGAAAGATATGATTTTTTAGTTGGCTTGTATGAGGCCCAAGCTTGAGGCATTTGATTAATTTATTGACTCTGGGAGATAACTCCACTGGGGATGGATTTAAACTAAAGAGTTTTTGTGTTCTGTACAAAGCCCGGAATTGAGGCTGACTCTAGCTGGAGAGTATTTATCTGATGGATTTTATTTGGTGTTCTGTACAAAGCCCAGAATCGTGGATGACTCTACTTAGGGAGACTCTATTTTGTGCCTTGTATGAAGCCCAAGGTTGTGGCTGACTCTTAACTGGGGTAGTCATTATTTCACGCCTTGTATGAGGTCCAAGGTTGAGACTGACTCTTTGGGGAGTTTTACTCTGCTGGAGGATTTATCTATTAGAAGACTGTCTTTTTGGAGGCTAACCCTTTCCATGGATTTTGAATGATGGCAAAAATATTATCTAATTGAGACTTCTTGTTTAAAGCCCAAGATTAAGGCTGACACCGACTGAGGATAGGTAACTATGGATCCTAGACTCTGCTAAGGAAAATTGATGAAGATAAGGGTGACAGAGACTGTCCATGTCTCTCATTCCAAAAGGTGTACTCAATGTGAGATTGAGACAATCATAACTTGTTTAAAGTCTGGTTTAGAGAGTGGAAGAAACTCACCAGGATAGGCTAAAAGGTAACTAAAGACCTGTTCCTATGTTTATAAGAAACCTGATGGGTCCTTGTATACAAGCTCAAGAGGAAGCTGGAAATGCTTTTAAGAAGCTTGTGGGTCCTTGTACAAAGCCCAAGAGGAGGCTAATCGAGGGTCATCGAGGGTCCTTGTTATAGTACAAGAGAAAGCTATGTGGTTTTGAACTTATTTTGGCTTTAAGCAAATGGGTTAGAGGTTTCACCGGGAATAATTCCTCTTGGGTGGATGTGTCCTATTTTTTGTTCTAAGGCTTTTTTCAAGATGTTTCACCGGGAATAATTCATCTTGAGGGTTTGAACTAAAGATTTTTAATTAGGAAAGAGCCTTCACCGGGAAGACATTCTCAATCCTAGGCCATATTCCTATAATATATATAGTTTAACTGTCCTAAGGTTTACACTTAGACGTAGTTCTAAACAATATATAAACAGTTTATATTTTGACAGTAATTTTAAATAAAGACTGTAAATTGAAAGCTATAAAGCTTAACCTGGATAGAGTGGAGGCCTTTGAAGGAGTATGTACAAAGCCTTACCAGCAATTTTATTGATAACAGTTGAATATTTATGATAAACAGTTAAAGGTTTTTAAAAACATAAGAAGTGAAGATGGTCAAATGTCACATAGGTATAGCAGTGTTTCACCGGGAATAATGCCTTTCAAATACCAGAAGAATGTTTTGAAAATAGAAAGAAGATTTTGTAAATACAGTTTTTGAAAACAAACTATGAAAAGAAAAAGATGCTGGGACTTACACTCTAATAGAGGCCCAGTACTTTATTGTACTGGTTGACTGTTATGAAAACAGTTGAAAAAGATTAGAAATGATACAAGGTTTTGTTGTCTGAAAACCTGGATCGTCTGTTTAATTTAGGTTTGAAAACAGTTTTGAAAATTGACAAATGTCAACTTAATTAGGGTTTAGACAAAGTCTATACCTAATTAAGACCTACATGATTAGGGTTTTATCACAAAAATATTTACAAGAGATTAGGTTTTGAAAATCAATAGAAAACTATATTTAAAGTATTTTAAAATACTTAAAAAAAAAGTTATTTTAAACCTAAAAAATATATATAAAATCAATAATATTTTTGTGATTTTTTGGGTTTTTCATAAAATAGATATGTTAAATGATAAGTGTGTGAAAAATCAAAAAGAAATGATTTAATTTGATTGGTTAATTTGTTGTGTGAAGTTTTAAAGAAAATGAAGAAGAAAAGTAGTAAAAAATTGGTTTTGGCCTCACCATGGTTTGAACCCACGCCCTTGTAATCAACTACTCAAAACAACACCACTGGGCCAACGCGCGCTTGGTGTCAAAGGAGTGACTCCATTGCAATAAATGTGTTATTCAAATGTATAGAACAAAAAAAGAAATAAAATCAAAAGGTCTGGGGCGAGGGGGATTCGAACCCAGACCTTGGACACGCGCAACACACAAAATCTCTTTACCACTGGACTATAATGATGTAGTCGTTTATAAAACAACTTCCACTCGAAATAAAATAAACTCAGACCCCTGGATTTGAATTTTTGCGCGCCACCACCATTGTCATCTTCAACCTCAAGCTTCCATGATTTTTGAATTTTTGCAGATGTTTTATAGGTCGTGTAGCATCCATTAGTGAGGCCATATGCACAAAATTGCAAAGTTCCAAATTGCACATGACCTATAATTTCACTTCATGAGGCCAACTTTGAACAAGCATAACTCCTAGCTCAAAATGAATTTGGAGAAGGTTGAGCACAATTTGGAAAGCCCTAAACTTCTACTTCAATTCATTAGTTTGGGGTTTCTTCAGAATCATTTGGGAAATTTGTGAAAAATGGGCCTAAAGTTAGAAGAAAACTAGGTTAAAAACACTTAGAAATTTTCTAAGTTTTTATGACCTAAAACTTCAAAATTCACAAATCTCTTAAATGATTGATTCCTTGAAAAAAGTTGTCTTTTAAGATGTTGTTTTATTTTTCAAGATCTACAACTTTCATTTTGGGAGATTTTTAAGTGTGTAAGCAAAATTTTGAGTTCCCAAAACACCCTCAAAAACCCTAATTCCTGACTTTTTGCTCCATGATGAATTTTCTTGAATTTATTTTGCCAAATGACTTCAATAATCATATATTAATGACATTGATCCTTAAAAGTCATAGTTTGACCAAAAATCCTAAAAGTCAAAGGTTATCTTGTATAGTTGACTTTTTCTTGATCAAGTGAAATCTTGAACTTTTGTGATGAATCAAACTCTCCTCCTCAAATGAATGATGTGAATGGATTATATTGAGGTAATAGAAGCTCTTGAGTCATGCTTTGAGTTTTGGATTCATGTCCTGATTAAAAGTCAACTATCTTGGTGAATTAGGTCAAAAACCCTAATTGTCGACCAGATGAAATTGATGACTGTAGACCTTGAATTGAAGTGTAATGCCTTATGGATATTGTCATATGAACTAATTGAAAATGATTGAAGCCTTTGAGTGATGCTCTGGGGCTTTCTAGGGTTTCTCAAATGTGATCCCTGATTTTAGTACTTGATGGGCTCAAAACCCTAGACTGGTGAAGTAAGCAAACCTGAGTCCAGGTGATGGGTGTCTAATAAATAATTGTGAATAAAAATTAAGTTTTTGAGTCCTATGATTGTATTGGAGACTAATCCTTTTATTTATTGATCCTTTGCTTGAGCTCTTTTGTTCCTGAGCACCATCGACTAAGTATCAGGGTAATAAATGACTTCTCTAAGCATTTGTTTTAACTTGATGAAAAGTTTGGAGGTGTGACATCTCAGGGGGGTCAAAATTAGGGTATGACAGATGCCCCTATTTAAGTTTCTTTCAATTGGAGGGAGATAGATTGATATCTCGATCTCTTCTGAGTGAAAGAGCCTTAAATACCAAAGAGTGCCCGAATTTTGGGCATCCTTGAGATGTTGCATTGATAAAGAAATCCCCGTGCGTGACTTGATCTTGTTCGCGCACTCTGTGGGTGATAGGGAGACAAACTCCTGTAGAAAATATGTTATGCGGATTCTGGTGCATGGATGGAAATGTAACATGCGCAATCCATCTTCTTTAACTAAGTGTCGATACTTAGAAAAAGGTAAGAAACCTCCCCTCGTTTCGGATGTCTGTATCTCGAAACTGGTCTCGGTTATGATGATGTAAACAACCTCCCCACGTTTTGGATGTCTGTATCTCGAAACTGGTCTCAGTTGTGATAACCTCCCCTCGATCCGGATGTCTGTATCGCGGAAATGGTCTCAGTTATAATGATGTAAACAACCTCCCCTCGTTTTGGATGTCTGTATCTCGAAACTGGTCTCAGTTGTGATAACCTCCCCTCGATCCGAATGTCTGTATCGCGGAACTGGTCTCAATTATAATGATTTAAACAACCTCCCCTCGTTTTGGATGTCTGTATCTCGAAACTGGTCTCAGTTGTGATAACCTCCCCTCGATCCGGATGTCTGTATCGCGGAACTGGTCTCAGTTATAATGATGTAAACAACCTACCCTCGTTTCGGATGTCTGTATCTCGAAACTGGTCTCAGTTGTGATAACCTCCCCTCGATCCGGATGTCTGTATCGCGGAACTGGTCTCAGTTGTGATAACCTCCCCTCGATCCGGATGTCTGTATCGCGGAACTGGTCTCAGTTATAATTTGGACAATATCTCAGATAAAGAGAAAATTTCCAAAGGTTCGTTCCCTCATCAAATCTCTCGTTAGTGCTTTGTCGGAGAGATTATCTTTTGATGGTAACTAAGAAACTTCATCATGCTTTCTTTCAACTCGGCATCTTCGAAGGAATACCATATGATCTTGCGTCCTTTTGAGGGGCTAATGACTTTTCTTGAAAGTGGATGAGCTGTTTTCCGAAGGAGGACCATCTTTGGTTGATCCGCTGGGGATTTGTTAAAACATCTTCGAGGAAGAGAACTTGTCATTCGTCAACCCTGCCGGGGAATCAGAATTATTTGGAGAAAAACTCCGCTCGCTGTTTCCGTGAGGAATTCCAATGTAGAACAAACTTTCTTATTTGAAGAAGATTGTTGAGTATCGCTCTGCAGGAGAATCTCGGTTGGGGAATTCCAAAAGTGAACAAAATATCTTATTTGAAGAAGATATCTATTGTCGACTTTTCTTGAGAGTGAACAAACTATCTCTTTGAGGGAGATTACCATCTGTTGACTTGCTAGGGATTTCTCAAAGTGAACAAACTATTTTCCTTTGGAAGACCACCATTTGTTAACCTTCTTGGGGAGATCCTTGCGTATGAACCGTCATCATGAAGAAGAAAGTTCTTTCACGACTTGCAGGGGAAACTCGAGTATATGCCTCAGTGACTCGGGCACTAACATGATCAAAGCCTAACTAGACTATGCTAACTATGCAATTATGAGGTGCGAAGTATGCATGAATATGATGGATATAAAATGTAAATTGAATGTCAATAGAATTGTCGCGGATGTGAAATCCTGAGATACGACTTGAATCTTTGTTGATCAGAAGATGTCTTCTTCTTGCAGTTTGCACTCTGTTGGGGATACCTGGTTATCAGTTGCCCGCTGTTAGAAGTGAGTGACATGATTTGAACTGAAGATCCGTTATCGGGAGATGTTCGCAAAGCGACCTCATGGGGAAATTTTGGTTCCCGGAGCCTCAAACGTTCTTGGAGCAACTGTTTGCATTCTTCCTATTGTTTCTAAACCTCAGAAAGAAATTTTACCTTTATTTTTGCAAGTAAACTCATTCTATTTTATGAAAACGTTTTGTTTCAAGAAAATGACTGTTAAACCTAAAAATTCATTTTAAGAAACAGAATAAGACTCGATTGCAAAGAAAAGGCACAAGGCTCAAATTATTATTTATGGAATGGTAATCAACCAAATGCTTGATTCTATGGAGTATTTACAAAGTTGGAAATTGGTAACTTTCAGGAAAAGGACTACGATGAAATGTGACGACCGTTATCTTTCCCTTCCACTCTGAGTTGCGCTGTATTCGTGCTTCGTAGAAGATGACCTACCGATGATGAATACTCCGCTATGGACTTTCGAATGATCAAGTGTGTCCTGAACACAGTTTCTTGCTATATATCCCTAACTTTTGCGTAGACTACCCCTTTTGGGTTTTAAGTCTACCGGGATTGATTATATATTTTTTATGTCTCTAACTTTTGCCTGAATCGCCCTTTCGGGTTTTCGATTCACCGAGACGCTCTTTTTTTCCTAAGTCGCTCTTTGCGAGTTTTCAACTTAGCGAGCTGTTCTTTTGTTTACTTAGGCGAAGTATTTCTTGACTGCGTCAACATTCCCAGGACGGGTGAATTCTTCTCCATCCATAGTCGTGAGTATTAAGGCTCCTCCCGAGAAAGCTCTCTTGACCACATATGGGCTGTCATAATTGGGAGTCCATTTTCCCCTAGAATCTGTGAGAAATGATTGAATCTTTTTCAGTACAAGGTCGCCTTCCTTGATTGTGCGAGGCCGAACCTTTTTGTCGAAAGCTTTCTTCATTCTTTGTTAATATAGCTGTCAGTGGCATAAAGCTGTCATGCGCTTTTCTTCGATTAAGTTCAACTCATCGAATCTGCTTTGACACCACTCGGCTTCTGTTAATTTTGCCTCCATCAAGACTCTCATTGATGGGATCTCGACCTCTATGGGTAGGACTGCCTCCATGCCATATACAAGGGAGAAAGGAGTTGCTTCAGTCGAAGTATGTACAGATGTACGGTAACCATGAAGTGCAAACGGGAGCATTTCATGCCAATCTTTGTAAGTGATGACCATTTTTTGAATGATTTGCTTGATATTTTTGTTAGCTGCTTCTACAGCTCCATTCATCTTTGGCCTGTAAGGAGATGAGTTGTGATGTTCAATCTTGAATTCTTCACAAAGCTCCTTCATCACTTTGTTATTCAAATTTGACCCATTGTCAGTGATTATCTTGCTAGGAATACCGTTGCGACAAATGATGTGATTCTTGATAAATCTGACGACAACTTGTCTTGTGACATTTGCAAATGAAGCTACTTCAACCCATGTGTTTCTTTCATCTTGAGGTACATAACGTCCTCGTCCGGAAAGTCAAAACTGGTTGATTCATGACCATTAAGTGGGTGGTGAGCCAGGTGCTCAGCTAGAATGCTTCCTTTCACGGCTTTCTGTGCGTGATACTCAATGTCATATTCTGATAACAACATCTGCCAACGGGCAATTCTCCTAGTTAAGGCAAGCTTCTCAAAGATGTACTTGATTGGATCCATATGGGAGATCAACCAAGTAGTATGTCTAATCATGTACAGGCGGAGACGCTTGGCAGCCCAGGCCAAAGCACAACAGGTTTTCTCGAGCATGGAGTAGCGGGATTCACAGTCAGTGAATTTCTTGCTCAGGTAGTAGATGGCATGCTCTTTTCTCTTTGTCTCGTCTTGCTGTCCAAGGACACATCCCATGGAATCTTCTAAGATGGTTAAGTACATTATCAAAGGTATTCCTTACACCAGAGGAGACAGGATGGGTGGTTCGAGCAGATATTCCTTAATGATGTCGAACGCTTTCTGACAATCGTCTGTCCAGACGCAACTTTGATTTTTCCGTAGAAGTTTGAAATTTGGAGCACAAGTTGCTGTCATGAGATATGTGAATCTCGAGATGTAATTCAGACGTCCAAGAAATCCTCTAAATTCTTTCTCGGTTCTCGGTGAAGGCATTTCTTGAATTGCCTTGACTTTGTCTGGATCTACTTCAATTCCTCGCTTGCTGACGATGAAACCAATGAGTTTTCTTGAGTAGACAACAAAGGTACACTTGTTGGGATTCAGGCGAAGCTGAAACTTCCGTAAGCGTTGAAATAACTTTGTCAGATTCTGTATGTGATCTTCCTCATTTTCTGATTTGGCAATCATATCATCCACATAAACTTCCACTTCCTTATGCATCATGTCGTGGAAAAGTGTAGTCATGGCTCTTTGATAAGTTGCCCCTGCATTCTTTAGTCCAAAAGGCATAACGCGGTAGCAGAACGTTCCCCAGGGGGTGATGAAATCCGTTTTCTCCATGTCTTCAAGTGCCATCTTGATTTGGTTGTATCCCGAAAATCCGTCCATGAATGAGAAAACTTTGGATTTTGCTGTACTGTCTACCAACATGTCAATATGTGGTAAAGGAAAATCATCCTTAGGGCTAGCTTTGTTCAAATCTCTATAGTCGACGCACATGCGGACTTTTCCGTCTTTCTTAGAAACGGGAACAATGTTATCTAACCACTGAGGGTATTCTGAAGTGACGAGGAAACCAACATTGATTTTCTTTTGAACTTCCTCTTTGACTTTCATGGCCATCTCCAGATGAGTCCCTCTCAATTTTTGCTTGACCGGAGGGCACTCTGCTTTTAATGGTAAGTGATGCTCCACTATACTAGTATCCAACCCTGGCATATCCTGATAAGACCAAGCGAAGACATCTGAGAATTCTTTGCGCAACTGTATCAAACTCTCTCTGAACTCTGAACTGAGCGAAGCTCCAATCTTAACCTCTTTTCTGTTTTCATCGGAACCAAGGTTAATGATCTCTAGAGAGTGAGGTCAAGGTGTAGTTTTCATGATGTCAAAACATTGTGAATCAACAACAACTTAAGTGGAATCATAGAAATCGAGCAAATGCAACCAAGACAAGCACTTTTGTCCACAAGTCACCAATAGGTCGACTCACACATATTATAGGTCGACCTATTGCAAGCCCTTTGTGAAGGAATTCAGGTAAAAGCTGAATTCATCGGCGCATTGCTTCCTTAGGTCGACGCATTGGTATTTTGAGGAACTCACGGGAATGCGCATGCCGACCCTTCAGGTCGACGCATCGAATTTTGGTTACTCAAGTGCAAGAACAAAATGCGTCGAGGCATTGCTTCCTTAGGTCGACGCATGGTAGTTTGAGGAACTCACGGGAATGCGCACCCCGATCCTTCAGGTCGACGCAACTGTCACACATTGCTCATATTCAGGTGCAATACACTCAATAGGCCGACCTATGCAGAGAGCAGGTCCACCTGTCGCTAATAAATCTGATTTTCTGCTGTTTTCAAGTTGGCCTATGCATTGTATGTGGTGTAAATACTCAAGTGATCATTCTCAAGCATTTCAACAGAAACGTGAAAGATTGACTCAGCTTCTTCTCATCTTCAACCTTTCTCTTATTGATGGAGAATCACACATAATCATCTTTCTCGATCGAAGTAAGGAACGTGTGTTGATAAGATTCGACGGTAGATATTTGTCTTGTTCGAGATTCGACGGTAGACATTCATCTTGTTCGAGTGAAGATTGTTGATAGTGTTTCTTGTATAAAACCTTAGGGTTTTTCCTTCTTCATCAAAGATTTTGTTCGAAGGTTTTTGACGATCGATTCGCTTTGGTAATCAATTCAGCCGTCCATAAGGGATTGAGGGATTGAAGACCCGCTCAACAAACTTGCTACAACCGGAGGATTGAGAAAGGAATGATCAGGGTCTTGATCGGTGAAGATCATAGACATTGACTTGATTCAACTTGAATCAAGGGGAGGATCGAATTGTATTCAATTTTACTGCATGTGTGTAGTTGGTGATTGGTACTTTCTATCCTTGTTAAACATTTTGCAATCTAATAAAACTTTCCTAATTTCATTTGAAATTAGGGGCAGACGTACTTCTGCGAGGACGATAGAGGAATTGCCTAAACAAATATCGTGTTCCTTATCGTTTTTACTTTATGTTGTTTCCCTTTGTTTTCGTTTATTTCCATTGTTGAACAAAAACTAAGGTTAGGTAAAATATCGATCACCAAGTGTTCGATAAAATTACTCAATCAAATTTTTGTTCAAATTTTAGTGAAAACGTTCACTGTGAGTAATATACCATATAGTTTGCAATTGATACAATTGATATATTCGTTAAAACGTAATTCATTACTTGACATTTTCATTTGTTCGGTTTAGTGCACATATCCGGTCCCCGATAACATAATCTCTCTTAGACGATTAAGTGATTAAGGGAAGTCACGTTTCAAAAGCTAAAATTTTCTTAAGTCGAAAAAATGTGGTCTATTCACCCCCTCTAGACCATTCATATCGTCTAACAAGTGGTATCACGAGCTCTGGTTCATTCTAGTGCTTGATATAAATTTTTAGAAAATGGAGAGCGGTCATAAAGGGGCATACAATAAAGCGCCTGTTTTCACTGGAGAAAACTATAGTTATTGGAAAGACTGTATGTGCATTCATATCAACTCCGTTGATAGAAAAATATGGGATGTCATCGTCAATGGTCCTATGGCTATCACCATAACCAACGATGCAGGCATCACAAGACCTAAACCTCAAGCACAATGGGATGAAAAAGACGAAAAGAATTACGGGTATGATTGGAAAGCTTGAAACATGATTATAGCTTCCTTAGGGGTCGATGAGTACTTTCATGTGTCGCATTGCCAAACGGCTAAGGCAATGTGGGATGCATTACAAGTCGCCCACGAAGGAACTAATGATGTTAAGCTAGCTTGAATCAATACCTTAACGCAAGAGTTTGATCTCTTTCATATGAAGCAAGGTGAAACCATTGCGGATATGCAAAAGAGATTTTCTCACATTATCAATCGATTACACACTTTGGGACATATTACTCCCAATGTCGTAGCTACTAACAAAGTTTTGAGATGTCTTAGTAGGGAATGGAAACCTAAGGTTACAGCAATCAAAGAAGCCAATGATCTCTCTACATTGGATCTCACGGCTCTATTCGGAAAGCTTGAAGAACATGAGCAAGATCTCATGAACCTAAACAAGGACGAAAAGAAAGAAAAGAAATAAAAGTCAAAGGACACCAAAAAGAAGTCTATTGCTCTAAAGGCTTCAAGTTCTAAGTCATCCACCAAAGATAAATGTGATAGTGAGTCTATTGACGAAGATGATAGTCTGGATGAAAATATGGGATTATTCGTAAGAAGATACAATAAATATCTTCGAAAGTATGAAATTAAGCATTCGGACAACAATCTAGTTGACTATAGACGTCAATCAAAGACTAACAAGCAAGATGAGTATAAGAAGACTAAACCTAGAGGGTCTTGTTACAATTGCGGTAAACCGGGTCACTACAAACCGGATTTCCCCTCGCTTAAGAAAGATAAGACAAAGAGCAATCCTCAAAAGAAGCAGACAAAAGGAAGAAGAGCCTATATCACTTGGGAAAGTGAAGGTAACTCTTCTAGCAAAGAAAGCTCAAGCGATGAAGAGAAAACCGTCAACCTATGTCTCATGGCACATCAAAAGAAGAAAAAGATTGTGGAATGTCTTGAGCCATCCGAGAGAAGATGGTTTCTAGATAGCGGATGCTCAAGACATATGACAGGTGACATATCTTTATTCTATGACTTTGTGGCTAAGAAGAAAGGATTTGTGACCTATGGTGATAACAACAAGGGAGCAATACTCGGTAAAGGTAGTGTAGGTAATCCCTCTTCTACTACTATCTCTGACATCCTTCTAGTTGAGGGCCTTAAACACAATCTTATTAACATCAGTCAATTATGCGACAAAGGATACTCGGTATCATTTTCTAAAGAAAGTTGCATAATTAGAAATGATGACAAGAAAGATGATGTGTTCAAAGGCCTGAGGGTAAATAATGTATACATGCTTGATCTAAATGATGTATCCTTGATTGAAGCAAAATGCCTAGCAACTATGAGTGAAGACTCATGGCTTTGGCATAGACGTTTAGCTCACGTCAACTTTGATTTGCTAAATAAAATCGTCTCAAAAGACTTAGTATCCGGCCTACCTAAAATAAAGTTTTCCAAAGATCATTTTGTAAATACAAGATCACACTCACAAAGATGTTTTTGATTCATGGCAAACTCAACAAGCATACAAGCAACAAGGCACAAGCAGAAGAACTCAAAGAAAAGCAAGCATTGGTCACTCATGACAGAGCAGGTCGACCTACTATGCATATAGGTCGACTCAACACAAGCAAAATAAGAGGAACTCAGAAAAATAGCAGTCAGGTCGACCTACTCCCAACCCAGGTCGACCTAAAATGAAGAAATTTACATATCATTCTGCTAGGTCGACCTACACAACAACTAGGTCGACCTAAACTGAAAAAAGGTCCCCAAAACGCATCTGAAGTGGATTCTGGTTGACCTACTTCTTTAACAGGTCGATCTAATTGGGAACAAATGACATTCAAAGGATATGCAGCTCTGTTAGGTCGACCTAAGCACTACAAGAGGTCGACCTATTTGATCAAAAATGCCAAAATTTCTGGTTTTCTTTGCTCCAACTGATAAGCTCTCATATATATTGTCCAAGGTTCATTATTGCTTCTTAACACCAACAACTGAAAGATACACAAAGGCTTTTCATCTTCGTTCTTCATCATCTCCAACACAATTACACATAATCATTCTTGTGTTGAGGGTTAGTGATCGAGTTCGATAACGTCCATGGAACAGAATTGAAGATTCCTAGTGGGTGAAGATTTGTGGGGTTTTTGGTGGATAAAATCTGAGGGTTTTGTCCTCCAAGATAGGTGAATTTTGGGGGTTTTTATCAAGAAGCTTCATCAAGGATCCAGCTGAGTGTGAAGATTGAAGAACAAGTGTTCGAGCAATTCAAGACACTGCAGAAAGGGATCAAAGCGAAGCTCTTGGAAGACCTTAATCTGACTCAAGATTAAGGGGGAAGAAGATTCAAAGGATCGACAAATTTGGTTTATTGTTTATCGCTTTGTTATCTTCTTTGTATAAACTTCTTTCAACATTAATGGAAGATTTCCCAATTTCAATTTGGAATTGGGGGAAGACGTAGTCGTAGCGAGGACGATCGACGAACTGCCTGAACAAATATCGTGTTCTTGTCGCTTTTATCTTTTCATTTAAGTTCTGTTCATATTTGGTCATAATTGCAAATTGATCAACGATTCGAGTGTTAAAATTGTGAATTAAGAACTTGTATAAACCTCACAATTCATCACACATTGGATTACTATCAATTTGATCATTATCACCAAGTGTTTGTGTTTTTGCCTTTTTTCACTATTACTGCATTGCAAACATCGTTCATCATATAAGAAGTTAATCGATTTTCATTAGAGCGACATATTGATTCTATAGGACATTCTCTTATCGTTTATCTCAAGCTGTTTAGTGGTTTTAACACATATACAATCGTTTCAATAGTGGTTCGGAATAGACGCGAGTCGATTCAGAACCGCTTTCGCTTAAAGTTCAATTAACTCCGAAAAACTCTGTGAGATCTATTCACCCCCCTCTAGATCCTTAGGCCAGAGTCTAACAAGTGGCATCAAGAGCTCTGGTTTATTCCGTGCTACGTGAAACACTTATTGGAAAGATGGCTTCCGGACCTAAAGGGGCTCACAATAGAGCTCCAGTTTTCAACGGTGAAAACTATGGCTATTGGAAGGATTGTATGTGTGTCTACATCAATGCAATTGATAGGAACATCTGGACAGCTATTGTCAATGGTCCCTTTCAGATTACCATGACAAATGCAGCTGGTGCAGTTGTTCCAAAACCAGAAAATACTTGGGGTGCTGAAGATGAAAAGAGATATGGATACGATTGGAAAGCGAGAAACATTCTAATCTCAGCTCTAGGAGTTGATGAATACTATCGCGTTTCCCATTGTAGATCCGCTAAAGCTATGTGGGACACATTACAAGTTGCCCACGAGGGAACGAATGATGTCAAACTAGCTAGAATCAATACGTTAACTCAAGAATTTGAACTCTTCCACATGGAAGATGGTGAATCCATCGAAAACATGCAGAAGAGATTCGTTCACTTGAAAAATCGTTTAAATTCTCTTGATAGACCTGTTTCCAATGCAGTTGCTACTAACAAAATCTTAAGATGTTTGAACAGGGAATGGCAACCCAAGGTTACAGCAATAAAAGAAGCAAATGATCTAAACACCTTAGACATTACCACTGTCTTTGGCAAACTAGAGGAACATGAACAACACCTTAAATGCCTTGACATGCATGAGAAAAGGGCAAAGAAAGAGAAGAACATGGAGAAAGAGGTAGAGAAGAAGTCAATAGCTCTAAAGGCTTCAAGTTCCACGACCTCAAGACAAGAGCTAGAGGATAGTGATACAAGTGATGACGAAGACTCCGATGATGAGGAAATGGGACTGTTTGTGCGAAGATACAACAAATATCTAAAGAAAAATGGAGCAAGGCATTCTGACAAAGGCTTGATCAACTATAGAAGGCAATCAAACAAGTTCAAACAAGATGACAACAACAAAGGAAAAATCAAAGGCCCTTGCTTTAATTGTGGTATAGTCGGTCACTACAAACCGGATTGTCCATATCTTAAGAAGGAAAAAGAGAAGAACCAAAGCAAAGGTCATAACAAATCTAAAAGAGCCTACATAGCATGGGAAAGTGACTCATCTAGTGAAAGCTCATCAAGCGATGAAGAAGAATCAGCAAACTTATGCCTTATGGCTCATTAACACAAGAAAAAGAAAGCTGTAAGTCATCTTAAACCTGAATTCATAGATAAGGTATCTCATTCTCAACTAAAACTTGCTTTTGAAGAATTACATAGAGATGCAATTGAAGCTTTCAAACTTTTGGCCTCAAATAAGAAAATCTTTTCATATCTTGAATTAAAAGTTGAGAAAACCGAAAAGGATATGGAC
The DNA here is from genome assembly GCF_029867415.1 of Vicia villosa. Classification (NCBI taxonomy): domain Eukaryota; kingdom Viridiplantae; phylum Streptophyta; class Magnoliopsida; order Fabales; family Fabaceae; genus Vicia; species Vicia villosa. The sequence continues at coordinate 199,984,795 of NC_081180.1, read as the reverse complement.
GCTTTAAAACAATCTATGCTAGACATTCAAAAGGATAAAGTTGAAATAGACCCTACATCATGGTTTGGTTGTGAGACATGTCACATTTGCAAAAAGAAGTGAGAGATCTAAAGGCCAAATTAGACAAGGCTCTACAACTGTAGCGGGGAAAATCTGATATCGAAGCCATGAGATTGACTCGAATCAATATTCCGTTTGAAATCGCCACCGCGCTTTATTTTTTCAAAGGAAAAGGGAAAAGAACGTAAAACCCAAAGTTTTGTTTTTTAAAACAAGAAAGAGATCTCAGGTACGGGTGTTGATTATATGAGGGGAAGGTTTTAAGCACCCCTCATATCTGTGGTACTCCACAGGAACCTTTTTGAAAATCTGTGTCGTGTGTGCTGAAAAAACGGTTTGTTTTATTTTTAAAATAAGCTCGGCAAAGCGTTTAGCTTTGGGCCTACATACCTCCTCGGTGCAATGGAGAAGTCAGAGCTAATGTAGTTCCGCTTTTTTGGGAAAACATTTTTAAAAAACGAATAAACACTTTATCGTCGTCGGAGAGAAATACTCAGCCATTGATCTTGAGCATGAGAACAAATGAGTTCTTTGCATCGCAAATGAAAGAAGGGCTCCAACTCGGATAAAATCAACGAGTATGCCACTAGCTCTCTCACGCGGAAAAGATTTCATTATATCAATCAATTTCAAAATCGTGGGGTATAACCACTCGTTTCGACAATTAACGGTGTCTAAACTTTGAAGAAAAAGGCCACTAAGGGCAAAAGATATTTTTTGAGAAAAGGTTTTGAAAAGGTTGCAAACATAAGAATATTTTAAAAAAGGGAGAAGATTTTGAAAATTTAAGAAGTGGGAGGAGATGAAGAGGCTATCCTATTGCGTAAAATAAAAGCTAAGGAAAAGAACGGTCTAACCGAAGTAAGAAGCCAACACTTGACATTATGAGTCAAGGTAGATTTCCCATCCTTTGGAATTATCAATACCAACACATTAACACTTGGGGGATCCAGATGAACTTATTGTCTTAGCACCACTTTGCATTAAGCACATTAAAATTCTGACGAAAATCGGGCAGAGTAACGGCTGTTTTCGGGTAAAATCCTTATCTCAATGCCTTGGAATTAACCATCAAGGGCTTTCAAGGAAATACCTGCACACATAAACAGACAACAATCCAATGCCAGACAGACAGAACAATCACAGAGTAATAACAGAATGAGAGTCCAGAGGTCCTAAGTCCATAAGTCCGAGTCTCCAAAATGCTAGGGATAGTAACCAATAGTCCAAAGAGAGCCTTAGGTGTTTTTTAGATTTTGGTTGATTATTAGTGTTTTAGCATAAAAGTAAAGTATGGTCCAAGTGGACAAAAGAAAAATAGCGGAAGCATAAACATATGTCCAAGTGGACAAAGAGAAAATAGCGGAATTATAAACGTCCAAATGGACAAAGAGAAAATGGCGGAGTGTAAATATGATGAAATGATAAAATAAAGCGATAAAGCGAGAAATATAAAGAGCAATATAATAAAGGTGCGGAAATTAAAGTTAGTTGTTAGATGTTAAAGATAACCATCTTGAAACTTGTCATGTATGTTATCAAAGTTAGTAGGAAGATCTATGGTGAGTGAAGGATGTACTCGGATTTAAATTCAATAGAAACTTATCAGAAGCTTGATAAAATCATAGCGACTACACGATGAATTTCCATAAGTCATAAATCAACCGCATACAATTCTCTTCCATGTTGGATCTTTTTACTCGGGACACGAAATATTGCGCTATGTTAAGCAGATCGCCAAGTGATTTATGTAGAAATCACCCTACAACGAGGCCGGTCAAAACTTTATGTGCTAATGCATGCGAGAAGAACGATATATAGATCGCCTTCCGAAAGCAATACCGCACGAAAAGAAAATAGGTAACGATCTAGTCTTTACTAAGAATCCATAAGAATTCTCAAAGCATTAAGACTTTCATCGATCAAAAGAAAAAAAAAGGAGAAGAAGAAGATAAAATGCATAAAGATAATCAACTCACACTATCAGTAATATCATTCATCCATCTTGATGGATTAGGTCATTTCAAACCTATCAACACCCAAGATCCAATGATATTAATGAAGTGGAGAAAGTAGGAAACCAAAACAAGCATAAAAAAGGTAAAAAAACCACATTCTGCCTGCTGGAAATCGATTTCATGCAGGGGGAAATCGATTTCCGTAGTGCAGTTTTAAAAAAAAAACAAGTTACGTTCAGCAGGAAATCGATTTCAGCCTTAAGGAAATCGATTTCCTCAGTGTAAATTTCAGCAAAAACAGCATTTAAAGGCATGAAACTTGATTTGAACAAATATACAAACACCTTATGATCACACATCAACTTGAGCACGAAATTTCCATCACAAAACCAGCAAATATCATCAATATAGCATCAAAGATGCATTGAACACAAGCAATAAAGATCTACATCATGGATCTAGCAAATTACCACTTCTTGAACAAAGATTTTGGAGTAGCTTCAAGAGCAAGCACAAGGTGTGTAGATCCTTCAAATTTGGAGATGATCAAACAAAGAAAAGAGTGAAATGTAGGAGGTTTAGTTCAAAATTAGCAAGATTCAATGTGAATCTCACTAATCTTATGAAAATGAACTTTGGGTGAGGGTTTTGGAAAGGGTGAGAAATGAATTTGCAAGCAATTTTTTGGCTCTCCAAGCTTGAGAAATGAGAGAGTAGTGGCCTCTATTTATAGCATTTGAGCAAGAGTAGTGGTAGTTTGGTCTTTTTGCATTTGGTAATTAGCTTGTGTTTAATTGGTAATTAAAGTGGCAATTAAATGGTAAAAAGTGGTAAAATGGGGTTTAAGTGGGTTTAATGAAGAGAATTATTTTGATGAGGTGGAAAAATGGTACAATGACAAAAATGGTCAAAGAAAATAGGTGCCAAAATCAAATCAAGCTTTCCCCTCTATTTTTTTTGAATTTCGCCTGAAGGAAATCGATTTCCCCAAGAGTGAAATCGATTTCACTCTGTTCCAGAAGAGAATTTGGCGCAAAATACACTAGGGAAATCGATTTACCCAGGAGGGAAATCGATTTCATGCTGTCTTGAATGTGATTTTGTTGAAGATTGCTGCAGGGAAATCGATTTACCCAGTAGGGAAATCGATTTCATCAGTCAAAAATTTGAAAAATGCCTTGTTTATTGCATGTCTTGGCTTGGTACCTACAAAACAAAAGCGTACAAAGAAACAAAGCAATGTTTTTGGTATTTAGGTTAGTATAATATGCATACAAGATAAACAATCATTGGTGCTTGATGGTCCCTCTTATTGATGAGGTGAGTGCAACACCATAAACAAAACTTCCAAGTGAAGCTCTTGATTAGTGATTGGGATAGGAATGACATAGGATCTTAGGGTAAAAAATTGGGGTATGACAGATGCCCCTATTTAAGTTTCTTCGATTTGGAGATACGATGATTGGAAATCTTCGTTTTGACAAAATCGAAGAGACATAAATATATAAAACACAATTTTTGATCCTAAGATGCAATGCAATGTTTAATGAATGCATATGATGATAATAAAGCATGACAACACTAGGGAGTAAAAGGTACTCCACTGGGGAAAATAAATGTCTTGCTGGCAAATCTCCGCTGGGGAAGGCAAGACTTTGTTGGAGAGATGAAACTTTGGTAGGGAAAGAAATTTCTCTGGGGAAAACACTTCGCGTCAGAGAGGTTATAGAATCCTCTTTCACTGGGGATGAGATAAGGGGAACATCCTCTTTCATTGGGGATGAGAAAATATGCATCCTGAATCAGAATGCCAATCTTCCGTTAATAGAAATAACATCATCGTACCACTGACGATAACACATACCAACGTTCCACTGAAGGCACGAAGAGGTATATCACCGTACAACTGATGATATAATAAGAGATGAATCATCGACGTACCAGTGACGATGAAAGAGATGTACCGCCGTACCACTGACGATAACACATACCAACGTTCCACTGAAGGCATGAAAGAGATATATCACCGTACCACTGATGATGAAAGAGATGTACCGCCGTACCACTGACGATAACACATACCAACGTTCCACTGAAGGCATGAAGAGGTATATCACCGTACCACTGATGATATAATAAGAGATGAATCATCGACGTACCACTGACGATGAAAGAGATGTACCGCCGTACCACTGACGATAACACATACCAACGTTCCACTCAAGGCATGAAGAGGTATATCACCGTACCACTGATGATATAATAAGAGATGAATCATCGACGTACCACTGACGATGAAAGAGACGTACCGCCGTACCACTGACGATAACACATACCAACGTTCCACTGAAGGCATGAAAGAGATATATCACCGTACCACTGATGATATAATAAGAGATGAATCATCGACGTACCACTGACTATGAAAGAGATGTACCGCCGTACCACTGACGATAACACATACCAACGTTCCACTGAAGGCATGAAAGAGATATATCACTGTACCACTAATGATGAAAGAGATGTACTGCCGTACCGCTGACGATAACACATACCTACGTTCCACTGAAGGTATGAAGAGATGTATCACCGTACCGCTGATGATATAATAAGAGATGAATCATCGACGTACCACTGACGATGAAAGAGATGTACCGCCGTACCACTGACGATAACACATACCAACGTTCCACTGAAGGCATGAAAGAGATATATCACCGTACCACTGATGATGAAAGAGATGTACCGCCGTACCGCTGACGATAACACATACCTACGTTCCACTGAAGGTATGAAGAGATGTATCACCGTACCACTGATGATGAAAGAGATGTACCGCCGTACCACTGACGATAACACATACCTACGTTCCACTGAAGGTATGAAGAGATGCCCCTTTGTACCAATGATGGTGAAGAGCAATCAATAATACTTTTTCAATGATTTGAGGATGCATACATAAATTCCTAGTCTCAATATTCATCATCCAGTGACAAAAATTCAATCCATGACCAAAATGGAAAGAAGCTGCCAAAAAGACTGGACCATGTGAGGGAGAAACTCACTGGTCTTCTGTTCGTAGACATCTGAACAGAAAAACTGAAACATATTATCCACCTAGAAACAAATTCAGTGGGGATTTTCAAGGAAAGTGAGTTTTTTTTTTTTTGCTTAAGACACTCTAAATGAAAGAGCAATCTGTTTGACAGTAAACTTCATGATAGCAAATGTGAAATGTATGACTGTTTTTGATGTATGTTAATGATGCATATGCTGCCAAAACTTAGCAGAAGAATTAACTCTAATGATGGAGTGCGAAGATAACATAATCAAGCATGTCTCAAGCTGAACATCAGAGCAAAAACTGCTATAACAATCTTTTGATGGTTTTAGAATAAATGCTGCCCAACATTAGGGAATATCAGAGCTAAGAGAACACAGTAGTTGAGTTCTACACCATATTTGAACCAGGCCAAAGGTGCATTGAGTGGAACACATTCTTCTTCTTTTGCATCATGAATACATCAGCATATCCATTCCTTGTAATGCACTCATGAATCAAAGTAAAACTTCCTTTATAATATTCAAAAGGATTTTGTTGAAATCAATTTTCTTTTTGTTTCAAAAATTACTATCAACAATAAATGACATTTTGAGAGATGTGGAAGAAATGAGATTGCCAATAAAGGGTAAAGGCTCAAACTTTTTTAATAGAATGGTAGCCTGCAAAAGGCAAGACCCCATGGATTATTACAAAATTTGGAAAGTGGTAATTTTGTGGAAAAGGTACATTGAAATATAATGACCCCATCCTCTCTCTCATCTTGGAATTCCTGAGCAAAGGCTTCCGTTGAAATGTGTTGAACTTCTTCATGATAAACAGATGACTGCTGATGATCAAGTCTTGTCTGATGTAGTTACTTGCCATGAATCCCTAACTTTTGCCTGGACCGCCCTTTCGGGTTTTCAGTCCACCGGGTATTTTATTCTGTTTATGTCTCTAATTTTTGCCTGGACCGCCCTTTCGGGTTTTCAATCCACCGAGACGCTCTTTTTTGCCTAAGCCGCCCTTTCAGGTTTTCAACTTAGCGAGCTGTTCTTTTATTATTTTTAGGCAAAGTATTTCTTGACTACATCAGCATTTACGAGGACGGGGGAGCTCCTCTCCATCCATAGTTGTAAGAATTAATGCACCGCCAGAGAAGGCTTTCTTAACAACATATGGTCCTTCAAAATTAGGAGTCCATTTGCCCCTTGAATTGGAGGTAAAAGACAAGATTCTTTTGAGCACGAGGTCGCCTTCTCTGAATGCACGAGGTCGAACCTTCTTATCGAACGCTTTCTTCATTCTTTTCTGGTACAACTGACCATGGCATAAAGCCGTCATCCTCTTTTCTTCTATCAAATTCAATTGATCAAACCTGCTTTGACACCACTCAGCCTCAGATAACTTGGTTTCCATTAAAACTCTCAATGATGGAATCTCAACCTCAATAGGGAGCACTGCTTCCATACCATAAACCAAAGAAAAGGGAGTTGCCCCTGTTGAAGTACGAACAGATGTACGGTACCCATGCAAAGCAAACGGGAGCATCTCATGCCAGTCCTTGTACGTAACAACCATCTTTTGCACAATCTTCTTAATATTCTATTTGCTGCTTCAACAGCTCCATTCATCTTTGGCCTATAAGGCGAAGAGTTGTGATGTTCAATCTTGAAGCTTTCACACAGTTCTCTCATCATGCTGTTATTCAGGTTCGAGCCAATATCAGTGATGATCTTGCTCGGTACACCATATCTGCAAATGATGTTGTTCTTGATAAATCTAACCACAACTTGCTTTGTCACATTAGCATATGAAGCAGCTTCTACCCACTTGGTAAAGTAATCGATTGCTACCAGGATGAATCGATGTCCGTTCGAAGCCTTGGGTTCAATCATGCCAATCATATCAATACCCCACATAGAGAAAGGCCATGGGGAAGAAGTAACATTGAGAAGTGTCGGAGGCACATGAATCTTGTCAGCATACACCTGACACTTGTGACACTTCTTTACAAATTTGTAGCAATCAGATTCCATTGTCAGCCAATAGTAACCTGCTCTAAGCATCTTTTTAGCCATCGAATGTCCGTTGGAATGGGTACCAAAAGAACCTTCATGGATTTCATGCATCAACATGTCTGCTTCGTGTGTATCCACACATCTGAGCAAAACCATGTCATAATTCCTTTTATACAAAACATCAGCATTGATGAAGAAACTGCCAGCCAATCTCCTCAAAGTTTTCTTATCTTTATTTGATGCCCCAAGTGGGTACTCTTGGGTCTGAAGGAAGTGCTTAATATCGAAATACCAAGGCTTTTCATCTGTTGCTTCCTCAACTGCAAATACATGAGCAGGTCTATCAAGACGCCTGATTGTTATCTGAGGTTCCTCATTATGGAAATTAACTTTGTACATGGAAGACAATGTGGCTAAAGCATCAGCCATATGATTCTCATCTCGAGGGATGTGGTGGAATTCAACTTTGTTGAAGAATGTCAATAGTCTTCTGGCGTAATCTTTATAAGGAATTAAACCAGGATGACGAGTTTCCCATTCTCCTTTAATCTGATTAATCACAAGCGCAGAGTCTCCATAAACATCAAGAATCTTAATTCTCAGATTAATGGCCTCTTCAAGTCCCATGATGCAAGCTTCATACTCAACAATATTGTTTGTGCAGTCAAAACATATCCTTGCAGTGAAAGGTACATGTGATCCATGCGGAGTGATGATAATGGCGCCAATTCCATGGCCATGAACGTTAGAAGCTCCATCAAAAATTAAACCCCACTTGGATTCAGGATCTGGCCCTTCTTCTGGCAATGGTTCATCCCAATCTTGAGATCTCAAATACATTATATCTTCATCTGGGAAGTCCATTCTGATAGATTGATGATCGTCAATTGGTTGGTGAGCGAGGTACTCTGCCAACACACTTCCTTTCACGGCTTTCTGAGCTCGATATTCAATATCATATTCTGATAATAACATTTGCCAGCGAGCAATCCTTCCAGTTAATGCAGGTTTCTCAAATACATACTTAATTGGATCCATTTTGGAAATCAATAGGGTGGTGTGGTTCAACATATACTGTCTCAGTCGGCGAGCAGCCCACACCAAAGCACAGCAAGTTTTCTCAAGCAGCGAGTATCTTGTTTCGCACTCGGTAAACTTTTTGCTAAGGTAGTATATTGCATACTCTTTTCGACCAGACTCGTCATGCTGTCCCAACACACATCCCATTGAATTTTCAAGTACTGTGAGGTACATAATCAAAGGCCTTCCCTCAGCCGGAGGGAGCAAAATGGGAGGTTCAAGCAGATATTCTTTGATGTTGTCAAAAGCTTTCTGACAATCTTCATTCCACACACATCCTTGATTTTTCTTTAACAACTTGAAGATTGGCTCACAGGTAGCAGTCATATTGGAAATGAACCTGGAGATATAATTCAAACGTCCGAGGAAACCTCTCACTTGTTTCTCAGTTTTAGGTGTTGGCATTTCCTGAATTGCTTTAACTTTATCAGGATCCACTTCAATTCCTCTCTGACTGACAACGAAACCCAATAATTTTCCGGATCGGACACCAAAAGTGCATTTGTTTGGATTTAAGCGGAGACGATACTTTCTCAAACGCTGAAACAACTTTAAAAGATCCTCCATGTGCCCTTCCTCTGACTGGGACTTGGCAATCATATCATCCACATAAACGTCAATTTCATTGTGCATCATATCATGGAAAAGAGTAGTCATGGCCCTCTGATATGTCGCACCAGCATTCTTTAACCCAAATGGCATCACTTTGTAACAGAATGTCCCCCAGAGTGTGATAAAGGTTGTTTTTTCCATGTCTTCAGGTGCCATCTTAATCTGGTTGTATCCTGAAAAACCATCCATGAAGGAGAAAACCTCAAACTTGGCCGTGCTATCTACCAACATATCAATATGAGGTAGAGGAAAATCATCTTTCGGACTGGCTTTGTTCAAATCTCTATAATCCACACACATGCGAACTTTTCCGTCTTTCTTCGGAACAGGCACAATATTGGCAATCCATTGAGGATATACAGAAGTGACAAGGAAACCTGCGTCAATCTGCTTCAAGACCTCATTCTTAATCTTTTCTGCCATATCAGGATGACTCCTTCTTAACTTTTGCTTGACAGGAGGACATTCTGGTTTCAACGACAAACGGTGCTCCACAATATCTGTGTCCAACCCAGGCATATCTTGGTAGGACCACGCAAAAATGTCAACATACTCTTTAAGAAGCTCTACCATCCTCTTCTTAACATCTTGACCAAGCAGTGCCCCAATCTTGACTTCTTTCTTATCTTCTTCAGAACCCAAGTTGATGACTTCTAATGGCTCTTTATATGGCTGAATGGTGTCTTCCTCGTGCTAAAGCAGTCGGGAAATCTCATCAGAAATACATTCATCACTCTCTTCTTCCGCCTCATACACAGGACACTCGAAGTTAGGAGAGGGTGCAGGGTCATTACTTTCAATGGTTTTATTGATTAATCTGCACAAGTGATTATTATTTCAGGAAAAGGAAAGATATATGCAAACATGTAATCGTGCAGATTATGGAAAATGAAAACATTTTTTAAGGTTTTTTGTGTTACCACTTTCCAGAAAAAAAACAAAAAGATAAAAGCATGTATATGCAGAAACAAAATGACTTTTATTGATGATTTTAATGTTTAAAACGAACAAAAAACAGCCCCAACAACTTCACTTTCATCTTGGGCAGAATGAAAGGATTTTGAAAAACATAAAAGCAAATTACTTTGAGACATGAGTGCACTCAGGAATGTCAATGGTGATCCAGTTATTAATCATCTTTCCATGGGTCACAAAGTTTGGCACTTCTGGCTCTGATTCGCCTTCAACAATAGCGTCCACCTCTGGAAGAGTCGGATGTAGAAACCCAGCACTATGAAACATTTCTTGATAGGGACGAAAAGCAGATTCAGACTTCATCACAGACTTGTCTGAGGCAGAAAATCCCAGACCAGCTCTATTCTTGTTCTCTTGTAGACTCACCATTTGTCCCCAGACTCCTGAATGTCCATTCTGAACCACCAGCTGAGCGTCTTTGAAGGAGGCAATGGAAGCTTCATCCTTTTTGATTTCATCATTAACAGACAGGGCTTGGAATGCAATTCCAATGACTACCTCATCAGCTTCTATGGTACGGAACGAAGAGAGATGACTAATCAGCAAAGCTTGTTCTCCATTCACAACAACCATCTTTCCATCTTTCAAAAATTTCAACTTCTAGTGAAGAGTTGAAGTGACTGCCCCAGCCTCATGGATCCATGGGCGTCCCAATAAGCAACTGTATGCAGGGAAAATATCCATCACTTGAAAAGTAATCTTGAAGACAAATGGCCCAATACCAATAGGCAAATCAACCTCTCCGACCACTGATTTCTTCGATCCATCAAAAGCCTTGACGATCACATTGCTAAATCTCATTGGTGTGCCACCATAAGACAGCTTAGCAAGAGTGGATTTTGGCATGACATTCAGAGATGAACCAGTATCAATCAACACATGGGACATTGAGTCCTCTTTGCAACTGACAGAGATGTGCAAAGCCAAATTATGATTCCTCCCTTCCTCAGGCAAATCTTCATCACTAAAGCTCAGATTGTTACATGCAGTGATATTACTCACAACCCCATTAAACTGATACAGCGTCACATCATGATCCACAAAGGCTTGATCAAGTATTTTCATCAAAGAATCTCTATGAGCAGGAGAACTCATGAGCAGCTCCATTATAGAGATCTTGTATGGAGTACGATGCAACTGATCCACAATCTTATAATCACTCATCTTAATAAACTTCAAAATCTCATCCATTTCCTTTCCTGAAGATGACTCAGCATTCACTTTTGTCGCATCATTATTCACAGGCACTTGAGTTGGATTCCTCTGGACTTCCACAACTGTTCGGGGCTGAGTAAAAACTCGTCCGCTTCTAGTCACTCTACTAACATCTGCTATATTCCCAACAGAAGATAGAGGCTTAATCTCGACTTCTTTTCCAGATTCCATCATAGTGGCATTGTATCTGTAAGGTACAGCCTTATCAGAACTATAAGGTACAGATCCAGGCAAACATATCACAAGAGGTTCCACAGCAGCTTTGCCATAATAACCAATCTCTACACATTCCGGGATTTCAAAGCATGGTTCAATCATATTGACATCATCTTCATCTCTATCCCTCAGAATCTCAATGAGCCTTTGATCTATCATCTCTTGTAAATCTCTTATCACAATGTAACATCCTCGAGGATTGACTGAACAAATCCTACAAGCAGCATGATTATGCTCATAATGACTGTACTCACACAGAGTGGCATGCATCTCTACCAACGATCCTCTGATGTGTTCCACACGATAAATCTTATACTTCCCAGGGCATCCATGCACCATATTCACAGCAGACGCTTCATGAGTCGGCAATGGATTGTTCTACACATTTGGACCAATATCACGGAAAGAAAGCATACCAGAACGAACCAATCTCTGGACTTCATTCTTCAGGGCCCAACAGTTTTCCAAATCATGCCCAGGGGCATTCTGATGATAAGCACAAGCGGCATCAGCCTTTTACCACCAAGGGAGTTTCTCTGGCACAGGTGGTGGTGACCTTGGTTGAACCAACTTCTTATGAATTAGAGCAGGATACAGTTCAGTGTACGTCATAGGGATAGGATCAATATTAACCCGAGGATACGGATTTCGCCTTGCTGGTTGTTGATTAATAGGAGCTACAGGCACTGAATTCACGACAGGAGTTACTGACGCCACTTGTTGAGATTGATTTCTGAATCGACTATTCCTCCCATGAGAAACAACATTAGCATCTGGTTCTTTCTTCTTCTGGAGTGAAGAACCATACTTCTTCGCACCACCAGATGAATTGTCATTTCGAACCAAACGACCTTCTCGCACAGCTTCTTCCAATCTGACACCCATACCCACCATTTCGGTGAAGTCTACAGGAGCACTTGCAATCATCTTTTCATAGTAAAACGAACCAAGAGTCTTCAGAAAAATCTTAGTCATCTCTTTCTCTTCCATCGGAGGAATCACTTGGGCGGCAACCTCACGCCATCTCTAAGCATATTCCTTGAAGGATTCTTTTTCTTTCTGCATCATAGCTCGCAATTGATCTCGATCAGGAGCCATGTCCACATTATACTTGTATTGCTTCACAAACGCCTCAGCTAAGTCATTAAAAGTGCGAATATGGGTGCTATCAAGGCCCATATACCACTTAGAAGCAGCTCCAGTCAAACTGTCTTGGAAGTAGTGGATCAACAGACGTTGATCATCAGTGTGATTGGACATCTTTCTTACATACATCACCAGATGTGCCTGAGGGCAGGAGTTTCCTTTATACTTCTCAAATTCAGGCAGTTTGAACTTAGCACGTACTTTCACATTGGGAACAAGGAAAAGATCATGCACATTCTTTCCAAACAGTTCTTTCCCACGCAGGGCTTTCATCTCTTTCTGCAATTCTTCAAACTGATCTTGGAAACCATCCATTCTGTCATGAATTTCACTTGGAGCAGCATCATAAATGGGCTCTGGGACAAAAGGACCAGTATGAACAACAGGAGATGTGTTGACCATAACAGGAGTCAACGGACGAGTCATCTCAGGAACAGACAAATAACCTTCAGGCATGCCCCAGGGATATCCATTAGGCATACGTTGCTGAGTAGCCCCAACAGGAACAACAGGAATTGTTGTAGCAGCAACTTCAGAAATCACAGTAGTCTGACCCTGAGCTTGGGCATTGGGAGGAGGAACCTGATTCTGATTTTGATTCTGACTCTGAGCAGCCATCAATGTCTCAACCAGAGCAGTGAGACGATCCACTCCAGATCTCAAAGTAACAACCTCTTCACGTAGCTCACGATTCTCTTGTTCAAGACCTTCCATCTTCTTCTTGCAGTTAGCTCGAGTGTTATACCGGTGAGACAGCTTGATTCTGTATGAAGAACATTGAATAAGACCTCGGGAATACTCTCGGAAGCAAGACCAAAATGCAGAATGATGCATGAAATGCAATGCAAATGATTTTTATTTTTATTGGTTTTCAAGGAACTTTTAAGACATTAATTGTAAACATTAGCAAAAAACATCATAAAACATAACAATATTCTTTCATTAGTAATGGAAAAGCATACAAAAGGATTCAAAGATCCAAAATTACAAAACAAAGGAAAAGCTAAAAACTAGAAGGGAACACTTCTGACGAAGATCCATCTCCTCTCTGCAGCTTCCTATGGAGCTTCTCCAACTCATCTTCATAAAAGGCCTTCAAATGAGCATTCTCGACCATCAACTTATCAGCAACCTCTTTCCATGCCACTGAATCTTCTTGTTATCTCTTTCGCTTTTCACCATGTTCTTGAAGTAACTCTTCTTGATGACGAATCTGATCCTCCTTTTCCATCAACCAACCATCTTGGATATCAAGCATTTCATCCTTTTCTTTCAAGTGTATCTTCAACTCTTTGTTCTCAAAATCCAAAGCATCTCTTTCTGCTCTCAACTTAGCCACGAGCTCTAGATGTTCTTCACTACTTTCAACAGGAGTAGTGGAAGACAATGGTGGAGTAACGAGTAGAGAAGGCTCCTCGAGTAAATAAGGCATCTGAAAAGTATAAGCTCTAGCTTGAACCCAATCAGTGTAGTCTTTGAGAGCAACACATTGTTTCGTTCCCAAATGTCTCTTCCTATCAACATGGTGCCAAGCATGCACAAACCGATTTCTCATATCCGAATTTCCATCTTGATTAAGATAGAAGATTCCTGACACAAGAATATTAGCGGGTCGCTCCTTCATGGGATAGCAAAATTGACGCCTTGCAAGAATGGGGTTGTAGGTAATTCCTCCTTGTATACCAAGAAGAGGTACATTAGGGAATTCTCCACAACTATCAATAATCTCACCAATGTCATAAGCAGGATTGTACCAATGGATATTCCCATTAGTAAGAGGCATGATCTTCTGAGACCATGAGAGACCATCAGGATTGTTCAAGAAGCTCTTAGCTTGAGGTAAGTGCGAAATAAACCACTTATAGAGCAACGGAGTGCAACAGTTGATAAGTCCACCTTTCTTATCATTCCTATGGTGAATGGAATGATAAGTGTCCCCAAGCAAAGTAGGCACAGGATTCCCAATCATGAAAATCCGAATAGCATTAACATCGACAAAGTTGTCAATGTTGGGAAAGAGTATCAAACCATAGATGAGCGAGGCCAAAAATGTCTCAAAAGCAATCATACTTCCTTTACTAGCCAACATAGAAGCCTTTCCAATCAAGAACTTAGAAGTCAACCCCCAAATTCCTCCTTTTTTAGTCATGTTTGCTTTCACATCTGATATTTTCAAATGAAGAAGCTCTGCTATCTCATCAACCTGAGGCTGTTTCTCCAGACCACTAAACGGTATATCATTCGTAACTGGCGAACCAATCCAATAAGAATACTCCTCCAAAGTGGGCATAAGCTGATAATCGGGAAAGGTGAAACAATGATAAACCGGGTCATAAAACTGCACAAGAGTCTCAAGAATCCCTTTTTCCACTTTGGTCTTCAAGATAGAGATCAATTTCCCATAGCGGTTTTTGAAGTTGTCAAGATTAGGAATCAAAGTTGCTAGCTCTTTCATTTCCTTTGCACTTGAATTCCGGAAAGTGTACTTCTTGATGTTTCTCTTTTGATCCATGGTACCTGTGATGTTTACAAAAAATGTCTCTAAGTTCCTTGAAAACCATTTGAATGTCATTTTTATGAATGCATGAATGCATGGTTTATGCATCAATCACAATCAAGAGCCACAAGATCACATCAAATCACACAAAATCACACAGTCCAGGTTCTTAGATTCGACGTCACGAGCATGGAGCCATGGGTCTACCCATCCCACAAGGTGTGTTCTAGGGAATTTTGTACCTGCCAATCGGGTTCTACAAAGGTTCCCAGAGTTTTCAATCTTCTATCGGATATTACCGGCACGCACAATTGCTCATGGGCGCCAATAATATGCCTAAAAAGACCTCGTCTGAGCGTAGTATCGCATGACAACAAGCTCAAATTGGTACTTGATCTTGTTTCTGCACTACATCCTAAAAAAGCTTAGATTGGTTAAAAAGGTTCTAGGCCATTCAGCTTCTACGGACACTCACTATTGAAAGTAATAGCGTTATCACGATGGTTTGTAACAACCTCTACTACCTTCCATGAGGCCTCCACTGATTGGGGTTCCACCATATGACGCTCATGGTAAGGATTGCTCCTGACATGCGACTATTGGTCTTACCACCTCCTATCTCAAGTTACTCACCAAAGTTCGGGTTAGAACTTTGTCTCATCACAGAGGAACCATCGAGCACCAAAAAGAAAAAAGAAAATAAACATACAAAGCACACAACAATATATACAAATAAAAACACACAGATAAACAAAAATAGGCTTAACACACTTAAAAACTGGGTCCCCAGTGAAGTCACCATTTTTCTGTAGCGGGGAAAATCTGATATCGAAGCCATGGGATTGACTCGAATCAATATTCCGTTTGAAATCGCCAGCGCGCTTTATTTTTTCAAAGGAAAAGGGAAAAGAACGTAAAACCCAAAGTTTTGTTTTTTAAAACAAGAAAGAGATCTCAGGTACGGGTGTTGATTATATGAGGGGAAGGTTTTAAGCACCCCTCATATCTGTGGTACTCCACAGGAACCTTTTTGAAAATCTGTGTCGTGTGTGCTGAAAAAACGGTCTGTTTTATTTTTAAAATAAGCTCGGCAAAGCGTTTAGCTTTGGGCCTACATACATCCTCGGTGCAATGGAGAAGTCAGAGCTAATGTAGTTCCGCTTTTTTGGGAAAACATTTTTAAAAAACGAATAAACACTTTATCGTCGTCGGAGAGAAATACTCAGCCATTGATCTTGAGCATGAGAACAAATGAGTTCTTTGCATCGCAAATGAAAGAAGGGCTCCAACTCGGATAAAATCAACGAGTATGCCACTAGCTCTCTCACGCGGAAAAGATCTCATTATATCAATCAATTTCAAAATCGTGGGGTATAACCACTCGTTTCGACAATTAACGGTGTCTAAACTTTGAAGAAAAAGGCCACTAAGGGCAAAAGATATTTTTTGAGAAAAGGTTTTGAAAAGGTTGCAAACATAAGAATATTTTGAAAAAGGGAGAAGATTTTGAAAATTTAAGAAGTGGGAGGAGATGAAGAGGCTATCATATTGCGTAAAATAAAAGCTAAGGAAAAGAACGGTCTAACCGAAGTAAGAAGCCAACACTTGACATTATGATTCAAGGTAGATTTCCCATCCTTTGGAATTATCAATACCAACACATTAACACTTGGGGGATCCAGATGAACTTATTGTCTTAGCACCACTTTGCATTAAGCACATTAAAATTCTGACGAAAATCGGGCAGAGTAACGGCTGTTTTCGGGTAAAATCCTTATCTCAATGCCTTGGAATTAACCATCAAGGGCTTTCAAGGAAATACCTACACACATAAACAGACAACAATCCAATGCCAGACAGACAGAACAATCACAGAGTAATAACAGAATGAGAGTCCAGAGGTCCTAAGTCCATAAGTCCGAGTCTCCAAAATGCTAGGGATAGTAACCAATAGTCCAAAGAGAGCCTTAGGTGTTTTTTAGATTTTGGTTGATTATTAGTGTTTTAGCATAAAAGTAAAGTATGGTCCAAGTGGACAAAAGAAAAATAGCGGAAGCATAAACATATGTCCAAGTGGACAAAGAGAAAATAGCGGAAATATAAACGTCCAAATGGACAAAGAGAAAATGGCGGAATGTAAATATGATGAAATGATAAAATAAAGCGATAAAGCGAGAAATATAAAGAGCAATATAATAAAGGTGCGGAAATTAAATTTAGTTGTTAGATGTTAAAGATAACCATCTTGAAACTTGTCAAGTATGTTATCAAAGTTAGTAGGAAGATCTATGGTGAGTGAAGGATGTACTCGGATTTAAATTCAATAGAAACTTATCAGAAGCTTGATAAAATCATAGCGACTACAAGATGAATTTCCATAAGTCATAAATCAACCGCATACAATTCTCTTCCATGTTGGATCTTTTTACTCGGGACACGAAATATTGCGCTATGTTAAGCAGATCGCCAAGTGATTTATGTAGAAATCACCCTACAAAGAGGCCGGTCAAAACTTTATGTTCTAATGCATGCGAGAAGAACGATATATAGATCGCCTTCCGAAAGCAATACCGCACGAAAAGAAAATAGGTAACGATCTAGTCTTTACTAAGAATCCATAAGAATTCTCAAAGCATTAAGACTTTCATCGATCAAAAGAAAAAAAAAGGAGAAGAAGAAGATAAAATGCATAAAGATAATCAACTCACACTATCATTAATATCATTCATCCATCTTGATGGATTAGGTCATTTCAAACCTATCAACACCCAGGATCCAATGATATTAATGAAGTGGAGGAAGTAGGAAACCAAAACAAGCATAAAAAAGGCAAAAAAACCACATTCTGCCTGCTGGAAATCGATTTCATGCAGGGGGAAATCGATTTCCATAGTGCAGTTTTCAAAAAAAAACAAGTTACGTTCAGCAGGAAATCGATTTCAGCCTTAAGGAAATCGATTTCCTCAGTGTAAATTTCAGCAAAAACAACATTTAAAGGCATGAAACTTGATTTGAACAAATATACAAACACCTTATGATCACACATCAACTTGAGCACGAAATTTCCATCACAAAACCAGCAAATATCATCAATATAGCATCAAAGATGCATTGAACACAAGCAATAAAGATCTACATCATGGATCTAGCAAATTACCACTTCTTGAACAAAGATTTTGGAGTAGCTTCAAGAGCAAGCACAAGGTGTGTAGATCCTTCAAATTTGGAGATGATCAAACAAAGAAAAGAGTGAAATGTAGGAGGTTTAGTTCAAAATTAGCAAGATTCAATGTGAATCTCACTAATCTTATGAAAATGAACTTTGGGTGAGGGTTTTGGAAAGGGTGAGAAATGAATTTGCAAGCAATTTTTTGGCTCTCCAAGCTTGAGAAATGAGAGAGTAGTGGCCTCTATTTATAGCATTTGAGCAAGAGTAGTGGTAGTTTGGTCTTTTTGCATTTGGTAATTAGCTTGTGTTTAATTGGTGATTAAAGTGGCAATTAAATGGTAAAAAGTGGTAAAATGGGGTTTAAGTGGGTTTAATGAAGAGAATTATTTTGATGAGGTGGAAAAATGGCACAATGACAAAAATGGTCAAAGAAAATAGGTGCCAAAATCAAATCAAGCTTTCCCCTCTATTTTTTTTGAATTTTGCCTGAAGGAAATCGATTTCCCCAGGAGTGAAATCGATTTCACTCTGTTCCAGAAGAGAATTTGGCGCAAAATACACTAGGGAAATCGATTTACCCAGGAGGGAAATCAATTTCATGCTGTCCAGAATGTGATTTTGTTGAAGATTGCTGCAGGGAAATCGATTTACCCAGTAGGGAAATCGATTTCATCAGTCAAAAATTTGAAAAATGCCTTGTTTATTGCATGTCTTGGCTTGGTACCTACAAAACAAAAGCCTACAAAGAAACAAAGCAATGTTTTTGGTATTTGGGTTAGTAAAATATGCATACAAGATAAACAATCATTGGTGCTTGATGGTCCCTCTTATTGATGAGGTGAGTGCAACACCATAAACAAAACTTCCAAGTGAAGCTCTTGATTAGTGATTGGGATATGAATGATATAGGATCTTAGGGTCAAAAATTGGGGTATGACAACAACCAAAAGTGACTTTTGCGGTTGATCCAAATAAGTTCAAAAGATCGTATACTCCTTTATATAGTAAATACACTTTTGTACCAAAAGTATCAACTAGCAAAACAGCATATTCTCATCATATTACCTGTCATTATTGTTGCAAAAAGGGTCATACCATTGAAAAATGCAAATTTAGGAGGATTTTAGTTCCTAAAGGAGTATTTCAATGGTTGCCCAAGTGCAACAAATTATGTACTCACTACCAAGGACCCAATGAAAATTGGGGACCTCCCTCTCTAAATTAATTTTGCAGGAAAAGTGTCTTGACATTGTCGAAAGGTTGTGGTTCCTTGATAGCGGATGTTCAAGACACATGACGGGAGACATATCTCTTTTCGTTGAGTTTCACGCAAAGAAAAAGGGGTATGTCACCTATGGAGATAACAATCGGGGAGCCATACTTGGTAAAGGAAGTGTAGGTAACCCCTCTACCACAACTATAACTGATGTACTGCTAGTAGAAGGCCTTAAGCATAATCTTTTAAGTATAAGTCAATTATGCGACAAAGATTTTAAAGTAATGTTTACAAATTCTGGCTGCACAATAGAACATACTAAGAAAAGAGATATTATGTTTAAAGGCTTAAGAGTAAAAAACATCTATATGCTAAACTTGGATGAGGTATCTAAGTCTAGTACCAAGTGTCTAGTTGCTCTAGGCGAAGACTCATGGCTTTGGCATAGACGTCTCGCCCACATAAATTTTGACTTACTTAATAAAGTTGTCGCAAAAGATTTAGTAATCGGCTTACCTAAAATGAAGTTTTCAAAAGATCATCTATGTGATGCTTGTCAAAAGGGAAAGCAAACAAAAATCTCTTTTAAATCAAAGAACGTGGTTTCAACATCACGCCCTCATGAACTACTTCACATGGATCTTTTTGGCCCTTCAAGGACTAAAAGCATAGGTGGAAACATCTATGGTTTTGTCATTATCGATGATTACTCTAGATTTTGTTGGACAATCTTTCTACCTAGTAAGGATCAAACTTTTCCAGCTTTCACACAATTTGCAAGATTATGTCAAAATAAAATGAGCACCAAAATAGTTGCAATTCGAAGTGATCACGGTGGAGAGTTTGAAAACTATCTTTTTGAAAAATACTGTGATAAACATGGAATTGAGCATAACTTTTCAGCTCCTAGAACACCACAACAAAACGGTGTAGTTGAACGTAAAAATCGGGTTCTAGAGGAGTTGGCAAGAACAATACTGAATGAGGGTAGTCTACCTAAGTATTTATGGGCTGACGCGATTAGCACCGCATGTTATGTCTTGAATAGGATAATAATACGTCCTATACTGAACAAGACTCCCTATGAATTACTAAAAGGTAGAAAACCAAATGTATCTCATCTCCATGTATTCGGTTGCAAGTGTTTTGTCTTGAACAATGGTAAGGATAATCTTGGTAAATTCGATGCTAAAGCTGATGAGGGCATCTTCCTTGGTTACTCACAATCTAGCAAAGCATATCGGGTATATAATAAAAGATTACTTATAGTAGAAGAGTCAGTACATGTGTCTTTTGATGAATCTTATACAAAATATGTCGAGAAAGGTCTTTTGTTTAATGGTGCAGGTCCATCCACTGAAGACATTGTCCAAGATAAGGAAGACGAGAATGAAAATATTGTAAAGAAAGATGCTGAAAAAGAGAAAGATGAGTCTCATGATGAAAATGAAAAGGAAAGCATCTCAAACAATGAAAAACTTCCTAAGGCCTGGACAAATGTGAAAGACCATCCAATTGACAACATAATAGGAAACATCTCAAAGGGCGTTACAACACGCTCAAAGATAAGTAACTTTTGTCATCATTTTGCTTTTGTTTCACAAGTTGAGCCGAAAAACGCTAAGGACGCATTACTTGATGAGCATTGGCTAATGGCCATGCAAGAAGAATTAAACCAATTTAAACGGAATGATGTTTGGGACCTAGTCCCTCATCCGGGAGATCATCAAGTAATAGGCACTAGATGGGTTTTTCGTAACAAACTTGATGAAAACGGCGTTATTACTAGAAACAAAGCTAGATTAGTTGCCCAAGGTTACAATCAAGAGGAAGGTATTGATTATGAAGAGACATACGCTCCTGTAGCACGTCTCGAAGCTATTCGCCTCTTACTTGCCTATGCGTGTTCTAAAGACTTCAAACTATTCCAAATGGATGTTAAAAGTGCCTTTCTAAATGGCTATATAAATGAAGAAGTCTATGTTGCTTAGCCACCCGGCTTTGAGAATTACATGTATCCAACTCATGTTTATAAGCTGAAACGTGCTCTATACGGTCTTAAACAAGCCCCTCGGGCTTGGTACGAACGTTTGAGCAAATTTCTTCTTAGTCAAGGGTACTCTAGGGGTAAAGTTGACACTACTCTCTTTATTAAAAGAAAAGATAAAGATGTACTCTTAGTCCAAGTTTATGTAGATGATATTATATTTGGGTCGACTAATGCAAAACTTGTCAAAGATTTTTCTAAGCTTATGCAGAGTGAATTTGAGATGAGTCTCATGGGTGAGCTAAATTTCTTCCTTGGCCTACAAATCAAGCAACTCAGTCATGGAACGTTTGTAAGTCAAACTAAATACTGTACAGAGCTGCTCAAAAGATTTGGAATGAGTGAAGCGAAGGAGATTGACACACCTATGGCAACAAATACTAACCTAGACAAAGATGAGAAAGGTAAAGAGGTTGATGTGAAATTGTACCGAGGTATGATAGGTTCACTACTGTATCTTACTGCCTCAAGACCAGACATTATGTTTAGTGTGTGTATGTGTGCAAGATATCAATCTTGTCCAAAAGAATCTCACTTAAAAGCTGTCAAAAGAATTCTGCGATACTTACGTGGAACTACTACATATGGCCTATGGTATCCAAAGGGAAATGAGTGCTATTTGGTAGGATTCTCCGATTCAGATTTTGCTGGCTGCAAATCCGATAGAAAAAGCACCAGTGGAACATGTCATCTATTCTCAAATTCATTGATAAGTTGGCATAGCAAGAAACAAGTATCGGTTGCATTATCTACTGCTGAGGCAGAATATGTAGCTGCCGGAAGCTGCTGTGCACAGATATTATGGCTCAAGACACAACTTCTTGACTTTGGTATTAAGCTTGATCGTATACCTATCATGTGCGACAACACAAGTGCCATAAACTTGAGTAAAAATCCTGTCTTACACTCTCGAACCAAGCATATTGAAATAAGGCATCACTTCCTAAGAGATCATGTCGAGAAAGGAGACGTTATATCTGAACATGTAGAGAGCAAGAAGCAACTAGCTGACATCTTCACCAAACCTCTAGCAACTGAGCAATACTTCAACATTCGTAGGAAATTAGGGATACTCGATATCTCTAATTTGGGCTAATTACGTTTGTTTTCTCTTAAAGTTATTCCTTTACTTTATATCTATATATTGGATGTTTTCAAGCTAACATTTCTCTTAGTGTAAAGGTAGTTCATTATCAAGCCAGGCATCATTCCACATTGACTAAAGGCTTCCACTAAACGGTGACACCTACATATTGAGAAGGCGGTAACGTGGTTGTTGTTCACTTCCAAAAATATTATTGATGACTATAATATGCTATCAATTAACATGCTTATAGTGACTTCATTCATATATCTCTCGTACTCATGTATGTGCTTCATCATCAATCATAGCATATCATATTATAAACATACATCAAGTAACTAGGCATAAACACATCATATATAGAGCATTTTCCAAGGGGGCGATCTACCTTTTATCTATTATACTATGAATGCTAGCGTTTTATCTATGTTTATCTCGTTACTCTCCTCCTCTATTTCGTTGTATCTCTTTTGATGTTGTCAAAGGGGGAGATAAATGCTGAGTGTACGGGGGAGCTCAGCTGAGTGTACGGGGGAGCTTAGTATGCAGCCACTTAAGCTTACGCATACAAGTCCGGGGGAGCTTTTACCACTTACTGCCAAAGCTTCTACTATCGGTTTGCCATCATCAAAAAGGGGGAGTATGTAAATATAAGATCACATTCACAAATATGTTTTTGATTCATGGCAAACTTAACATGCATACAAGCAACAAGGCACAAGCAGAAGAACTCAAACAAAAGCAAGCATTGGTCACTCATGACAGAGCAGGTCGACCTACTATGCATATAGGTCGACTCAACACAAGCAAAATAAGAGGAACTCAGAAAAATAGCAGTCAGGTCGACCTACTCCCAACCCAGGTCGACCTAAAATGAAGAAATTTACATATCATTCTGCTAGGTCGATCTACACAACAACTAGGTCGACCTAAACTGAAGAAAGGTCCCCAAAACGCATCTGAAGTAGATTCTGGTCGACCTACTTCTTTAACTGGTCGACCTAACTGGGAACAAATGACATTCAAAGGATATGCAGCTCTGTTAGGTCGACCTAAGCACTACAAGAGGTCGACCTATTTGATCAAAAATGCCAAAATTTTTGGTTTTCTTTGCTCCAACTGATAAGCTCTCATATATATTGTCCAAGGTTCATTATTGCTTCTTAACACCAACAACTGAAACATACACAAAGGCTTCTCATCTTCGTTCTTCATCATCTCCAACACAATTACACATAATCATTCTTGTGTTGAGGGTTAGTGATCGAGTTCGATAACATCCATGGAACGAAATTGAAGATTCCTAGTGGGTGAAGATTTGTGGGGTTTTTGGTGAATAAAATCTGAGGGTTTTGTCCTCCAAGATAGGTGAATTTTGGGGATTTTTATCAAGAAGCTTCATCAAGGATCCAGCTGAGTGTGAAGATTGAAGAACAAGTGTTCGAGCAATTCAAGACACTGCAGAAAGGGATCAAAGCGAAGCTCTTGGAAGACCTTAATCTGACTCAAGATTAAGGGGGAAGAAGAATCAAAGGATCGACAAATTTGGTTTATTGTTTATCGCTTTGTTATCTTCTTTGTATAAACTGCTTTCAACATTAATGGAAGATTTCCCAATTTCAATTTGGAATTGGGGGCAGACGTAGTCGTAGCGAGGACGATCGACGAACTGCCTGAACAAATATCGTGTTCTTGTCGCTTTTATCTTTTCATTTAAGTTCTATTCATATTTGGTCATAATTGCAAATTGATCAACGATTCGAGTGTTAAAATTGTGAATTAAGAACTTGTGTTTTTGCCTTTTTTCACTATTACTGCATTGCAAACATCGTTCATCATATAAGAAGTTAATCGATTTTCATTAGAGTGACATATTGATTCTATAGGACATTCTCTTATCGTTTATCTCAAGCTGTTTAGTTGTTTTAACACATATACAATCGTTTTAATAGTGTTTCGGAATAGACGCGAGTCAATTCAGAACCGCTTTCGCTTAAAGTTCAATTAACTCTGAAAAACTCTGTGAGATCTATTCATCCCCCTCTAGATCCTTAGGCCAGCGTCTAACACAATTATGTGATGCGTGCCAAATGGGGAAGTAAACGAGGATCTCTTTTAAATCTAAAAACATTGTTTCAACTACAAGACCTCTTGAACTTCTCCATATGGACCTCTTTGGACTATCTAGAATAAAAAGTCTAGGTGGAAACTATTATGGTTTGTCATAGTTGATGATTTCTCAAGGCATTGTTGGACGATTTTCTTAGCAAGCAAAAGTGAAACCTTCTCCGCGTTTGAGAAATTTGCCAATTTATTCCAAAATAAATTGAACACTAACATAGTATCTATCTGAAATGATCATGGGGGTGAGTTTGAAAACCATCTCTTTGAAGAGTTCTGTGGCAATCATGGCATTAATCATAATTTCTCCGCACCACGAACTCCCCAACAAAATGGTGTTGTGGAACGTAAAAATCGTGTGTTGGAAGAACTTGGGAGAACTATGATCAATGAACATGGGCTTCCAAAATATTTTTGGGCCGATGCCATAAATACGGCTTGTTACGTTTTAAATAGGATCTTGATACGTCCTATTCTAAACAAAACACCTTATGAACTCTTGAAAGGAAGAAAACCAAACATTTCTCACCTTCATGTATTTGGATGTAAGTGCTTTGTTCTAAATAATGGAAAGGAAAATCTTGGCAAGTTTGATGCAAAAGCGGATGAGGGTATCTTTCTAGGATACGCTCAATCTAGTAAAGCTTATAGAGTATACAACAAAAGGTTACATATTGTTGAAGAATCTGTACATGTCTCTTTTAATGATTCTTGTCCAAAAGTTTTCGGAAAAGGTAGTGTTCTTAATGGTGCAGGTGTCTCAACTGAGAGTTTACTTAATGATCCGGATGCCAAGCTTGAGAAAGATAAAGAATCCCTCTTACCCGAGAATAATAAAGAGGAAGTGGATCAAACACCTAAAGAGAAAGTGGAAGACCAACCTAGTGAGAAGAGTGATCTTCCTCTTGCATGGAAATATTATAAGGACCATCCTATGGAGAACATTCTAGGAGACATATCAAAAGGGGTGACAACACGGTCAAGGATAAGTAACTTTTGTTTTTATTATTCTTTCGTCTCTCAAATTGAGCCTAAAAACTCCAAAGATGCATTAGTCGATGAACATTGGTACTTAGCTATGCAAGAAGAGCTAAACCAATTTAATAGAAATGAGGTTTGGGACCTTTTCCCTCCTCCGCGAGACCATCGAGTAATTGGCAATAAATGGGTGTTTAGGAACAAACTAGACGAAAACGGTATCATCACTCGCAACAAGGCCCGTCTTGTTGCTCAAGGGTATAGCCAAGAGGAAGGGATCGACTATGAGGAGACCTATGCTCCGGTCGCTCGACTTGAGGCAATACGCTTGTTAATTGCATTTGCATGTGCACAAAACTTTAAGCTTTATCAAATGGATGTTAAGAGTGCATTTCTAAATGGGTTTATTAATGAAGAGGTTTATGTATCTCAACCTCCCGGATTTGAAAACATTGATTATCCTGATTATGTTTATAAACTAAAGCGTGCCTTGTATGGTTTAAAACAAGCTCCTAGAGCTTGGTACGAGCGGCTTAGCAATTTTCTAATTAATCAAGGTTTCTCAAGAGGGAAAGTCGATACCACCCTATTCATTAAGAGACATGAAAAGCATTCAATATTAGTTCAAGTGTATGTGGATGATATTATCTTTGGTTCTACTAACATGACTCTTGTAAAGGAGTTTTCTAATTTTATGCAGGGAGAATTTGAAATGAGCATGATGGGTGAACTAAACTACTTCCTTGGACTTCAAATAAAGCAACTAAAAGAAGGAACGTTTGTGAGTCAAACTAAGTATTTTCAAGAACTCATCAAACGGTTTGATATGGCAAAGTCCAAGGCCATTGACACTCCCATGCCTACCGCGGTAAATCTTGATCGGGATGAACATGGTAAGCCGATTGATGTAAAAAGGTATAGAGGTATGATCGATTCCCTACTTTACCTTACCGCTTCCCGTCCCGATATTATGTTTAGTGTGTGCATGTGTGCAAGATATCAATCATGTCCCAAGGAGTCACACTTAAAAGCCGTTAAGCGCATACTTAGGTATCTTGTAGGTACAACTAAGCATGGCTTATGGTTCTCCAAAGGTAGTGATTGCTCTTTGGTTGGATATTCCGATTCCGACTTTGCCGGGTGCAAATTGGATAGGAAAAGTACTAGTTGAACATGTCACTTCTTTTCTAATTCCTTGGTTAGTTGGCATAGCAAGAAACAAGTGTCCGCTGTGTTGTCAACCGCCGAGGCGGAATATGTGGATGTTGGTAATTGTTGTGCTCAAATTCTATGGCTCAAACAACAATTACTTGACTTCAATGTCAAGCTTGATCATATTCCTATCTTTTGTGATAACACAAGTGCTATAAATCTAACCAAAAATACGGTCTTACACTCTCGCACTAAACACATAGAAATTCGACATCATTTCCTGAGGGATCATTTTGAGAAGGGCGATGTAGTGTTTGAGCATGCTGATAGCAAAAATCAACTTGCCGACATCTTTACAAAACCACTAGCTACCGAGCCCTTCTTTCACATTCGTAGGGAACTTGGCGTCCTTGATATATCGGATAGGTTGCAACTATGAGTAGTTGCATATGCTTTATTTATTATTATTATCTATGCTCTCACAATTTTTAAGTGTTCGTTGAAAGATATGTGAGGGCTTGTTTCTCATCTCCCTTGTGTAAAGGTAATATCGTTTCAACCTTAAATTCACTTCATGCTAATATATCACTATGGTAAAGTTGAAATTTGTTCATCAATATGATTATTCTATGCAAGATTTGGTCATAACATGCATATATTAATTGCATACAGCCAAATTTTGAAATTTGCAAGCCTTAGGTCGACCTACTCTTTATGTGAGTCGACCTACTCAAAAATAATTTTTAAAAATTTAAGGCTAATGCGTCGATGCATCCACTGCATAGGTCGACGCATCATTCGCAGAATTTCAAAATTATGTTACATTTAAAAAGGGAACACAAAGCAAATTCATTCTCTTCTTTCCTCTCCTTGCGCCGACCCCCTCACACAAACCCTAAGCACTACTCATCTCCTCCCTCACACTCATCCATGGCTTCCCACAAATCATTGAGAAAGAGAGCAAGCAGAGAGGACTCTTCTTCTCAACCACAACCTGACATAGAGGATGCTTTGTCCCTTATTCCTGATGCTCTTGTGGAATCCTACTCCTCTCATTTCAGAAACCGAATATTCATCAAACAATTCATGCTATTCACAGGAACTCTGTGAAGACTTCATCTTCAACAGGTAATGGAACTACTTGAAGTTCAAAATTTGGGCACTTTTATTGAAATGAACCATGATTACAATGAGGATTTGGTAAGGGTTTTCTACAATGGTATGCAAGGGTTTTCAGATGGGTACAACCACATACGCCATCACCGACAACACTTGGAGGCAATTAGGTCTATTTCCACTCCGTGAGAATGTTGTCACGGTAACTGATACCAACGTGTTGACCCAGTTTGACTATAACGTTGCTCTGAACAACATGTTGAGGCGCCCTCATGCTGACCATATAGTTCAAAGCAATTTGTTCCCTCGGTCCGCTACTACAGGTTTCCTAAACATTGTTGATATATTTCTACAATGGATTTTGGCACGAATCATCCAACCTAAACAAGGTGGATATTCTCGTGTTGACCAATAAGAAGTGTACTTGGTTTGGTTGATCAAGAGCAGAATTCTAGTAAACTGGCCTCATTTTATAGTGAAGCGTATGTTTGAATTGAAGGAGTCAGGTAGAGGCACAGCTATTGGATATGCATCTCTCATCCAATGGGTGCTTAATAAAGTCAATATTCCATCTCAATGGCTTCCCAAGAAGTCCATCTCAATTGACCAAGAATTCACAAAGAAGACACTGAACATGATGGGCTTCTTCTACATTCAAGCCACGGGTGCCTATGGAGCTGTTCTACGAGGAAACAATCCGGACCTCAATAGAAAAGATGAGGATGAAATGAACATTGATGAAGAGGAAGAAAATGAAGGTGGAGATGAAGATGTGGGTGCTGAAACTGCCGGCTGAAACATTACACATTTGATGGAGGCTATGCGTCTTCAACAAATTGAAAATCAAAATTTGATGAATGAGCGCCTCACTAATTTGACCACTCGTTGTTAGAACAAGATTTGTTCTGATCAATATTCTTAGTTTTGAAGATAACAAGCATATGAATTTTGTATGAGATAATGTGGTACTCTAATACTATGCAATTTCCATTTCAGGAATTATATAAAGAGTATGCACAAAATCAACGCAAGAAGCACTGACTCATAAGGTTCAGCATGAAACATCAGAACATGGTCTGGCAAGACACCAGAAGATGGTCAAGCAGAATCAGAACATGGGTTAATGGAAGCATCAGAAGAACTTGAGATCAGAAGCAGAGGCACTGAAGTTCTCATGGTATCACGCTCAGAAGTACTTCAAGGTCAGAAGACAAGAAGATGCTCTGCACCAAGGTGTTTGACTCTGATGACATTCAAACGTTGTTTACACAAACATCAGATCAGAAGCAAGTACTAGACTGGCAGGCTACGCTAATTGACAAAAGGAACGTTAGAAGCTATTAAAGGCAACGTCAGTAGACACAGCAAAAACAAGGCTCGAGGTAGTTGACAAAAGAGTGAAACATTAAATGCAATGCTGTACGGATTACGCAAAGCATTAAATGCTCCCAACAGTCATCTTCTCAAGGGCCTATAAATATGAAGTTCTGATGAGAAGCTCAACACAACACTTGCGCATTATACAGAAACGCTTTCAAATTTAAAAGCTCTCAAACTTCATCATCAAACTCACTACATTGCTATTGTAATATCTTAGTGAGATTTAAGCTTAAACTTAAGAGAAAATCATAGTTGTGATAATAGCTTTATAAGAAGCATTGTAACTCTTAGAATTTGTTTACATTAAATTGTAAGAACTAGAGTGATCAGGTTGTTGGTCAGTATACTCTAGAAAGTCTTAGAGGGTATCTAAGCAGATTGTTCCTAGAGTGATCAAGTTGTGATAAGGATACTCTAGAAGACTTAGCAGTTGGCTAAGTGGAAAACCATTGTAATCTCGTGTGATTAGTGGATTAAATCCTCAGGTGAGGTAAATCACTCCAAGGGGGTGGACTGGAGTAGTTTAGTTAACAACGAACCAGGATAAAAATCATTGTGCAAATAGTTTTTATCTTACAAGTTTTAAAGCTACACTTATTCAACCCCCCCCCCTTTCTAAGTGTTTTTCTATCATTCAATTGGCATCATAGCGCCGGTTCTAAGGTGCAAGCACTTAACCGTGTTTAGAAAAGATTCAGGAAGAGAAAAACATTAAGTCAAGATGGTTGAGACTCCACCACCTTCATCTACATCTACATCTGGCTCAGCTGAGCAATACAATGGAAATGGTAACAATGGTTATACTAGACCGCCAGAATTTGATGGTGAAAACTTTGAATACTAGAAAGATAAACTTGAAAGTTACTTCCTTGGTCTAGATGGTGACTTATGGGATCTTCTGGTGGATGGTTACAAACATCCAGTGAACGCTACTGGCGTAAGGCTTACAAGACAAGAAATGAATGATGATCAAAAGAAGCTTTTCAAAAATCATCATAAATGTAGGACTGTTTTGGTGAATGCTATCTCTCATGCTGAGTATGAGAAGATATCTAACAGGGAAACTGCCTATGATATATATGAGTTATTGAAAATGAACCATGAAGGAAATGCTCAAGTCAAGGAGACCAAAGCTCTTGCTCTAATCCAGAAATATGAAGCCTTCAAGATGGAGGACGATGAAGATATTGAGAAGATGTTCTCAAGATTTCAAACGCTAACTGCTGGATTAAGAGTTCTGGACAAAGGCTACACCAAGGCTGATCATGTAAAGAAGATCATCAGAAGCTTACCTAGAAGATGGGGTCCAATGGTGACTACATTCAAGATTGCAAAGAATATGAATGAGGTTTCTTTGGAAGAGCTAATCAGTGCCTTGAGAAGCCATGAGATAGAGCTGGATGCAAACGAGCCTCAGAAGAAAGGTAAGTCTATTGCATTAAAATCTAATATTAAAAAATGCACTAACGCTTTTCAGGCTGAAGAAGTAGATTCCGAAGAATCAGAATCAGAAGAAGAAGATGAACTGTCCATGATCTCCAGAAGGGTAAATCAACTCTGGAAGAGCAAGCAAAGGAAGTTCAAAAGCTTCAGAAGTTCAAAGAAGTTTGAACGAGGAGAATCTTCTGGTGGCAGAAGATCTGACAAGAAGAAGGTCGTATGCTATGAGTGGCATGAGCCTGGACACTTCAAGAATGAATGTCCAAAACTTCAGAAGGAGAATCCCAAGAAGAAGTTTCACAAGAAGAAAGGTCTTATGGCAACATGGGATGATTCTGAATCAGAATCAAAATCAGACTCTGAAGGAGAGCAAGCAAACCTTGCACTGATGGCCACAGTAGATGATGGATCAGAATCTACATCAGAATCAGATTCTGAAGAGGTATTTTCTGAACTATCTAGAGAAGAGTTAGTTTCCAGTTT
Organism: Vicia villosa; assembly: GCF_029867415.1. NCBI lineage: Eukaryota > Viridiplantae > Streptophyta > Magnoliopsida > Fabales > Fabaceae > Vicia > Vicia villosa. The sequence goes on along the minus strand of NC_081180.1, from coordinate 199,953,786 downwards.
AACAGAAATTCTGGAACTCAAGGCTCATCTTTGTATCAAATACAAAAAGCTGAAAAAGCAATTTGAATTTGAAACTAAGAAGCTGGAAGTGGAAAATTCTGAACTGAAGGAAAAAGTTTTAAAATTATCCAAAGATATTGGATCTCCTTCTGAATCAGAAAAATCCATTCCTAGCCTCAATCATATTCTGAAAGAATATGACTCGAGCTTCAGAAAGTTCCTATCTAGAAGTATTGGCAGAAGTCATCTTGCTTCTATGATATATAGTGTTTCTGGAAACAAATGGTTTGGTTTTGGCTATGAGGGTGATACCTCACATAAATTTGAACCTGTTGATGATTTGAAAATCACATACAAGCCATTGTATGATCAGTTCAAATATGGCCACTCACATGATATCAAGCTCACATCACATGCACAGAGTTTTAACACTACACACACCAAGAAGCATGTGACACAACCTAAAAGATATCATGCTGCCAAACCTAAAGAATATCATGTTGTTCCCTCTGTTACTTATAATGCTAAACCCAAGTTCAATCTGAACTTGAGGAAAACTAACAAGAAAGGACCCAAGAAATTTTGGGTACCTAAGGAGAAGATAATTTCTGTTGCAGATATCCTTAGCAGCAAAGATGGCAAAGCACAAAATGTCATGGTACCTGGACTCTGGGTGCTCGCGACACATGACGGGAAGAAGATCTATGTTCCAAGACCTGGTGCTTATGTCTGGTGGAGAAGTCAAGTTTGGAGGAGATCAGAAGGGCAAGATTATTGGCTCTGGAACCATCAGTATTGGTAACTCTCCTTCCATAACTAATGTACTTCTTGTAGAAGGATTAGCGCATAACTTATTATCCATAAGTCAATTAAGTGACAATGGTTATGACATAATCTTCAATCAAAAGTCTTGCAAGGCTGTAAGTCAGAAGGATGGCTCAATCCTATTTACAGGCAAGAGACAGAACAACATTTATAAGATTGATCTTTCTGATCTTGAGAAGCAGAACGTGAATTGTCTTATGTCTGTTTCTGAAGAGCAATGGGTCTGACACAGAAGATTAGGACATGCTAGTTTGAGAAAGATTTCTCAGATTAACAAACTAAATATGGTCAGAGGACTCCCAAATCTGAAATACAAATCAGATGCTCTTTGTGAAGCATGTCAGAAGGGCAAGTTCTCTAGACCTGCATTCAAATCTAAGAATGTTGTCTCTTCCTCAAGGACGTTAGAAATTCTGCACATTGATCTGTTTGGACCAGTCAAAACAACATCTGTCAGAGGGAAGAAATATGGATTAGTCATCGTAGATGATTATAGCCGCTGGACATGGGTAAAGTTCTTAAAACACAAGGATGAGTCTCATTCAGTGTTCTTTAAATTCTGCACTCAGATCCAATCTGAGAAGGAGTGCAAAATCATAAAGGTCAGAAGTGATCATGGTGGCGATTTTGAGAACAAATTCTTTGAGGAATTCTTCAAAGAAAATGGTATTGCCCATGATTTGTCTTGCCCTAGAACTCCGCAGCAAAATGGAGTTGTAGAGCGAAAGAATAGGACTCTACAAGAAATGGCCAGCACCATGATCAATGAAACCAATATGGCTTAGCACTTCTGGGCAGAAGCAATAAACACTGCGTGTTATATTCATAATAGAATCTCTATAAGACCTATTCTAAATAAGACTCCTTATGAATTGTGGAAGAATAGAAAGCCCAACATTTCATATTTTCATCCTTTTGGATGTGTGTGTTTTATTCTGAATACTAAAGATCATCTTGGTAAGTTTGATTCTAAGGCACAAAAATGTTTCCTTCTTGGATATTCTGAACGCTCTAAGGGCTACAGAGTATACAATACTGAAACATTGGTTGTAGAAGAATCAATCAATATCAGATTTGATGATAAGCTTGGTCTTGAAAAGCCAAAGCAGTTTGAGAATTTTGCAGATATAGATATTGACATATCAGAAGCTGTAGAACCAAGAAGCAAAGCTCCAGAAGCTGAAAGTCTCAGAAGCAAAGAATCAGAAGATCAAGTTGCAGCATCTTTAGAGAATCTCAGAATTTCTGAAGAACCAACAGTCAAAAGATCTTCTAGACTCACCTCAGCTCACTCAGAAGATGTGATCCTTGGAAAGAAAGATGATCCTATCAGAGCAAGAGCATTCCTTAAGAACAATGCAGAATGTCAATTAGGTCTTGTTTCTTTGATCGAGCCAACTTCTGTTGATCAAGATCTAGAAGATCCAAACTGGATAATTGCCATGCAAGAAGAACTAAATCAGTTTACAAGGAATGATGTATGGGATTTGGTTCCTAGACCAAAAGGATTCAACATCATTGGTACTAAGTGGGTGTTCAGAAACAAGCCTAGAGAGAAGGGAGAAGTGGTAAGAAACAAAGCCAGACTGGTGGCTCAGGGATATAGTCAGCAAGAAGGGATTGACTATACAGAAACCTTTGCACCAGTGGTCAGGTTAGAATCTATTCGCTTATTAATTTCTTTTGCCACTCAGCATAACATCACTCTGTATCAGATGGATGTTAAGAGTGCCTTCTTAAATGGTTATATAGATGAGGAAGTCTATGTCCATCAACCTCCTGGTTTTGAAGACTTTAAGTCTCCAGAACATGTTTTCAAACTTAAGAAATCATTGTATGGATTGAAGCAAGCTCCCAGAGCTTGGTATGAAAGATTAAGTTCCATCCTTCTAGACAATGGTTTCACTAGAGGACAAGTGGGCACGACTTCTTTATGTAAAACGTCTAAGAAGGACATTTTTATTTGTCAAATTTATGTTGATGATATTATTTTTGGAACATCTAATGCTTCACTTGGAAAGGAGTTTGCTAAGTCTATGCAGGCTGAATTTCCAATGAGTATGATGGGTGAACTCAAATATTTCCTTGGGATTCAAATCAACCAAACTTCTGATGGAACTTATGTTCATCAAACGAAGTATGTGAAAGAACTTCTGAAGAAGTTTAATCTTTCTGAAAGCAAAGAAGCCAAAACTCCTATGCATCCAACGTGTGTTCTAGGTAAGGATGTGGTATGTAAGAAGGTAGATCAGAAGTTGTACAGAGGTATGATTGGATCTCTTCTATATTTAACTGCTTCTAGACCTGACATTCTATTCAGTGTTTGTTTGTGTGCTAGATTCCAATCAGATCCTAGAGAATCTCACTTAACTGCTGTTAAGAGAATTCTGAGGTATCTGAAAGGTACTACTAATGTTGGTTTAGTCTACAGAAGATCTAAAGAATACAACTTAGTAGGATTCTGTGATGCTGACTATGCTGGAGACAGAATTGAAAGGAAGAGTACTTCTGGAAGTTGTCAATTTCTTGGAAGTCATTTGATCTCCTGGTACAACAAGAAGCAAGCTACCATAGCCCTATCAACAACAGAAGCAGAATATGTTTCTGCTGCTGGGTGAAGCATACAAATGCTCTGGATGAAGAGTCAGCTAGAAGATTATCAGATATATGAGAGTAACAGTCCTATTTTCTGTGATAATACTTCTGCTATTTGTTTATCTAAGAATCCTATCTTACATTCCAAAGCTAAACATATTGAGATTAAGTATCATTTTATGAGGGACTATGTTTAGAAGGGTGTTCTCTCTTTGAACTTTGTGGATACAGACCATCAATGGGCTGATATCTTTACAAAACCCCTTGCTAAAGATAGGTTTAAGTTCATTCTAAAGAATATCAGTATGGATTTATGCCCAGAATGAGAAGATGAGAAGATCTTATGTATGAGTATCTTCTGAAATGCGTTAGGATTTTATGTTTATAAGAAGTTCTGATAATGATCGATTAGAAGTTCTGATTCTGTTATTACTAACGTTTCATTATCTAAGTTGATTCAGAAGCTCTTTTAAAGCAAAACAGCTGTCACCAGTCTTTCCAAAAATTTAACACGTGTTCACTATTTTTGGACAAGCATGCGTGCAGTTGAGGAGACGCCACCCTAGGTAACTGTGCAAATCAGTTCTTTTTGTCACTTTATCTCTCCTAACGTCATTTCTCATTAAATGCATATTAATGTCATGTTTTTTCTGTAATCATTTCATTTTTATTTTCTTTTATTTTCTTTTATTCAAATCGTTTAAATAACCCGCTTCACTGTCATTTCATCTTTTTCGCTCTCTTTCTCTATTCTTGTGTCTCGCTCTCTTTGCATTTCTCTCTCAAACCCTAGTTTTTTATCTGTAACCAAGCATTTCGTCATGACTTCCTCATCAAGTTCCTCTAGCCCAGCAGAAAGACTCTCTTCCACTCAAATACTTCTAAGAAAGCATGGGTATGCTCCGTTGAAGACATGCATTATACCCACTAAAGATTTGGAAGTTCTGTGTGAGTCCGCTGTGGACCTTGAAAACCAAAGAGCAAATGGTTTTCAACCTGATGCAAGGATCTTAGAACAAGGATGGCCAAAATATCTTGATAGATTGGTTGGACCAATTTATCCAGACCTGGTGAAGGACTTCTAGGTTCATGCAACGGTTACTCCAACTGCAATCATCTCCTTCGTGTTAGGGCATGAAGTTGTAGTTACTGAAAAGTTGATAAGAAAGTTATACAACCTGGAGGATGAAGAAGGTTGCACTGGTCCTCTTCCTGGAAGAGTTAACTGGTTTCAGGTTGAACATCAAATCTCTCATGCTACCGGTATTGAATCTCATAAAACTGGTACCTTGAGGGCGTCTTATCAGGTGTGGGCTGAAATTATTCTGGGCTCTCTTCATCACCGAAAGAAGTTATTCTCCTCCTCCGCCTACATCAGTCCTGATCACAAATACACTCTCTTCTGCATTGGAAGAAGATTGGAATTCAACATTTCTCACATTTTGTTTGAGAATCTGAAGACATCTATTGTAGAGTCAAGAGATGAAGAACGTGCGAAGTGTCCTCACATTCCAATAAATACTATTCCTTATGCCAGAATGATCTCTGATATTCTGATAGAAGGAAATTTGTTGGATTCTATAAGGACCACTGGAGCGTCCCAATTCCTTGGAGTTGTTCAAGGTCATGTCTTCAATGGTGTTGATCTGTTCAGACTTGATCTCATCAGGAACGTAACTTCTGTTGGTACAAGCTTCCCAGACATTCTGTCAAGAAGAGTTCCTATTGAAGGCTTTGCCACTATGTTTCATTTAGAACTTCACAAGGCTGTCAAGCATTACTTGGAAGCTTTTGTTAGGACTCAATCTACCGTTGATCCTGCGTGGATTCGTGGTAGAGTGCTTCCTTCTCTTGCTGATCTTCAGAAGAAGGATCAGAAGAAGCAAGAAGCAAAGCTGAAGAGAAAGGCTGCAGAAGAAGCTGCTAAAGAAGCTAAGAGGCAGAAGGTCACTTATGATCCTCTTAAAGTGGATTCGTTTCGAGCTATAAGAACTGGTAACTTCTCCAGGCAGGTATATCAACCACCTCCTTCTGAACCTCAAAATTCTACCCAACCGCCTCCTTCTGAACCACAAAACAACTTCACCATACCAAATCCACCTTCACCATCTCTATCTACACCTGTCTTGAACCCTACACCACTAAATATCCATCCCCCAACTCCTGATATGCCACCACCATCAATTCCCATCATAAATATACCATCCTCATCAACTCAAATCACAGATATTCCTTCCTCCTCAATCCTTCCCATAGATATTCCATCCTCTTCAACCACTGCACCTCCAACTCTTCTATCCCATCCCCTAACTACCAGAAAATCCAACCCTTACTGCCTTCTCTATCCTGACTACAAATTCACCTTCAACCCTCCTGAACCTGAACCCCATATTTACCTGGAGATGTTCAGAAATGAAGTGATCAGTAGGCTGGACTTTTTGAAGGATGCTTCCTTCCATGGTCTTAATGATGTTTCCACAAGAAACCTCTGGAGAAGCTTTCGCCAGGATTTTCAAGTGGGTGCTATGGCTGTTCAGAATAGACTAGTGGCTGCTGCTCCTGGCTATGCTGGTTATCTTGTTGAGGGTGATAATGGTATCTACTATCATCCCATCAGAAACAGGAGAGTTCTTGAAGAGAAGCGTGTTACTGATGAACTTGAGGAAGCAAGAATTGCTGCAGCAATGGAAGCCAATCCTTGCAGAGATATTGTGGTCTGGAGACCTCAGTATCCAGTTCTGAATAGAGACTTCAAGTTCTTGTTTGACTTGCTGAGGGAAAATCCTTCTGTGGAAGACCCAAACTTGGTCATTCCAGAAGTTGTTAATCCTCCAGAAGTTGAAGGTCCTTCTGCCCCAAGGAATCTGGCTGCCATTCTTCAGGCTCTTGAGAATGGAGATTCTGAGGTGCCTGCTGCAGAGTATGGAGATGCTTCTATGGAAGAAGCAGATGCTGAAGATCATCTTGCTGAGTCTGTTCCTGTTGAGGAAAATAAAGATGATGATCTGATTATGGAAGCTGCGGTTCAGAACGCTATCCCTCTGGACAGAAGTTGTGAAGCTTCTTCTGATGAACCTTCTCGTCTCGCAGGGACTCTGGAAGTTATTCAGAAGAACCAGGCTGAGCTATCTTCTCGCATGGATGAGTAACGTACAATCAATGCTGAATTCCGCACCTTCATGAAGAGGCAGACTGAGAGCAACAATGGGATTCATGACATGCTGGCCAAGATCATGTCCAAGCTAGGGTCATCTTAGTCTTCGAGTCTTAGTTATTTTCTTTGTTTGCTGCATCTGTTTTCCTAGAATCCCTCTTGTACTTCTGTTAATTTCTCTCTTTGGCAATCAATGAATATTATCTTTTCTTCTCTCATATTGTTTGTCTTGTTTTTCATCTGAATCTTTTATGTTTTTGATGTTATGAAAAAAAGGGGGAGAAAGATGTGATAAATGATCTGATTTATTTTATCAGTTGCTGGGAGAAAGGCTCCACATTTCTAACAGAACTTGCAAAGTTCTATGTCTTTGAGTGTTTTGCAGGAATTGAAGATCCTCTTTAAAAGCTCAACATGAGAAGCAAAGACACGGGGAAAAGCAATTCTGTATAGAATCAAGCTCATGGAAATTGAAGCAAGCTGAGTGCTACAAAGCTTCAAGATAAGAAGCAAGAAGGAAGAATGTTCTGATATTCTAACACATTCCTTTTCCTTATATGTTCTGATACATGTTTTTAGTTATAAAATATGTTCTGTAACATTACTTGTTTTTTTGCTCTGATACATAATTATATGTTCTGATACATATTTTATGTTCTGATTCATTCATGCTGACTTTTGTCGTTTAGCTTGTTCTGTAACATTTCAGGATGTAGAGATGCTCTGATGATGCTCTGGTACATTCAACAATGTTCTGATACAATCTAGCATGAAATGATTCAAGAAGAAATTCAAGCTCTGAAGTTGTCCAATGGAAGCAAGAATCAGAAGCTGAATGTTCTGAAGATCAAAGAAATTCAAGTTCTGAAGCTGTCCTATGGAAGCAAGAATCAGAAGCTGTGAATGTTCTGAATATCTAAGCTTATGTGATCGTCTCAACTGAAATGGAAAATACTCAGGGAAGTCCTTTATTTATTAAAACTCTTCCAATATTTATTTCAGGGGGAGATTATTTATCTCAGGGGGAGATTGTTAATCTTAGGGGGAGACATATTCACACACTATGTTTATATGCTTATGCTCAAGCTGTTTAACTCTGATGACATTCAAACGTTGTTTACACAAACATCAGATTAGAAGCAAGTACTAGACTGGCAGGCTACGCTGACTGACAAAAGAAACGTTAGAAGCTATTAAAGGCAACGTCAGTAGACACAGCGAAAACAAGGCTCGAGGTAGTTGACAAAAGAGTCAAACATTAAATGCAATGCTGTACGGATTACGCAAAGCATTAAATGCTCCCAACGATCATCTTCTCAAGTGCCTATAAATATGAAGTTCTGATGAGAAGCTCAACACAACACTTGCGCATTATACAGAAACGCTGTCAAATTCAAAAGCTCTCAAACTTCATCATCAAACTCACTACATTGCTGTTGTAATATCTTAGTGAGATTTAAGCTTAAACTTAAGAGAAAATCACAGTTGTGATAATAGCTTTATAAGAAGCATTGTAACTCTTAGAATTTGTTTACATTAAATTGTAAGAACTAGAGTGATCAGGTTGTCGGTCAGTATACTCTAGAAAGTCTTAGAGGGTATCTAAGCAGATTGTTCCTAGAGTGATCAAGTTGTGATAAGGATACTCTAGAAGACTTAGCAGTTGGCTAAGTGGAAAACCATTGTAATCTCGTGTGATTAATGGATTAAATCCTCAGGTGAGGTAAATCACTCCAAGGGGGTGGACTGGAGTAGTTTAGTTAACAACGAACCAGGATAAAAATCATTGTGCAAATAGTTTTTATCTTACAAGTTTTAAAGCTACACTTATTCAAACCCCCCCTTTCTAAGTGTTTTTCTATCCTTTACTCGTGTCACTGAGCAAGGTGCTCAATTTACAGCCTACTAAACACTTCAAGAGCAAAGTACAACACGCTCTATGGTATGTTGGATGCACAGAGCAACCAACTCTCCTCCTTCACAAGTGCCTTCATACAACACTACCCATTCCCTCAAGTTCATACGGCTCAACCACCACCACCGGCTCAAGAAGGAGATGATGATGCTGATGCCTAGTGTTCTCTTTTGTTTTTTTTCATGCATTCACCATTTACACACTTTCATGAACAATTTTATTATACTATGTGTCTTTATTTTATTTTATGTTGAACACCATTCTACCGTACTTTGTGGTTGTGTAAGGATATTAATTGAGCTATGTGCTCATTACGTGTTTGGTTATTTACGTTATGTTGCCCTATTATTCATTTTATCATTAAGCGATGTTTTATGTGAATGTTTGCTTTATGATTATGATTGCAAAAAGGAGCTTAGTAATGATCAAAATTGAATTATGTTATTCCGCCATATATGTATAATATCGCCTGTCTCTTTTTGATGTTGTCAAAGGGGGAGAAAACTGAGTGAATCAGCAAGCAATGGAAAACACACGCACCAAGAAAGGGGGAGCATCCAGAAAGGGGGAGCAAGCATTTCGGTTAAGCAACGCCTCGATAAAGATTCACAATTTTTGCCATCATCAAAAAGGGGGAGTATGTGAGGGCAAGGTGTAGTTTTCATGATGTCAAAACATTGTGAATCAACTACAACTTAAGTGGAATCATAGAAATTGAGCAAATGCAACCAAGACAAGCACTTTTGGCCACAAGACACCAATAGGTCGACTCACACATATTATAGGTCAACCTACTGCAAGCCCTTAGTGAAGGAATTCAGGTAAAAGCTGAATGCGTCGACGCATTGCTTCGTTAGGTTGACGCATTGGTATTTTGAGGAACTCACGGGAATGCGCACGCCGACCCTTCAGGTCGACGCATCAAATTTTGGTTACTCAAGTGCAAGAACAAAATGCGTCGACACATTGCTTCCTTAGGTCGACGCATGGTAGTTTGAGGAACTCACGGGAATGCGCACGCCGACCCTTCAGGTTGACGCAAGTGTCACACATTGCTCATTTTCAGGTGCAATACACTCAATAGGTCGACCTATGCAGAGAGCAGGTCGACCTGTCGTTAATAAATATGATTTTCTGCTGTTTTCAAGTTGGCCTATGCATTGTATGTGGTATAAATACTCAAGTGATCATTCTCAAGCATTTCAACAAGAAACGTGAAAGATTGACTCAGCTTCTTCTCAACTTCAACCTTTCGCTTATTGATCGAGAATCACACATAATCATCTTTCTCGATCGAAGTAAGGAACGTGTGTTGATAAGGTTCGACGGTAGATATTTGTCTTGTTCGAGATTCGACTGTAGACATTCATCTTGTTCGAGTGAAGATTGTTGAGGGTGTTTCTTGTATAAAACCTTAGGGTTTTTCCTTCTTCATCAAAGATTTTGTTCGAAGGTTTTTGACGATCGATTCGCTTTGGTAATCAATTCAGCCGTGCATAAGGGATTGAGGGATTGAAGAACCGCTCAACAAACTTGCTACAACCGGAGGATTGAGAAAGGAATGATCGGGGTCTTGATCGGTGAAGATCATAGACATTGACTTGATTCAACTTGAATCAAGGGGAGGATCGAATTGTATTCAATTTTACTGCATGTGTGTAGTTGGTGATTGGTACTTTCTATCCTTGTTAAACATTTTGCAATCTAATAAAACTTTCCTAATTTCATTTGAAATTAGGGGCAGACGTACTCCTGCGAGGACGAGAGAGGAACTACCTAAACAAATATCGTGTTTCTTATCGTTTTTACTTTATCTTGTTTCCCTTTGTTTTCGTTTATTTCCATTGTTGAACAAAAAACTAAGGTTAGGTAAAATATCGATCACCAAGTGTTCGATAAAATTACTCAATCAAATTTTTGTTCAAATTTTAGTGAAAACATTCATTTTGAGTAATGTACCATATAGTGTGCAATTGATACAATTGATATATTAGTTAAAACGTAATTCATTACTTGACATTTTCATTCTTCGGTTTAGGGAACATATCCGGTCCCCGATAACATAATCGCTCTTAGACGATTAAGTGATTCAGGGAAGTCACGTTTCAAAAGCTAAAATTTTCTTAAGTCGAAAGAAGGTGGTCTATTCACCCCCTCTAGACCATTCCTATCATCTAACATAGAGGCTCATTGTATGGCTGAATGGCCTTTTCCCTTTGCTGAAGTAACCGGGAAATTTCCTTTGATATTTCTTCGTCTTCTTCTTCCTCTGCCTCAAATACAGGAAACCCAAAGCTCGGAGAAGTCATACGATCGCACATTTCAACAGGGTGTTTTATGATTAATCTGCATATGTTTGATGAGTTTTATTTAGACAACAAGGGAAGACTCGGTGTATGCAGTTAATGGAATATTTTGATGTTTTTTAAGGGTGTTTTTTTTTAGGATTACCAATTTTCGAAAAAAGAAAAGGGAAAAACTAACGAAGGAACAAAATGACATTTTTATTTATTGACAGTCACTTATTGAAACAAAGACCCTATAAAACATAACTCTATTGCTTTGGGCGAAGCAAAGAGGGACATTTTCCTAAGAAATAGTAAAATGCAAAGCCCTATGAAACATCTCTTCACCCTGGGCTATGGTGAGAGGACAAAATAACGGTGAAAGTTCCTACTTAGGAGTATGAACAACAGTTGAAACTTCAACAGCCGTCCAATAGTGGCGAACCCCATTGTGCACTAAGTAATCTGGCACCTTAGGCTTAAGTTGGCCTATGGTAGGTATTGATTTACCAACCACTGTCTTTGCAACACTCAGATGATCTTCTTCTACTTCAGCAAACTGAGCTGTGTGAGCATACCCATTTCCAAGTGGAGTATGTCGGTTTTTCTTTTGTGGAAACTTCCAATCTTCCGAATGGAGAGACTCATTGTCGGAGACACTTTCGAGATCATCCTCTTTTGTATTTTGGTCTTGCTCTTCTCCCAAGATGGCGTTGACTATGTATGTGAACTCTAAATCCGCAGCCTCGGAAGGTGACTTAGGGATATAATCCTCAATGATGACTTCACCAGTCGATGATGACGAATAGCAAGGTTTGAATATCTCTTTTGGCTGAGAGAGGTACTCGTAATCAATGTTCCATCCAGTAGGAACAATGTCTTCAAGAGAGATTTTTGAACTTTCAGGAGTGGAGTATTTCACCATGTAGTTTAATTTTCCGCTTGGTTCTCCTAATGTATCCCAAGTTTCTTCGGGGATAGGAGGAACTTCTTTTGATGAACCATGACTTCTGGTGGTGAAGTTGTTTGCAACTTTTTCATTGCTTGGTTGAGTCTTACTTTCAGATCCTTTAGTTGGATAATAGCAAGGTGAATCAGACTCTGATAGGGATATGTATCCTGCCTCGAGAAGGTAGGACAACCATTCCTCTTCATTAGTATTTTCCGTACTGATGGTATTGACTGTTTGTTGAACAAGTTGAAGAAAACCTCCGCTGCAGAAAGTTTCTTGAATTGGGATAACTACCTCAATTCCTGGAATATCCTTTGATGCTGTTGGAAAGAATCCAACTCCTGTCCTATTCTTGTTGTTGGTAGGATTCTCAATGTGCCCCCAACCACTAGTAGTGTCATCCTTTATAACTTGGATTGCATCTTTGTAGGAAGAAATAGACGCTGCTTTCTCCTTTCCTTTTTCTTTGTCCAAGGAAAGTGCTTGGAATTTAGTTCGAGTGACTTCTTTTGGTTCTATGTCGGAGAATGATGACAGGTTACTAACGATCAAAGCTCGTTCTCCACATACGGTTACCAATTTGTCATTTCTAATGAACTTCAGTTTCTGATGAAGTGTTGAAGTAATTGCCCCAGCCTCATGAATCCATGGGCGACCTAGCAAACAACTGTATTGTGTCGGGATATCCATAACTTGGAAAGTGATTTTGAAGGTTAGAGGTCCAATAGTTATGGGAAGATCTACTTCTCCAAAAACTGACTTCCTTGACCCATCAAATGCTTTGACGATGACGTGATTGTCCCTTAGCGGGTAATCTTTGAAGGATAATCTTGATAATGTTGATTTTGGCATGACGTTGAGAGAAGATCCATTGTCTATTAGGACTCCCGTGAGTACATCACCCATGCAGCTAACTGAGATGTGAAGTGGCAGATTATGGTCCACTCCTTCTTCAGGAAGATCTTCGTCACAAAAACTCAGGTTAGTTCCGGCGGAGATGTAGGCAATGATACTGTTGAATTGCCTCACAGTAACACTGGGCTCTACAAAAGCTTGATCCAAAACTTTATGTAGAGCTTCCCTATCAGCTTCAGAACTCAATAGCATGGAGAAAACAAATATCCTAGACGGAGTATGTAACAGCTGGTCTACAATGTTGTATTCACTCCTCTGGATTAATTTCAAGATCTCATCATTTTCTTTCGCTTGAACAACATTTGTCGGTTGATTGTCTTGCCTATGTGGTGCTTCTTCCGAAGGCTTTTCCATATTTTCTGTTGTTCTGTTGAAGACTCGTCCACTTCTGGTGACTCGACTAACATCAGCAATGTTGACAACGGACGTTAATGGTATTTCCTTACCATTTTCAATGAATGTAGCGTTGTAATTGTATGGTATAACCTTGCTGGACTCACACGAAACAGGACCTGGTAAGTAGATGACTAATGGAGAAATTGCTGTCTTCCTGCTGTAATACTTGACCTGGTAAGTCCATTTGCTCTTGTAATGCAGCTTGAACTACAGCACATCCTTGATTATTCTTTGGACAAATTTCACACGTGAAGTAGTTGTGAGGTGGTACGTGGCCGTACCCATCTTGTCTAGCATGCATTTTGACGAGATTTTCCCCTATCTGACGAATGTCGTAGATTTGAATGACGTTAGGGTGTTGATCTATAAAATTTACTAAAGCTTCTTTATGCTGCGGCAAAGGATTCGCTTGAACGTTAGGATTAGTATCTTTGAAGGATAGCATTCCACTCTTCACTAATCTTTGAACGTCGTCCTTGAAATTGAAATAGTTCTCAATGTTGTGACCTGGTGCCCCTTTATGATAAGGAGAAGACTGGTCAGCCTTAAACCAATGTGATGATTCATATGCAGGACTTGGAGGATTCTTTTTCTGAATGAGTCCTTTCGCCAGTAGTGTTGGAAACAAATCCGCATAAGGCATTGGCACGGGGTCAAAGGGAGGATACCTTTGTGCCCGATTGTTGTTGAAATTTGGAGGTCGAACCTGTTGCTGAGGTTGCTGCGACCTTTGTTGAAATGGTTGTTGAGAAACCTGAGGTTGATAAGCTGGCGCTGAGTTAACAACCGGAGTTATTGTAGAAATTTGAGACGGAAACTTCTTCTTAGCTTTGTGTAAGATATTGCTGACATCTTGATCCTTTTTCTTCTGGAAAGAACTTCCATACTTCCTCGGACCAATAGAAGATTCTGGTTCTTTGTTCAGGCGTCCTTCTTGAACTGCTTCTTCTAAACGTACGCCCATGTTTACCATCTCGGTAAAGTCACTAGGTGCACTTATAACCATTCGTCCATAGTAAAATGGACTCAAAGTCTTGAGATAGATTTTAGTCATTTCTTTCTCTTCAAGTGGTAGACAGATTTGAGAAACAACTTCACGCCATCTCTGAGCGTATTCCTTGAAGCTTTCTCTATCCTTTTGAGTCATGGCCCGAAGTTGATCTCTGTCGGGAGCCATATCCTGATTGTACTTATACTGTTTGACGAAGGCCTCTCCGAGGTCTCGAAAAGTACGAATCTCTGAACTGTCCAAGTTCATGTACCATTTGAGTGCAGCACCAGTCAGGCTGTCTTGAAAATAATGAATGAGCAATTGTTGATTATTAGTCTGAGTTGACATCCTTCGAGCGTACATCACGAGGTGACTCTGTGGGCATGAATTCCCTTTGTACTTCTCGAAATCTGGTACTTTGAATTTGTGAGGAATCTTAACATTTGGAACTAGACAGAGGTATGCAGCGTTCTTTCCAAATAGATCTTGTCCTCGGAGAGTCTTGAGTTCCTTCTGCAGTTGCAGAAACTATTCCTGGAACTCGTCCAATCTTTCATACATGCCAGCGTCCTCATTGGGAGCGTGATGATATACTTGTCCGCCCGGTGGAGGAAAAGTATGCATAATAGGCTATGGAGAAGCCATGATAGCAGATCTTGGAATCTCAGCATTCTGTTGTGCGTAACCCATTGTCGTTGCTCTTGGAACTTCAATTTCTAGAGGTCTGTAACCCTCTGGTGGATGGATGTCCGTTGTAGCTCTTGGAACTTCAGAAACAGGGGGTATGTACCCGTCTGGATTAAAATTATACGGCATTCCCCAAGGTCGGTTGGGCGGCATGGTATACTGAGGAATAGGAGTAGAAACAATCTTGGAAACCACAGTCCTTTGTGGTTCTTCTAGCATTGGTTGATTCTGTGCAACCACCAGGGCTTCTACCATACTATTGAGTCTTTCAACAGCATCTTTGAGAGTAGTAACCTCTTCTCTGAGTTCTCCATTCTCTTGTTCAAAGTCTTCCATTCTTTTCTTGTGACTTGAACGAGTGTTGTATGGATGAGACAGCTTGAATGTCTTGGTTCACCTCCTTCTCCTCCTCTCTTTCTGGAGAAAGGAAAGTGACGATTAGATCCGTGACAATTCTCGTGTCAGTGCGTACGACTAAAGCGATGCATGATGTTTAATTAAGTTAATATTTTTCAAGGAAACACCATAATTACGTCATGAAACATCAAACTGTTTATTAATTAAGCGAAAACACCGTTTTTTACACACTTTGAAAAAGGAAATACAGAGAAACAGAGAGAAAGGACTCTAAAACTTTGACGAAGAGCCGACTTCACGTTCTAACATTTTCTTCTGTTTCTTGAGCTGAGCATTCTCTGACGTGAGCTGATCGATGATCTAGGAAGCAATAGGGATATGATGAGAAAGTGACGATTGTGTCACTTGTTGATCGAGTACTTCAACTAACTCATCCTTCCTTCTTAGGATGTTCTGAATCTCAACATTTTCCGTGTTGAAGATTTGGTACTTGTTCCTCCAAGCATTCCTTTCTTGGCATACCTTGTTTAATACTGCTTGCAGTTTTTCAACATCCGTGGAGAAAAGGAATATTGGTTCCCTTAGGGGAATAGGTTCTTGACGCTGATATGGCATCCTGAGCTTGAATGCCTTGACGCATACCCATTGAAGGTAAGGATCCAGGGAGATGCAAATATGTTTTCCTAACAATCTTCTCCCTTTTGTGTGAACAAGACGCCAGGCTTGGACAATTTCCTTCTTCAGCATGTTCTTGAAGAACAGACCCTCCAATTGAATACTACTTGGTATATTTTTCATGGGATAGCCGTATTGACGACGGGCTAAAGCTGGATTGTAACTGATTCCTCCCTTAGTTCCAATAAGGGGTACTTTGGGAAAACTTCCACAACTGAAGATGATCTTGGTTTCGTCGTTGTCAACACTACACCACTCAATGTCTGTATGAGTGAGGGACATGATTTTTTGTGACCAGTAAAGGCCATCCCTCATGTTCCAGAAAGTGCTAGACTTTGGCAGGTGTGAGACGAATCATTCGTATAACAACGGTACGCAGCATGTGATTAATCCTCCTCGCTGCAGGTTTCTTGAATGCACAGAGTGGTAAGCATCCGCAAGCAAGGTTGGAACTGGATTTCCAATTAAGAAGATCTTAATTGCGTTGATGTCGACGAAGTCGTTAATGTTAGGGAACAAGAACAATCCGTAGATAAGCAAAGCCAAGATTTCCTCAAAAGCGCTCATATCTTGGATGTTGACGAAGTACTGAGCTTGATCCAATAAGAACTTGGAGGGCAATCCTTGAATTCCTCCTTTACTCACCATATGAGTTTTGATTTCGACTACGTTTAAGGGAGTAGTTGCAGAAATGATAACCTCGTCAGGGTTCTTTTCCAAACCGGAGTACGGATCTTGCGCGTACACGGGTATTCCAATCAGACGAGAGTACTCCTCCAACATAGGCATGAGTTGATAATCTGGAAAGGTGAAACAGTGATATGTTGGATCGTAAAACTGTACCAATGTGGGAAGGATCCCATCCACAATGCTGGTATTAAGAAGAGGTAGAAGTTTTCCATACTTCTCCTTGAAAGCCTGGGGGTTGACCACCAGTTTTCCGAGCTTTTCCAATTCCTCGACCTTAGGAATCTTGAAGGTGTATTTCCTAGCTCTCTTTCTTCCGTAATCCATGGTATAGATCCTTAAGTCCTTTCTCCGTTTCTCTCTTTCTATGAAGTTCAAAACGTTCATTATTTAGTTTCCTTGAAAAACGACTCGAAAAAAGACTCTTTTTGTTTTTAGTTATTATGGATGATGCATGAATGTATGAATGCACACACAAGAGTTTTTAAACAAACATGGCGTAGAAGGGTATAGTGGTCATGGAGTCACAACGCAAACCTCGCCCCAAGGTAAACTAAGGATAAGGATTTTTGTACCTGTAGAACGGGTTCTAGGGGTCTCAGAGCTTTTGCTCAATCTTAAAGATACGCTGACTGGTATCTTCAAGAGAGTTTTCTCTGAGTTTAGTATCTGCGTGACAATTACTTTCGTAATCACCGCTCTACGTCCTAATAAAGGCTTTAAGTGGGGTTAATGTGTTTCTAGGTCCTCCTGGTACAAATCAGTCTCGGAATGCACTGGCGCAGTTAATCACAACCAGCCAGGCAAATCCCAAGAGTAGATTTGGGAACCAAGATTAGAGGGCCTTCACCGAGAAGACATCCTCCATCCTATCTTATGTTGCACTCAAATCCGAGTATAGGGTTTCTCACCTCAAGGGGGAATCAAGCCCTTTCCCGATACAGAATAAACAAAATAAACAAATATAAATGCAAGAATCACATGAAATGACACAGAGGTTAGGCAGGACCGCTCTTGTTTGAGGGGGAATTTGGCATCCCTAATTCCTCATTGGGGGCTGGACCAGCACAGGTCAACCATTGGTTTGGATGAAAAAACCAAGGTTATTACTCTCCCCAGCAGAGTCGCCATTTTTCTGTGGTGTCGTTTTTTTTACCTCCCCGTTTCACTTGGGAGGACGGCACGCTAGACCCTTCACGCGGAATTTGGAAGGAGAATGCGCCCGGGGCGGGATGAATTTTGTTTCAGTTCTTCCTACGATATCACACGAACTTTTTAATTATCCTAACGAGTAGGAAAGGGGAAAAAGATCTCAAATAAACCCTAGGAGTTTGCTAAGTGTGGGGATTCACCTAGACTAGAAATTCTGGAGTCCGGAGGGTCGGTTATACATAGGGAAGAGTTTAAGCACCCTACATATCCGTAGTACTCTACGGGAACCTTCTTTGTGTCAATGTGATTGTGTTTGTTGCTTATTATTGGGAAAGTTTCTCCTTTGTGTTAGGAGAAGGAATTAAATTGATTTGAAAAGAAAGACATATAGACTGGCTATTTTTGGTTTTTTATTAGCTCGCTGAAATTCCTTGTGAACCTCATGCCTACATATCCCTAATGGAAGTCAGAGCTTTTTGTAGTTCGGAGAACTAATTAGGGAAATTAATATTTTGGTGCCTTGCTTGAAGCTCAAGGTTGAAGCTTGAATTAAATCTCTGTTTACAGTAAAGAGACATGAAATTATCTTTACAGAGAGGTATTTCTACTATTCCACCACAAACATTTTAAAAGAGTGACAGAATGACTGGATTCATTTCATTAAGAGAGGAAGCCTACTTGGTTGATCAAGTATGACAGCCAACATGCCTCTTAAATGAAAGAAGGATTCTCATCCAAATTAGGGAAAGTGTACAAGTCTGGGTTTGTTTTCCTCAGAGCATGCCTTTCAAAGTCCTAAATGGGAGAATGTTTGAAATTGAAATTGAAATTGAAATTGAAATTGAAATGTTTGTTTGTTTGATTGAATGTGGTGAGATAGGAGAAAGATCTCTCTATAGAGATAAGCTATGTCTATCTACT
Organism: Vicia villosa; assembly: GCF_029867415.1. Classification (NCBI taxonomy): domain Eukaryota; kingdom Viridiplantae; phylum Streptophyta; class Magnoliopsida; order Fabales; family Fabaceae; genus Vicia; species Vicia villosa. The sequence continues at coordinate 199,935,279 of NC_081180.1, read as the reverse complement.
GTATAAAAGATTTGATTTTAGCTGGCTTGTATGAGGCCCAAGCTTGAGGCTTTTGATTGATTTATTATTTTATTGACTCTGGGAAATAACTTTACTGGGAATTGACTTAAATTAAGAAGTCTTTGTGTTCTGTACAAAGCCCATAATTGAGGCTGACTCTAGCTGGAGAGCATTTATTTGATGGATTTTATTTGGTGTTCTGTACAAAGCCCAGAATTGTGGCTGACTCTTAACTGGGGAAGTTGTTATTTCATGCCTTGTATGAGGCACAAGGTTGTGGCGGACTCTTTATTGAGAAATATGTCTTTTATTAATTGAGATTGGAGGCTGACCCTTTCCAGGGAATTTACTCAGCTAGAGAAATTATCTTTTAAAAGACTGACATTTTTTTGGAAGCTAACCCTTTCCAGGGAATTATGAATGATGACAGAAAGATTATCTAATTGAGACTTCTTGTTTAAAGCCCAAGATTAAGGCTGACTCTGATTGAGGATAGATAACTACGGATCCTAGACTCTGCTAAGGAAGATTGATGAAGATAAGGGTGACAAAGACAGTCCATGTCTCTCATTCCAAAAGGTGTGCTCAATATGAGATTGAGACAAATCTTAGCTTGTGTAAAAGTCTGGTTTTAAGAATAGAAGAGACTCACCAGGGTAGGCTAAAAGGTAACTAAAGACCTGTTCCTATGTTTATAAGAAACCTGATGGGTCCTTATATACAAGCTCAAGAGGAAGCTGGGAATATACTTTTAAGAAGCATGTGGGTCCTTGTACAAGGCCCAAGAGGAGGCTAGTCGAGGGTCATCGAGGGTCCTTGTTATAGCTCAAGAGAAAGCTATGTGGTTTTGAACTTATTTTGGCTTTAAGAAAATGGGTAAGAGGTTTCACCGAGAATAATTCCTCTTGGGTGGATGTGTCCTATTTTGGGTTCTAAGGCTTTTTCAAGATGTCTCACCGGGAATAATTCATCTTAAGGGTTTGAACTACAGATCTCTAATTAGGAAAGAGCCTTCACCGGGAAGACATTCTCAATCCTAGGCCATATTCCTATAATATATATATATCGTTTAACTTTCCTATGGTTTGCACTCAGACGTAGTCCTAAATAATAAATAGTTTATATTTGACAGTAATTTAAATGAAGACTGTAAAATGAAAGCTTGTAAAGCCTAACCGGGATGGAGTGGAGGCCTTTGAAGATGTATGTACAAAGCCTTACCAGCAGTTGATTGATAACAGTTGAATACTTATGATAAACAGTTAAAGGTTTTTAAAAACAGAAGAAATGAAGATGGACATAGGTCACATAGGTATCTGAAGAGTTTCACCGGGAATAATGCCCTTCAAATTCCAAAAGAATGTTTTGAAAACAGAAAGAAGATTTTGTAAATACAGTTTTTGAAAACAGACTAATAAAAGAAAGAGGTGTTTCACTATTTATGAGAAATAGTTGAAAAGATGCAAGGTTCTGTTGTTTGAAAACCTCGATCGTCTGTTTACTTTGAAGTTTGAAAAACATTTTGAATTTTGACAAAAGTCAACTTAATTATAGCCAAGATAAAATCTAAACTTAATTAAGACCTAAATGATTTAGGGTTTTAACACCAAAACATGTACAAGAGATTTAGGTTTTTTGAGATTAAGTGAAAACGATATTTTAAAGTATTAAAACATATTTAAAACATATGATTTTAAACTTAATTAAAGTATATCAAAATAATATGTTTTTTGTGATTTTTTTGGATATTCTCAAAATAGATATACTAAATGAGAGGTGTGTGAAAAATGAAAAGAAAATGATTTAATTTGATAGATGAATTAATTAGTGGAAGTTGTGAAGAAATTGAAATGGAAAAGTGATAAAAAAATGGTTTTGGTCTCACCAAGGTTTGAACTCACGCCCTTGTAGTCACCAGCACAAAACAAAGTCAACAGAGCCACACGCGTGGCTTGTTAAAGGAAGGACTCCAATTGATTATATGTGAAACAAGCATGATAAAATGGGAAAAAAATAACAAAAAGGTCTGAGTGGGGACTCGAACCCCAGACCTTATGGCAAGAGAAGTATGGAGCGCATGTAACCAAGTGAGCTGAACGTTTTAGTCGTTCAAAACACGCTTCCATTAAATATATTTTAAACTTCCCTCTGAGAATTCAAAAATGGCGCCACCCACCATCTTCGTCTTCAACCTCAAGCTCTCACATTTTGAAATTCTGAACTCTCAATTCTCAACCATTTGCAAAGATGTAAACAGCAAACTTTCTCTAAATTCACTCACGATTGCAGATATATGACTAACATAAATTTATATTAACTATATCTACTGAATTAAACAAAATACGTGAAGAACCCTAAAATTCAAAAATAAAATTAAATGATGATGCTGATGAATAAATGTATGAGAGTAGAGGGCTTTTGATCCTCTAATGACACTGAATGAACTGGTATCGAGCTTTATCAAAATAAGTACGTGAATTAAAGAGGTGGAGTTCAAAAACTTACCTCTGAAACTAAAGGTCGTGAGGATGATGGAGAGCACCTGGGCTTGTATGAATGATCCTAAAAGCTTCCTTGGGACTCAGTGATGCTAACTGAATACTTATTGCACCTTGAATGCTCCAAGATTACTCTACTCGACCCCTTCTATTTGAGCTTCAAGTGAACATGGAGGTTGGTGATTCTGTGGTTACAGACGTGCTGCAGGCATCTGAATAGCTTCACTACACCTCTAGGAACATGTTGATGTGCTTGGATTTGCTTGACACCTTCTGAATTGCACTATGGACCTCCAACTGCACGAGCTCCAAACTAAAAGCAACAATAGTGTTCTCCTTCTTACAGAAGTGATCCAGGTGCTTGGATCACCTCAAATGAACCCCCTTAAGATGTTAGAATGCTTATTTCCCAAAGAAGAGCTCTGGTTTGAAGAAATCGATTCTTCTTGCCAAAGAACTTTGAAAAACCATAAGCATGAGAGAAAGAAGGAGAAAGAAAGGAATTGAGTTGCTTTGGTGTGTTTAATACTGAAGAATGCACTTGTATTTATAGGCAAATGATGCAGAGAAATTGGATATAATGAGCTTGCTTAGTGAAGTAAGTTTGGTTTCTTAAGCATGAAGAAATTTCAAAGAATATCAAAGTGTGATCATTGCATTTTCGATTTAGTACCCTATCCATTGATCTCTTGTGATCTTAGGGAACATTTCTAATGCAGAGTGAGCTCTAATTGGCTTAGAAGAAGATTCCAATTGGTGAATCATCATTTGCCATAAATTCACAAATGTAATGATTACAAAATCACATGTTCTTGTTTTGGGAATCTTCTTCAATCCTTATGCCATGTTGAAAATGAATGCATGGTATGTTTGCAGATGTGTTATGGGTCGTGTAGCATCCATTAGTGTGGCCATATGCACAAAATTGCAAAGTTCCAAAATGATACATGACCTATAATTTTCCTTCATGAGGCCAACTTTGAACAAGCATAACTCTTAGCTCAAAATGAATTTGGAGGAGGTAGAGCACAATTTAAAAAGCCCTAAACATCTACTTCAATTCATTAGTTTGGGGTTTCTTCAGAATCATTTGGGAAAATTGTGAAAAATGAGCCCAAAGTTGAAGAAAACTAGGTTAAAAACACTTAGAAAAATTTCTAAGTTTTTATGACCTAAAGCTTCCAAATCCCAAATCTCTTAAATGATTTATTTCTTGAAAAAAGTTGCATTGTAAGATGTTGTTTTATTTTACAAGATCTACAACTTTCATGTTGGAAGTTTTTTTAGTTGTGTAGGTGAAATTTTGATTTCCCATAATGCCCTCAAAAACCCTAATTCTCGACTTTTTGATCCTTGATGTATTTTCTTAATTTCCTTTGGTCAAATGACTTCAATGATTATATGTTGATGATATTGATCCCTAAGAGTCATATTTTAACCAATCATCTCAAAAGTCAAAGGTGATCTTATATAGTTGACTTTTTTTCAAATGAAGTGAAATTTTGGACTTTTGTGTGGAATCAAGATCTCCTCCTCAAATGAGTGATGTGAATGGATTATATTGAGGTAATAGAAGTTATTGAACCATGTTTTGAGTTTTGGATCCATGTCCTGATTAAAAGTCAACTGTCCAGGTGAATTAGGTTAGAAACCCTAAACGTCGACCAGATGAAGTTGATGACTGTAGATCTTGATTTGAAGTGTAATGCCCAATGAATAATGTCATATGAACCAATTGAAGATATTTGAACCAATTGACAAATGCCCTGGAGCTTTTTAGGGTTTCCCAAAGGTGATCCCTGATTACAGTCCTTGATGGGCTCAAAACTCTAGATTGGTGAACTAAGCAGACCTGAGTCTTGATGATTGGTGTCTAATCAATCATAGGTGGATAGAATGAAGCTTTTTGAGTCCTATTATTGTATTGGAGTCTAATCCTTTTATTGATTGATCCTTTGCCTGAGCTCTTCTGTTCTTGAATATCCCCGATTAAGCACCAGATGAACAAGTGACTATTTTGACTATCTGTTTTGATTCTGATGAAAAGTTTGGAGATGTGAAATCTCAAGGGGGGTCAAAATTAGGGTATGACACTAACAAGCATACAACACAGACATCATACACCACTACTACCATCAGTATGCACACAACGCCTACATCTACTGTTACTTCTATAGCAAGCATTTAACCACATAACATAGCTATACTACCACACCAAATGAGAAGCTGTCAAGTGTAACAGAAATAAACTGATATACTACACACAATCAAACAGATCAACACAAAATAAGCATATCAGAATTGTTGATCACACAAACACCACACATACAACATTGTTGATCATACAAATACCACACATACTTGTTGTTCTGGGGTGACATTACTACTTCTCCCCCTGTTTGGCCACAGATGTTCCCAAAGTAAACTTGAAAATGCAAATAAGTACAGACCAAAATTAAGTAAAAACAACAAAACAAAAAAAATCACCACCACCAGCAGTCTTTATTTGTCAGAGTCAGTCCCAACAGAGTTGACTGTAGCACTTTCTTCATTTTCTTCGTCTGAACCATCAGCTGGACTGGTATTTCCTTCTTCTACTTCCTCTTCAGAGTCTCCTCCCTCTTCTTGTTCATCTTGTGCTTCTGTCCCTGCAGTGCCTGCAAAATCCTCATTACCATCCTTCTCTAGAGTGCTGATAATCTTCTCAAGAGATTTCTTCCTTGCCTCCAGCTCTTTGCATGTCTCTTTCATCATTGCTATGACTTCAGATTTACTAGCTGATGATCCACCCTTGGATGTCTCAGCCAATGTCATGATGATGTCTGGGACATGTGATCCATGAGACAGTTTATAATGGAATGACAGAGCACTTTCCCTTTTGCAAATAGTGTCACTTTCAACCAAGATGCTTGGGTGCTGGTTTATGATGATGTCACATATGAGAGAAGGAAATGCTATATGGCCTTTTACACTGTAGCTACCAGCATGCTTCATGGTCTGCTAAAAAATGTAGGTACCATAGTCAAACTTCGCTTTTGTACCGACAACATAGATAAATCTTCCAAGAACAGGTTAAACAGTAGACTTGTGATTTGTTGGCACCCAATTAGCAACCCCAATCTTATGCAGTATTGCATATTTCATGCTCAGTTTACTAGCAGAAAATTTTCCTTTCAAGGGCCTGCACCTGACTTGGTTTGCAGTGATAACTTGGCATACCTTATTATCGGAGACTTTAAGCTTATGTTGAGCTTCATCAGACCTTCCTAATAGGTTATTAATCACAATGGGCGAGAAGTTAACACATTTTCCTCTTACAAACACTTTTCTGAATTCCTTGGATTTTTTGTCAGCACACTCTTCAGAGAAGTTTACTATGAACTCTTTGACCAGCGTTTCATAACATTTACTCAGATGGACAACAATTTTGATTATGCCAGCAGCCTCAATCAAGTCCATTAAGTCCTTACAGTCACGAGCATTCTGAGCCAATTCCCTCTCAAGGGCCAATCTTTTTTGATACACAAATTTCCACCTGTTTGCACTTGCAGCAAAGTGGAAGGATACATTGCCAATGGGAACTTCAGGTACACTAGCAGCAAGCTTGCTAGTTGTGGGCTTCTTCTTTAATGGAATGTCATGGACATTCACTTCAACATCAGACTCAGATTCTTCAACAGCTCTTGCCTTCCTTTTCTTTGGAACAAACTTGCTCCAAGATTTTGAAGGACCAACTCTAATACTTTTAGTTCTGCTTTTTACAGGTCCTGCAGAGGTACTCTTCTTCTTGACATAATCTTTGGAAGGGCTTTTAACCGCAGCTTTCTTTACAGGAAAATTCAGAATCACAACTTTGTCTTTTCTCCTGGTCATGAGCCTTTCGGCTACACTAGGGTTCACAGTAGTAAGCAATTCGTTGTCAGAGTACTCATCTAAATCCACAACATTTGTACCTGTTCCATCCTCTGCCCTTGGACTATCATCAGCTTCAGAATTTCCGATGTCATTGACATCCTCAGTGACATTGATGTTATCATCATCTTCTTGAACCTCTTCATTGTTCTTCTCTTCAGTCATGTGAATGTCACTACCAGCAGTGTGACTATCAGTTTCATTACATTTTCTCTTGGGAGGATCAGGAATCACGATTTGTAAAGAGACAGATATTCCAAGGACCTGATGATTTTCATCCAAAATCCGTTTGACAGTCTTGGCTATGGAGTTATGAACATATCTTGTTCCTTCTTTAGTAAGTTCCTCACGCAGGTTGGATGATGAGGGATTGGATCCCTTAGTACGAACACTCTTCTTAGGTCTTCTTGCATGCGATGTTCTTGGCTTTGTAGTAGTTGAATCTTCAGCATTAATCATACTCAGAGGAGATACATTTAGAACCCAGTTAGGATTAGTTGACTCATTAGGTGTTGCAGAGACGGAGATGGGAGACACTTTCTTTGGGGAGGAAGCATTCGGTTGTTGGGACATTTCGAGATTCTTCAAAGAGCTTCTTTTAACATGGTTGTGAGATGCGTCATAGCAGTTTAAATTTAGAAAGGTATTGATGAGATCAATAGAGTCGGTTGCCGTTTTTTGTGAGAAGATAGGAGTAGGAGGGAACTTGACACAACAACTAAGTAGGGGAAGTTTCAAATAATGGATATTTAAAAAGCCCAAAGTCCATTCCCCAATAGGATTAATTGCTATAATTCGGTTTGGTGGAAAATACCTAACATACCCTTCATTTTTTCAGAGTGATTTTCATCTATGGTCTTGGTAATACCAAAAGCAAAATTCAGATTAATAGTCACACACTTTTTGATGATCTGAAGTTTCATAATGTTGCCAACTGATGTTACAGTATTGCAGTTAGAGGAACTTTTTGATTCATTGCTCACACTTGATTCATCAGCAGATTTTGATGTCAAGACATCTATTGAGACATCTTCACATGCTCATGAGATGGTTGGCTTAGTTTCTTTCAGAGCATCTATCTTTCTGGTTTCTTGTTCGTTGGGTCTTGTGTCTTCTAACTTTCTTTCCAGATTAACAATGTCTTCCATGAAACTTACTATTTCTTTTAGTAAGAATCTATTAGTGGTCCTATACTCCCGTACTTTTGCACACAATTTCTCGTTCATTAGACATGTCTCAGTAAACCCAGCAGCTAGTTCACTGATGGTGAGGTCTCCAACATATGATTCTTCATCAGATTCATCAGCTTCTTGACAATCACCCTTGATTTCTTCTCTGATCATGGAGTAGGCAGAGGGGTAATTTGAGGTGTTAGGCTCCCGTAGGTAGCAATTATCCTTAGACCTAAATCCCTTCATGACTTCTTCATTTTCACCATCTGTGACAATGCATTCTTCTTTAGTGAATGTGACATTGAATCCTTCGTCACACAGTTGGCTGATACTTATAAGATTTGGAGCCAATCCTTATACAAGTAAGACATTATTCAGATTAGGAACACCATGACCTCCTGTCTTGCCAACACCTTTGACTTCTCTTATTTATCCATCACCCAGAGTCACATAACTGGTTCCCTTAAGTTGGATGACTACCAATACGTTATTTCTTCCAGTCATATGATTTGAGCAACAACTGTCAAGGTACCAATCTTCCTTGACAGGTATTCTTAGAGAAGTGTGTGCTACTAGAGCAACATTCTTGGCCATCCATAGTTGCTTTCTGTTAAGAGTATAATTTTTAGGTTTGGCTTGATGAGTTTGGTTTGGATATCCAACTAGTCTGAAACAGAATGGCTTTATGTCACCAAATCTTCCACAGTGGTGACACCTCCATCTTTGAAACTTCTTCTTTGTATGGCACCTTCTTCTGTTTCCTTGATGTTGTGACATTACAGCTGACATCTGGTTAGTCACACAAGCTTCAGGTTTTGATCTCCTGATCCCGGAAGTGGATTCCTCTTTAGCCATAAATCCTACCCCTGACATATCTCTCGTTCTTTACCCAAACTCTAGAATTTCCTCTAGAGTGTCAGTTCCATTATTCAGCATTCTGAAGGATTTAGTCATTTGATCAAGCTTGTAGTTTAACATGCTCATTTCACTACTGAGAGAGTCTATGGTTGCAAGATATCTATTCTTCTTAGTTTCTAGCTCCTTTATGATTATCTCTTGCTTCTCCACTTGTTTGTAGACTTCAGCATTCTTGATACACAACTTCTTGTATGAGGTAGAAAGTCCATCAAAGGATAGCTCGTCATCACTGGAATCATCATCAGATGCATAGATACTCGTTAGAACTGTAACATGTTTTGTAGTTTCCTCTTCAGATTCAGAGTCTTCATCAGACCAAGTGACTGACAGCCATTTCCTTTTCTATTTGAGGTAGGTAAGACATTCAGCTCTAATGTGTCCATATCCTTCACATCCATGACACTGAACCCCTTTTCCTTGATTGGGCTTCTCTTCGGCTTTGAATCTTCTGCTAGGATTATAGGTCTTGCTGATGTCATTAGAAGTATTCTTGAAATTGGGTCTGGACTTCTAATCAACCTTTTAATGAACCTGTTGAATTGTTTTCCATGCATGGCTATGGCTTCTGATAAATTTTCATCACTTCCACCATTGCTTTCTCTTTGAATTATCTTCTGCGTTGGAAACAAAAGTTATGCTCTTGTTCTTCTTTTCAACAGACTCACAAATACTCATCTCAAAGGTTTGTAGAGAACCAATGAGTTCGTCCAGCTTCATGTTGCTGATGTCCTGAGCTTCTTCTATAGCAGTCACCTTCATAGCAAATTTCTTAGGCAATGATCAGAGGATCTTTCTGACCAGTTTTTCTTCAGACATTTTTTCTCCTAAGGCTCCTGAGTTATTTGCAATCTCAAGGAAATTCATGTAGAACTCATGAATGGTTTCATCCTCTTTCATCTTGAGATTTTCAAACTTGGTGGTAAGCATTTGAAGTTTAGACATCTTCACCTTGGATGTGCCTTCATGAGTGCTTTTGAGAATATCCCAAACTTCTTTAGCTAGATCACAATGCTGCACAAGTCTGAATATGTTTTTGTCAATTCCATTGAACAAGGCATTTAATGCCTTGGAATTTCCCAAAGCTAGCTCTTCTTTAGTTTTGTTCCATTTTGCTTTAGGAATTAGAACAGTGGTTCCATCTTCCATAACCTTCTCAGGATGTTTCCATCCATTTTCCACATCTCTCCAGACCTTGCTGTCCATAGACTTTAAGACAGCTACCATACGAGGTTTCCAGTAGTCATAGATAGAGCCATCCAGGATGGGTGGTCTATTCCCAAACACTAACAAATCCTTCTCCATAGTACCATAATTTTGTTGTCCCTAGATCTCACCCCAGATGTAAAGAGGCAGGGTGCTTGCTCTGATGCCAATTGAAAATTCTAGTAACTCACACGCGATGTCGTACTGGATGTTATGACATCCAAAATTACACAGAACAAAATGTTAAAACAAAAGTGCATAAAAATAGTAAAGAACACAACAAATTATACACCCAGGTCGGTATACAACAATACCAACTCTGGGGGCTAACATGCCAGGGAAGGAATCCAATATAAGCAGAATTAATTCAGAGTTAAAATCCCCCGTTTACAACTTCTCATTTAAGACCTACCCAATGTAATTCGAATCTATTCCCAGACCTGAGTATCTCCACTCACTCCCCCTCAATCACATCAGTGATTACAAACAAACATTAAACAAATGAGAGAGAAGACACACTTCAAAACACACACCTTGATCTGCTTAAAAGCTTCAATCAAGAGAGACACACTCGTTCTTAAAAGCTTAGAGTGACAAAGTACATAAACAACCTATTCCAATACAATCATCAAAAGGTAATTTCTTGGAGTACAAGAGACTAAACACAGCTATAGAACTACGGTTGTTCACAATTAACAAATATTTCTCTCTATGTTCCAAATTAGGATTGCAGTCTTCTTATATGCAGCTCTTGGGCCTCGGGCTTTCCAAGAACCAAATTAGGGTTAACCAAGTTAACCTAATTTACACGTCATCAGGTTGTTACAGAATGTGCTGTCAACGAAATCTTTTAGACGAAATATTTAGCATATAATAAAAAGTTTCCTAAATTGTATATTGAGAGAAATCAGGAAACATAATTATAAAACATAACAGCTCCTACTGTCAAACAATGATGTCATGACATCGGTCATGACATTCAATAACAAAACCTGTATTAGCTTAACACATATGCAGCCTGCATAACACCATATAAATCATGTCATGACATCAGTCAATACATTAAACATTCAGGAATGCTTTACCACAAAATGTAGCCTATTTAAAAACACCTACATGTATGTATGATATATATGTGCAGGTGCGGTTTAATTTGGAATTGCGAGAATTGGTTCAGTTTTGGTGAACTCGGCTAGACGGATGTATGTGTATTGGTTGTATCGGTAAGTTGTAGTTTATTTATATGTGTGTATTTCTATTAGTGAGCTCGTTTTGTGATATACTGATATGTTGAATGATTAGATAATTTAGGTCAGAAATTCTTCTAAGACCTAGTATTTTGCTAAAGAAAGTTTAATTTTGGAAACTGTTAGTAGTTACTTGATCAGGTCTGAATATATTTGATATCCTATGTATGGTATGGATGTGTCAGGTTGTGAATGTATGAATGTCGTTAGATTTAGGTACATGTATGCAAGGCTGTATGGTACATATGATATGAAGATGTATCAGTGGTACATTGTTGAAACTGGTTCTGATTAATGATTTGTCACTTTGTTGATGTATGGACTTGTTTCTGAATTTTGTTTGTTATGGCTTAAACTGAATGCCTTTTTTGTGTGTATGAAACTTGGACCGCATTGCTATCCTTGTGTTGCACCACCGTGAAACGTGATGTTAATCTGATGTGTCCTTATGTTGGTTTTAATTATGCAGGGTTGATCTTAATTTGTTAGATGGAGATTCATGTTAGAACTGTTAGAGTGTGGATTGAAGGACTACAGTTTGTTGAACCGAAGCTAATCCAAGTAAGGTAGTTCTTTTGCACTGTTATTGCTTAACTGACTCGGTATGAAGGTGGTTTGATGGTTTCTGCTTTTGCAATTTCGAATATATTCGAATGGTGGGTGCTGTTTAGATCAATTTAATTAGAACTTGTTAGATAGTTAGGAAAACCTGAATGTTAGTTGTTAGGACCATTGGTGAAAATGAAAATTAGATGTAAATTTGAATTGGTCCAAAAAATGGGTACAGGGTTGTTTTGGGATAACTTGTGTCTACAGGTCTGAAATTGTTGTTAAAATATGATGCAGGGTTGGCTATGGTTTGAGTGATCATTCTGAAGTATGGTTTTGACTCGGTATTTTTAATGGATTTTTGTAGGTGACAAGTTTGATAATCTTGGAGCTGATTTTGCCATGAAGAAAAGAAGAATTGGAATGAATGCGAAGGAAGTTCGAGGAGAAAGAGGAAATGGAAGACCTTAATCCTTAGGATAAGTTTAGGAATGTATTTGAATGAAATAATTTGTGTAATTTCTATGTAATGTTTGTACTCCATTCTTTAATGTATTTCCTTTTTGTAACATTGACTTGTAATGATTCTTGAACTATGCGATGAGCCTTAATTTCTTGGAATTCGAATTCAAAGTGAACTTTCCTTTCATTTGTAACACTTCAAAGTCTGCTTGTTTTCTTTCTAAGCTTCAGATGCACATCTCAAACATTCCTTAATTCTTGAAACTCACATGGGAACCATAAGATAATATGCCAACTACCATGTTCATATCAAAGCCTTGTATGAGAACCAAAGAGCTAACTTGCAACATGACTAATTAGGGGAGTTTTTAGGAATCAATGAGCGACACCCTAATTGCATTGCGATTCAAGTAACTTTAAGCAAATTCCTTTTAACCAATGAAGAAGGCTCAAGAAATCCATAGTAACCAATAACCCCTTTGATCCACGCTCACAGATAATCCCAGATGAATCCAACTTGAGTGTAGTGGAAACCTCAATTTCCAAGATCTTTGATCCCAACTTCTATTTATTGATTAATGATATATAATGTGTTAGATGACCTAATGGAGAGATGTAGATGAATGCAAAATTCTAAGCCAGTTAGAAGCTAAAGGGGTAGGACAAATTTGGGGTATGACAGTCACCTACTTTATTATTTGTCCTATTCTCCATGCACATCAGTAGTCCACTCACTCCCCTCGATAACTTAACTCAACCACCACATTAACTCATCTGTCTCACATTTAATAATTCGATTCCCTTAGAGATATAAGTTCCTACATTATAGCTTCTCAATAAGCCACTCCTTCTAAGAATGCCTCCACTAACCTATCTAGGAAACCAAAACCTTCTTGAAGTTATCTCAGAAAACCAAATTGAAGTCTCATCTGTTGAAAACATTTTTTGCATGTAGTCTTATGAATGTGGTCTACGATAAAAAATGGACAAGATATCTCTCGATGCTGAAGAAACCTATCTATGAGAATCTTGTTAAAGACTTGTGGAAACATGTATCTCTTAACCTTGAAAATAACTCCCTATCGTCCTTTATCCTCGATGTTCCAGTCTCCATTAATTGTTTCTCCTTTGTTCTTGCAACTGGATGTGAGAACCTGGGTATCACCATTAACTACCATAAGACTAAGTTCATAACACCAGATATGCTATGTCTCCTACATTATGGTTCATTTGAATATAAGCCAACTAATCCAAAGGATCTTTTGACCATTCCTAGGACTTGGTTTAAGCTTGTTTTGACAAATTTCCTTCCGAGAAGGGAAAATCAAGACATTCTAACATATGGTGATCATATGTTCGTTTATCTTCTGATGAATGACCTGTGTATAAATCTACCACAAACCATGTTCTCTCATCTCTGGAACTCCATCTCTGAATCTAGAAATAGTCTTAAGTCCTACATTCCATGCGGAAGAATTCTGTGAAAAATCTTCTTTCAGGAAGGAATCATGAATCTTATCAAAGTAAGGATAACAGAAGATGGATTAGAGAATTGTCTTGAGAATATGCTTTTAAAGACTAAGGGTGATATCCTTAGAGGCTAGATAGTGTGTTAAGATACCATGTTTTTCTTCTTATTTGCATGAGCTGTATTTCCTTTGGTCTAATTAAATCTTTATCTTTTCAAGGTGTTTGTTTACTATGTTTATCTCGAATAACTTGTTAAATACTCTAACCTATTTAATCTTCTAAGAAGTGTCCTTGCTAAAATCCACTAAAAAAGGATGCCCTGTCTACACTAAGCTTCATCAGAATTTGGAATGTGTGTAAACCATCTTAGTTAGAAGAACGCGTAAAAAAAATAAGATCAGAAGTTTAAAATCACATAGTCAGAACTTGAAGTCCAAAAAGAAAATTTTACAAAATCAGAGAACACGTGTACAAAACATCCTGAAAAGACAAATGCGGTTAAGCTACTGAGACAAAAAATCAAGGAAATTTTTCCAAATCTCGCAAAACACGCCACCCCCTTCTAAACGGTCAAATTCAATTAATGCCTGGCAATAATTGCTTTAACTCACTATTTTCTTCCATTTCTAATACACCGTCATAATTGTTATAAATTCAAAAACCCTAAACCATTTGCTCATCTCTCTTATCTCTCGCTTCACTTATTTGCTCATACCCTTGGTCTAAATCATCACTCCTCAAATCTCTCCATGGATTTCCAACCTCTTCTCACCATTGATAGGTAAATAGCAAGTGTATTATTTTGCCTATGTAGTAGTAATGGGAAAATCCCAAGTATCGAATCTCGAGGACTACTTGATGATATAGAGTTTTGCAGCAATTTCAATTAAACAAAAGGTAAAAGGGGTTTTGGTTTGTTTTGAATAAAAAGCAATTACAGTAAATAATTAAAGTACAGATCTATTAGGCATATATGAGTAGGATGCTAGGGATGGTAAATGATTTGATCATGCAACAAATATAACTATATCTTGCAACAATGATTTGACAAATTGTCTATTAGTTCTTAAGGTTTATTATTCCCAAGTCCTCAAGTAATAATTCTTTAATCCCTTAACCTAATCACTATGTCCATAGAAAATTTTGGTTGACATTAAGCTTTCCAATACCAATAATATTCTGATTATTGAAGGGTATTCCTAGTCCTAGGTAATATCTACTAAAATATATTCTCAGACAGATCATGAACAACAGCTTGTCCGGCTTTATTGTATCACAAAAAATCAAATTTCGCTTGTCCGACAGAATAAGCAATAAAGCAGTAAGAGAACAAGTCAATGTTTAACAAACCAAATTATCATTGCAAAAAAAGAAATTTATTCATTACAGATCAAATCAGGGTCACCCCCTAGCATTGGGGGGTTTAGCTACTCATAACAATGACAGAAAACATAGTTTTGGTTGTAGACATTACAGATAAATGAATGAATAAGATCTTCAATGGCAAAAGCTCAGGGAATTCTTCACTCCTTGCATCAACCTTGAATTCTCAGCCTATCTAATGTATTTTCGCACCCAAATCTGTCCAACCATTTTCCAAACGCACTCTGGTTCTGTTATTTCGAAGTTTCTGGGCTTTTCAGCAAAACAGCCCAATAAATCACGTCTGGCCCAGTGACACGCGTCTGGGGACGCGTCCTGGCAGGGGGAGATGTTTTATTTGTAATTCTGCACTCCTGGACACGTGTGGGTACACGTGTGGGCCTGTGACACGCGTCTGAGGACGCGTTTGAGCAGAGGGACATTGTTATGGTTCCTTACAAGTCATGGGACGCGTCTGGAAACGCGTTTGCTCAGTAGGCTGCATTTTTCCACGCGTGTGAGGACGCATTTTAGCAGCAGGGGGTGTTCTTCCAATTGTCACACGCGTCTGGGGACGTGTTTGGCCAGTCTTATGGACTTTTCTTCAATTTTGTCTTTTTCGCACTGATTTCTCCCATTTCATTCATCTGAGTCTGCAAACACTATAACATACAACCAAAGCATAATATGCGGAATACAAAAATAAAATATTAAGCAAAATACTTCAAATGCAACTAAAAACAATTGTAAAAATACGTGTGAAAACCACTGATCAACCATCATCAAAGAATAATACATAGGTCTAACTGAAAGGAATGATTACTTTATAGGTCTTCTAGAGAAGCAAGGCTGGTTTAATTATGCTGTTCTTCTAAATGGTCCAGTTTTCATCAATCTCGTAAAAACCATCTGGATGGAAGCTCCATCAGTGAACACCATCAAAGCATTACTGCCAAAATCTATGGTATTCTGTTTATTATGACGGAAGAATCCATTGCTGAAAACATAGGATATGCTCCCAACCCATCTGCTATCAGTCTCGGGTTGTTTGGTAGTTGGAATGCTAACCATACTATGAGCAGAAATATCAGAAGCATCGTCAACAATGCGGAACTTCTGACTCATTTCAGACAAGTTCTGTTTAGGTTCATCTTGTCGAACATAACACCTAGTGGAAACTTTCACTAAATCCTGTCTTATAGAGATCATTTTCTCATTCATTGACTATAAAATGGTCGTCCAATGGATCTTCCTAAGATCATCTTCTGTCATCTCAAAGAATCTCTCACTGCCTTTGGATGTGGCCAAAGTATTCACATTCCATATGGAAGAATTCTATCCGCTCTGTTTGTATCTGTTGAATTAGTTTAGATAATGTGCAATACAGAGTGTGAGGACAGTGATGACATTCTTATTGAAGAAGAGTGTGAACCATTCTAGGCTTAGATGTCTGTAGCTTTCTCTATTGTTTTTTTTTGGTTAAGTTATTATATGCCTTAATTCATAATGAAAAGTCGTGTTCTGTTTAACTTCTGTTTATGTTCTCTGCTAAAAATGTTTGATTCCTGAATCAGAAAAAGAAATAGAAGAATTAAATTAACTGATTATTGTTAGAACAAGATTCAGAATCTATGTTCAGAATTTGGTTTTGATGATAACAAACATATATTTTGTGAAGTAACAATTTTATTACTAATGGTTTCATTTAGTGTGCAGATACCTTGTTATAAGTTTTATACAGGATTCATCAGAAAAAGAATATGACAACTACATCCAGAAGATTGAAGAAGCCAAACATCGTTCATCAGATGTTCTGATCCAGAACACGTCAACTACCAAAGACACAAGATAAAGAAACAAAAAAAAGGAAAACAAGCTCACTCAGAAAGAACACGCAACTATAAGAAGCTCTGGTTGAGATCAGAAGATCATGTAAGAAGAAAAATCAGAAGTTGTCAAGTTAGAAGTTCTGAAGACATGGCAATGACATTCAAAATGCAAACAACAAAAGAAGTCACTTGTGAACCAATGAAGAACCTACAGCTCAACATACAAATTAAATTAAAAGAGCTTAGAATCTAAGGGAGAGCCTTTAGAAACATCATCACATGCAAAACACTTGCAACATTTAAAAGGAACAACTTCCAAGGTTGAAAGAAGAAGCAACCCATATGCATCGCATTGGAAAAACACACGCCATCCACTATAGTCATCAAGTTAAAGATAAGGTTCTGTCGAGAACAACACTTGTCACAAAAGGCTCAATCCGGACGAAGCATTCAAAACTTCAGACTTGAAGGTATGCGTCCGTGTATGCATCTAAGCATGCATTCACAGTGAGCATCAGAGTATGTATCTAGGATACATCTACAAAGTGAAGATCACGAAATATTTCAAAAGAAAGTTTGTAGTAAGAAACTAATCATTGAAATATGAAAGAAGCTTCAAGAAACCATGCATCAGAAGTTCCAGAAGAGGCAACACATACATAGTATGTGATAATCCACTGTGTTGTGATACACTAAACACATGCCTAATATTAGCATAGAAGAAATCCCTGCTGTTAAGCAGAATTCTCCACTGGAGTTATCAGAAGTTCACCAATACTTTATCAATAATTTTCAAGCATATCTTTCCAATATTCAAAGTTCTCACCATTCTTGTGTTTTGCTCCTGAATCTTTTGTCAGTAGGAGTTGGAACTGGATCAACCATTTTTGTGTTTTTCTCCTGAATCTTTTGTCTAACACTGTTAAGCGTTTGCACCTAGAACCGGTGCTCTGGTTCCAATTGAAGCAGTGAAAACACTTAGAAAAGGGGGGATTGAATAAGGGTTGTTTCTAAAAACGGCAGATAAAAAATAATCACACAGATATTTTTATCCTGGTTCGTTGTTAATCAAACTACTCAAGTCCACCCCTGACAGAGTGATTTACCTCCACTAAGGATTTAATCCACTAATCAATCTTGATTACAATGGTTTTCCACTTAGACAACTTCTAAGTCTTCTAGAGTATGCTGATCACAACTTGATCACTCTAGGAATTCTTTTACAAAATAGTAAACAATGTTACAAGAGTTTAATGTGCTTCTTAATAAGCTGTAATCACCAAGTGATTTTCTCTCAAGATTAAGTTCTAAAACTCACTAAGAGATTACAATATTTGTGAGGTTGAAGATGAAGATCTTTCCTGTTTGTGTGATAACGTGAAGAATCAATTTGGCAGCGTAAGATTACTTTAACGTGTGTTCTCTAGTTCTTCAGCATCCAGAGCTTCACTTATACAGGCAATGAGAAAAGTGACCGTTGAGGAGCATTTAATGCTTTACGTGAATAGCACACTGCTGCATTTAATGTTTCATTCTCTTGTCAACTGCCTCGAGCCTTGTTTCAACTGCTCTTGTTGACTTTGCCTTTTGTAGCTTCTAATGTTTCTTTTGTTATTCAAATTTGACGTTGTAGCTTTTTCATATTTTACTTGCTTCTGGACTCAGACTATTAGAATGACGTTTGTATATCAGATTCTTCAGCGTTGGTGGAGATTGTAACTTTAGTCATCAGACTTTGGAAGTTCCTTGTAGCGTGATACCATCAGATATTCAGAGCCTTGCTTCTGATTGCCATCTTCTGACGCCTTCCAGATCATGTTCTGATTTTCTCAATACCATCTTCTGATGTCTTCCAGACCATGTTCTGATGAAGTCATCCAGATCTTCTGGGCCAGAGCTTCTGAATGTTGATTTTGTGCATACTCTTTTAGACTTTTCCTGAAATGGAAGACGTGAATAATTAGAGTACCACATTGTCTTATATAAAATTCATATATAATGTTATCATCAAAACTATAAATATTGATCAAAACATTTCATGTTCTAACAATATCTCGCGGAGATCATTGAACAGGTCGTTGTCCAGATGGTTAGTCACAGCAGTTGGCTGTGCAGGTTGTGAGTCACGATGGAGGATCGTGCAGTTGTAATCATGATTTGGTTATAATGGATTAAGACCTCAGTTGAGAGGCAAATCACCTGAAGAAAGTGGACTGGAGGTAGCCTTAGTTAGAAGGTGAACCAGGATAAAAATGAATGTGTCTTTTACTTTCTTTCCGAATCATTTTAACATATAGCTTCCAAGATTTAATATGCAGAACTGTACTGAACAAGTCAAAAGTTATGATATATTTTAGAAGTTAAAATGAACATCTTATTGGTTATGTATTCTTCATGCTTCCGCAACATTAAAGCGTATTCCAATAGATGATTAAGTGAAAGAAATGACGTTAAAGAAAAGAAAGGGATTTTAAATGGATAAAGAACACAATTCAATCCCATCCCTTTCTTGTGTTTTTCTCCACCTTCAGTTATAAGCTGGTAAACACAAATGAAACCAAAATCTTAAATACATTCCTAACTTGTGTACCAAAAGTTTTTGCTTTGAATACAGGAAAATCTAAAACTTAAAAGAGTACTCGGATAGAACTTCTAAGAAGATGCACGCATACATAGCTAAACATTTATCAATCTTCTGTAGAAACAAAATGAAGAAATTATTTCAGGGGGAGCTATAAATTAGATATTAATTCATAGGGTTATCTGATTTAGGGGGAGACTATACTTCTCAGGGGGAGAAAATTATTCCTCAGTCTGATTAATCTCATCCAACCCTCTTAAAAGCTTTTTGATTATGACAAAAAGGGGGAGAAAGAATAATAGATTTTGATGAATAGGTTGTAGAAAAATAAGTTGCTTGATTGCACATATAAAAAGGGATGAAATATACTTGCTTAATTATTATCACCTCATAAAATTGTTCCATCAAAATACATGGTTTTTGTCATCATCAAAAAGGGGGAGATTGTTAGAACAAGATTGAGAATCTATGTTCAGAATCTGGTTTTGATGATAACAATCATATATTTTATGAGTAACAATTTTATTACTAATGATTTCATTGAGAGTGCAGATACTATGTTATAAAGCCTTATACAACAACATCAGAAAGACACAACATCAGAAGTTCTAGTACAAAGAGCAAGAATTCAACAAGATAAGCTTCAAGGATTTAAACAGAGGTATCAATATACGTGAAGATCCGTTACAACAAGAAGATCACATGAATAGGAGATCAGAAGTTCAGATAGAGTAACGCACTGACATACAAAAATCTACAACAGCAAAGGCACACGTGGACAAGAAAAGAAAATACAATTTTAGCCTACAAAAGGTCAGAACAAAAGAAAAGTCGTTACAAACATCATCATTAGCAAAACGGTTGCAACAAGTTAATGGAACAACTCCCAAGGTTGATTGAAGAAGCAACCCACACGCAGTGCGTTGAAAAAGACAAGCTTATTCAAGGAAACATGCTACCAACTGTCATCATCATGCTAAGGATAAGATTCTGCCAAGAACAAAACTTGTCATTCATGATTCAGTCGAGACAATGCATTCAAAGCAATATTCAAACAAATATCAACGGCTAGATTCCAACGGTAACTCATAAAGCTATATATATATATATCAAACTTCAAACTTGAATGTGTGTCTGTCATACACCAAAATGCATTGAGTGTGCATCCAAAGTGTGTATCCATGGTGCAACTACAGAGTGCAGCAAAAGAAGAATCTTGAGAGAAAATATGTAGAGAGAAAAGCTGAGCATGAAGGTATAAATGAATAAATGTGAAACCATGCATTAGAAGTTACACAAGAGGCAACATACACAAAGTGTGTGATGAATTAATTATGTTGAAATACACATCAGATGCCTAAGTGAAGAAAACATAAAAGAGTGAAAAAGAAATTTCTGCTGTTAGGCAGTATTCTCCATTAGAGTCATTAGAAATTCACTAATACTTGATCAGTTCATACATTGCTCACATTAAATGACTAGAGAAACTGAATACACTAAGTTGTTGCTCGAGAGTATTTCATGTTTGCTTATGATCATTAAATTTGTTATCAGATGTAATAAGCTTCATGATCAGTATTCAAGAAGAAGATGATGATTTACACATAAGAAGCAATCAACATGAGAGCCGGTGCACCATATTTGCTTGTGAAGATGAAAAGAAGATGGTCTTACAAGAAGGAATTAGTTTCAATATCTGATGCTCTAATCTCTTACTCTGCCATGAAAAGACCAAACTGAAAGACGTAATTAATACAAGAGCTGCTGCTCTTAATCTGCTTTTAGAAGAAGAGGAAGATTCCTTGAAGAAGCAACTCAAAACGAAGTTGTTGCTCTAAATCTGCTTTCAAAAGATGAAGATAAAATCATAAGCAATCAACAATTGAGACGATGCTCTAAATCATCTTAAGAAGATTTGAAGATAAAGATCAGCATGAAGAAGCACATAACATTTGGAGTTGAAGCTCATATTCTACTTATCAACAAACATGCAAAGATCTCATTCAGAAGAAAAATCCAAGAAGAATACAAGATGTTTGAAGTCTTGTAATTAAATGTAAAAAACATATAGTTGTTGCACGTAGTGTGTTATATCTTAGGAAACTTCTGATAGAATGTTTAGGCACCTGAAGTGACTCCTAGTCAGTGTGTCGTAAGCATATGCACTTAAGAATAGGAGAAAATCTGCTTATCTAAGAAGCACACTTGTAATCTCCAAAAGATTGATGAACGTTATATCTTGATGGGATCATTGAACGGATCATCTTCTATGGTTAGTCACGAGTAGTTGGCTTGTGCAGGGTTAGTCACAACAGGTTAGTTGTGCAGGGTTAGTCACAGTAGTTAGCTGTGCGGGAATCAATGGATGTTATATCTGTGGATCAAATTAATGAACAGTCCATTGCAGTTAGTCACGAATAGTTGGCTTGTGCAAGGTTACTAGATTGATGAACGTTATATCTCGCTGAGATCACTGAACAGTTCAGTCATCTAGGGGTTAGTCACTCGGGGGTAGCTTGTGTAGTGTTAGTCACGACGGATGATCGTGCAGGTGTAATCAAGTTTGGTTATAGTGGATTAAGCCCTCTGTTGAGAGGCAAGTTATAATACCCGTATATTTTAATTTTTAATTCAATTAGAAATTGAATTAATAATTAGAATAATTATCGTTTTATGAAAATAATTGGAAAAAGAATGGTTTATGGTATTGGGCCACGTGTGATGTTAGTAAGAAGGGGTGTTATGTTAGTAAAGCCTTTTACAAATTATATGTTATTTTTCATAAAATAAGAAGAAAATAGGAAAAGAGGATAAAACGTGAAAAGAAGAGTTGAAGAATTGGGAACTCGAAGAACGTGAAAGAAGAACAGTAGAGGGAGAGACCAATCAAGAACTTTTGGCTAAGGTAAGGGGGGACTCTCCGGTTAGCATCTCTTATCGCATTTTTAGATGATAATATTGATTAGGGGTACTATTTAGGTCAATTGGATTGTATGTTAGGTTGGGGTTTAGGATGAAATTGAATAGATTATATGATTGATGAATATCTATACTGAATTATGTGCATAATTGTGTGTCGATTGATGTTATGGTTTGAATATGGTGATTGTTTGATGTGTTGTTGTGTTCATCCATGGAACTGAATCTATGAATGTAAATCCCTAACTAATTGAATATAAATTAGGATTATAATAAGGAAAATTGATATAGGGTGATAGAGTATTGAAGATAGATGAATCTTGTATGTTACAGAGTGCAAAATTGTTGTTTTAGATCTAAAATTGCAGCCTGTAATGTTGTAAAACGCGAGGAAGACGAACTGGTTCGAGTTGTAGGTTTTTGGAAGTCTCTCTCCATTTGCGTATGATACGCGTATGGTACGCGTATGAGGGACTCCCCAGGGGCCGTACGCGTATGGTACGCGCCCTGTCCCGTACAAAATATGCCATTCTGCCTGTACGCGTATGGTACGCGTATGATGAAGAGCTGGTACACGTATGGCCTTGTGGTATGCGTGTGCTCTGTTTTTAATGGAAATCAGCTTCTGCTGATACGTGTATGGTACGCGTATTATGTGTGTTTGTGTGGAAATCAGCCTCTGCTGATACGCGTATGGTACGTGTATGACTAGCGTGAGCGTAGAATTTTGTTGTTTTGTGACTTTTTGAATGTTTGAGGACGTGTAACTCTTAAACCGTTGGCCTGTTTTGAGTGTCGTTTTGAGTACGATGAACCTGATGAAATAACCTTTGTGTTGATTGATAATATTATTGTATTTGAATGATGTTAATATATATATAAACATTCTTTGATGATTGTGATGATGATGATGGTTTGAATATTGGATGATGTTACTCATAGACTTGACGATGGTATAAGTATGTTTCATATATGTTTGCATACATTCATAATCATATGTTGATGGCTGAATCCAGATGATGTTGTGGATTCAATGAAGGGCATATTCCCATTGTGTGGAATTTGTGCTTGCAGGGCCGTATCCTGAAGATGTTGGATCGATCGGTGGGTTATTCCCATTGATGATGTTGGTACCACATACATAGTGTCAGTTCATTCATATGCATGATTTTCATAACATGATTGAATGTGTTTCAGTGTTATGAATTGATGATGTGTTGGTTGTGTGTTGGTGAATTGTCTGAATATAATACAATTGGGTGAATAAAATAACTAACATGTGTTATTATTTACGATGCAATAATATTTTTTAATTGCGATGAGAGTCACCCTTACATGTTCTTATTTTCAGATTGAGGATAGCGGCTTTTCGACTTGGTGAGGATTAGCTCATGAGTCAGTGCGTTTAGTTTAGCGTCAAGTGTCATGCTCTGATATTGTAACACTAGGGAACGTGATGTTTTGAGTTTATGTTTTATTTTGTTTTGAGTCACCCTTACATATTTGTTTTATTTTGAGTTTTGAGGGATATAGTTTTCAAAGATGTTGAACTTATCCGTATGACTGATTTTTCCGCTGTGTTAACATGAGTATTATGAATTATGTAGAATCTCCTCAGTAAAGGCATGACAATGACATATGATGTTTGTTTTTAAATTTTGAATTGTGGCACCTTTATTCCATGTTACTCTGATATATTTAGTTAATTTTCGCGGGGTTTAGAAAGGTGTTACAATAGTGGTATCAGAGCATAGTTGGTCGTTGTGACCAGAGTCTTAGTGTCATTCTTCCCTGTGTATGAGACTAGCCCGAGTTAACTTTTCAATACTTTTGTTCTGACTAAATTGTTTTTGATTTAAGCAGAGCAATGGCGGGAAGAGGTGGAAGAAACGATGATGCAATTGCTGAGGCTTTGGGAATGATTGCTGGCGTGCTGGGAGGAAAAGCCAATGGTGCTGTGATTGGGGAGAACAGACAATTGTCGAAATTTCAAAGGAATAACCCTCCGTTGTTCAAAGGCAATCATGACCCTGAAGGTGCTCAGAAGTGGCTGAAAGAAATCGAGAGGATTTTTGGAGTGATTGATTGTGCTGAGAACTTGAAGGTGAGGTATGGTACTCACATGCTATCTGAGGAAGCTGACGATTGGTGGATTGCTACCAAGACAAAGCTGGATACTGATGGGATAGCAATCACTTGGGCTGTAATCAAGAGAGAATTTCTGAGGAAATACTTTCCTGAGGATGTTCGGGAAAGGAAAGAGATTGAGGTTTTGGAGCTGAAACAAGATAATATGATATTTCCAGAGTACGCTGCCAAGTTTGTAGAATTTGCAAAGTAATACACTCCTTACAACAATGACGAGGCTGGTGAGTTCTCGAAATGCATCAAACTCGATAATAGTCTTCGCGATGAGATTAAGCAGGGTATCAGATATTAGAGGATTCGACGGTTTGCTGATTTGGTAGACTGTAGCAGAATATTTGAAGAAGATAACATCAAGATGAAGCCATCTCACTCTTGCGAGTTGGTAGACAAAAAAGGTAAGAAGCATATGGATAGAGGTAAAGCTGTTGATGGGAAGACGCCTAGTGGGGGAGACTCCAGTGCTTTTGTCAGGTGTTACAACTATGGAGAAACTGGGCACCGTAGGAATGAATGCATACTCGATCAGAAGAAGTGTTTCAAGTGTGAAAAAGTGGGCCATATTGTTGCTGATTGTAAGAAGAAGATTGTGACTTGCTACAACTATGGTGAAGAAGGTCACATTAACCCACAATGTCCTAAGCCAAAGAAGAACCAATCTGGGGGAAAGGTTTTTTCTTTGTCTGGGTAGGAAACCACTTCTGAAGATCGATTGATTAAATCAGCAATCTGCAAACTGGAGGATACAAACGGTAGATTAGTTGTCCCATGCTGGAGATGATGACGAGTGAAGTGGCAATCAATCTCAATTTGTTTGGTGTGCTAATGAAAGACTGAGTTGTGGGCAAGCTGAATGGCACTTTTGTTATCACAATACATAGGAGTTGGTTCAGAAAGAATTACACCCATATCAGAAAGTAACCAACGCAACCAAACTATTTCAGTAGTAGTGGATGCCATAGCACGGTACTCAGCTTTTGTAGAAGAACGAGAAATAATATCTTGTTTCTTACTCTTCCAAGAAATAAGAGAATCTCCAAGAAAGACACAAAACCATGTGGTAGACTTACGATCTGTGGGGTCGCCAGCCCAATCCGCATCAGAATAAGCACGAAGTTCCAATGAGGAAGATGAAGGAAATATGAGGCTCTGAAAATGGGTTCCCCGAATATAACGACATATGCGAAGAATAGCTGCCCAATGCACTGTAGTAGGAGAGATAACAAACTGACTAACAACATGAACATCATAAGAAATATTTGGTCTAGTAATTGTAAGGTATACCAGGCTGCCAACCAAAGTACGATATAAAGTGGTATCTAGCAAAGGAACAACATCAGATGGAGCATATTTCACATTCAACTCAAGAGGACTATGTGCTACTCTATTATCAGAAAGGCGAGCCTGTTCAAGAATGTTGGCAATATACTTGGATTGCGAGAGAAGATAGCCTCTAGGAGAGTAGGCAACTTCAATGCCCAAGAAGTAGCGAAGAGTGCCTAATTCCTTCATCTAAAATTGTTTGGCTAACTGTAATTTTAAATCATTAATTCGATCCATATCATCACCTGTAATAATCATATCATCAACATATAATGAGAGTAAAATACGACCATGACAGGTGGTCTTGACAAACAAAGCAGAATCATGATCACTAGAGCGAAAACGAATAGATGTAATCACAGTGGTAAACTTCTCAAACCAAGCTCGTGGAGCTTGTTTTAGACCATATAATGCCTTTTTCAACTTACACACCTCCCCTTGATTATGAGAAACACCTTGTGGGGGTACCATATAAACTTCCTCTTGAAGTTCACCATTTAGAAATTCATTTTTAACATCCATTTGAGAAATATGCCACTGACGAACAGGTGCAACTACGATAAGGGTGCGAATAGTAGTCATCTTAGAAACAGGAGAAAAAGTTTCGTAATAATCCTTACCATATTGTTGAGAGAAACCCTTACCAACAAGGCGTGCTTTGTAGCGCTCAACTGACCCATCTGACTTAGTTTTGATCTTGTATATC
Organism: Vicia villosa; assembly: GCF_029867415.1. Classification (NCBI taxonomy): domain Eukaryota; kingdom Viridiplantae; phylum Streptophyta; class Magnoliopsida; order Fabales; family Fabaceae; genus Vicia; species Vicia villosa. The sequence goes on along the minus strand of NC_081180.1, from coordinate 199,908,983 downwards.
CAACGAGACCCAATAGCATGTTTTCCAGGAGGAAGAGGTACTAATTCCCAAGTATCTATTTTGTGCAAAGCAGAAAGTTCTTCTGTCACAGCCTGCTGCCAAAGAGGGTTAAGAATAGCCTCTTTATAGGAAGAGGGCTCAGACAAACTGTAGATAGAGGTTAGAAAAGAAGCAAAAGAAGGATAGTAAGTGGAATAGACAAAATCAAGCAATTGGGTAGACTCACGGTCATGAGAGGGATAATGGGAAGGCGGAGGATCAACAGTTGCAGGAGGTTGTGGGGTAACCGTGGGGACAAGAGAGATGTCAGTATCTGGAGTATTGGTAGTATCAGTCCTGCAATTCTCAAAACTATAATCACTAGAAATATTATCATTATGGTCAAAAGGATCGATATGAGTGAGTTTTGAATTGTTAGTAGTGTAAGAATCTCAAGAAAGACAGTAAAAAAGAATGTGTTCAAGGAAAACAACATGATGAGAAACATACAATTTTTTTGTACCAGGATCATAACAATGATAACCCTTTTGAACATCCCCATAACCAAGAAAAATACATATAGCAGAACGAGAAGACAACTTAATACATTCTACTTGGGGGCGAAGAACAAAATAAGTAGAACCAAACACTTTCAACGATGCATAATCAGGGATAGAGTTATACAATTTTTCAAAGGGAGACAAACCTGATGTTACAGGCGATGGGATTCTATTAATAAGATGAACAGCAGTAAGAACTACTTCACCCCAAAATTCACTAGGAACCGAAGCAGACAACAAAAGGGAGCGAGCAGTCTCAATAATGTGACGGTGTTTCCTTTCAGCAACTCCATTTTGCTGAGGTGTATCAGTACAAGATGTTTGATGAATTGTACCATCAAAAGCAAGCAATTCAGAAAATTTATTAGAGGTATATTCACCCCTAAATCACAACAGAAGCACTTTATAATAACATTATGTTAAGTCTTAACCATAGCACGAAACATACAATAAATGTCAAAAAATTCTGAACGATTTTTCATAAGATAAATCCAACAATAACGAGTATAGTCATCAATAAACGAAACATAATATCTAGATCCACCCTTAGTAAGAAGCGGCGATGGACCCCATACATCAGAGTGAACTAAGTCAAAAGGTACATATGAAATGGAAACACTTTTACTAAATGGTAAAGCTGAAAATTTAGCAAGTTTACAGCCACAACAATCAGAGTTATCACTAGTTTGTAACTTTCCTAAAGCTCCAATAGAAGCCAAATACTTTAATCTTGAAGCAGAGACATGTCCAAGACGGTCATTCCATACATAAAAACTAGAAGACGAAGAATTCAAACGAAAAAAGGATAGTAAATCAGTTGTGGAAGTAGAGGTTGATGATGCAGTATCTGGGACTCTCAACTCATCCAAAACATAAAGTCCCCCTTGTCTACGGCCTGTCCCAATCAGCCTCCCAAAATGAGGATCCTGCACACAACAAGAAGTGGTAGAAAACATAATTGAGTAACCAGAATCACACAATTGACTAACAGAAGCAAGACTCAAAGTGAGGTTAGGAATATAATAAACATCAGAAAATGACAAATTAGGTGAGGAGAAAGAACCAACGCCTGCTAATGGCATATGAGTGCCATCAGCAGTCATAACCGACATAGATGGTGCAACATTTAAAGACACAAATGATTTAGAATCATATGACATATGGTATGATGCTCCAGAGTCTAGAATCCAAATGGAAGGAGATATACCTGAAAAACTAAAAGAGTTCAAACCTTTAGTAGAGAAGGCAGACATGACACGTGACTGAGTGGCAAGAAGCCTTTGAAGCTGCTCTGTAATATCAGATATTTGAGAAGAAGTCTTAGATGGATATGCACGATCAGAACCAAAACTAACAGTAGTAGGAGCAACAACAACAACATTTGATGATGGACTCTTGAAAATTTTCTTATTTGCTTTCAACAAATTGGGGCATTGTGCTTTCCAATGAGCTTTCTCCTTGCAAAAAGAACATTCATCAATACCAAGCCCAACCCTACCTTGTGGTTTTCCTTTGTGAAATTGAGCAGCAAATACAGACGAAGGAGTGGATAAAACTCCTTTATCTGGAATCAAATTTGAGTGGGACTTGAGTCTAATTTCTTCTGCCAACAATTCATTAAAAACTTAATCAACACTAGGAAGAGGATTACGATGCAGAATACCCCCATGAAGTCCCTCAAAATCATCCCAAAATGCCATCTGAAATTGAACCAAACATTGCTCTTCTCTTTGATCAGTGTACGCTTTAACAACTTTCAATTCAGCCGATTCCATAAGAGCCAATTGATCCCACAAATTAGTCATTGCTGAATAGAATTCTTGAATGGTCATCTTATTCTGTTTGAGAGTTCTAATATCACTTTCCAACTGATACCATTTTGCAAAATTAGATTGAGCATACAAACATTTTAAATGGTCCCAAACCTCCTTAGCAGTATCATATTTCGCTAGTTGCTCACCTATTGAGTGAGAAACCAAATTATTGATCCAAGGAAGAATCTTCGAATTACTGACATCCCATGTTTCCAACTCTTGTGCATATTTTGCTTCATCCTTTTTATATGTAGGTTAAACCGAGGATCTATCAACATAACTCCACATCCTTTTTCCTTTTAGAAAATTTTTCATCACGTAACTCCAATCGGAATAATTGTCTCCAATGAGTTGGACACTAACTGACTGAAGAGAGTCATCTTTTTCATTATTCATTTTAATCAACTATGAAATAACCAAAGCACCACAATTAAGCAAAATACAAAATGAAATTGATCCCAAAAAAAATTCGGTGATTGTATCAAAAAATAATGTATCTCCCATTTGTCGTTTTTTTTAACCGTAAAAATAACAAGGAATAGCAAAGTAACCAAACTAGCCAATGAAACAAATCAAAGAACAACAACGTGTTGAATTCTTTGCCACAAGAATGATTATCCCAAATATATTTTAAGAGAATAATAAAGAAAGGCAAGCAAATATCTAATAAACATTACCAAACCACCAAGTCACGCCGTCAGCTTCAAATGAACCAATGCCATAAAATTTCAATGAAACAGCACCGTAAACCAAACACTTCACCGAATAAACATCTTAAAAATAATATATGGACCACTTTATGATATATCTGAAATCAAACCGAGCTCTTTGATACCATGTTAACAATTGTAAATATATATAAACATAGAGAAGGAGAAACACCCTTTGAATTAGGGTTTCAATATAATGAACAAAAACATAAAAAGTAAGGGTTACACCAAAGTATAAATACTAAATGTTGAGAAAGACTTAACTACCCTTACAAATATATAATTAATCAATCTAATAATAATATTATTAATAATAATAATAACTAACAATTCATTCTTGGAGTAGCAGCGAAAATCTAAGATCGAAGCCATTATATTGACTCGACTCAATATTTCAGTGAAAGTCGCCACCGTGCTTTATTGTTTGAAAGGAAAAGGGAAAAGAACCAATAAAACCCAAAGTTTGTTTTTTAAAACAAAAAAGAAGAGATCTTAAGTACGGGTGTTGATTATACAAGGGGAAGGTTTTAAGGACCACTCATATCTGTAGTACTCTACTGGAACCATTTTGAAAATATGTGTTGATTAAAAAGATGTTGTGTGTGAAAAGAAAAGGTTTGTTTAAATTTTAAAATAAGCTCGGAAAAGCATTAAGCCTTGTGCCTACATACCTCCTCGGTGCATTGGAGAAGTCAGAGCTAATGTAGTTCCCGCTTAAAGGGAAAAACGGTTTTTAAAAGGAATAAACACTTTATCGTCATCGGAGAGAATACTCAGCCATTGATCTTGAGCATGAGAACAAATGAGTTCTTTGCGTCGCAAATGAAAGAAGGGATCGAAATCGGATGGAAATCAACGAGTATGCCACTAGCTCTCTCATGCGGAAAAGATCTCATTATATCAATCAATTTCAAAATCGTGGGGTTTCGCAACTTACTACAACAATTAATCGTGTCTAAACTTTTGAAGAAAAGCCACTAAGGGCAAAAGATATTTTAGAGAAAAAAGGTTTTTAAAGAGGTTTTACAAACATAAGAAGGTTTTGGCAAAAGGGAGAAGATTTTGAAAATCTAAGAAGGGGAGGAGATGAAGAGGCTATCATAATGCGTAAAATAAAAGCTAAGGAAAGAAACAGTCTAACCAAAATAAGAAGCCAACACTTGACATTATGAGTCAAGGTAGATTTCCCATCCTTTGGAATATCAATACTAAACCAACACATTATCACTTGGGGATCCAGATGAACTTATTATCTTTAGCACCACTTTACATTAAGCACATTAAAATTTTGACGAAAATTGTGTACAGTAACGGCTGTTTTTGGGTAAAATTCTTATCACGACGCCTTGGAATTAACCATCAAGGGCTTTCAAGGAAATACCTGCACACATAAACATACAACAGTCCAATGCCAGACAGAATAACGACAGAGTAACAACAGAATAACAGGGTCCAGAGGTACTAAGTCCAAAAGTCCAAGTATCCAAAATGCTCAGGATCGTAACCAATAGTCCATAAGGCCTTAAGTATTTTTTAGATTTTTGTTGTGTATTAGTGTTTTGGCACAAAAATAGAGTATGGTCCAAGTGGACAAAAAGAAAATAGCGGAAACATAAACAAAACGTCCAAATGGAAAAAAAAAAGAAAATAGCATATTATAAACGTCCTAATGGACAAAGAGAAAACGACGGAAACATAAACATGATGAAATGATAAAATAAAGCATAAAGCGAGAAATAACAAGCAATATAGTAAAGTGCGGAAATTAAAGTCAATTGTTAGATGTTAAAAATAACCATCTTGAAACTTGTCAAGTATGTTATCAAAGTTAGTAATAAAGATCGATGGTAAGTGAAGGATGTTCTCCGATTTAAATTCAATGGAAATTTATCAGATGCTTGATAAAATCATAACGACTACACGATAAACTTCCATAAGTCTTAAATCAACCGCATACAATTCTCTTCCATGTTTGATCTTTTTTTATTCGGGACACGAAATATTGCGCTATGTTAAGCAGATGGCCAAATGATTTATGTAGAAATCACCCTACAATGAGGACGGTCAAAACTTTATGTGCTAATGCATGGGAGAGAAGCGATATGTAGATCACTCTCCGAAAGCAATACTGCACTAAAAAAAATAGGTAGCGATCTAATCTTTACCAAGAATCCATAAGAATTCTCATGGTGTTAAGACTTTCATCGATCAAAAGAAAAAAAAAGAAGGATAAGAAGAATAAAAATGCATAAAGTAAAATCAACTCACACTATCATTAATATCATTCATCTAATATTATGGATTTGGTCATTTCAAACCTATCAACATCCTAGATCCAATGATATTAATTAAGTAGAGGAAGAAGGAAGGCAAAACAAGCATAAACAAGGAAAAAAACATTATGCCTCACTGGAAATCGATTTCCTGAGTGCAGACTTCAAATTTGCCACAAAAACAAGGTGGAAATCGATTTCCCTTTATAGGAAATTGATTTCCTGCGCGCGCTGTAACACCCGGAAATTCATTTAATTATTTAAATGAATTATTAACAATTTATTTGTCAGAATTCAATAGAAGTTGGGAATTGTTGGATTAATAAGCTGATTTTAATTATTAAAAGGCATTATCGTATTTAACGGTTGGTTATAGTAATATGATATTAAGGAGATTATATTATTATTATGATGAATTAATTTTAGTTGGAGGACTATTGTTAGAAAATAATATTTTGGATGTTAGAATATTATTTACTTTGGTTGGTGTTAGTAGAATAAGGAGGTGTTTTTAGTTGGTCCATTTGACTATTGGATTATTTGATTTAATAGTTTAATAGAATAATTGGTTTATTTTATTAATATAATAATAAGTGAGGTTATATATAAATAGTAGTGGTAGTAGAAAAATTAGGTTAATACGTAGAAGAGAAAAAGTACACCGCCGGAACCAGAGTTAGGAGTTCAACCGGAAACTGTTAGAGACCATAAATTCAGGTAAGGGTGGGGTTCTTGCTCTATAAATAGGGACATGATGGATTGTATGTGGGTTTGAGAAATTTTATAGTCTCTATGTGTCGATTGAATTTTCTGTTATATGTGAGTGTTTTGTGTATATCTGTGTTGAAATTACCTGTGAAATTATGTTATTTGTGCAATTAATGTAATTGTGTCTCAGTTATGGGCGATGGTCTGAAATAAATCGATGGTGAAATTTAGAATTAAACTGGGGACCGGGTGGCCCTGCGGAGGTTGGTGTTGTTGTCGCCAGTGCCGACTGGCACATGAAGATGGGGAGAATGCGTTGCCGTTCGGAATGCTACACATATATATAAATATATATGCAAGTGCTATGTTTTAAGTAGTCTGGTACATTGATACATTGAAATTGAAACATAATTAAATAAATAAATAATTTAGTAAGAGCTATAATAGATTTTTGGTAGATGCATTCAAACTTGTTTCTTTTACTTCTCCCTGGCCCACGTGAGAAATCTAGGAGAATAACACATGAACATAGTTTTTAAGTAGTAACCTTGTTTTAGTATATACTAGATAAGTGGTAGCCATAGTATAATTGCATACTGAGATAGATGAAGGGTTAAGTGACCCACCTAATATTAATAATAAGTATATAAACTAGCAGTGGAAATTAGAGCAAGTTTTAACAGAATTAGTAAATCCAATTGATTCAAGAAATTGGTATGGGTGTAGTGGTCATAGCAGTGTCTAAATTGACCAAGTAGCAGAGTTAGGTTTGTTACAGTTTCAGGAAATATTACTGGGTAGGAATATTTTGGTAGTAGTGTTATACTAAGGTAACAGTGTAGTAGAATAATACTAAGTAATTGTATCACTATATAATTGACAGCAGGGGCAACTTTAAAAGTAACATGAAACAATTTTAGAACATGTCCATAACAAAAATAAATAACTTAATTAAAAACAGAACCGGAATTAATTAACCAAGTAGAATAATTTAGGCGAGACCGGGATTGATTCGGTATCCGTAAATTGACGACGTTTTCGGCGATGTTTTGACTTGTTGCATATTTTGAGATATTGTGAATTTTGCGATGTTGCAGGAAATTAAAGTGACGAGTAATTATCAATAATGATTGATATATTTTGGCGACGTAGGCAAATGCCTTATGCGACGTTGTTTTGTGATTGATTGTGGTTGTTGCATTTCATAGTGTCTCATAAATTGCATGTTGTAGCGACGGCCTGGATTGGCAAAACAGCGACGAAGGCTTATGCCTGTTTTGATGCCTCTATTATCTGGCAATTGGCGATGGGGGCTGAAGCCCTGGGTACCACATGCATGATGCATTAGTCGTGTCTCATCCATTTGCTTTATTGCGACGTTGTGCGTGATTATGTGATTTTGATTTTTGAATTGTTTGTGATTGAAATTGAGACGTGAGATATATATTATGACTTGAACCGTAATACGCTCTTTATCATGACTTTATTTATATTGTTTGATATCTCACCCTTTGCGTGTTTTCGCCGTTGCCTTTATACTGGTAACGTGCAGGTGATGATAGTGAGTGAAGGATTAGCTGTCGCGAGTTGAGTCGGTTGTCGCTCTGATACGTAGCACTCGGGGGGATAAAACGATTGTTTTTATTATTGTTTTAATTGCTGAATTTTATTTAGTTTTGATTTAAATCGTAACTTAAAGTTACCGTGCAAAGATGCTACAACTTGATTTAAATATTTATGAAGTTTGATGATTCCGCTGCGAAGTAATTTATTTGATGAGGTGTTTTTGAGGATTAAATTAATGTTATGATTTGTCCGCTTTCGTTTAAGTGCTATGTATCTATGTGGAGGCGTAATTGCCGTAAGTGAATTAAATGATGAATGTGACATCCTATTTCATCGTATGAAATATTTTTAAATACTCTGATTTTCCATATAAATTATTGGGTAGATTTGGGGTGTTACATTAGTGGTATCAGAGCAGGTCGGTCCGGCCGGCCAGTTGTCGAGTCGTAGTTAGTTAACGATCGAGTATTGTTAATTACTTTATTTGACTGTTGTTTATGTTGTAGTGCTTAGTTGAGATGGCTGGTAGAAACGATGCTGCGATTGCTGCTGCTTTGGAGGCTATGGCGCAAGCTTTGGCAAATCAGCCAAATGCTGATGAAAATGCAGGATCTCGCAGTTTAGCAACCTTTTAGAGAGAGAATCCGCCGGTCTTCAAAGGCAAGCATGACCCTGACGGCGCATTGGAGTGGTTGAAGGAGATTGAGAGGATATTCCGTGTGATGGACTGCACTCAGGCGCAGAAGGTTCGGTATGGAACTCATATGCTGGCAGTCGAAGCTGATGACTGGTGGTTAGAGACTCGTCAGAGATTGGAAGTTGCTGGTGAAGAGATCACTTGGATTGTTTTCCGCAGAGAATTTCTCAGGAAGTATTATCCTGAAGATGTTCGGGGTAAGAAGGAGATTGAGTTCCTTGAGCTGAAACAAGGGAATATGTCAGTGACAGAGTATGCTGCAAAGTTCACTGAGTTGGCTAAGTTCTACCCGTATTATGAGGGAGCAGGTGCTGAGTTTTCAAAGTGCATCAAGTTTGAGAACGGATTGCGCTCTGAGATTAAGAAAGCTGTTGGGTATCAAAAGATTCGTATCTTTCCTAATCTGGTTGATAGTTGCAGGATTTATGAAGAAGATCATAATGCACATTACAAACTTGTCAAGGATAGGAGAGGCAAGCAGAATCGTAGCACACCTTATGATGCTCCAGTTGGAAAGGGAAAAGCAGAAGTGGCTAATGGAAAGAAAACTAGTGGGGGAGGAGCTCCTGCTAGCGTGGTTTGTTTCAAATGTGGAGAACCTGGTCACAAGAGTGATGTGTGTACTGCTGGGGAGAAAAGATGTTTCCGTTATGGTAAGATAGGACACGTAACTACTGATTGTAGGCATAAAGAAGTTATCTGTTTCAACTGAGGTGAAGAAGGGCATATTAGTAGCAAGTGTCAGAAACCAAAAAGGGAACCAGGAAGTGGAAAAGTGTTCGCTTTAGTTGGAACTCAGACAGCTAATGAGGACAGGAATGCTGGAGGTGCGTATTTCATTAGTAATACTTTTAATTACTATCGTTGATTATTGGTGCTGCTAGTTGTAACACCCCAATTCTACCCGATAATTTATAATAAAAATCAGAGTATAAATTCCAAACAAATTCATTTGAGGTATCACATATTTGTCATTCAAAAACAATTACGACTTATTTTCCTTCATATAGATACATAGCACGTAACTTAAAATGGACAATTAAATCATTATTCAAAAATCACTTTTTTTTCAAATTAAATAATTAACTCACAGCGGAATCATCAAACTTCATAAATATTCAAATCAAGTCGTAGCATCATTGCACGGTAACTTTAAGTTACAATTTAAAACATAATTCACTTAAAAATTCAGCAAGTAAAATAATAAATTAAACAATCGCTTTATCCCCCCGAGTGCTACGTATCAGAGCAACACACTAACTCGAATAACAGCAACTAAAGACTTCATAAAATCACTTCAAACTTCCACCGCTATCTTGAGTACCTGTCAATTTCCCATGGTAGGGAAACATCATTCAGAAGGGGTGAGATATCCAACAATATAAACAAGCGTATGATAAATAATATATTAAGATTAGATCATACAACTTCACCACTTCATACTTATTCAAACAACAGTTATAATAACAAATAGCAACAACAATTATAATAATTATTTATCAACAACAAGTATAATAACAATTATCAGCAACAAGTATAACAACAACAACTTATAACAACAACAACAACAACAACGTAATAACAACAACAACGTAATAACCACAACAACTTCAAATGCGACTCAACTGTGCAAATGCATGTGGTACCATTGGAGCAGAACTCCCAACTTAAACATATGCCAGGTTATCGAGGCATTTCAACTTAATCAGGTGCCATCAAGGCCAACTTAAACAGGTGCCGTCAAGGCCAACTTAAACATTTTGCCAATCCAGGCCAACGTAATATGCAAATGTATGCATGCAACAATAACAACAACTACAACGTCACAACACAACAATGCAACAACCGCAAACAACTTAACCAACCTTGGTCATAAGACCAACAACTTAATCAACGCATCATCAATAACTTAAACAACATTGGTCATAAGACTTGCAACTTTATCAACGTATCAACAACAACAACAACCAGAACAACAGCAACAAAAAGAACAACTTAAACATGCATCAATTGCATCAACTTAATCATTACAAAACAACCCCTGAACATCTAGGTACTAATTCTTCAATTTATTAATTAATCTACTACCAACAATTTTTATCATTCTAATTCCAATTCTACTATTCGTTAATTCTATTATTAATTCCAATTATGCTACTAATTCAGCCAACTACATATATCATCGTTATTACTAGTGCTATTTCTTCTTCACACCAATTCCATATTCATACAACTTAATCCATTAACTACATATTTCATCACTAAGAATCATCACTATAATTTCTACTAATTAAATTAATCAATTCCAACGGTATAATATTCTAATTAATTTAAACCAATTTCTTCACTAATAATAATTATAATTCTTCTCAAGTTAATCCTACTAAGGCTTGATCCCAACAACCAACATAAAACATCAACAGCCAGAAATCAAAACATATTTCTAAAACTCGTATAACACGCGCCGCGAATCCCTCTTTGCACCGCGAACACCACAGAAACCTTCAGTTCGTGCCGCGTCCAAACCTTGGCGCTTACCTGCGCTGACAGCATCTTCCAACAAAATTAAAACTCAATTTTCTTCCTTCGATTCCAGTACAATTCAATTTCGATCATCACAGGAACATAGCAATATTATAGTTATACTCCACCAACATCTAGCAATTTTCTACAACTAATTCCTCAATAATAATAATAATTATAAACCCTAGGTTAATTTCCCACAACCATTGATTGAACTTTTATAACCTTATTCACAAACGTCAATCAATTTCAACATTCAACAATACAATCACAACACACAAAACAGAGGCAATCATACAACCATAACCCCCACATATCATTCATCATAATCCCGTTTATAGAGCTAGAACCCCACCCTTACCTTGGATATGAGATTGCTCTACTCTCCCGGTTGCCATAGCTTATGCCGCCACTTCCAACTTTTCTCCAAAAATCTTTTCTAACAACGTGCAGAGACGCGCCAAAAACCTGTTCGGAAATCGCTTTGTCAGACGAACTTAAAATCATCAAAACGAAAATCGCTCCGGTCAGAAGTTACCTCTACGAGTCTGGAACGTTGTGTCCAAGAACCGCGACGATCCAACAGTTGGATTGGGAGAAACGTCCGTTTTACTAAGGTGTCTCACTGCAGAAATTTGCTGCGAAAATTGGACTTCCTCTAGCATTTCTCTTCCGCCATGGCTCTCTTCTTCACCTCTCCTCTTTCTCCAACTTTTCTTCTTTCTCCACGTCTACTGAGACCTAACTTCTCTTCTTATTTCCTTTATTTTATTATAATTATTATTATAATTATAACCTTCATTTGGGCTTACTAATTAACACCCCCATGATTACTATCACCAACGCAACGTCTAAGCCCACTTAAATAAAACACTCTCATAATCCATAATATTAATTCTATTATTATTTCTCTCCACCAAATTAACTAACTACCGACTATAAAATAAATCGTCCGAACCACCAACTCAACATATTCAATATCATTCTCTTACGGTTTAAATCAACTTAAATTAATAATAGTCCATTATAGTAATATTATCTCTAATATTATTCTCCGATTAAACCGACTAATTTCTCGATCATTAATTTATCCGCCCAACACAACGTATAATTCCAATTACGCCTCTTATAATAATGTCAATAATTCTAACTTTGACTAATTCCAACAAATAATTTCCTTATACAATTTAATTAAATAAATAATTAAATTCCGGGTGTTACACTAGTTGTTTCGTTGTTCCTGTTGCGTTGAATGATTAGTACGTTAGATTCGAACCTTGTTGAGTTCGATCGTTTCGAAGGAATAGTAGTTAGATTGTTGTCAAACACAACTTGGGGATCGGAGAGTTGGAAACAAGAACGAAGTTAAGGATGGTAGTATCGGATGAATTTTCGAGGACGAAAATCTTTTAAGTGGGGGAGAGTTGTAACACCCGGAAATTCATTTAATTATTTAAATGAATTATTAACAATTTATTTGTCAGAATTCAATAGAAGTTGGGAATTGTTGGATTAATAAGCTGATTTTAATTATTAAAAGGCATTATCGTATTTAACGGTTGGTTATAGTAATATGATATTAAGGAGATTATATTATTATTATGATGAATTAATTTTAGTTGGAGGACTATTGTTAGAAAATAATATTTTGGATGTTAGAATATTATTTACTTTGGTTGGTGTTAGTAGAATAAGGAGGTGTTTTTAGTTAGTCCATTTGACTATTGGATTATTTGATTTAATAGTTTAATAGAATAATTGGTTTATTTTATTAATATAATAATAAGTGAGGTTATATATAAATAGTAGTGGTAGTAGAAAAATTAGGTTAATACGTAGAAGAGAAAAAGTACACCGCCGGAACTAGAGTTAGGAGTTCAACCGGAAACTGTTAGAGACCATAAATTCAGGTAAGGGTGGGGTTCTTGCTCTATAAATAGGGACATGATGGATTGTATGTGGGTTTGAGAAATTTTATAGTCTCTATGTGTCGATTGAATTTTCTGTTATATGTGAGTGTTTTGTGTATATCTGTGTTGAAATTACCTGTGAAATTATGTTATTTGTGCAATTAATGTAATTGTGTCTCAGTTATGGGCGATGGTCTGAAATAAATCGATGGTGAAATTTAGAATTAAACTGGGGACCGGGTGGCCCTGCGGAGGTTGGTGTTGTTGTCGCCAGTGCCGACTGGCACATGAAGATGGGGAGAATGCGTTGCCGTTCGGAATGCTACACATATATATAAATATATATGCAAGTGCTATGTTTTAAGTAGTCTGGTACATTGATACATTGAAATTGAAACATAATTAAATAAATAAATAATTTAGTAAGAGCTATAATAGATTTTTGGTAGATGCATTCAAACTTGTTTCTTTTACTTCTCCCTGGCCCACGTGAGAAATCTAGGAGAATAACACATGAACATAGTTTTTAAGTAGTAACCTTGTTTTAGTATATACTAGATAAGTGGTAGCCATAGTATAATTGCATACTGAGATAGATGAAGGGTTAAGTGACCCACCTAATATTAATAATAAGTATATAAACTAGCAGTGGAAATTAGAGCAAGTTTTAACAGAATTAGTAAATCCAATTGATTCAAGAAATTGGTATGGGTGTAGTGGTCATAGCAGTGTCTAAATTGACCAAGTAGCAGAGTTAGGTTTGTTACAGTTTCAGGAAATATTACTGGGTAGGAATATTTTGGTAGTAGTGTTATACTAAGGTAACAGTGTAGTAGAATAATACTAAGTAATTGTATCACTATATAATTGACAGCAGGGGCAACTTTAAAAGTAACATGAAACAATTTTAGAACATGTCCATAACAAAAATAAATAACTTAATTAAAAACAGAACCGGAATTAATTAACCAAGTAGAATAATTTAGGCGAGACCGGGATTGATTCGGTATCCGTAAATTGACGACGTTTTCGGCGATGTTTTGACTTGTTGCATATTTTGAGATATTGTGAATTTTGCGATGTTGCAGGAAATTAAAGTGACGAGTAATTATCAATAATGATTGATATATTTTGGCGACGTAGGCAAATGCCTTATGCGACGTTGTTTTGTGATTGATTGTGGTTGTTGCATTTCATAGTGTCTCATAAATTGCATGTTGTAGCGACGGCCTGGATTGGCATAACAGCGACGAAGGCTTATGCCTGTTTTGATGCCTCTATTATCTGGCAATTGGCGATGGGGGCTGAATCCCTGGGTACCACATGCATGATGCATTAGTCGTGTCTCATCCATTTGCTTTATTGCGACGTTGTGCGTGATTATGTGATTTTGATTTTTGAATTGTTTGTGATTGAAATTGAGACGTGAGATATATATTATGACTTGAACCGTAATATGCTCTTTATCATGACTTTATTTATATTGTTTGATATCTCACCCTTTGCGTGTTTTCGCCGTTGCCTTTATACTGGTAACGTGCAGGTGATGATAGTGAGTGAAGGATTAGCTGTCGCGAGTTGAGTCGGTTGTCGCTCTGATACGTAGCACTCGGGGGGATAAAACGATTGTTTTTATTATTGTTTTAATTGCTGAATTTTATTTAGTTTTGATTTAAATCGTAACTTAAAGTTACCGTGCAAAGATGCTACAACTTGATTTAAATATTTATGAAGTTTGATGATTCCGCTGCGAAGTAATTTATTTGATGAGGTGTTTTTGAGGATTAAATTAATGTTATGATTTGTCCGCTTTTGTTTAAGTGCTATGTATCTATGTGGAGGCGTAATTGCCGTAAGTGAATTAAATGATGAATGTGACATCCTATTTCATCGTATGAAATATTTTTAAATACTCTGATTTTCCATATAAATTATCGGGTAGATTTGGGGTGTTACACGCGCAACTTTCAAAAAAACAGCATTATGAAGCATAAAACCTTGTTCAAGCAATAACACAAACACCTTATGATCTCATATATCAGTGTGCACGAATTTTCCATCAAGTCTCCACCAAATGTCACCAATATAGCATCAAAGATGCATCACACACAAACACAAAAGAATCACATTGTGAAAGATGAAAAAGAATGGAGAAATTTACCAATCTTGAATAAAACTTATATCCTCTTCAAGAACAATCAACACAAATCTTGATCTCTCAACAATTGAAGAAAAAAGTGAGATGGGTGATGGTTTAGCTCAAAGTTTGTGAGGTTCAAGATGTAACTCACTAACTTTATGAAAAAAGAAAGAGCTTTAGGTGAATTTCGTAGGGATGAGGGGAGGAATTGCAAGAGTTTATTTGGCTATTCAAGCTTGTAAGATGAGGAGGTAAAGGCCTCTATTTATATAATTGGAAAGAGAGGTGTGGGCAATTTGTTAATTGTTCATTTGGTAATTAGCTTGTGTTTAATTTGGTAAAGTGGGGTTAAAGTGAGGTTAATGAAAGAAATTAATTTGTGGTGAGGTGGAATATTGGTAAATGACAAAGAATAATCAAGAAAATATGTTTGGTGCAAAAATGATGTCATGCTTCCCTCCTTTTTTCAAATATCGTCCATGGAAATTGATTTCCCATATGGGTAAATCGATTTCCTCAGCAAAATTTTCAAAAATTCTTTTTCTTGCATTGCTTAGTTTCTTGCTCGATCTCTTACCTGTAAAACACAAATAAAAGAAACAAAATACATATATTTGGATTTTGGTTAGTATAAAACAAATTAGACAAATATAAATGCTTGGTGGTTCCCCTCAGAGACAAAGTGAGTATAAAAGAAAAAAATGATACCTCAAGATTGTGATCTTGATTGATGATTGAAATGCAAATGGTGTATGATTTTAGGGTCAGAAATTGGGGTATGACACATGCCCCTATTTATGTTTCTTCTATCCGGAGATGTGAGGGTCAAAATCCTCAGCTCGACGTAATTGAAGAGGCTTAAATATAAACCACACAATTTTTGAACCTAAGGTATGATGTGATGCTAATGGATGCATCAAGTATGATTATGGAATAGAGAGAAATATAACACCACTGGGGAGATGAGAAAGGACTCCAATGGGGAAAAGGTATGTGTCATCCAGGAATAAAACTTAGACTTCATATGAGAAGAGACAGTCAAAAGAAGCTTTCAAGAGTAAAACATGAAGGGAATTCTGGATAGAAAAATCAACAGAGATGCTCAAAAAGAAATATCTCTGGAACCCAAATCATTCAAGAGTAAAACATGAACGATTCCAGAAAGGACGATAAATCAACAGAGACACCCACAAGAAGAGATGGATGAAACTGGAACCCACGTCAAAGACATTCAAGAGTAAAACATGAATGAATTTGGAAAGAAAGATAAAATTACAGAATCAATTAGGAGTACAACATGATTGAACAACATCATAGGCAATCAAGAATAAAACATGATTGAATAACATCAGGGACAATCAAGACTAAAACATGATTGAACAGCATAAGGGACAATCAAGACTAAAACATGATTGAACAACATCAGGGACAATCAAGACTAAAACATGATTGAATAACATCAAGGACAATCAAGACTAAAACATGATTGAACAGCATCAGGGACAATCAAGACTAAAACATGATTGAACAGCATCATAGACAATCAAGAATAAAACATGATTGAATAACATCGAGGACAATCAAGATTAAAACATGTTTGAACATGAGTGGGCTCAGAGACATTCAAGAATGACATTGAATGAGGTGAAAATCACTTTAACAGGGATTATAATATCCAATTATTGGCTTTGGATGGAAGGGCAAAAGTTCTGGAAAAACATCAGAACAAGCAAGACATATCCGGGAGAACATCGGATACATAGAGACAAACTGGATCAAAAGGATAAATATGCTTTGGTAGGTGCCATGTAAGTTGGACTTTGATCTCAAGGTAAGATGTTGATAGCAATAGGACCTCGGAATCATGCAAATGGGCATGAATTTTGTTTCAATGCATGATGTTAAATTTTCCTATGCATGATATATGATTAATACAATGCAAATATAGGTGACAACTGATGGAGACTCTTTTGTGAGGCAAGATTGGAACTCTGATTCCTCAACACAGGAACTCTGCCAAATCTACTTGGGAAGAAGATGCTTAAACAAACTTCTATCATATTGATAAACGTATCGAACTGATGATCCTTTGAGAAGGACTGATGAACCGACCATATCGCTTGCACCAGATCCCAGTTCAGTCCAGACCGATCCTCACAACACACCGTCGCCTTCATCCTCTTAGCTTCCCCTTCCTCCCCGCCGTAATAACCCACCTTCGCCTCGTCAGATTCCCCCGGAAACGGCCACAACTCAGCTTCCTCAACAGAAACAACCGAACCCGGTTCTCCACTACACGAAGACGACGGTTCATCATTCCAACGGTTCGCCACGTCATCAGCTTCCTTCCGTAACCGTTTCACATGTTGCACCACTTCCGCTAGCAACGACACCTTATCTGACTGTACACACACGAAAAAAAAGTCTCGAATTTACCAAGTTGCTCTCGATAGATAAAATATGCTTGTGAAGAGTTTTTTTTTTGTATTAATAAATTCTTTTTATTATTATTTATTATGGACATAATATGAAGATAGATGAAATATTTCATTGAAATAACCTTTGCTGTGTTAGGGAGGAGAGAACGAAGAGTAGAGAAATGGTTGTTGATTCATTGTCTGCGTCTTCTTTCAGCTTCTCTGTGACTCTTGGCTCTTGCATGCTTCTGATGATTTTCTCTCCGACTTTGGTTTCTCGATGGAGTCTTTATCTATCCAGCTCTCGAACCCATAGAATCTCCGCATCTTTATTCCTCTTGGTTCTTGAAATATTCTTGAAAAGTGAAGGATGTTTTTAAATTTTAAAAAATGAGAGCAAATATTTTAGTGTAGGTTGTTGTTGAAGTACGGTGGGATCAATGATGAATGATTCTAGTACTATGGTTTAGTTTTAGTGATGAAAAAAAGAATAAAATAAGATGAAGGAAATGAAGAAGAGAAAGAGATGTACGTACTTGGTGGAAGAAGGCAGAGTAGCGGAAGTAGGGAGGTTAAATGCTTATGAGAGACTATGTAGCTAGGGAATATGTTATCCTTGTAGTACATATGTGTCTACCAAGAGGGACAAAAGAGACAGTTACTTATGCATACTTTATTTTTTGCAGACAAATAACATACAATGTTTTATCTATGTTAATGTTTAGTTTTTGGGATCAAGATGTGGAGCTTTAGTTTAAAATTTGTTAACCTTTTGGAAATAATTTGACTGTAGGATGGATAGATGGTGTTTTTTTGCATGATTGAATGTATTTCAGTGTTATGAATTGATGATGTGTTGGTTGTGTGTTGTTGAATTGTCTGAATATAATACAATTGGGTGAATAATATAACTATGATGTGTTATTATTTATGATGCAATAATATTTGTTAATTGCGATGAGACTCACCCTTACATGTTTTTATTTTCAGATTGAGGATAACGGCTTTTCGACTTGGTGAGGATTAGCTCATGAGTCAGTGCGTTTAGTTTAGTGTCAGGTGTCATGCTCTGATATTGTAACACTGGGGAACGCGATGTTTTAAGGTTATGTTTATGACTCTATTTGTTTTATTTTGAGTTTTGTGGGATATAGTTTTCAAAGATGTTGAACTAATCCGTATGACTGATTTTTCTGTTGTGTTAACATGAGTATTATGAATTATGTTGAATCTCCTAAGTAAATGCATGACAATGACATATGATGTTTGTTTTCAAATTTTGAATTGTGGCACCCTTGTTCCATGTTACTCTGATATATTTATTTAATTGCCGCGGGGTTTAGATATGTGTTATACAAATCACCTGAGCAGGGTGGACTAGAGGTAGCCTTATTCAGAAGCTGAACCAGGATAAAAATGAACATGTCTTTTACTTTTTGCACAATTCATTTAACTTAAAATAGTCACGCAGAATATCTTCAGAACTGTACTGAGACAAGTCAGAAGTTCCGATGATATAAAGAAGTTAAAATGAATATCTCATTGGTTATGCAACTCCATTCCAAGCATGCTTCCGCAACATTAAAGCATATCCAGAAGATGAGATACTAAGAGAAATAAAAGAATTTGAAGAAAGGGAATTTTAATTTGATAAAGAACACAATTCAATCCCCCATTTCTTGTGTTTTTCTCCACCTTCAGGTTTCCGCTGTGTTTGTTTTGAAACTTTGGAGGCATTATATGTTTGGAGCGAGTTTTGATGTGTATAGTGACCACAAGAGTTTGAAGTATTTGTTTGATCACAAAGATTTGAATATGAGGCAAAGAAGATGGTTGGATTTCTTGAAGGACTTTGATTTTAGTTTGAATTACCATCCTGGAAAAGCGAATGTTGTAGCCGGTGCATTGAGTAGGAAATCATGGCATATGTCTATGTTGATGATTCAAGAATTGGAATTGTTGGAACAATTTCGCGATTTGAGTTTAGTGTGTGAAGCGACGTCTTCGCGTGTTAAGCTTGGTATGTTAAAGCTTGCTTGTGGTATTCTTGATGTGATTCGAGAAGGTCAGAAATTAGATTTGAAATTGGTTGATAAGATGACATTGATTAATCAAGGAAAAGGTAGTGATTTTCAGATTCATGAGAACGATGTCATGAGATGTCGTGATCGCGTTTGTATTCCTGGTATTGCGGATTTGAGAAGAAGGATTCTTGAATAAGGGCATTGAAGTGGTTTGAGTATTCATCTTTGGTGGCAAGGTATGAAGAAAGATATTGTGGAGTTTGTGTATTCATGTTTGACTCGTCAGAAGTCAAAGATTGAACATCAAAAGCCATCTGGTTTGATGCAACCGTTGTCTATTCCCGAGTGGAAGTGGGATATCATTTCCATGGATTTTGTTTCGGGTTTGCCGAGAACTTCGAGTAATTGTGAAGCAATTTGGGTTATTATGGATAGATTGACAAAATCTGCTCATTTTATTCCGATGAGGATGGATTGTTCGATGGAGAGACTTGCAAAGTTGTATATTGAGAAGATTGTGAGTTTGCTTGGTATTCCATCGAGTATTGTTTCGGATAGAGATCCGAGGTTTTCTTCTAGATTTTGAGAAGGTTTGCAGAGGGATTTGTGATTAGAAGAGAAAGTACTTGGGGTTGAATGAAGGATTTGTACCCGGGGTTGGTTGCTTGAGATAAATTTTCGAGGACGAAAATCTTTAAGTGGGGGAGAGTTGTAACAACCCGATTTTATTTCCTGTATTTAATTATTAGATGTTTTATTTATTTAATTATTATTTATGTGGTAATTAATTATTTATTGTGATATTTATTTAATTAGAGTTTTGTGCTAATTAGATTAATTGGACTATAAGTAATATTATGAAGTAATGTGTTAATGCGCCTAATTAGATAGAATATAGAATTGAATGGGTTAAGCCCAATATATCAAATAGAGTTAGTAAGGGTTTATGAGGGAAAATCTAATTAGAAGAGATATAAAAAAAAGAGAGGCAAGAAGAGAAAGAGAAGAGGGGAGTAGATTCTTAAAGAGGAAGGACTAGAGATTCAAGGTAAGGGTGTGAATCTAAGTCATTATGAGTAGATATAATTGGGTAATATTGGTTGGGTTAGTAAATGCATGATTTAGGATTTGGGGATTTTTCTATTTCATGAGTTGTGTTGTGAAATTGATATGTTAATCCATAAATGATGTGAAACCTAACTTGTATTTATGATTCTATGCATGATTCTATGAATGGGTATGAAAATAACATGTGATTTGGTGGCTATGTGTTGATTTTGTGAAATCCTAACTTTGGAGATTTTGATAGAATCCACATAATTGCCTTATGAGATATGTTTGATGTTTACCATTGATTATATGTGAAGTGATATAAGCATGTTAGGAATGTGTTTGAATATTGAATTTCGCAATGTTTTGATGTTGCAAACGTTTTAATATGTTTTGGTTTTAGTTGGGAAGATGAAATGCTGTCAAAAAGAGGATTTTTTGGTTCTGGTATAGCAGGAACCAAGTTCCCAATTGGGGGAACCAGTTTACCAGACTCTCGGGAACATAAAAATTGATTTTTTAGACAGGTTACCCAGGTTCCTAGATTGGGGAACCGGTTCCCTCTGAGTGAAAATAAATTTTTCTTGAAACTTCAAAATGTCATAACTTTTTAACCGTAAGTCCAAATTGAGTGTCGTTTGAAGAGTTGGAAAGCTAACACAATGAAATATATATTATGATAGAATAAAATGAGTTATTTTATGTATAATTCTAGTTTCCATGTATTTATGAAATTTAGACATTTTGTTGATGTGTCCCGTTTTGATGATGAGCTTGATGTGAATGATGTTCTTGGTGATGAATGTGAATTATATGCGGGTAATTCATGGAATTTTGTATTCCTTATAATCTATAATGATTATGATCAATTTAGAATTGTTAGAACTATGTATTGGATATCTTAAATACACACTTGATTAAATATGAAATTTATGTATATGTGAGACATGCATGTAGTGACTAAGCATGGAATTTGAATGAGATGGATGTATTCGTTTGTTATGAGTCATTGTGATTTTTTGGTGTGGCTAAAATTGTGTATGTGTTATGATGTGAATTGATGAATAATGATACAATGCATGTTATGCTAGACTTGAATACATGTGATTAAATTGTTTTGTGCTAATTGATGTGTTGTTTGAGATTGAAGTCATGTTGTGTAATGTTTTCCAATGTTTGGTAAGATGCGATTATGTAGTTTAAGAGGTTGAGAATTTTATTATTTGCATAATTTTTGTTGTTGCACACTTACAATAGCATGAGTATTTGAAAGAGGCAGTAATGGGTAATCTCATGGAGATTATTTGCTTGTCCCAAACCTAACGAGTATGGGGTTTGAAAGCTTAACGAGTATGGGGCTTTGAGGTGGTTATCTAGTCTGAGAGATGGACAATCGGCTTGCGGGAACTGATAACAGAGGGATCCACATGCATATCGCATAGAGTCACACTTGAGTCGCACGTGTCGGTGTGAAATGTTGTTGTTGGTGTGATTAATGTGATATGAATTGTGTGGAATGATTTTGGTGGATATGTATATATGTGGATTTGGTGAATCATTTAACATGAATTGATGAATGTGTTGCGGATGTGATATATGTGATTGAAACATATGTAATGTAGATGTGATTATATATGTACTAATGATATATGTATATATGTGGATACGTGAATCATGTTTGGTTGATGATGATGCATGTGATAAGAGATATGATTACTTGTATACTTATGATATAAATGACATGATTCCAATGATATAAATATATTCTATGATGTTTTGTGAATTGGGATAGATATGGATATGTGCATTCGGTGATATATGTTCATACTTGCGATGTGTCCGTAAATTGTGCAAATGTCTATATATTTGGAAAACGTGTATACGTGATTATATGAAGATAACTTGTATATTTGAAATATGATTATGTTTGTATGCAATTGTTACTTCGTGAATGTTGTTGGAAAAGATATGTACTTAGAATCTATATGTTGGTGAAATATGATTATGAACAATGTTTAGTAATCATGTTTGATTACTTTGAATTGAATGAGCTTTGTCGTATGATATGAACATGTGAGTCTTAATTAATTGCATATGATATGTGTTTATGGAAAGTATGATGAATTCTTGGAATGTAATTGTTGTTGTTTTACATTTCCCATATTATGTTTATTTATAATGATTTGAATTCTCACCCTTCTGTTTAAATGATGTTCAATGCGACATCGCGCAGGTTTCGAGGATAGTGGTGCTTCTGTTTGGTTTGTATTTTATTTTAATTATCTTACTTTATTTTTGTATTATGCTGGTATTATCATCTTTTCAGGTACCTTGGATTTAATCAGATTAATTCACAAAAGAAAGAAAAGAGAAGAGTTAAAGAGAAGAATTGAAGAAAAAAAATAGAGAATGGAAAGAAATAAGAAGGAAAGAAATAGAGAAGAAGAAACGAAGGTGGAAAGAAAAGGAAATATATGAGAACCGCATATCCAAAGTTGGAGACCCCTGTCTCCAATCACTATTATAATAATAATAATAATAATAATAATAATAATAATAATTATTATTATTATTATTATTATTATTATTATTATTATTATAAAAATAATAGTAATAATAATAATAATAAAAATAATCGCCTGCCCCAAGCCTTGAGACTCCCGTCTCAATTTCTCACCAAGCCCAAATTTGGTGACCCACGTCACCACTTGAGACGCCCGTCTCCTTCTAGTTGAGACGTCTGTCTTCGTCTCAAGACTCCCTCACTTCACGTCTCCTATATTTTTGCCACACGTTGCAACCAGCCAGCCAAGTCAAATGAATTTAACTTCCTATATTTTAGGAGAAAAAAAGGGGAACGAGCTAGAGGGAGGAAAAAGGAAATTACCACAAAGACACTATATAAAGAATTGAATACTCATGTAAAAGGGGTTGGACCATTTTTAGTCCCACCCACAGTTTCTCTCGTCTAGTTTTCCTATTTTCGATTCCAGCAATATTTTCCAGCACTCAATTACAAGTTATTATTTCCTTCTTCTTTTCATAGTTCTAGGCATATATTTTATTTTCTCACAATAGTTTCTACACCGGAAACTATTGTGTAATTTTTACTGAATCTAACCTTACGTTAGATCAAAGTATTTTAATTCCTTGTTTTTATTATTTGATCGAAGAATTTTAAGAACAGATCCAACCGGCTTATGGTGGGGTGTTCTCTATTTCAAGTTCAAGAATTAATTCAACTTATATTTTCAGGTTTTTATTTCTATCATTTATTTAATTTATAGTTTTATATTTCTTGCTTATAAATTAATTAATATGCCTAAATATATGAATTATTATTGTTTATGCATGTTTAATTTAATAAGTATGTCTGGCTAAATTACCTAGATATCGGTGTGTAAATTAATCTAACCAAAAGGATCCGAAATAAATTGGCCGAAATAATATTTTATTGAAAATCACCTTTTTCTGGTTTTAGTGTCTAATTGAATTTATTTAAAGTTTATAAAATCAACAGAGCGAAAGTTTGAGATTTTAAAACTAAACTAAGGTTAGAAATCAACAGAGTGAGAGTTTGATATATTTAACCGGATAGTAGACACTGGACATTAGGTTTAAGGACAGCGAGAGCGTATTAAAACTAATTAGATATTTATTTATTTTCAAAAATTGTTTTTAAACTTGGCGGGACAGCGAGAGCGTACGTTATGGAATATTAGCATAATCTAAGTCAATAGAGCGAGAGTTTGAGACAAGGGTTTTTAAGTAAATACTATTTACATGAAAAAGGAATTTTATTAATTTTATTGTTTTTAAAAAGCGTTTCTAAATCTGATGGGACAGCGAGAGTGTACATTATGAGTTAGGATCGTAGTTTAAGTCAATAGAGCGAGAGTTTGAGAGGAGGACTTTTAAACGGACATATTTAATAAAGATTTTTTATTTGATAAAGAACTTGGCCAATGGAACTTTGGATCACCTAAGTTAGACGAAATACATATCGATATCCGCACATCAAAATATTATCTAGATTTAAGATTTTAGTATCCCCTTACAAAGCAATTGAAATATCACCAGTCTTAGCTTTACATAGTAACTCTAGATAACGGTAGATCGATTCGTAGTCCCTGTGGATTCGATATCTTTTAAAAGTACACAACACGACTGTGCACTTGCAGCCTTCCGACTAATAGACACATAAAGTCATTATCAAGTTTTTGGCGCCATTGTCGGGGACTATTTGTTAGAACAAGAATTGTTCTGATAAATATTCTTAGTTTTGATGATAACAATATATATGAATTTTGTATGAGATAATGTGGTACTCTAATCCTATGCAATTTCCATTTCAGGAATCATATAAAGAGTATGCACAAAATCAGCGCAAGAAGCACTGACTCAGAAGGTTCAACATGCAACATCAGAACATGCTCTGGGAAGACATCAGAAGATGGTCAAGCAGAATCAGAACATGGTCTATTGAAGCATCAGAAGAACTTGAGATTAGAAGCAGAAGCACTGAAGTTCTCATGGTTTCACGCTAGAAGCACTTCAAGGTCAGAAGACAAGAAGATGCTCTGCACCAAGCTGTTTGACTCTCATGAAATTCAAACGTTGTCTATACAAACATCAGATCAGAAGCAAGTACAGGATAGCAGGCTACGCTGACTAACAAAAGGAACGTTAGAAGCTATTAACGAGAAAGTCAGTAAAAGCAGCAAAAGCAAGGCTCGAGGTAGTTGACAAAAGAGTGAAACATTAAATGCAATGCTGTACGGATCACGCAACGCATTAAATGCTCCCAACAGTCATCATCTCAAACGCCTATAAATAGAAGTTCTGATGAGAAGCTGAAAAACAACACTTTGCGCAAACATACAGAAACGCTGTTGTAATATCTTAGTGAGATTTAAAGCTTGGAACTTAAGAGAAATATCACAGTTGTGATTATAGCTTTATAAGAAGCATTGTATAACTCTTGTAACAATTTGTTTACATTCATTTGTAAAGAACTAGAGGAGATCAAGTTGTGATCGGATTCTCTAGAAAGTCTTAGAGGGTATCTAAGCATTGTATTCCTTGAGTGATCAGGTTGTGATCAGAATACTCTAAAAGACTTAGAGGGTATCTGTAACAACCCTTTTCTAACCCCAAATATAACATACAATCACACAGAGTAATCATGCATAAGGAAAAGGGAGTCACATGTTATTTTCATCACAATAAAAACCTAAAGCAAAACATCCAACATTCTTAATATGCAAAGATCATATTTGTAACACAAGGTAAATCTCATGCTTTCATACATTATGCATAAACGCTTGCGGAAAACAATAGAATTGCTATTAAAATTTCAATGAATATATCCCATACTATATTCATCTACCAATATCGAATTAACATTTAAATCCACAATCTTGGCCACATAGCCTCAAACAACATATCCGGAATCTCAAACAAATACATCCGAATATCCAACAAAACATAGGAAATAGCAATATCCAAACATAAGCATAAGTCTAAATAAAATCCCCCCAAGTGTTACATGATCAGAGCATATGACTCGCTACCTAATCCAATAACAAACTCAGGCGCTCCTCGGCTAAATCCTCGGACAAGCTACTACTCGTCGGAACCTGCACGTTATGAACGAAGGATAACATTCAAACAGAAGGGTGAGAATTCAAATTCTAAATAGAAAATATAATAATGGGAAATGCAACATAAGTAAGCATACATTTCGAGAATTCATCACTCTTCACAAAACATGTATTTATCTCCAATATAAAGTTAACATGTTCAACTCAATTAATCATCACAATTAGTTCACAACCTCATATATTGCCAATTTACATATATACACATATATCACTCATACATATATATTTCACATTTCACATCAAATATGTATTAATCACATATATCTCATTCTCATCACATTCTCTAATTCATATAAAATGATTCATCATTCCACATACATGCATATCAATCAAATTTGCATCCACACATTCATACCACATAATTACACATAACAACATTTCACACCGACACATGCGACTCAAGTGTGACTCTATGCGATATGCATGTGGATCCCTCCGTTATCATTTCCGGTCATGCCGATTGTCATTCTCTCTAGACTAGATAACCACCTCAAAGCCCCATACTCGTTAAGCTTTCAAACCCCGTACTCGTTAGGTTTGGGACAAGTAAATAACCTTCGCGAGATTACCCAACATTGCCACTTTCAAAGACTCATGCTTGTGTACGTGTGCAACAAAACAAGACTCATGCATTTAAGACGATCTCTCTATCTCTTAAACTACACAATCACATCTTTCCAACCTTGCACAACATTACACAACATGCAATTCAATCCAATCTCAACACAATTATCATTTAGCATTCCATTACATAATACATTCAATTACACCTCACACATGTTATTTAATCAATTAATAACACATATCGAACATATAGAAGTAATAGGTATGCAAGCCAAGTCTTAAACAAACAAGAAAATATTTTTGAATATAGTTCGCGCCGCCAACCCTTGGTCGCGCCGCGAAGTAACAGACAGAACAAGGTATCTCAAAAATGCATTCAGTTCGCGCCGCATCCACATGTGCGCTCCGCGAAGTACAAGGTTGAACCAAATCATTTCAGAATTCATTCAGTTCGCGCCGCCACCTCTCGTACGCGTCGCGAACACAGCAAAAAATGAATTTTCTGTGTAAACTCAACACAGTTCCCTCTTTTTCATTTCATTACTCAATTCACAGTTCAGTTCATTATTTGCACACGAATTTCACATACATAATATACACATAACCCATATGTATCCTTAGATTCATCAAAGTTTCATTAATCATGCAAATCCATGAATTTCACCCAAATCCCAAAGTTAGGTTTTTACATTCTTTTCATCCAACATGTTATAGATCAAAACCCACCCATAGAATCAAGTAAAGAATCATGAATTACATGTTATTTCTACCCATTCCAAGCATAAACAACATCAAACAACACAAATCTCATGGATTATGAAAATACCGAAAGTGAAATCCTATGTTTTAACACATACAACATTACCCAATCATAGATTCTACAAGAATTTGTATTCAAACCCTTACCTCTTGAATTTCTCCTTCTAACTTCAAGAATCTACAATCCTCTCCTCTTCTCTCTTCTACTCTTTTGCCTCTTTTCTCTTCTCTACTTTTCTTTCTATCTTTCTATCTAATTTAGGTTAACTCATAAAATTCTCTCCTAACTCTCATTATCTCATTGGGCTTAACCCACCTAATACTCTTTCTCACTCAACTAAGCCCATTTAACTAATTTCAAATAAAATTCTACCATTTATTAATTAGCTAAATAACATATTGTCACCCAATTAAATAATTATCGCGCAAGAAATAATAAAATAAAACATATAAACAATTATCAATTATCAAATAATCCTAATTAATTAAATCTAATAAAAATAGGATGTTACAGTATCTAAGTGGAAAACCATTGTAATCAAGATTGATTAGTGGATTAAATCCTCAGGTGAGGTAAATCACTCCAAGGGGGTGGACTGGAGTAGTTTAGTTAACAACGAACCAGGATAAAAATCATTGTGCAAATTGTTTTTATCTTAAGAGTTTTAAAACTATACTTATTCAAACCCCCCCTTTCTAAGTGTTTTTCTATCCTTCAATTGGCATCAGAGCGCCGGTTCTAAGGTGCAAGCACTTAACCGTGTTTAGAAAAGATTCAGGAAGAGAAAAACGCTAAGTCAAGATTGTTGAAACTCCACCACCATCTACATCTCGCTTTGTTGAGCAATACAATGGAAATGGTAACAATGGCTACACTAGACCACCAGTATTCGATGGTAAAAACTTTGAATATTGGAAAGATAAACTCGAAAGTTACTTTCTTGGTTTAGATGGTGACTTATGGGATCTTCTGGTGGATGGTTACAAACATCCAGTGAAAGCTAGTGGTGTAAAGCTCTCAAGACAAGAGATGAGTGATGATCAAAAGAAGCAATTCAAAAATCATCACAAGTGTAGGACTGTTTTGCTTAATGCTATCTCTCATGCTGAATATGAGAAGATATCTAACAGGGAAACTGACTATGATATATATGAATCATTGAAAATGACTCATGAAGGAAATGCCCAAGTCAAGGATGTCGCTACCGCAAAAAATGGAATCAGAGTCGCCACTAATATATTTATCCCATAAAGGAAAGGAATATCAGAAAACCTAACTCAGAATAAGAACAAGGTCTTTTGAACAGAGAATAGGGTACGGGAGTCGGTTACGCAAGGGGAAGGTGCTAGCACCCCTCACGCCCATCGTACTCGATGGTATCCACCTATGTTTGTTTCTATCTAAAGGGTGTCTAATGTCTAAACCTAAATGTGAATGAATGCAAAAGAAACACGGGGAAAATAAGGAATTAATTACAAGTGTGCTCGCTTAGGCCCCGCGACCCAATGCCTACGTATCCCTTACAAGGAATCAGAGCTACCGTAGTTTGGCTCAAGGTTTTCTATGTTTTTATTGTTTGTTGGTATTTTTTAGTGAACAGTTACATCATGCTCCGCTGCTCGACCTTTGGAGACTCACGCTGGGATTGGAGTGGAAGTAACATGCTCTTAAAAGCTAAACAAAAGTATTACGAGCGTCTCGAGTGAACCTTAAACAAGGAAGACTCAATCAACTTTGGGTTTGTGTTTTTTAGGTTTAGGAATCTCCACTCAAGAGATCCCCTTAACCAAGACAGACGAGAGTTTCCATTCCTTTTATTATTTTCACTATTTATTAATGTTTTATTGTGTTTTATTGATTTTTTTAAAGGGGTTTTATTTGGATATTTATTAAGTGTTTTAGTGTTGAATAAGAAAAAAAGAAATGAGAAAGGGGAACTAACCTATTTTCTAATCTAATTGTCATTTACAATACTAATCCTAATTCAAAACTAAACTAGCATCTAAGGGGAATTAACTAAGAAGAAAGTCGTTTAAGTTGACTCAAGTCAACTTTAACAACTAAGGGTATTTTAGACATTTCACAAGGTATTGAAAATATTCACAAAAAAGAAAGAATTAAAATCTAAACTAAAAATGAAAATATTCACAAGCAAATCATATTTTTTATTCATTTCAAAGCTATTTCTAAAAATTAACTAAAAAACTATTTATTCATGTATGAACCAATTAAAACTCAAAGAAAACCCCAATTAAAATTCTAATTAAACAATTATTTCTAAAATTCTAATTAGTCAAAAAAACTATCTTTATTTGTTTTTATTTAAGAAAAAGTGAATTAATATGCAAGAAAGAAAGAAAACTATTTTTGTCATTTTTATCGTCGACAAGGGGGTGTACCAGCAGTAACCAAATGAACTAAACTATGTGCTTAACACGCAATGGGCCTAATTCCAGGGGTGTGGAAATCAGCAACATCAGGCCCAAATGACAAACAGTCCACAGGCACAACAGGGGTGTGCGTCCAGAAAACTCCCTCAGGCCTAAACATCCACCAAATTCGTGGCCCAATAACCTTTTATTCCATTTTTGCATCACTTTTATTTCACCTTTGTTTACCAGCATGTGACAAAGTTTATTTTTTAAGCAATGGTTTATTAATTAAATGGAATGTAACCTCATATCAATTGGTACATTAGAACTTAAGTGGGATAGGACAAAATAAGCACCTGAGCTAATCATGTGTTGCCACCACATCACCCTAATCATATGAATAAAAACAAAACGCAGGGGAATGGAAGCCCGAGCAGATACTGACGCACCACGCATGCAAAACGGAAATAAATCAATGAAATAATCTCAGACGCCGGAACCACTGTTCCGGTCGTCTTCTCCGGTGGGTACCACCGTCAACCACCACCGGCGTCAACAACACGCGCCCAGAAATCACAGAAAACACCCCTACTCCCCTCGGATTTTCACGTAGATCACAGATCCACCATTAGTTTTCAGTGAATCTTCTTCTATAGCTCAAACCGAACACATTCAAAAAACCCTAACTTCTACCAAACTCATCAAAACCAACAACATACATATCGATCCACTCATTGTCATGCACATACTTCGAATATATGAATTAAACGTTCGAACAAGCATCATTTTCGCACAAACAGAAGTCAAACATCAAGAATCCATAATTGAATATAGCGGTGCAAGAATCTATGGCATGCGATCTATTATGCTAAGAGGATCTAGAAGCTTACCTATTTGGATCTTGAATCGAAGAAGGATGAAAGAAAACTCTGCAAGCTTCTGAGCTCCTCGATGATGGTGATAATAGCTCCTCAAAGTATGACTTCGATCTGAGACATAAACTCAGATTTGCAAGATTCTTGAAGCTCTCAGTAAGATGACGAAGATCTACTAGCTTTTGCCATTGCAGATGATTCTGATTTGGAGATGAAGGTGATGATTGTTGCCATGGTATTCACGTGCTGCCAGAGATGATGAATGCGCATGAAAATGGTGATGATTTGTGGAGGTTGGAGGTGGTAGAAGGTGGAGAGAGAAAATAGAAGTGATGAAAGTTTGTTGTGTGATGAAGGTTCGGTTATGGAGTTTGAAGTTGGAATGTGAAGATTGATGGTGGAAGAGTTTGTTACAAAACGTAACAAACTTTTGGAGATGAATGAAGAGAGAGAGAGAGAGAGAGAGAGAGAGAGAGAGAGAGAGAGAGAGAGAGAGAGAGAGAGAGAATGGAAGAGAGGAAGAGAGAGTGAAGGGGATGAGGGTGAAGTTTTTGGAAAAGCTAAAAGAATGAATTTGTGTCTTGGATTTGTGAAGGGTTTTGAGTTATATAGGAAGGTTGTATGGCTCATGGAGTGTATGGTGAGGTGTGTTGTATTGTGTAATTTCCCTCAAACTTAGCACATGCTGGTGTATTTGTAGTAAACTGTTCTCATGCCTTTTTGTGTATTCAGTATCTTGCATGGCAACTTATAGTGCTGCTAATGAAGCTCTACGCGCGTGCTGAACTGCATGGAATCCCCAGCCCATGTTTTATTCCAATCCCAGCATTCGTAATGCCAACTTCATGCCCATGTAACTCGAATTCTACTTATCCTCTCGAAGCAATCCCATGCTCAAATGAAAGAAAACATGGGGCTGATCATAGATGATGTTGGTATGATTGAGAAACGTTGCCTGGAACTCATTCAAGGTGGCTTGGAACATGGATGTACACCCCCTGCATTGCTGTCTACGCAAAAGATTGAACCCTTGCCATGCTACATATAGCTTACCCCTAGCTCACTTTGCATATCCATATCTTACACCGTAAGTCCTTAATTGCAGAAAATTTTGGCTCAAACTAAAGAGGACATGGGGAAGAGTAGGTTGACACTGAAATGGACTTCACATAATGTTTGTACTCCTCCAAAATTGGTTTCCAAAATGGCGCGCTACGTGTTTTTTGAATTGCTTGCGCGTGCTTTAGCCAAGAAGCCAACCAATTGCAGTTTCAAGAGCATGACTTTTGAGTCTTGTAATTTGCTCATTACATAACCAAAGTTCATGGCTTCTATCTCATCAGATAGAGATTATGGGGTACAAGAGCTTGATGTTTGATTTGTATTGAAAATGCACCTGTAGCTCTTAAAAATTGAACTTGAAAGTGGTCCACCACATGTTTGAGCAAATGCTTGCGCTAGCGAGAAAACTTGTTTGGGAGCTTGACTTGATTCAGTGAGAATCTTCATACTTTGCATCTCTATAACTCTTAATCTATGGCTCCAATGAAAAAACACTCAACTACAAATTTGTTCATCTCCATGAGATGGACAACGTTGATGTTGAACTCTCTATGAAATAATGGCCTTTGACACGTGTAATTATGGTTTGAAGTTGACTGTTCATCCATTCCAAAAAAAAACCAAAAATTTCTTTAAGTGTAGAGATTTCCTCTTTTGGATATTCCCATTTCAACTACTTTCTATTTTGGGCAGGTTTTAGTTATTTCTTGATTTTTCTCATTTCTTTGACTTTCTTTGACCGATTTTCCACCAGAAGTCAACATTTGCATATTGACCCTGATTTTGACCAAAAAGTCAACGATTTGACTTTTTCAATTTCAGATGAATTTCCCGATTAATCTGTTTCCGATCTAATTCTCAATCAATCTTCAACCAAAGAAGCTTCAATGAATATTTCTTCAAGCCAACCACCTTTCATACTCAAAGTCACCTCCTAATTAACTTTTGACCAAAAAGTCAACAGGGTTGACTTTGGTCAAAAGCCCTAATTTGAAAATCCTGATGAACCTGAGATTTGTATCTTTTAACCAGAGCTTTGACTCGGAGAGAATGAAACCCTGATTTTAGGAGTATGTCAATGGAAATGAGGCCATATAATTAGACTTCAAACCTTCTCTTTTGAGATATCTCCCACCAGGATCTCTTTTTCATCAAATTTCTTGAATAGTAACAATAATATGAATGACTGTATTGAGTGAATGACCTACGTGAGGTATGCATATGAATGTGACATGAAAGCCAATTGGGTATAAATAAGTGGGCAAATTTTGGGGTGCAACAAAGGAGACCAAAGCTCTTGCCTTGACCCAGAAATATGAAGCCTTCAAGATGGAGGATGATGAAAACATTGAGAAAATGTTCTCAAGATTTCAAATGCTAACTGCTGGATTAAGAGTTCTTGACAAGGGATACACAAAGGCTGATCATGTCAAGAAGATCATCAGAAGCTTGCCAAGAAGATGGGGTCCTATGGTGACTGCTTTCAAAATTGCCAAGAATCTGAATGAAGTCTCTCTTGAAGAATTGATCAGTGCCCTAAGGAGTCATGAAATTGAGTTAGATGCTGATCAACCTCAAAAGAAAGGTAAGTCTATTGCATTAAAATCTAATTATAAAAAATGCACTAACGCTTTTCAGGCTGAAGAAGGAGATTCTGAAGAATTAGAATCAGAAGAAGAAGATGAACTGTCCATGATCTCCAGAAGGGTAAACCAACTCTGGAAGAGAAAGCATAGGAAGTTCAAGAACTTCAAAAGTTCTAAGAAGCTTGAACATGGAGAATCTTCTGGAAGCAGAAGATCTGACAAGAAGAAGGTCACATGCTATGAATGCAATGAGCCTGGTCACTACAAGAATGAGTGTCCAAAAATTCAGAAGGAGAATCCCAAGAAGAAGTTTCATAAGAAGAAAGGTCTTATGGCAACATGGGATGATTCAGAATCAAAATCAAAATCAGACTCTGAAGGCGAGCCGGCAAACATTGCACTGATGGCCACAATTGATGATGGATCAGAATCTACATCAAAATCAGATTCTGAAGAGGTATTTTCTAAACTATCTAGAGAAGAGTTAGTTTCCAGTCTAACAGAACTTCTGGAACTCAAGGCTCATCTGAGTATCAAATACAAAAAGCTGAAAAAGCTATTTGAATCTGAAACTAAGAAGCTGGAAATGGAAAATTCTGAACTGAAGGAAAAAGTTTTACAATTATCCAAAGATATTGGATCTCCTTCTGACTCAGAAAAATCCATTCCTAGTCTCAATCATATTCTGAAATAATATGACTCGAGCTTTAAAAAGTTCTTATCTAGAAGTATTAATAGAAGTCATCTTGCTTCTATGATATATGGTGTTTCTGGAAACAAACGAGTTGGCATTGGCTATGAGGGTGATACCCCACACAAACTTGAACCTGTAGATGATATGAAAATCAAATACAAGCCATTGTATGATCAGTTCAAGTATGGCCACTCACATGATATTAGGCTCACATCACATGCCAAAAGTTTTCATGTTACACACACTAAAAAGCATGTGACACAACCTAGGAAATATCATGCTGCTAAACCTAAGGTGTTAGAACAAGATTTGTTCTTATCAATTATCTTAGTTTTGATGATAACAATAATATGAATTTTGCTTAAGATAATATGGTACTCTAATCCAATGCAATTTCCCTTTCAGGAAATATATAAAGAGTACGCATAATTCAGCGCTCAGAAGTTGTGTCTCAAATGGTTCAGCATGCAACATCAGAACATGGTCTGGCAAGACATCAGAAGATGGTCGAAGCAGAATCAGAACATGGGTCTATGGAAGCATCAGAAGAACATGAGATCAGAAGCACTGAAGATCAGAAGATGGTATCACGCTCAGAAGCACTTCAAGGTTAGAAGATCAGAAGATGCTATGCACCAAGCTGTTTGACTCTGATGATATTCAAACGTCGTATTCACAAACATCAGATCAGAAGGAAGTACACGTGGCAGACTACGCTGACTGACAAAAGGAACGTTAAAGCTACTAAAGGCTACGTCAGTAGACACAGCGTGAACAAGGCTCGAGGTAGTTGACAAAAGCGTATAACATTAAATGCGATGCTGTACGGAACACGCAAAGCATTAAATGCATTCAACGGTCATCTTCTCAACGCCTATAAATATGAAGTTCTGATGAGAAGCAAGGTTAACGATTTCGCACCAATACAATTCAAATTAACTTGCTGAAACTCTGTTCAAATCAAAACTCAGAATCTTCATCTTCATCAAAGCTCACTACATTGCTGTTGTAATATCTTAGTGAGATTAAGCTTAAACTGTAAGAGAAATATCACAGTTGTGATTATCGCTTTTAAGAAGCATTTGTAAACTCTTAGAATTGATTACATTAAGTTGTAAGGAACTAGAGTGATCGGTTGATCAGTATACTCTAGGAAGTCTTAGCAGTTGGCTGAGCAGAAAGTCTTAGGAGTGAACTAAGCCTAGAGTGATCGTGTTGATCAGTAGACTCTAGAAAAAGTCTTAGGAGTGAACTAAGCCTAGAGTGATCGTGTTGATCAGTAGACTCTAGAAAAAGTCTTAGGAGTGAACTAAGCCTAGAGTGATCGTGTTGATCAGTAGACTCTAGAAAAGTCTTAGGAGTGAACTAAGCAGTTGTTCCCGGAGTGATCAGTGTGTGATCAGAAGACTCTGGAAGACTTAGTTGCGGACTAAGTGGAAAACCATTGTAATCCGTGCGATTAGTGGATTAAATCCCCAGTTGAGGTAAATCATCTCTGCGGGGGTGGACTGGAGTAGCTTCGTTAACAGCGAACCAGGATAAAAATAATTGTGCAATTTATTTTTATCGTCCAAGATTTAAAGTCACACTTATTCAACCCCCCCCTTTCTAAGTGTTTTTCTATCCTTCAATTGGCATCAGAGCGCCGGTTCTAAGGTGCAAGCACTTAACCGTGTTTAGAAAAGATTCAGGAAGAGAAAAACGCTTCATTTAAAAGATGGTTGATGAAAGTGAAAGGACTACACCTACACCTGCATCTACATCTGGCTCTGCTGAGCAATACAACGGTAACAATGGTTATACTAGACCGCCGGTATTTGATGGTGAAAACTTTGAATACTGGAAAGATAAACTGGAAAGTTACTTTCTGGGTCTAGATGGTGATCTATGGGATCTTCTGATGGATGGTTACAAACATCCTGTGAATGCCAGAGGCGTAAAGCTGTCAAGGCAAGAAATGAATGATGATCAAAAGAAGCTTTTCAGGAATCATCATAAATGTAGAACTGTTTTGCTGAATGCTATCTCTCATGCTGAGTATGAGAAGATATCTAACAGGGAAACGGCCTATGACATATATGAGTCCTTGAAAATGACTCATGAAGGAAACGCTCAAGTCAAGGAGACCAAAGCTCTAGCGTTAATCCAGAAGTATGAAGCCTTCAAGATGGAGGATGATGAAGACATTGAAAAGATGTTTTCAAGATTTCAAACTCTTACTGCTGGATTGAGAGTTCTTGACAAAGGATACACCAAGGCTGATCATGTGAAGAAGATCATCAGAAGCTTACCCAGAAGATGGGGTCCTATGGTGACTGCATTCAAGATTGCAAAGAATCTGAATGAAGTTTCTCTGGAAGAGCTTATCAGCGCCTTGAGAAGTCATGAAATAGAGCTGGACGCAAATGAGCCTCAAAAGAAAGGTAAGTCTATTGCATTAAAATCAAATATCAAGAAATGCACTAACGCTTTTCAGGCCAGAGAAGAAGATCCTGAAGAATCAGAATCTGAAGAAGAAGATGAACTGTCCCTGATCTCCAGAAGGCTAAATCAAATCTGGAAGACCAAGCAAAGGAAGTTCAGAGGCTTCAGAAGTTCAAGGAAATTTGAACGTGGAGAATCTTCTGATGAAAGAAGATTTGACAAGAAGAAGGTCATGTGCTATGAATGCAACGAGCCTGGACACTTCAAGAATGAATGTCCAAATCTTCAGAAGGAAAGTCCCAAGAAGAAGTTTCATAAGAAGAAAGGTCTTATGGCAACCTGGGATGAGTCAGAAGATGATTCAGAAGATGAGCAGGCCAACTGTGCGCTGATGGCGACAGAAGATGACGGATCAGAATCTACATCAGAATCAGATTCTGAAGAGGTATTTTCTGAACTTACTAGAGATGAGTTAGTTTCCGGTCTAACTGAACTTCTGGAACTCAAGTCTCAGATTAGTTTCAAATACAAAAAGCTGAAAAAGCAATTTGAATTTGAAACAAAGAAGCTTGAGTTGGAAAATTCTGAATTGAAAGATAAACTTTTAAAATTATCCAATGATGTTGGATCTCCTTCTAATTCAGAAAAATCCACTCCCAGTCTAAACCATATTCTGAAAGAATATGATTTAAGTTTCAGGAAGTTCTTATCTAGAAGTATTGGCAGAAGTCAGCTAGCTTCTATGATATATGCTGTGTCCGGAAACAAAAGAGTTGGCATTGGTTATGAGGGTGAAACCCCATACAAACTTGAACCTGTTGATGAGATGAAAATCACATACAAGCCATTGTATGATCAGTTCAAGTATGGCCACTCACATGATATTAGGCACACTTCACATGCACAAAGTTTTCACATTACACACACTAAGAAGCATGTGACACAACCTAGGAAATATCATGAAACTCACATTAAGAATTATCATGCTGTTCCTCCTATTGCTTACAATGTTAAATCCAAGTTCAATCAGAACTTGAGAAAATCTAACAAGAAAGGACCCAAAAAGATGTGGGTACCTAAGGATAAGGTTATTCCTATTGCAGATATCCTTGGCTGCAAGAAGGACAAGGCACAACATGTCATGGTACCTGGACTCTGGATGCTCGCGACACATGACAGGAAGAAGGTCTATGTTCCAAGACCTGGTGCTTAAGTCTGGAGGAGAAGTCAAGTTCGGAGGAGATCAGAAGGGCAAGATAATTGGCTCTGGAACTATAAAGTCTGGTAACTCTCCTTCCATCTCTAATGTACTTCTTGTAGAAGGATTAACTCATAACCTCTTATCTATCAGTCAATTAAGTGACAATGGTTATGATATAATCTTCAATCAAAAGTCTTGCAAGGCTGTAAATCAGAAGGATGGCTCAATCCTATTTACAGGCAAGAGGAAGAACAACATTTATAAGACAGATCTGCAAGATCTTATGAGTCAGAAGGTGACTTGTCTTATGTCTGTTTCTGAAGAGCAGTGGGTCTGGCACAGGAGATTAGGTCATGCTAGTTTGAGAAAGATCTCTCAGATTAACAAACTGAATCTTGTCAGAGGACTCCCTAATCTGAAATTCCAATCAGATGCTCTTTGTGAAGCATGTCAGAAGGGCAAGTTCTCCAAACCTGCATTCAAGTCTAAGAATGTTGTTTCTACCTCAAGGCCATTAGAACTCTTGCACATTGATCTGTTTGGCCCAGTCAAAACAGCATCTGTCAGAGGAAAGAAATATGGATTAGTCATCGTAGATGATTATAGTCGCTGGACATGGGTAAAATTCTTAAAACACAAGGATGAGACTCATTCAGTGTTCTTTGATTTCTGCATTCAGATTCAATCTGAAAAAGAGTGTAAAATCATAAAGGTCAGAAGTGATCATGGTGGTGAATTTGAGAACAAATCCTTTGAAGAATTCTTCAAAGAAAATGGTATTGCCCATGATTTCTCTTGTCCTAGAACTCCACAGCAAAATGGGGTTGTAGAACGAAAGAATAGGACTCTGCAAGAAATGGCCAGAACCATGATCAATGAAACCAATATGGCTAAGCATTTCTGGGCAGAAGCAATAAACACTGCATGCTATATTCAGAATAGAATCTCTATCAGACCTATTCTAAATAAGACTCCTTATGAATTGTGGAAGAATAGAAAGCCCAACATTTCATATTTCCATCCTTTTGGATGTGTATGCTTTATTCTGAACACTAAAGATCATCTTGGTAAGTTTGATTCCAAAGCACAAAAATGTTTCCTTCTTGGATATTCTGAACGCTCAAAAGGCTACAGAGTATACAATACTGAAACATTGGTTGTAGAAGAATCAATCAATATCAGGTTTGATGATAAGCTTGGTTCTGAAAAACCAAAGCAGTTTGATAATTTTGCAGATTGTGATATTGACATATCAGAAGTTGTTGAGCCAAGAAGCAACGCATGAGAAGCAGAGCTTCTTAGAAGCAAGGAATCTGAAGACCAAGTATCAGCTTCTCTGGAGGATCCAAGCACATCTGAAGAACCATCTGTCAGAAGATCATCCAGACTCATCTCTGGTCATTCAGAAGATGTAATTCTTGGAAAGAAGGATGATCCAATCAGAACAAGAGCATTCCTTAAGAACAATGCAGACTGTCAATTAGGTCTAGTATCTTTGATCGAGCCAACTTCTGTTGATCATGCTCTAGAAGATCCAGACTGGATAATTGCTATGCAAGAAGAACTGAATCAGTTTACAAGGAATGATGTTTGGGATCTTGTTCCTAGACCAGATGGATTCAATATAATTGGTACAAAATGGGTCTTCAGAAACAAGCTTAGTGAGAAAGGTGAAGTGGTAAGGAACAAAGCCAGACTGGTGGCTCAGGGTTATAGTCAGCAAGAAGGGATTGATTATACAGAAACCTTTGCACCAGTGGCCAGGAGTTTGCTAAGTCTATGCAGGCTGAGTTTGAAATGAGCATGATGGGAGAACTCAAGTACTTCCTTGGAATACAAATAAATCAAACATCAGAAGGAACGTACGTTCACCAAACCAAGTATGTGAAGGAACTTCTGAAGAAGTTTAATCTTCTAGACTGCAAAGAAGCCAAAACTCCTATGCATCCAACATGCATCCTAGGTAAGGACGAGGTAAGTAAGAAGGTAGATCAGAAGTTATACAGAGGTATGATTGGATCTCTTCTATATCTGACTGCTTCTAGACCTGACATTCTGTTCAGTGTTTGTTTGTGTGCTAGATTCCAATCAGATCCTAGAGAATCTCATTTAACTGCTGTTAAGAGAATTCTAAGGTATCTGAAAGGTACTACTAATGTTGGCTTAGTTTACAGAAAATCTAAAGAATACAACTTAGTAGGATTCTGCGATGCTGACTATGCTGGAGACAGAATTGAAAGAAAAAGTACTTCAGGAAGTTGCCAATTTCTTGGAAGTCATTTGATCTCCTGGTACAGCAAGAAGCAAGCAACTATTGCTCTATCAACCACAGAAGCAGAATATGTCGCAGCTGCTGGTTGTAGTACACAGATGCTCTGGATGAAGAGTCAGTTAGAAGATTATCAGATATTTGAGAGTAACATTCCTATATTCTGTGATAATACTTCTGCTATATGTTTATCTAAAAATCCTATTCTTCATTCAAAATCTAAACATATTGAGATTAAACATCATTTCATAAGGGACTATGTTCAGAAGGGTGTTATTTCTTTAAACTTTGTTGATACAGACCATCAATGGGCTGATATCTTTACAAAACCCCTGGCTGAAGATAGGTTTAAGTTCATTCTGAAAAACATCAGTATGGATTTATGCCCAGAATGAGAAGATGAGAAGTTCTCATGTATGAGTATCTTCTGAAATGAATGTGGAACAATTCTTTTAATCAGAAGTTCTGATTGAATTCTTTTAGAAATTATGATTCGGTTATTACTAACGTTTCATTGTCTAAGTTGATTCAGAACCTCCTTTATAGCAAAACAGCTGTTACGTTTTATCTCGGGATGGTAAACCTGTTGTTACTATTCATGGATAAACGTGCGTGCAGTTGAAGGGACGCCGACCATAGGTAACTGTGCTAGTCACCTCATTTGTCTTTATTATCTCTCCTCACGTCACGTAACATTAAATGCTAGTCTTCATTCGTTTCACTTTATTTTCTTTTAAATACTCTTCAAAATGGTTTTTGGTTTCCTATCTTTTTGTTTTCCTCTTAAAAG
Source organism: Vicia villosa (assembly GCF_029867415.1). Classification (NCBI taxonomy): domain Eukaryota; kingdom Viridiplantae; phylum Streptophyta; class Magnoliopsida; order Fabales; family Fabaceae; genus Vicia; species Vicia villosa. Next base: position 199,868,352 of record NC_081180.1, on the reverse strand, counting down.
TTTTTTTTTCTCTCTCTCTCTCTCGTTTTTTCATCTCTTCTCTCAAAACCTAGCGTTCACCCTAAGCCTGTTGAAGCTCCATGACTCAAAGGCGACAGATCTCTGTGCATCTCGGGATGGCTCTTCTAATACCACTCAAGTCAGACTCTTCTTTGATGTTGTTATCAACTTTCACCCAAAGACAGAAGACTTTCTTGAGTTATGGGAGGAGGTTAAGAATGATATTCTTAACTTCTATGTTAAGGGAAAGCCCCGTTTGCAACATTAGCTCTCTGTCTGTGAACTGTCCCTCACTTCCTCCTTGGTTCTGGGATCTCTCCTACAGTGGAGGTTTCAGTCTGGAAGACAAGAAGTCCTCCGGGATTCTTGATGGGTTGACACAGAGCGTGTCTAGCTAGGGTTCTGTTTTTAATTTTTGTAGTGATTTCCTCTTTGGAAATCCTTTTTGTATTTGCTAGGAATGTTTTTCATCTTGTTAAACATAGGAACCTTTTGTAATATCTTTTGATTATCAATGAAAAAGTTTCTTTGTGTTTTACATTCCAGTAAATGTTTTCTTTTGTCTTATGCATCTGAATCTTTTGAAATATTCTTTTTGATGTTATGACAAAAAGGGGGAGAAAGATAAATGATAAATGATTTGATTAAATCTATCAGTTGCTGGGTAAAGAGGCTCCCACACATTCACTAACAAGAACTGCAAGTTCTATATGGTTTAAGTGTTTTGCAGGTACAGAGAAGTGAAGAAAATCTTCAGAAGCAAACACAAGAAGCAAAACCATGGAAACTGAAGCAAGCTGAGTGCTGTCAAGCTTCAGAGATCAGAAGCAAGAAAGAAGAATGAATCAGAAGCACTGATAATAGAATTTGAATATCATTGTCTATCCTGTTCTGACAAAATTCTATTTGCTTTGATACATATAATGTTATGGCTCTGATACATTATTTGCTCTGATACACGTTTTTAGCCTAAATGCTCTGATACATTTGGCTCTGATACATATCATGTATTTGAATATACATTTTATGTTCTAACTCGTTCATGCTGACTTTTGTCGTTTAGTTTTTGTTCTGTAACATTTCAGGATGTAGAGATGCTCTGATGATGCTCTGGTACATTCAACAATGTTCTGATACAAATCTAGCATGAAGTGATGTTGGTAGACATTCAAAGTTCTGAAGCTATCCGAGGGAAGCAGAAATCAGAAGATGTGAATGTTCTAAAAGATCCAGCAATTCAAGTTCTGAAGCTGTCCTGAATGGAAGCAGAAGTCAGAAGCTATGAATTCTCTGAAGGCAGAAGCTTATATGATCGTCTCTACCGAAATAATCAGGGAAGTCTTTTATCAAAGTTCTTCGAGTATTTATTTCAGGGGGAGATTATTTATCTCAGGGGGAGATTGTTAATCTCAGGGGGAGACATATTCATATGCTTATGCTATAGCTGTGTAATTTGTCTTTTGCCGTCTACTCTTTCTGATCGCAAATTCATATCATTTATATATGTTTTTGTCATCATCAAAAAGGGGGAGATTGTTAGAACAAGATTTGTTCTTATCAATTATCTTAGTTTTGATGATAACAATAATATGAATTTTGCTTAAGATAATATGGTACTCTAATCCAATGCAATTTCCCTTTCAGGAAATATATAAAGAGTACGCATAATTCAGCGCTCAGAAGTTGTGTCTCAAATGGTTCAGCATGCAACATCAGAACATGGTCTGGCAAGACATCAGAAGATGGTCGAAGCAGAATCAGAACATGGGTCTATGGAAGCATCAGAAGAACATGAGATCAGAAGCACTGAAGATCAGAAGATAGTATCACGCTCAGAAGCACTTCAAGGTCAGAAGATCAGAAGATGCTATGCACCAAGCTGTTTGACTCTGATGATATTCAAACGTCGTATTCACAAACATCAGATCAGAAGGAAGTACACGTGGCAGACTACGCTGACTGACAAAAGGAACGTTAAAGCTACTAAAGGCTACGTCAGTAGACACAGCGTGAACAAGGCTCGAGGTAGTTGACAAAAGCGTATAACATTAAATGCGATGCTGTACGGAACACGCAAAGCATTAAATGCATTCAACGGTCATCTTCTCAACGCCTATAAATATGAAGTTCTGATGAGAAGCAAGGTTAACGATTTCGCACCAATACAATTCAAATTAACTTGCTGAAACTCTGTTCAAATCAAAACTCAGAATCTTCATCTTCATCAAAGCTCACTACATTGCTGTTGTAATATCTTAGTGAGATTAAGCTTAAACTGTAAGAGAAATATCACAGTTGTGATTATCGCTTTTAAGAAGCATTTGTAAACTCTTAGAATTGATTACATTAAGTTGTAAGGAACTAGAGTGATCGGTTGATCAGTATACTCTAGGAAGTCTTAGCAGTTGGCTGAGCAGAAAGTCTTAGGAGTGAACTAAGCCTAGAGTGATCGTGTTGATCAGTAGACTCTAGAAAAAGTCTTAGGAGTGAACTAAGCCTAGAGTGATCGTGTTGATCAGTAGACTCTAGAAAAAGTCTTAGGAGTGAACTAAGCCTAGAGTGATCGTGTTGATCAGTAGACTCTAGAAAAGTCTTAGGAGTGAACTAAGCAGTTGTTCCCGGAGTGATCAGTGTGTGATCAGAAGACTCTGGAAGACTTAGTTGCGGACTAAGTGGAAAACCATTGTAATCCGTGCGATTAGTGGATTAAATCCTCAGTTGAGGTAAATCATCTCTGCGGGGGTGGACTGGAGTAGCTTCGTTAACAGCGAACCAGGATAAAAATAATTGTGCAATTTATTTTTATCGTCCAAGATTTAAAGTCACACTTATTCAATCCCCCCCTTTCTAAGTGTTTTTCTATCCTTCATAAGGAATATCATGTTGTACCTCCTGTTGTTTATTATGCTAAACCCAAGTTCAATCGGAACTTGAGGAAAGCTAACAAGAAAGGACCCAAGAAGTTGTGGGTACCTAAGGAAAAGATAATTTCTGTTGCAGATATCCTTGGCAGCAAAAAAGACAAAGCACAACATGTCATGGTACCTAGACTCTGGGTGCTCGCGACACATGACGGGAAGAAGGTCTATGTTCCAAGACCTGGTGCTTAAATCTGCTGGAGAAGTTAAGTTTGGAGGAGATCAGAAGGGCAAGATAATTGGCTCAGGAACCATATGTTCTAGTAACTCTCCTTCTATAAATAATGTTCTTCTGGTAGATGTATTAACTCATAACTTGTTGTCCATAAGCCAATTAAGTGACAATGGTTATGACGTAATTTTTAATCAAAAGTCTTGCAAGGCTGTAAGTCAATAGGATGGCTCAATCCTATTTACATGCAAGAGAAAGAACAACATTTATAAGACTGATCTTCAAGATCTTAAGAATCAGAAGGTAACCTGTCTTATGTCTGTTAGTGAAGAGCAATGGGTCTGGCACAGAATATTAGGCCATGCTAGTTTGAGAAAGATTTCTCAGATTAACAAATTAAATCTAGTCAGAGGACTCCCTAATCTGAAATACAAATCAGATGCTCTTTGCGAAGCATGTCAGAAGGGCAAGTTCTCCAAACCTTCATTCAAGTCTAAGAATGTTGTTTCTTCCTCTAGGCCGCTAGAACTTCTGCACATTGATCTGTTTGGCCCAGTCAAAACAGCATCTGTCAGAGGGAAGAAATATGGATTAGTCATCATAGATGATTATAGCCGCTGGACATGGGTAAAGTTCTCAAAACACAAGAATGAGTCTCATTCAGTGTTCTTTGAATTCTGCACTCAGATTCAATCTGAGAAGGAGTGTAAAATCATAAAGTTCAAAAGTGATCATGGTGGTGAATTTGAGAACAGATTCTTTTAGGAGTTCTTCAAAGAAAATGGTATTGCCCATGATTTCTCTTGTCCTAGAACTCCACAGCAAAATGAAGTTGTAGAACGAAAGAATAGGACTCTACTAAAAATGGCCAGAACCATGATCAATGAAACCAATATGGATAAGCATTTCTGGGCAGAAACAATAAACACTGCATGCTATATTCAGAATAGAATCTCCATAAGACCTATTCTTAATAAGACTCCTTACGAATTGTGGAAGAACAGAAAGCCCAACATTTCATATTTTCATCCTTTTGGATGTGTTTGTTTTATTCTGAATACTAAAGATCATCTTGGTAAGTTTGATTCTAAGGCACAAAAGTGTTTCCTTCTTGGATATTCTAAACGCTCTAAAGACTACAGAGTATACAATACTGAAACATTGGTTGTTGAAGAATCAATCAATATCAGATTTGATGATAAGCTTGGTCTTGGAAAGCCAAAGCAGTTTGAGAATTTTGCAGATTTAGATATTGATATATCAGAAGTTGAAGAACCAAGAAGCAAAGTTTCAGAAGCTGAAGATCTTCGAAGCAAAGGATCAGAAGATCAAGTTGCTGCATCTTTAGAGAATCTCAAAAATTCTGAAGAGCCAACTGTCAGAAGATCTTCTAGATTCACCTCTGCTCACTCAAAAGATGTCATTCTTGGAAAGAAGGATGATCCTATCAAAACAAGAGCATTCCTTAAGAACAATGCAGAATGTCAATTAGGTCTTGTCTCTTTGATCGAGCCAACTTCTGTTGATCAAGCTCTAGAAGATGCAGACTGGATAATTGCCATGCAAGAAGAACTAAATTAATTTACAAGGAATGATGTATGGGATCTTGTTCCTAGACCAAAAGGATTTAACATCATTGGTACTAAATGGGTCTTCAGAAACAAGCTAAGTGAAAAGGGAGAAGTGGTAAGAAACAAAGCCAGACTGGTGGCTCAGGGCTAGAGTCAGCAAGAAGGTATTGACTATACTGAAACCTTTGCACCAGTGGCCAGGTTAGAATCTATTCGTCTATTAATTTCTTTTGCCACTCAACATAACATCACTCTATATCAGATGGATGTTAAGAGTGCCTTCTTAAATGGTTATATAGATGAAGAAGTCTATGTCCACCAACCTCCTAGTTTTGAGGACGCTAAGTCTCCAGAACATGTTTTTAAACTAAAGAAGTCATTATACGGATTAAAGCAAGCTCCTAGAGCTTGGTATGAAAGATTAAGTTCTTTCCTTCTGGATAATGGTTTCACTAGAGGAAAAGTGGATACTACTCTCTTTTGTAAAACCTTTAAAAAGGATATTTTAATTTGTCAAATTTATGTTGATGATATTATCTTTGGAACAACTAATGCTACACTTGGAAAGGAGTTTGCTAAGTCTATGCAGGCTGAGTTTGAAATGAGCATGATGGGAGAACTCAAGTATTTTCTTGGGATCCAGATCAATCAAACATCAGAAGGAACTTATGTTCACCAAACTAAGTATGTGAAAGAACTTCTGAAGAAGTTTAATCTTTCTGAAATCAAAGAAGCAAAGACTCTTATGCATCCAACGTGTATCTTAGGTAAGGATGAGGTAAGTAAGAAGGTAGATCAGAAGTTATACAGAGGTATGATTGGATCTCTTCTATATTTTACTGCTTCTAGGCCTGATATTTTATTCAGTGTCTGTCTGTGTGCAAGATTCCAATCAGATCCAAGAGAATCTCACTTAACAGTTATTAAGAGAGTTTTGAGGTATCTGAAAGGTACTACTAATGTTGGTTTAGTCTACAGAAGATCTAAAGAGTACAACTTAGTAGGATATTATGATGCTGATTACGCTGGAGATAGAACTTAAAGAAAGAGTACTTTTGGAAGTTGTCAATTTCTTGGAAGTCACCTGATCTCCTGGTATAGCAAGAAGCAAGCTACCATTACCCTCTCTACAACAGAAGCAGAATATGTTGCTGCTGCTACTGGATGTAGTACACAGATGCTACGGATGAAGAGTCAGCTAGAAGATTATCAAATATATGAGAGTAACATTCCTATCTTCTGTGATAATACTTCTGCTATTTGTTTATCTAAGAATCCTATCTTACATTCCAAAGCTAAACATATTGAGATCAAACATCATTTCATTAGGGAGTATGTTTAGAAGGGTGTTCTCTCTTTTAACTTTGTTGATACAGACCATCAATGGGCTGATATCTTTACAAAACCCCTTGCTGAAGATAGGTTTAAGTTCATTCTGAAGAATATCAGTATGGATTTATGTCCAGAATGAGAAGATGAGAAGTTCTAATGTATGGATTAGTTCTGAAATGATCTTGTTTTATATTCTTATAAGAAGTTCTGATGATGATCAATTAGAAGTTCTGATTCTGTTATCACTGACGTTTCATTATCTAAGTTGATTCAGAAGTTCTTTTAAAGCAAAACAGTTGTCACCAGCTTTCCAGATGTTGAACACGTGTTCACTCTATTTGGACAAGCATGCGTGCAGCTGAGGAGACGCCGCCCTATGTAACTGTGCAAATTACTTAAAATGTTACATTATCTCTCCTAACGTCATTTCTCATTAAATTCAATTGATTTTTTTTATCATATTCATTCAAACATTGCATTTCATTTCAAATCTGTCCCTATATAAACTCATCTTCACAACAATTCATCTCTTTACACTCTTTCTCTTCATTCATAGTATTTTTCGTTCATCTCTCTCTTTCTTTGTTGCATAAACCCTAGTTCTAAACCGTATCTCAGAATCTCTTCATGCTTTCATCTTCAAGTTCAAAATCAAAAATGACTTCAGCACATCTTGTTCATCTCAAATTTGGGTATTGTCCTCTAAAGACGTGTTCCATTCCAAATGGAGAACTGGAAGTTATGGCTGAAAATATGGTAGACTTTGAAAGTTTGATGGAACATGGTTTCAATCTTAAAGATACAATGATGGCTCAAGGATGGACAAACTACTTTTAGAGACTGGTTGGACCAGTTTATCCTCACTTGGTGTTAGATTTCTGGACACATGCAACTGTTACTCCAACCGCTATCATCTCTTTTGTGCTAGGGCATGAAGTTGTTATAACGGAGAAGTTGATTAGGAAACTATATGATCTTGATGATTCAGAAGGAATCACTTGTGCTCAACCTGTAGAGTTGCTTGGGAGAAAGTTGCTGAAGAATTGTCTGCTTTCAAAGCTTCACCAAATCAAACTACATTGCTGAAGCCGTTCTACAGAGTATGGGCTGAAATTCTTCTGGAAACCTTTTATCATAGAAAGAGATCTATTGCTGCTAAGTATGTGAGTTAGGATCACAACTATGATCTCTTCTGCATTGGGAAAGGTACTCAAGTCTCTCTCTCAACTATTTTATTTCAACACTTGAAAACGATTATTGAAGAATCCAGAGATGAGGAGCGCAAGAAGTTTCCTGATTTGAAGAAGAATATTATTCCTTTACTAGAATGATCTCAGATATTCTGGTAGAGAGTGAGTTGATGGATACTCTAGGAACTGTTGGCACGCCAAAGTTCTTTACTGTCCTTCAAGGACATGTTCTAAATGCGTTTGATCTTTAAAGGATGCTTCTGATTCCGGAGGTAACTTCTGCTCCAAGAATAATTCCAGATATTCTGACCAGAAGATCTCCTGTTGAGAACTTCTCACAGCTGTTCAAAGAAGAGCTACACAAGTCTGTTAAGCGCTACTTGAAAACATGTGTCATTGCTCAATCTTTTGTTGATTCTGCATGGATTCACGGAAGAGTTCTTCCTTCTCTAGTTGAGTGGAAGAAGAAGGAACAGAAGAAGAAAGAAAAGAGGTTAAAAAGAAAAGCTTCAGAAGCAGAATCAAAGGCAGCCAAGAAGCCAAAGTTGTCCTATGATCCTGTCAAGGTTAATTCCAAAGAATATCAAGAGAAGCGTATTAGGGATTCCTTTCGTGCTTTGAGAGCTGCTCATTCCTCTCAGAATAAGTCTCCATCTTCTGAACCCCATAACACCTTCTCCATCCCAACCAATTCCCAACCACCTCCTTCTACACAAGTTCTGAACCCTGAACCACTAAATATAATTCCCCTAACACCTTCTGATATTCCATCTTCCTCCACCTTAACCATAGAAAATACACCTTCTTTATCCCATCCATTACCCTCCAGAAAATCCAAACCTTATTGCCTTTTGTACCCTGACTACAAATTCACTTTCAATCCTCCTGAACCACCTATTGACATAGACTTTGAGCTTTTTAAGCTGAGCTTCAGAAAGAGGATGGAAACCCTAAGAGCTTCTTTTGACTCCAAGCTGGATCAATCTGCTACTAGGAGACTTTGGAGACTCTTTAGAAGGGATTTTCAGTTAGATGCTATGAACATCCAGAGCAGATGTGTTGCTGAAGCATCTGGATCTTCTGGTTACTGCTTGGATCTTGATGATGGTAAGTACTATCATCCAATCCGGAATTGGAAATCTCTTGAGGAGAAGAAGTTTGTGGATGAGTTAGAAGATGAACCATGTCTGACCATGGTTGTTTGGAAGCCAAAATATCCTGTTCTGACTGGAGAGTTCAGTGGTTGTTCAACTTTCTAAGGGCGTATCCTTCTGAGAAGGCCCCAAATATGGTCATTCCAGAAGTTGTTTACCCTCCAAAAGTTGCTGCTCCCATTCCTCCAAAGAATCTGGTTAAGATTCTTCAAGCTCTGGTGAATGAAGATTCTGTGATCCCTGATCCAGAATATGCTGAAAATGCTTCAGAGTCAGACTCTGATGTTGACATGGAAGATGCTGAAGAGAATCATCCTACTGAGAATGTTCCTGTTGAGGAAAATCAAGATGATGTTCTTACATTGGATGCTTCTGTCGAACATGTTATCCCACTGAATGCTGGTGGTGAAACTTCTGGTGGATCCTCTCGTCTGGAGAAGACTTTGGAGGCTCTTCAACAAAATCAAGCTGATCTAGCTTCTCGCTTGGATAAGCATGAAAACACTCATGAAGAGTTTAGGACTTTCATGAAGATAGGCTAGTCGTAGTCTTTTGAGTCTTAGTTGTCTCTTGTTCTTGCATCTGTTTTCTTGTATCTTCTGATATCTTCTTGTGATCAATGAAATATTATTTTCTCTCATATTGTTTTGTTTTTCATCTGAATCTTTTATGTTTTTTGATGTTATGACAAAAAGGGGGAGAAAATGTGATAATTGATTTGATTAACTATATCAGTTGCTGGGAGTAAGTCTCCACATTTCTAACAGAATTTGCAAGTTCTATGTCCTTGAGTTTTTTGCAGGATTGAAGACATTCTAAAAAGCTCAACATGAGAATCAAAGACATGGGGAAAAGCAATTCTATATAGAAACAAGCTCATGGAAATGGAAGCAAGCTTAGTGCTGTGAAGCTTCAAGATCAGAAGCAAGAAGGAAGAATGTTATGATATTCTTGTGATAGAATATGCTCTAACACATTCTTATCACTTATATGTTCTGATACATGTTTTTGTGTGCTCTGATACATACTATATGATCTGAAACATATTTTATGTTCTGATTCATTCATGCCTTGACTCTTGTTGTCTAGTTTTTTCTTAAACATTTCAAGATGTAGAGATGCTCTATTGACGCTCTGGTACATTCAAGAATATTCTGATACAATCAAGCATGCAATGACTCTATAAGAAATTCAAAGCTCTGAGCTGTCCTATGGAAGCAAGAAGCAGAAGCTCTGAATGTTCTGAAGTTCTAGGCTTATGTGAACGTGTTAACTGAAATGGAAAATACTCAGGGAAGTGCTCTATTTATAAATTTCTTCCAGTATTTATTTCAGGGGGAGATTATTCATCTCAGGGGGAGATTGTTAATCCCAGGGGGAGACATATTCACACACTATGTTTATATGCTTTTGCTATAACTGTGTATTTGTCTTTAGCCATCTGATATTCTGATTGTAAATTCATATCAATTATATATGTTTTTGTCATCATCAAAAAGGGGGAGATTGTTAGAACAAGAATTGTTCTGATCAATATTCTTAGTTTTGATGATAATAATGTATATGAATTTTGTATGAGATAATGTGGTACTCTAATCCTATGCAATTTCCATTTCAGGAATCATATAAAGAGTATGCACAAAATCAGTGCAAGAAGCACTGACTCAGAAGGTTCAGCATGCAACATCAGAACATGCTCTGGCAAGACATAAGAAGATGGTCAAGCAGAATCAGAACATGGTCTATTGAAGCATCAGAAGAACTTGAGATCAGAAGCAGAATCACTGAAGTTCTCATGGTATCACGCTAGAAGCACTTCAAGGTCAGAAGACAAGAAGATGCTCTGCACCAAGCTGTTTGACTCTGATGAAATTCAAACGTTGTCTATACAAACATCAGATCAGAAGCAAGTACAAGATAGCAGGCTACGCTGACTGAAAAAAGGAACGTTAGAAGCTATTAACGGCAAAGTCAGTAAAAGCAGCAAAAGCAAGGCTCGAGGTAGTTGACAAAAGAGTGAAACATTAAATGCAATGCTGTACGGATCACGCAACGCATTAAATGCTCCCAACGGTCATCTTCTCAAACGCCTATAAATAGAAGTTCTGATGAGAAGCTGAAAAACAATACTTTGCGCAAACATACAGAAACGCTGTCAAATTCAAAAAGATCTCAAACTTCATCTTCAACCGCACTTCATTACTGTTGTAATATCTTAGTGAGATTTAAAGCTTATAACTTAAGAGAAATATCACAGTTGTGATTATAGCTTTATAAGAAGCATTGTATAACTCTTGTAAGAATTTGTTTACATTCATTTGTAAAGAACTAGAGGAGATCAAGTTGTGATCGGATTCTCTAGAAAGTCTTAGAGGGTATCTAAGCATTGTGTTCCTAGAGTGATCAGGTTGTGATCAGAATACTCTAGAAGACTTAGAGGGTATCTAAGTGGAAAACCATTGTAATCAAGATTGATTAGTGGATAAAATCCTCAGGTGAGGTAAATCACTCCAAGGGGGTGGACTGGAGTAGTTTAGTTAACAACGAACCAGGATAAAAATCATTGTGCAAATTGTTTTTATCTTAAGAGTTTTAAAACTACACTTATTCAAACCCCCCCTTTCTAAGTGTTTTTCTATCCTTCACTATTTAAGTCGATAACGTAACTCTTTTATTTAAGCAATAGAGACGAAGGCACTTTTTATTAATTACAATGTATCACCCGACCTCGAAATACTACTAGAGAATTTCAATTCATCGCTACCAGATTCTCACCCAAACTACCTCCCGAACCACCAATCCCAACATTTTGAGGAGTTGCAAGAATTTTATAATTCCAACCAAACCTATCCTCAACCAAGTTTTCTCTACAATCACCACAACCAATATTTTGAGGAGTCACTGGAATCCCATAAATCCGACCTCGAAATAATAATGGAAAATTTTAATGAAACATCTATGATGACAAGGCACTTTGTGGAAACACAAAATGCGATGCTAAACTACTTTGAGGAACCACAAGAATCCCATAATTTCAACTTCGAAGCATCAATGAAGGATTCCGACAAGGCTCTAACTCACTCTATGTTAGAATCTATGATGGAGCACCTTGTAGAGACACAAATTGTCCAAAATGAAGAGTTCAGCAAACAAAGTATCCATTTTAATGAAACCCTTAGGCAGATGACTACTATGGTTGAGTCTCTAGCAACTCACAACATGGCTTTTGAGACTCAAATCTCCTTGCTTGAACAAAAACCTCTAGGACCCTTCCTTGGGGAGCATATGGATGCAGCCAATAGAGAAAAACAAATTGAAATTCCTAAGGTGAGTGATAATGAGATTGAGGAGAGCGATAATTTGGTTGAGGAGAGCTCTAGCGAGAAAAGAGTGGAGTTTGAGAAAAATCCACCAACACCAACTGAAAGGGAGGTTGTAGAAGAGGTAGAGAAGGAAGCACCTATTGTTGTTCCTCCTCCCTATACCCCACCGATTCCCTTCCCGCAAAGTCTTATGGAAGCTAATGTAGACTCCCAATTCAAATTGTATGTGGAGGTATTGGAAAATATCAACACCAATGCACCCTTGTTTGAAGTCTTGAATAAAAAGAGAAAGTTAGAGGACCATGAAACTAGGGACATCATTATTGTTAAGAAGGTAAGGTTAACCTTTGAGGTGGTGGATAATATCACTAAGCCCAAACTTGAAAAGCCGATACTTAGGATAGACCCAGAACCACCACCACGAGTTCAAAAGAATGAACCACCCCACAGAAGAAAGAAAAGAAAAGGTGAGGGATACGTGAGATGGCTCGATAAGTGGCCATGGAAAATGACGATTACTAAAATTTCAACCGAGGAGTCATTCTCGAGAGAACCACCTTAAATGCTTGCACTCTTAAGCCGTCGAGCTATCGACATTAAACAAAGCGTTGCATGGGAGGCAACCCACGAGCTTTCAGTTTAATGTTTTCCTTTATTGTTTGAACTTGCAGAAAATAAAAGTATGGATCGCTTTCCACGTCTCAACAGTATCTAGGCAAAAAATCTATAGATGATCATCTCAAAGATGAGCGGGTCTCCATACACATTCCTACGAGTGTTGCTACTGGTGGTGCCACAATTAATGAGTATGATAGGAAAAGGTATTTCCTCCGAACGCGAAGCGGATTTGGTCGTGATAGCCCGCAAGTAGCATCCATATAGGTTATGTCTTTCCTTTTCCACCTTTTATCAAAACATTGAGGACAATGTTTGGCTTGAGTGTGGGGAAGGAACTTTACCAATTTCATTTGCTGCTTTATTGTTTTCTAGTTATGTTGTCAAGTCTTTATACATGATTTTCGGTTGCTATTGACTTTCCCCAAAATTTGAAAAAATTTGAAAATTTTAACCTCCAACAAAAATTTGAATTTTGACGCATGGCATACACACTCTGAAAGTATAAAGGTTGTCACACTTTAGGCTTTGTTAGAAAGACTTGGGGTTGTTTCAACGACATCGATACCTTTTTGACAACCTAAACCCCGTCATTATGTGAGATCAAATTGGATGCCCATTATGTCGAGACCTTAGGCTCAAGTTTCCAAAATAGCTCTTAAGTAGTTTATATTAGTAGTCGGCACCATCTTAAGCACAAGCTACATAGGGAGTCGATGAATATAAGTGAATGATCTTGTTTTTAATAAATAAATGATTTAATTGAAAAATAACCTTCTAAGTTAGGTGACCCGGTCATTTAGCCCCAATGGTTGTTAAGCCAATAAGGATTTAATAATAAGCACTAACTGTTGGGTGGCCCAGAGGTCACTGGTACTGGACTTGGTAGGGTGGGCTACGGTCCGATCCCCCACAACCGCAATTAGGAAAAATGGGGTGCCCCACTTAAAAACTAGAACCACGTGCTAAAGAAAAAGGATCATAGTCGCTAACCGATTTTGCCTACTATGTGAGTGTACGGATAATGGGCTTAATTTGATTGCGTTTGAATGAAAAAGTGCGAAAGAAAACAACGAGGGATGTAGGTTGAGTTATAATAGTAGGATTCGAATTGATTTGTATAAGGAGGGAGTCTTTGAACATCGTGTTGTTACGGTGTCCTTAGTATTGAATACTTAGTACCTATCGATCTAACATTAGCCTAGCGGCCATGTATGATTAGGAGTCATGTCGTGCCCTAGTTTCAAATCGCGCTTAATTATTTCTACCATATTGGTTGATTGCTTGTGGACAAGCAATCGTTTAAGTGTGGGGGAGTTTGATAACACTAAATTATATAGTATATTTGATTTGATTTACATAAATAATATTTGTATTTTCTTGTAATTATCTTACTTTATTTTAGTATTATGCCGGTATTATTGTCTTTTCAGATACCTTGGATTTAATCAGATTAATTCACAAAAGAAAGAAAAGAGACGAATTAAAGAGAAAAATAGAGAATGGAAATAAATAAGAAGGAAAGACATAGAGAAGAAGAAAAGAAGGTGGAAAGAAAAGGAAATATATGAGACCCTCATCTCCAAAGTTGGAGACCGCCATCTCCAAAGTTGGAGACCCCCGTCTCCAATCACTATTATTATAATAATAATAATTATTATTATTATTATAAAAATAATAATAATAATAATAATCGCCTGCCCCCAGCCTTGAGACGCTGTCGCAACCGCGAAAAAATGGAATCAGAGTCGCCACTAATACATTTATCCCATAAGGGAAAGGAATACCAGAAACCTAACTCAAAACAAGAACAAGGTCTTTCGACCAGAGAACAGGGCACGGGAGTCGGTTACGCAAGGGGAAGGTGCTAGCACCCCTCACGCCCATCGTACTCGATGGTATCCACCTATGTTTGTTTCTATCTAAAGGGTGTCTAATGTCTAAAACCTAAATGCGAATGCATGCAAAAGAAATACGGGGAAAAGAAGGAATTATTTACAAGTGTGCTCGCTTAGGCCCCGCGACCCAATGCCTTCGTATCCCTTAAAAGGAATCAGAGCGACCGCAGTTGGGCTCCATAGTTTCCATTTGTTTTGTGTTTTTTAGTTGAACAGCTGTTAAGGTCACAATCCACGATGCTCGACCTTTGGAGACTTATACGCCTAATTTTGGACTGGACTTAACTTGTTCTTAACAGCAGAATGAACTTGGGTTTGTGTTTTTTATGTAACTACATGATGAACAAAACCCAATACAAGGTTTCGCACCACTTCGTCACTTTGTTTTAATTCGAGCCTTTATTAAGTGTTTTGAAGTGTTTTTGGTTGGGTATTTTTTAAGGGGATTTACTTTGCGATTAGAATCACATAAAATGTATTATGATCGAGAAGCAGATTAGGGAATGAATCCCACTCACTTCTATCCCATTATATAATGTTCAAGAAACAGATTAGGGAATGAATCCCACTCATTTCTATCCCATTAATTAATGTTTGAGAAACAGATTAGGGAATGAATCCCACTCATCTCTCTCTCATTAAATAGTGACCGAGAAACAGATTAGGGAATGAATCCCACTCATTTCTATGCCACTAGGTGATTGAGAAACAGATTAGGGAATGAATCCCACTCATTTCTCTATCACTTTCTTAATGTGATTCGCATCTTTATTTATTAGTGTTTTAATGTTGAAAAAGAAAAAGAATGAACAAAGGGGAACTAACCTATTCTCTAATCTAAGTTATTCTATTCTACAAGTGGCCCTAAGGTCAAGGATAAGGGATCTCTACCTATGTTATCATGCATAGATTACAACCTAGGTTGTTCTATGTGACTAATCTTAATGAAGATTGAAGTCACCGCCCTAAGGGAACATGGTAAGCATATAGTAAGATATAAGAAAAAGCAACAAGCAAGGTAGGTGATTCAATGAAGTCCCTAACCAAGTCTACTCCTAAGAGAGACTACACACAATGAATCCCAAGAGAAAACAATCCACAAAAGGTGGAGGAAGAACAAACAATCGTCGCCTCTTAAACTAACAACAATCAAAGTGTATAAGAAGAGGCAAAGCATGAGAAAGAGAGAAGAAATCCTTAGGGCAGTAGCAAACCAAGGAAATTAGTGTCCTAAATCAAACACAAAAGCATCATTACATCTCACAAAAATATCCACAAAAAGTTACCAAAGTATCGCATGAATCGTTACTTAACAATTAGCGAACAAACATCAATTAATCGAAACAAAAAGCAAATGAACACATGAGATAAATTTGGGGTCAGTAGAATATTAATTCATTTATAGGTCTAATACCTCACACCAATCTATGTTATTCAATTAGCTTGAAGCAACACAAAGTTCTAACAAAACTAGACAAAACTAGGTCAAAACTAGCTAGTAAACTCAAATTGTGAATGAAGTTAGAAAAATGCAATCAAATGATGGAAGTCAGTAGCTAATAACCTCTAATAGGTGTTTAAACAATCATGGAATCAAGTCACGAAGTTTCATACAAAATTATAGGTCATTTGGACAAGTTATGGTACAATCGTTAGCCAAAAGCAAGTTATTTACATGTGAGAAAGAAAAATCAAGTAAAATAAGAAGACATGATTTAAAAATTTCAACTCCAGGTCTTAGGACCTCTAAAAATTCCTAATTATATGCACCAAAAGGAACCAACATTATTGCATGAATGCATTTCAATTTGAGGGCACAAACGTCACAATTATCTATTAGAAACGCATGTTAATCGAGTTAAATGAAACTAACCAAATACCAATCAAAACAAAGAATTAGGAATTTATTTTTTACACGCAATATCATGGATTAGTCTAAAGTAACCACACAAAAATTGGCAATTAGATTCGACTCCTAAGGTATTAAACGAAATTAATTTGCAAAATCTATCAAAACCAAAAGAAACATGAACATACCAAAGTAAATGATTTATTAAAAATGCGCAACTAATTTCTAAAAATCTAAAAAAAAATACTAAAATTATCTACACACATGAAACTACCTAAATCATATTTTTATTGGTTTTTTATTCCATGAGAAAATGATTTCTGAAGCAAAAGTTGAAGAGAAAACAGTTTGAAACAAAATACCAAATCTGCCTAAAGATGGGGTGTAGTGGTAAAAGATTTTTGAACTATATCCTAGTTGATGCGCATCGGGCCTAATTCTCAGGAGGGTGTGAAGAGTGAAAACGCTAGGCCCAGGTTAAGTGGAACGTGGCCCAGTCTCTTACCTATTATCTCATTTTTTATTCCGTTTATGTCATTTTTATTTTGTTTTATCAGCTACATGTTATTAATGGCAACGTGACAAAAATATATTCCCCATACATTTATCAATTGGTCAAGGGGTACCTTTAATGAAAATAAGACAAAGCCATGCATGGGCCAATAGCAGGATGCCACAACGCGTTTCAATGATTGAAGTAAAGACAAAGCTAACAATTAAATGGGAAAGGAAGCCAACAAGATCACGCCACGTATGCAAACGGTGAGAAAGATAAACAGAATACTCAGACGCCAGAGCTCCGCTCCGGTCGTCTCCTCCGGCGAGCCCCCCACCGTGACCGAATTTAAACTCGCCCAGAAACGAATGTCACCACCGCTAATCGACTCGAATTTTCGTGCTGAGCACGAATCCGATAATAGTTTCCTCTAACTCTTCCTCTATCTTTGAATCCGAGGACAATCATAAAAGCCCTAAAACTAACAAACTTCACAGAACTACACCTTAAACATTCCAGAGCAATTCTCACCGAATATGGATCCTAATCAAATCGTTTGAATACGAACACACTTTAATTCAATGCAAAACAAAAACACACTTCACAGATCCACGGATTAAGCATAATATGCAACAAAGCATTTGAAGGCATGGTGATATGGAAGCTATCATATATTTCTACCATGTAAGAGGACTGAATACTTACCTGAAGCTTTCTTG
This sequence comes from Vicia villosa, assembly GCF_029867415.1. NCBI lineage: Eukaryota > Viridiplantae > Streptophyta > Magnoliopsida > Fabales > Fabaceae > Vicia > Vicia villosa. Next base: position 199,851,115 of record NC_081180.1, on the reverse strand, counting down.
ACTCGAAAGATATGGAAATTCTACAAGCTGCGATTCAATCTTGAAGATCCACCTCGCCACCAGCTATGAAGTTGAGTAAAGATCTCCTAGAAATTAACTTTGATGATCCCGGTTCTTGAAGTTTTACCTCAGCGGTGATGCAAACTTAATGGACAATGATGAACTCAGAGGAACTGCTCTTGGTTCAAGGTGAGGGAGAATCGGAGATGAAATGTGGCCATAGCGATGCAGGTAGTGATGAGGTTGTTGACAGTGATTGATGAGGAAAAGTATAGAGGTTGATTGATGACGATGATGAAGATTGTGGTGGTAGTTGTGGTGGTGAGGAGTGAAGGGGTGGTGGCCGGAGTTTGTTAGAGATGTAACAAACTCTCTCTTTGGAGAGTGAGAGAGAGGAGAACGAGAATGAGAGAGGGTGGTGAAACTAAAAAAGAAAAATGCCGTTCCCCCCCCCCTTTTGACTTGTGAAGGGTTGTGGTTCATATAGTGTGAGTGCATGGTAATCTATGGTTTGGTGTATGTAGGGTATCTTTTCTTTGCAAACTTAATGAACAAGTGTTTTCCTTTTGCAGAATGTTCTCTTACTAGCTTTTTGCATGATGAGTTTGCATGGCAATTTGTAGTAAACATATTTGAAAATGTATGGTGGCATATTGAACTCCAAGTGTGCCTTGCCATATTGCCGATCACATTGTCACCTTGCCCTTGTGAGTCACCCATGATGCCAACTTTGAATTCATACATCTCTTGCTATGGCTCACCATGTGACTCACTCTTGGTCTCAAACTAAAGAGGACATGTAATAGAACACCTTAGAATTGGAATCAAACCAAGAAGATATCCAACATTCTCTAAAATTGACCTTACATCTAGCACGCCACCTGTTAGGAGAAATACCTGCGTATGACCTGGATTCTGGCCCTTGCCTCTGGCTACGTATGACTTGGTGAAGGGTGTGACTTTGTGCCTTCATAACTTACTCAATACACATCCAAATGGCTTGATTATTGTCTCATTGTATAGAGAACATGAAGAACAACGAATACATACCAAGTTTGCCTCTTGTGGCCATTTATATTTCTCTAAAATCAACCTCAAAGTAAGCACACCACATGCTCGATAAAATGCTTGCTGATTGCCCAAAAATTGTCCAGCAATATGACTTGTGCCTCAGTGAAAATCCTCAACTTCAAAACTCAATAGCTCTTGATCCAAGCCTCCGTAGAGGAAGATGCCAACTACAAAGTTGTTCACCTACATGAGGTGGACAATATTGGTGTAGAACACTCCATGAAATAAGTCCTCTAAGCACGTGTAATCAGGGCTTGAAACTGACTGCTTATCAAATTTGAAAAGTTACAAAAATATTCTAAGTGTGGAGAATTCATCATTTGAAACCATGAACTTTGATGATTTATAACTTTTGATCCAAGCATCTTTTGAAGATAACTTCAACTACAAACTTGTAGCATGCCATGATCTGAACATTTATTATGTTGGGAATTTTCTGAAATGAGGCCTATTGACACGTGTAAACATGCACTGAAATCAACCACCCAACCATCTTTAAAACTTCCAAAAAAATTCTTAGTGTAGAAACTTTCTAATTTTAGTAACTTCACATTTCAACTAACTTCCATTTTTGGTAACTTTGATAATTTCTTGATTTTATTTATTTTGCTGACTTTTCTTTGACCGATTTTCCACCACGAGTCGACATTTGACAATTGACTTTGACTTTGACCAAAAAGTCAACATTTTCAGATTTTTCTGATTTCGGATGAATTTCCCGATTAATCTGTTTCCGATCTCATTCTTAGTCAATTTTCAACCAAATGAGAATCTCCATTGAATATTTATTCAAAGCAACCATACAGAAGCTCTTTTTTTTATCAATTTTCTTGGCCAGTAACTATGATATGGATGAATGTATTAGATGAATGACCTACATGAGGTATGTACATGAATGTGATATGAACGTCAATTGGGTATAAATAAGTGGGCAAATTTTGGGGTGCAACAACTGCCCCTATTCAATCTTCCTGGACCTAAATGTACGAACATTTTGGATTACGGACATTTGAAGTGTGAGTGGATTGAATACCCTGAAAGTACCATCAAAATTTGCATTCTATGGTACAGCGAAAAGTATTGAGTATTATCAAAGGATACCAGCCGAAGGTGGACCTTAAACAGGTTGCTAACCTCAGTTAGACTTCAAAAGGAGACACAATCTAAGAGTGACTTGATAAAGGATGAAACCAGCCGAAGGGGAATCCGATCCTAATTGCTAACCTCAGTTAGACTTCAAAGAGAGACACAGCCGGAGGGTGACTCTACAAAGGATGTAACCAGCCGAAGGGGAAATCGATCCTATTTTGCTAACCTTAGTTAGACTTCAAAAAGAGACACAGGCGAAGGGTGACTCTATAAAGGATGTAACCAGCCAAAGGGGAAACCGATCCTATTTTGCTAACCTCAGATAGACTTCAAAAAAAGAGACACAGCCGAAGGGTGACTCTATAAAGGATGTAACCAGCCGAAGGGGAAACCGATCCTATTTGCTAACCTCAGTTAGACTTGAACAAGGACACGTAGCCGAAAGACGACTCCAAAAGGAAGAAACCAGCCGAAGGGGAATCTTACCAAATTGCTAACCTCAGTTAGACTTCAAAAAGAGACACAGCCGAAGGGTGACTCAAGATCTGAAAGGGTATGCCAATAATCATTGGACTTGACTAAAGAAGACTAGTAGCAACCAGACTCTTATTCGGGATGTTAATGAACACTGAATTTGAAGGCGATGCTAATAACTATTGGGCTTGACCGAAAGAAAGGCTGGTGACAACTAGAACCAAACAGGGGATGCCAGTAAATACTGGGCTTTCAAGAAGGTATTGATGCTTGCGAAGCATAAGGATTACATGGATCCCTCAGGCCAAAAGGCGGGGTGTAATCTTCAAGAGTGGCATTCATTCGAGTTGCCACACACCAAGTATGATTACCCAAATGATTGAACTCAGCAAAAGGGAAATAACCATAGAGACAATGATCTTGACGAAGAAAGACTTTGTATCCAATCCACACTGGAGAGAGAAAGTGAGATTTCTTCTGGGGATATATCAATTTGTTTGCGTAACATATGTGATCTTGGCATATGCATTGTTGCATGTTTGATTTTTCATGGCGTAATGCTCCATATTTATGGAAATGCTACGCATTCTTATAGATGCAATGATTTCTATATGCAAAAGAGGATGACTGAACATCGGAGATAGCCTTTTGTCCGAAGAACTCTGTGAGGGATTCTTTTTGCTTTCTCGACCTTGCAAGGTCACACCAGATGATTTCTCGACCAATCCCAATATGTAACTTCTGCAGGGGATGACTTGCACCAGAAGGCTCGTGAGGAAAGGGGCATAACGGAATTTCACAGAGTCATTACTGTCATCATGTTTGGAAACTTGAAGATCGCACCTCCCCCTTTGAACTTCCACATCTTTATCAGGGAATAAGGGAATCTAATCAGCACTGTGTAGCACTTAAACCCCGAATGAGAGCTCCCCAGAGAAATAAACTCTGGTATTTGAAGGAAATTAGACCTTTGGGTTCTTGAAGCGTAGGTACTGGCATCTGACTATGCTAAATGATCGAAGATTCCTGCAAAACAAATCAAACAAATATGCCCCAGGTATGATGGCTCTACCTCGTCTACCATCCCAAGTACTCAAAATCTTTAAGCAATTCTATCTGTTTTAGATCATGTTCTTTTTGTAGGACTTCGATGTTAGAAATGCAATGCTTACAAAAATAATTGGACGTTTTCGTAAACAAAACGGTAAAAATAAAACGATGTTGGAATTTTTTTTGAATGAAATATCTTTTTATTAATGAAAAAATTGCCTAACATAGGCGAGTACATCAGGAAGTGGCCCCTTAAGGAGGTGGCCACCAAAATGGAAAACAAATATCATATACAAACATGGCAACGTAAGAAAAGATTCCATTGGGTTCCAATCTTGCTAGGCCTTGCAGATCTTCAATATTGCTTCTGCTTTGCTTTCCAAAATGGATGAATGAATTGATCTTTTACCCTTCTGAGTCCTTCAATTGTGGTGACTAGCTATGCTCAAGGATCTAATGCATGACGCAGTCATTCTCTTTTTGTCCCTCTTTTGCCTGGACCGCCCTTTCGGGTTTTCAATCCACCACGACCCCTTTTTTGCCTAAGTCGCCCTTTCGGGTTTTCAACTTAGCGGGTGTACTTTATTTCGTTTTCATTCTTTTGCCTGATCTTTTCCTTTTCTTTTATTTTATTTTGATCAGGTCTATGCGAAGTATTTTTTAACCGCGTCTGCATTTACGGAAAGTGGAAAGTCTTCGCCATCCATGGTTGAGAGAATCATGGCGCCCCCTGAGAAGACTTTCTTTACGACAGAAGGCCCTTCGTAATTCGGAGTCCACTTGCCCCTCGGATCATTGTGAATAGGCAGGATCTTCTTGAGTACAAGGTCACCAACTTGAAAGTGTCGAGGACGAATCTTCTTGTCAAAGGCTTTCTTCATCTTCTTTTGGTAGGCTTGCCCATGGCATATGGCCGCTAATCTCTTTTCATCAATGAGGTTTAGTTGATCAAATCTGGTCTGGACCCAATCAGCTTCGCTGAGCTTCACATCTGTCAATACCCTTAATGAAGGAATCTCGACCTCAACCGGAAGAATCGCCTCCATGCCATATACTAATGAGAAGGGAGTTGCCCCTATGGAAGTACGTACTGAGGTACGATAACCATGTAAAGCAAAGGGCAACATCTCATGCCAATCCTTATAAGTGACCACCATCTTTTGCACAATCTTCTTGATATTCTTATTGGCCGCTTCAACTGCGCCATTTATCTTTGGCCTGTACGGGGAGGAGTTATGATGCGTAATCTTAAAATCCTCGCATAATTCCTTCATCATCTTATTATTGAGGTTGGATCGATTATCAAAGATAATTCTCTCAGGAACCCCATAACGACAAATTATATGGTGCTTGATGAAGCGAGTCACTACTTGCTTGGAGACATTTGCATAAGAAGCAGCTTCAACCCACTTGGTGAAGTAGTCAATAGCAACGAGGATGAAACGATGTCCATTAGAGGCGGTGGGCTTAATTTCCCCAATCATATCGATGCCCCACATAGCAAACGGCCAAGGCTATGTCAACACATTCAGAGGAACCGGAGGTACATGAACCCTATCTGCATACACTTGACATTTGTAACATACCACCACATGGTTGAAACAATCATGTTCCAAGGTAGACCAATAATAACCTGCTCTCAATATTTTCCTAGCCATGGTGTGTCCACTTACATGTGTACCAAAGGATCCTTCATGCACTTCTTGCATGATCTTTGCTGCTTCGTGTCTATCCACGCATCTGAGCAACACAGAATCAAAATTCCTCTTGTACAACACACCTCCAGCAAGGAAAAACTTGGCAGATAGTCTCTTCAGAGTTTTCCTATCCGTAAGGGAAGCACCCTTAGGATACTCTTGTGACTCCAGAAATTTCTTAATGTCATAAAACCAAGGTTTCTCATGAGGCACGTTATCAATAACGCCACAGAATGCAGGCTCATCCAACCTTTTGATCACAATCGAAGGCGCTTCATTGTCCCATTTGACTTTAAACATGGATGCTAAAGTGGCCAAAGCATCAGCCAAATGATTTTCCTCTCGAGGGATGTGATCAAAGGTGATCTCATCAAAGTATTGAGCCAATTTCACCACATGTTCTCTATAGGGAATCAAGTTGGGGTGGCGTGTTTCCCAATCTCCGTTGATCTGACTAATCACCAAAGCAGATTCTCCATACACTGCGAGATTTTTAATCCTCAAATCAATGGCAGCCTCAATACCATATATGCAAGCCTCATATTCAGCCACATTATTAGTACAATCAAAACAAATCCTGGCCGTAAATGGAATATGAAAACCTGTTGGAGAAGTAAGCACAGCCCCAATACCATTACCCAATGCATTAGAGGCACCATCGAACACGAGCGTCCATCGCGCCCCTGGTTCAGGTCCTTCCTCTTGATCTTGGCTCTTGGAAGTCTCTGCCACACACATTATATCCTCATCAGGAAACTCAAAGTACATAGACTGGTAATCGTCCACAGGTTGATGCGCAAGATGATCAGCAATTACACTACTTTTAATGGCCTTCTGAGTAGTGTATTGTATGTCATATTTTGTCAAGATCATTTGCCAACGGGCAATCCTTCCTGTCAATGCTGGTTTCTCAAATATATATTTGATCGGGTCCATCTTTGAAATCAATAAAGTGGTGTGAGTCAACATATACTATCTCAGTCGGCGAGCAACCCATGCCAAAGCACAGCAAGTTTTCTCGAGTAGTGAGTATCTTGATTCACAATCGGTAAACTTTTTGCTAAGGTAATAAATTGCGTGCTCTTTTCGACCGGACTCGTCATGCTGACCCAGCACACACCCCATTGAATTCTCGAGGACCGTCAGGTACATAATCAACGGTCTACCTTCCACTGGAGGCATGAGGATTGGAGGCTCTTGCAAATACTCTTTAACCTTATCAAATTCCTTTTGACAATTGTCATCCCACTTTATTTCCTGATTCTTTCTCAATAGCTTGAAGATAGGTTCACACGTGGCGGTAAGGTGTGAGATGAACCTTGCAATATAATTCAACCTTCCCAGGAACCCACGAACCCGTTACTCAGTTCTCGGCTCAGGCATCTCTTGTATAGCTTTTACCTTAGCGGGATCGACCTCAATACCCTTTTCACTGATCTCACTCCGAAGGTACATTTATTGGGATTCAACCTGAACCTGAACTTTCTTAACCTTTCAAACAATTTCTTCAGGTGGACAAGGTGCTCCTCCTCAGTATGGGACTTTGCAATCATGTCGTCCCCATAGACCTCAATCTCCTTATGAATCATGTCGTGAAACAAAGTCACCATAGCTCTTTGATAGGTTGCCCCAGCATTCTTCAACCCAAACGGCATGACCTTGTAACAAAAGGTGCCCCAAGGCGTAATGAATGTTGTCTTTTCCATGTCCTCGGGCGCCATCTTTATTTGATTGTAACCAGAAAAACCATCCATGAAGGAGAAAACCGAGAACTGAGCAGTGTTATCTACCAACACATCGATGTGAGGGAGCGGGAAATCATCCTTCGGGCTCGCTCTATTCAGATCTCGATAGTCGACACACAGTCGTACTTTCCCATCTTTCTTAGGTACGGGTACAATATTGGCGACCCATGGTGGATAAACTTTTATAGCAAGAAAACCTGCATCAAACTGTTTCTGAGCCTCTTCCTGGATTTTCTTGGACATGTCAGGACGTGTTCTCCTGAGTTTCTGTTTGACAGGCGGAGAGTTTTCTTTAAGAGGTAACCTGTGCACAACAATATCAATATCTAATCCAGGCATATCTTCGTAAGACCAGGCGAAGATGTCAGAATACTCTTTCAACATTCCAATCAACTTTTCTTTCAATCCTCATTCAAAGAAGCCCCTATTTTAACCTCCCTTCTCATCTCTTCAGTGCCAAGATTCACCGTCTCAATAGGCTCTTGATGTGGCTCTCACTTTCTCTTCTTGTTTCAACAATCTGGTCAATTCATCAGGGAGTTCACAATCTTCTTCATCCCCTTCTTCAGCGGTGTAGATAGGATTGTTGAAGTCATAACGAGGCATAAAAAGATCGTTATCAACAGCATCTGGAGGAGAAGTGGATCTGCATGAATTATGATTTATGCTTTATTTTAGGATGGAGGGATGATGATGAATAATAAACGTTGCCATTTTTTATTTATTTATTTAAAACAAGTGTAAAAGCAAAAAAATGAAAGACAGGGAACAAAATATTTGAATGCAAAAACGTCCTTTTATTAATGATTTTAAAATTGAAAAACAACAAATGAGGCCCTACATGTGTTCACTGTGTCTTGGGCAGAACACAGGAATTATTGCATGATAAACAAAAACAAACAGTATTACTTTTGATCAAGAGCAATTGAGATGATGTCTTCAGATGACCAGTTGAGAAGCTTCTGTCCCGGGACACACGGCTTGATCCATTCTTCAATGTCATAATCACTACCCATATCATCATCAGCAGCACAAATATGATCCTTGACAATGCCAGCACCAGAGAACTTGATTGGAACAAAGGTTCCAGGCTTCTTGGGGGCCCCATTAGACGAACTCTGACCCAACTGATATCCAATCCCACATTTATCTTGCTTGATTGGCAAATCCAAGATTCGGCCCCATCCTTCAGGATGACCAGATTCAACCACAGCTTTAGCTTCCTTTAGTGAAGACATGGGAGCCTCCAACTTCTTATTTTCAACATAAGGGATCTTGATAGTCTGGACAGCCTCAAAGGCTTGGCATGGTGTCTCGTGGACCTCTCCTTCCACCACAATATACCTGAAGGACGCAAGATGGCTTACCACGTGTTCTTCCTCCCCACATATTGTGACTATCTTTCCTTGAGTCGCGAATTTGAGTTTCTGATGCAAAGTAGAAGTCACGGCCCCAGCGGCGTGGATCCATGGACGTCCCAGGAGACAACTGTAAGACGGGTGGATATCCATCACAAAGAAAGTAATAGTGAAGAGCTGAGGACCTATCATTATCGGCAAGTCAACCTCCCTAAACACTGATCTTTTTGACCCATCAAAGGCTCTCACTGTCAATTCACTCGGCCTTATCTCGACACCAAAATAATCTAGCCTCATCAAGGACGACTTCGGCAACACATTCAAAGAAGATCCATTATCCACGAGAACACGTGATAACATAGTCCCTTTACACTCCACCGATATATGTAAAGCTCTATTGTGGTTTCTACCTTCGGGAGGTAGATCAGTATCAGTGAACCCCAATCCATTACTAGCATTGATGTTTGACACCACTCCTTCAAGTTGATTCACTGAGATTTCTGGGGGGACAAAGGCAGTACTTAGAAGCCTCAATAAAGCATTTCGACGTGTCTCCGAACACAAGAGCAACTGCAAAATCGAAATCTTTGATTGAGTTTGACTCAGCTGGTCAACCACTTTATACTCACTTTTCTTGATGATCTTTAGGAACTCTTCCATTTCTTTGGCCACAATATCTTCAGAATTAGAGCTTTGCCCCTGATCCGCCGTATCTTCTACCACTCTTTTCCCTTTTGCTTGAGCTAGAGCTTCTGTATTATCATCGCGGGTATTCAGGGGAGGATTGAAAATACGACCACTTCTCGTCATTCTTCCAATGCCCACAACATTATCAACATCTTCTTTCTCAACCGGCGCTTTAACCTCATACTTGGCCCCTTGGTAGAAAACTTCTCCCCCATAGTTCCATGGGATTGCTTTTTCACTGTTATATGGGACGGGACCAGGAAGTGTAATAACCAAAGGAGGTGCTCTAGCAGGAATTGGAATCTTGGCAGGAGTATACGGGATGGATGCCACATTAACTTCGTTTTCAAACATTTCAGGACGTCGCACATGCTCAAACTGTAGATACCCACTATCTATCAACTGTTGAATACCACTTTTCACCTTATCACAAACTGAGGAAATGGCCATGCAGTCAATACAACATTCTCCCCAACCAGAGTATAGACCCATCTTCAATAATTCCTTCTTCAATAAGGGCAACAGAGAGCCCAATTCGATCACATCTTTGACCAGGCGAGTATCTTCATCAACCTCAATAGCTTTTGCCGCATGAGCTCCATGGGGAGGCATAGGATTCTGAACAACATTAGGTCCTTGAGTTGGAGTAAACTCGATGGCTTTAGAGTCGAGAAGATCCTGGACTTTATGCTTTAACAGTTTTCAATATTATGTCCAAGTGACCCAGAATGGAACTCACATCTTGCATTGGCATCCCAACTGGCAGGCAACTTAGTAGGGGTGGCCAAAGTCCTCAATTGGACCAAATTCAAATCGAGGAGGTATGGCAATACTTGTGCATATGTCATTGGGATCGGATCAAAAGCCCTTTCTGGCAATTTCGGCCTTTGCTGATACTGACGCGGCGGATACCCTTGTTGTTGATGTTGGAAGGGAGCATTTGGTATAGTCACAGCGGCTACTTGTTGATAAGCCTGATTTCTGCCCCCACCATAGTAAGCAGCACTAGTCTCACCTTCTCTCTTCTTGGCAAACCCATTGTATGGCTTCTGTCCACCAGCCCCAGAGGAGGAACTAGCAGTATTTGGATTTTGTATTCTACCAGCCTTAATTCCACTTTCAATTCGTTCACCAATCATGACCAACTCAGCGAAACTCGAGGATGCAGAGCAGGCGGATTAGTACTGGCCCTCCAGGCTGTTGGTGAACATGTCCATCATCTCTCTTTCCAGCATAGGTGGTTGGACTCTAGCCACCAACTCGCGCCATTTCTGCGCATATTCTTTGAAGGACTCATTAGCTTTCTGGGCTAGATTCTGTAACTGAGTGCGATTTGGTGCCATGTCAACATTATACTGGTACTGCTTTATGAAGGCATCAACTAGGTCACTCCAACTTCGGATATTAGCTCTCTCCAACCTCATATACCACTCCAAGGATGCCCCAGTCAGGATATCTTAAAAGAAGTGCATCAATAACCCTTCGTCCTCAGAGTACACATGCATTTTTCGATAGTAAGCTCGGACATGCGTCTTAGGACAAGTATTCCCCTTGTATTTCTCAAAGTCGGGTACCTTGAATTTCGGTGGCACACGGACGCCTGGAACTAAACCCAAGTCATTGATGTCCATGCCCAATCCTTGGCCTTCCATTGCCCTCATCCTTTCCTCCAGACCTCTAAACATCCTTCCAGCATCATGTGGAAATCCCCATTCACTTTCAGGAAACAAATCCTCGTGTCGGTCCTCTTCCAACACGGGGATAGCAGCAACCCTCCTGATCTGTTGTGTAGTTTGTCCTTCAGGAGTAGGCTGGGTAGGCCCACGAGGATTACCTTGATTGGCAGCAGGAGGAATTACACCAGGTCCTCCGTTCACAGGTTCACCATTGACACGGATATCAGCAGGATTTCTTTGCGGGGGTTCGCAACAACCTGAGCAACTGTGTCCATCCGGATTCTGAGCTCTTCTTGGCGATCAGCCATGCCTTGCATGACTTCCATGAACTGAGCCATCTGAGCAGTAACCTGAGTTCTCATCTGGATAAGATCATCCCTTAACTGATCCATTTGCAGTGAATGACTAGCCCTTGTGTAGTAGCGATGTGTAGGCGGAGGTGCAATTGCTGAAAGAGAAAACCTGATCAGTCAAATAAGAACATAATCTGATGTACATGTTTGTGCATGATGTGCATGAGGTGCATGTGTGCATATGATGTGAGGTGCCATTTTCAGAGTATCCAAAATATTTAATATTAATCAAGAATGTTTAACAATGTGACAAGGGATGAGCATTAAGAGGAAACAAAGGAACTAGTTCTTTTTTATTCATAACAGAAATTTAAACTTGGGCAAGGCCATACATCAACAAGATAGTTCAATAAGGGAAATAAAAGACCCCATCCAACAAGTCTGGTGGTGGTCGAGACATACAGACTCAAACATCAATCCATCCGAATATAAAACAAAGGCCCTCCTTGTCTGAAGTGCTCATCACTCCACTTCTTAGTTTCGTCAAACAGTTTCTTGGTCACTTCTCGATCCCTTCCTTTAAGAAGACTTTGAATCACCTCATCTTTGCGAAACAAATGCCCATCTAGCTTCTTGCAGCACTCCCTAAGTTCGTCACATCCTTTGCATTCTGGGAGGTAAGTCTTCTCGGGTGCATTCTCCATATCTCTCATTTGATCTCTGAGCTTGACATTCTCTTCTGTTAGTCGAGCGGAGTGGAGATGACTACCTTTAATTTGCGTCTCAACCGCTATCCTTTGGGTAGTTTCCTCTTCAAGCTTCTTCTCGACTACAATCCTCTGGGTAGTTTCCTCTTCAAGCTTCCTTTTCAAACTCTTCACCTCGGCCCTAGGCTCTTTCTCTATTCTGAGCTTGTGAACCCTTAAGTCTTCTCTGTATTCTCGCTTGAGTTTTTCTTCTGCTCCTTTTACAGCTTCTGCTATAACACTTTGATGGTCCTCAACACGAATAGTGGTAGCTCTTTCACCCTTTTCAACTCTAGCCCTTTTCTGAACTCTAGAAGATCCTCCTTTCATCATTTTAACCTCATGTGCTAATTCAACCCTCTTCTGGTCCATAAGATGATGTTTTAGTTGTGCGTCTGACCTCTTTTCATGCAATTGGGTGCTTTCCATATCCACTTGGATGCAATTCTCAACAGGCATAGTGGCAGTTAGAACCTCAGGTAGTTGCTCGTACAATGGGTTAACCTTCGGGAAAGGAAAAAGGCGATCCTTAACTCTATCTTTGACCCAATCTGTATAAGCTCGTTTGGCAACGGCATTCTTCCCACCTAGGGAAGTCTGATCATTTGTATGGATACTATTCCAGGCACTTCTTACTTTTTCCAAACCCTCTGGATCAGTTCCCTTCTTAAAGCAAACGGATTCGAATATGTCTTTGTCCAAAGGCTTGTCTTTAAGCACAAATCCCAACTAGCGTAACGCGAGCCTCGTTGTCAAAACTGCCACAACTAGTTATAACTTCCTCTATGCTCATTCCGATGCGACACCAGACGATGTCATTTGCAGTGAGCCCCATGATCCTTTGGGGCCACTTCTGTGAATCTCTTGTGGTGACAAACGCTCCGCTTTTAGGCAAATGTGAAAAAAACCATTCGTACAGTATTGGTAAACAACCCCCAACTGATCCTTTTTTCCCATACCTAGAATGGATGGCATAATAAGTGTCGGCCAACAGAGTGGGTACAGGATTTTGATCCTTAAAGAGACAAATGGCAGTGAGATCAACAAAATTTGGAATATTCGGGAACATCACTAATCCATAGATCATGACGGCCAGGAGAGCATTGAATTCTTTCCACTTTTCCTCATCAGCAAGGGCTTCAACTTTCTTCATCAGGAATTTCACATAGAATCCATGGGTCCCACCATTAGGCTTCCAGTTATCCTTAACGTCCTTCATGCTCAAATAAAGAGCATCAGCAATGCGATCCATTTTGGGCTTCTCAGGTGCACACACAAAAGGAACCTTATGTTGAACTTTGATTTGAAGAATATGTGCATACTCTTCGAGGGTAGGGGCTAATTGGTAATCTTGAAAGGTAAAGCAGCGCAGCTCAGAATCATAAAACTGAAGAAGAGTGTAGAGACCCCACTCATCAATACGAGTAGTTAACATAAGCAGAAGGTGGCCATAAGTCTTTCTGAATTCACCCAAATTTTGCCCAGTAACTCGGGTGCTCAATCGAACCAAAGGTGTTATGTCCTCACGGTAGAAACTGCAAGAGAAGGTATGCTTCGTAGCCTTTTTGTTGACGGTCACACTGTTAGCCATTCTTGATGAGAAGTGTTGATTTTGGATACCCTGAAAAATGGCATGCATATGAATATTAATCTCTTTTTTTCTTCTTCCTCTTTTTTTTTCTTTTTTTTTTCTCTTTTTTTTTTGAAATTTCACATGCTATGATGAGTATGATGCAATGAAGGCCCCTCCCCATATAGGAGAAGTGTGTGTTGCTTCTGGACAAGATCGGACGTTGCAGGATCAAAGGTCCGGCATGGGTACCACAGAACCATAAGAACAAAAGTCACCATCAGAACAAAATAGTCACCAACGGTACCTGTCATGTATATCCCTCCCCACTCACAGGTGAATCTAGGCCAGGGTAGGTCAAAAAAGCCAACAGAGGGTTGAAAGTAGGCGCAATCATACGATATTGCCTCGTTCAACCAAGCTCTGCCTGTGGATACATGATCAGAGCAATCAGACATACGTCTTTTGCCCGTCATGGCCACTCTATTCCTAGTTCCTAAGGTATCGCTCATGGCCTGGGTATTGGGCCTTTTACCTCATGGAACATCCCACCCAACCTGCAAACAGAGAAAATATGTGGCCGCCACGGGGACCCATAATATAGTCCAGATGCATGCGGAAAGTAAACATGATATGCAAGCAAGAAAATAAACATGATGCACAAGCATATATATACAGGATGCAAACATATAAACAAACAAAGAAACACCCAATAAAACAAAACAAACAAAGGCTAGGATCGACTCGCTAAGAATGGACCAGCACAGGTCTAGCAACATCCCCAGCAGAGTCGCCAGCTGTCGCTACCGCGAAAAAATGGAATCAGAGTCGCCACTAATACATTTATCCCATAAGGTAAAGGAATACCAGAAACCTAACTCAAAACAAGAACAAGGTCTTTCGACTAGAGAACAGGGCACGGGAGTCGGTTACGCAAGGGGAAGATGCTAGCACCCCTCACGCCCATCGTACTCGATGGTATCCACCTATGTTTGTTTCTATCTAAAAGGGTGTCTAATGTCTAAAACCTAAATGCGAATGCATGCAAAAGAAATACGGGGAAAAGAAGGAATTATTTACAAGTGTGCTCGCTTAGGCCCCGCGACCCAATGCCTACGTATCCCTTAAAAGGAATCAGAGCGACCGTAGTTGGGCTCCATAGTTTCCATTTGTTTTGTGTTTTTTAGTTGAACAGCGGTTAAGGTCACAATCCACGATGCTCGACCTTTGGAGACTTATACGCCTAATTTTGGACTGGACTTAACTTGTTCTTAACAGCAGAATGAACTTGGGTTTGTGTTTTTTATGTAACTACATGATGAACAAAACCCAATACAAGGTATAATGATCGAGAAGCAGATTAGGGAATGAATCCCACTCACTTCTATCCCATTATATAATGTTCAAGAAACAGATTAGGGAATGAATCCCACTCATTTCTATCCCATTAATTAATGTTTAAGAAACAGATTAGGGAATGAATCCCACTCATCTCTCTCCCATTAAATAGTGACCGAGAAACAGATTAGGGAATGAATCCCACTCATTTCTATGCCACTAGGTGATTGAGAAACAGATTAGGGAATGAATCCCACTCATTTCTCTATCACTTTCTTAATGTGATTCGCATCTTTATTTATTAGTGTTTTAATGTTGAAAAAGAAAAAGAATGAACAAAGGGGAACTAACCTATTCTCTAATATAAGTTATTCTATTCTACAAGTGGCCCTAAGGTCAAGGATAAGGGATCTCTACCTATGTTATCATGCATAGATTACAACCTAGGTTGTTCTATGTGACTAATCTTAATGAAGATTGAAGTCACCGCCCTAAGGGAACATGGTAAGCATATAGTAAGAGATAACAAAAACCAACAAGCAAGGTAGGTGACTCAATGAAGTCCCTAACCAAGTCTACTCCTAAGAGAGACTACACACAATGAATCCCAAGAGAAAACAATCCACAAAAGGTGGAGGAAGAACAAACAATCGTCGCCTCTTAAACTAACAACAATCAAAGTGTATAAGAAGAGGCAAAGCATGAGAAAGAGAGAAGAAAGCCCTAGGGCAGTAGCAAACCAAGGAAATTATTGTCCTAAATCAAACACAAAAGCATCATTACATCTCACAAAAATATCCACAAAAAGTTACCAAAGTATCGCATGAATCGTTACTTAACAATTAGCGAACAAACATCAATTAATCGAAACAAAAAGCAAATGAACACATGAGCTAAATTTGGGGTCAGTAGAATATTAATTCATTTATAGGTCTAATACCTCACACCAATCTATGTTAGTCAATTAGCTTGAAGCAACACAAAGTTCTAACAAAACTAGACAAAACTAGGTCAAAACTAGCTAGTAAACTCAAATTGTGAATGAAGTTAGAAAAATGCAATCAAATGATGGAAGTCAGTAGCTAATAACCTCTAATAGGTGTTTAAACAATCATGGAATCAAGTCACGAAGTTTCATACAAAATTATAGGTCATTTGGACAAGTTATGGTACAATCGTTAGCCAAAAGCAAGTTATTTACATGTGAGAAAGAAAAATCAAGTAAAATAAGAAGACATGATTTAAAAATTTCAACTCCAGGTCTTAGGACCTATAAACATTCCTAATTATATGCACCAAAAGGAACCAACATTATTGCATGAATGCATTTCAATTTGAGGGCACAAACGTCACAATTATCTATTAGAAACGCATGTTAATCGAGTTAAACGAAACTAACCAAATACCAATCAAAACAAAGAATTAGGAATTCATTTTTTACACGCAATATCATGGATTAGTCTAAAGTAACCACACAAAAATTGGCAATTAGATTCGACTCCTATGGTATTAAACGAAATTAATTTGCAAAATCTATCAAAACCAAAAGAAACATGAACATACCAAAGTAAATGATTTATTAAAAATGCGCAACTAATTTCTAAAAATCTATAAAAAATACTAAAATTATCTACACACATGAAACTACCTAAATCATATTTTTATTGGTTTTTTATTCCATGAGAAAATGATTTATGAAGCAAAAGTTGAAGAGAAAACAGTTTGAAACAAAATACCAAATCTGCCTAAAGATGGGGTGTAGTGGTAAAAGATTTTTGAACTATATCCTAGTTGATGCGCATCGGGCCTAATTCTCAGGAGGGTGTGAAGAGTGAAAACGCTAGGCCCAGGTTAAGTGGAACGTGGCCCAGTCTCTTACCTATTATCTCATTTTTTATTCCTTTTATGTCATTTTTATTTTGTTTTATCAGCTACATGTTATTAATGGCAACGTGACAAAAATATATTCCCCATACATTTATCAATTGGTCAAGGGGTACCTTTAATGAAAATAAGACAAAGCCATGCATGGGCCAATAGCAGGATGCCACAACGCGTTTCAATGATTGAAGTAAAGACAAAGCTAACAATTAAATGGGAAAGGAAGCCAATAAGATCACGCCACGTATGCAAACGGTGAGAAAGATAAATAGAATACTCAGACGCCGGAGCTCCGCTCCGGTCGTCTCCTCCGGCGAGCCCCCCACCATGAACGAATTTAAACTCGCCCAGAAACGAATGTCACCAACGCTAATCGACTCGAATTTTCGTGCCGAGCACGAATCCGATACTAGTTTCCTCTAACTCTTCCTCTATCTTTGAAACCGAGGACAATCATAAAAGCCCTAAAACTAACAAACTTCACAGAACTGCACCTTAAACATACCAGAGCAATTCTCACCGAATATGGATCCTAATCAAATCGTTTGAATATGACCACACTTTATTTCATTGCAAAACGAAAACACACTTCACAGATCCACGGATTAAGCATAATATGCAACAAAGCATTTGAAGGCATGGTGATATGGAAGCTATCATATATTTCTACCATGTAAGAGGACTGAATATTTACCTGAAGCTTTCTTGACTCGAATGAAATGGAAATTCTACAAGCTGCGATTCAATCTTGAAGATCCACCTCGCCACCAGCTATGAAGTTGAGTAAAGATCTCCTAGAAATGAACTTTGATGATCCCGGTTCTTGAAGTTATACCTCAGCGGTGATGCAAACTTAATGGACAATGATGAACTCAGAGGAACTACTTTTGGTTCAAGGTGAGGGAGAATCGGAGATGAAATGTGGCCATAGCGATGCAGGTAGTGATGAGGTTGTTGACAGTGATTGATGAGGAAAAGTATAGAGGTTGATTGATGACGATGATGAAGATTGTGGTGGTAGTTGTGGTGGTGAGGAGTGAAGGGGTGGTGGCCGGAGTTTGTTAGAGATGTAACAAACTCTCTCTTTGGAGAGTGAGAGAGAGGAGAACAAGAATGAGAGAGGGTGGTGAAACTAGAAAAGAAAAATGCCGTTCCCCCCCCCCCCTTTTGACTTGTGAAGGGTTGTGGTTCATATAGTGTGAGTGCATGGTAATCTATGGTGTGGTGTATGTAGGGTATCTTTTCTTTGCAAACTTAATGAACAAGTGTTTTCCTTTTGCAGAATGTTCTCTTACTAACTTTTTGCATGATGAGTTTGCATGGCAATTTGTAGTAAACATATTTGAATATGTATGGTGGCATATTGAACTCCAAGTGTGCCTTGCCATATTGCCGATCACATTGTCACCTTGCCCTTGTGAGTCACCCATGATGCCAACTTTGAAGTCATACATCTCTTGCTATGGCTCACCATGTGACTCACTCTTGGTCTCAAACTAAAGAGGACATGTAATAGAACACCTTAGAATTGGAATCAAACCAAGAAGATATCCAACATTCTCTAAAATTGACCTTAAATTTAGCACGCCACCTGTTAGGAGAAATACCTGCGTATGACCTGGTTTCTGGCCCTTGCCTCTGGCTACGTATGACTTGGTGAAGGGTGTGACTTTGTGCCTTCATAACTTACTCAATGCACATCCAAATGGCTTGATTATTGTCTCATTGTATAGAGAACATGAAGAACAACGAATACATACCAAGTTTGCCTCTTGTGGCCATTTATATTTCACTAAAATCAACCTCAAAGTAAGCACACCACATGCTCGATAAAATGCTTGCTGATTGCCCAGAAATTGTCCAGCAATATGACTTGTGCCTCAGTGAAAATCCTCAACTTCAAAACTCAATAGCTCTTGATCCAAGCCTCCATATAGGAAGATGCCAACTACAAAGTTGTTCACCTACATGAGGTGGACAATATTGGTGTAGAACACTCCATGAAATAAGTCCTCTAAGCACGTGTAATCAGGGCTTGAAACTGACTGCTTATCAAATTTGAAAAGTTACAAAAATATTCTAAGTGTGGAGAATTCATCATTTGAAACCATGAACTTTGATGATTTATAACTTTTGATCCAAGCATCTTTTGAAGATGACTTCAACTACAAACTTGAAGCATGCCATGATCTAAACATTTGTTATGTTGGGAATTTTCTGAAATGAGGCCTATTGACACGTGTAAACATGCGCTGAAATCAACCACCCAGCCATCTTTAAAACTTCCAAGAAAATTCTTAGTGTAGAAACTTTCTAATTTTAGTAACTTCACATTTCAACTAACTTCCATTTTTGGTAACTTTGATAATTTCTTGATTTTATTTATTTTGCTGACTTTTCTTTGACCGATTTTCCACCATGAGTCGACATTTGACAATTGACTTTGACTTTGACCAAAAAGTCAACATTTTCGGATTTTTCTGATTTCGGATGAATTTCCCGATTAATCCGTTTCCGATCTCATTCTTAGTCAATTTTCAACCAAATGAGAATCTCCATTGAATATTTATTCAAAGCAACCATACTTCATACCCAAAAATCATCTCCTGATTAAATTTTGACCAAAGATATCTCCCACACAGAAGCTCTTTTTTTATCAATTTTCTTGGCCAGTAACTATGATATGGATGAATGTATTAGATGAATGACCTACATGAGGTATGTACATGAATGTGATATGAACGTCAAATGGGTATAAATAAGTGGGCAAATTTTGGGGTGCAACAGACGCCCGTCTCAATTTCTCACCAAGCCCAATTTTGGTGGCCCACGTCTCCAATTGAGACGCTCGTCTGCTTCTAGTTGAGACGCCCGTCTTTGTCTCAAGACTCCCTCTCTTCAGGTCTCCTATATTTTTGCCACACGTTGCAACCCACCAACCAAGTCAAATGAATTTAACTTCCTATATTTGAGGAGAAAAAAGGGGAACAAGCTAGAGGGAGGAAAAAGGCAGTTACCACAAGGACACTATCTAAAGAATTGAATACTCATGTAAAAGGGGTTGGACTATTTTTAGTCCCAGCCACAGTTTCTCTCGTCTAGTTTTCCTATTTTCGATTCCAGCAATATTTTCCAGCATTCAACTTCAAGTTATTATTTCCTTCTTCTTTTCATAGTTCTAGGCATATATTTTATTTTCTCACAATAGTTTCTACACCGGAAACTATTGTGTAATTTTTACTAGATCTAACCTTACGTTAGATCATAGTATTTTAATTCCTTGTTTTCATTATTTGATTGAAGAATTTTAAGAACAGATCCAACCGGCTTGTGGTGGAGTGTTCTCTATCGTAGAAAATCACCTTTTTTTGGTTTTAGTGTATAATTGAATTTATTAAAAGTTTATAAAATCAACAGAGCGAAAGTTTGAGATTTTAAAACTGGACTAAGGTTAGAAATCAACATAGTGAGAGTTTGAGATATTTAACCAGATAGTAGACACTGGACATTAGGTTTAACGACAGCGAGAGCATATTAAAACTAATTAGATATTTATTTATTTTCAAACAATGTTTTTAAACTCGGCGGGATAGCGAGAGCGTGCGTTAGGAAATACTAGCATAATCTAAGTCAATAGAGCGAGAGTTTGAGACCAGGGTTTTTAAGTAAATAATATTTACATTAAAAAGGCATTTTATTAATTCTGTTGTTTTCAAAAAGTGTTTCTAAATGGAAATTATGAGTTAGGATCGTAGTCTAAGTCAATAGAGCAAGAGTTTGAGAGGGGACTTTTAAATGGACATATTTAATAAAGATTTTTGATTTGATAAAGAACCTGACCAATGGAACTTCGGATCACCTAAGTTAGACAATTTACATACCGATATCCACGCATCAATATATTATCTAGATTTAAGATTTTAGTTTCCCCTTACAAAACAATTGAAATATCACTAGCCTTAGCTTTACCTAGATAACGGTAGATCGATTCATAGTCCCTGTGGATTCGATATCTTTTAAAACTACACGATACGACTGTGCACTTGCAGTCTTCCGACTAATAGACACATTAAGTCGCGATCATGTCGTGACTAAGTAGTTATTTATGCTCTGGTCGTGTGACACTTGGGATTGGGTTTTATAGTTTTAATCGATTTGATGCTATGAGACTTTATTTTACTCATATGTATTTCATATTTCTATTATGTTTTATTCTGGATGCGTGGCCTTTTAGCCAGGATAATTGTCATATGGTAGATGATGTATGGGAATCATCTGAATTACCATTTATTGATGCGATGAATATTCCGCTGTGCTTGTTGCTTTATAGGTGATTGGTCAAGGAGCTCAGGAAAATTAGAGTTTCGTGGCTCACAAGGTGGCCCAATCTTTATCATATTCTCTAGTGATTTCCCTCACCAATATCCAAGCCCAAGTGTGGTTCAAATCAAGATTAATAACTTTCAAATTCATCTGGTACACAATTAGAGTTTTTTGACCAGATTCTCTAGAAAGTTGAATTTTGGTCAAAGCATAGTTTTATGTCTCAATTCATGATTCAAGGATCTCAAATGCCTCATTATAATCCACTCATGAGATTCATTTTGCTAGAAGAGCTTGATTCAATTGATACTTGGAAGAATGAAATTCTTTTGGAAAAAGTCAATTGTCTAAGGTAACCTTTGACTTTTGGGAAATTTGGTCATCCATGGACTTTTGAAGATCAGAAATCATGAATATGAGATTATTGAAGTAATTTGATCAAGAGAAATCAAGAAAATCAACCAAGAAATCAAAAGTCAAAGTTAGGATTTTGTCTTTTTCATGAAGAAATTAAATGTTTTATTCTCAACTAGGGGTGTTCATTGGTTCAGGAAAATTCAAACCAAACCAGAATCTAAACTATGCCGTAGTGTTTGGGTTTGACATTTTTTCAGTTCTGGCAAGAACCGAACCAAACCAATGAAAACCGATGATAATTGGTTCCGGTATCGAATTTAAAATTTTCTAGCCGCAAACCCGTCTGAACCAACCATAATTAGTTTTCATGAAAATTATTACCAGACATTCAACTTCAAGAAGAAAAAATATAAATTACGGATGTGGAGAAGTCATGCTATTTTAATTTTTCATTAAAACGTTGTTAGTGTATTGTGTTAACCGATCTACAAAACACATTCGTTATCATACTAACTCAAGTGACTAATTATAGATTCAAAATTATTTGTAATCGATGTTTTTCTTATTTTTGAATTTATTAGGGAAAAATTGCCAGTCCAGTATTTATATTTGAACACTATTAATACTATATTTTTTTAATAAATATTCTTGCATTTTTTTAATCTACCCGATCAATCTAACTCAAACTAACCGTTGTTTCTCCATTAGGTTTGGTTTGGGATTTATCAAAAATATTTAAAAACTCAATCCAAACAAATCCATATACTTTTAATCGATTCGGATATCGAATTCTCTCAAAACCGAACCAAACCGGTCTGTGAACACCCATATGCTCAACTTTGAATGATCATAACTTCTTCAATAAGTCACCATTTTTTGTGCTATAAAGGCTGAAATGAAGAGGAATTCATGATCTACTACTTTGTACATAGGAAGGTTTTTCCAAAAATGAGAGGATTTCAAGTTATTAAGCCATAAAGTTGTTGACTTTTTCAAACACTTGGAAAAATTTAATGAAGGCAGATTTGTTCTTTAAAAGTAAGCAACTTTGAGGCTAATTTCAATTAAGATTCCTTGTGAGTTTGAGAAAACTCCAAGCACAGAAATTGTAGAGGATTTTTAGGGCTTTCCAAAAAGTACAAGAACTCCTCCATAGCATTTGTGAGCAAGGAGAATCGAAGAGATGAAGTTTGACCTCCATACTTGAATTATAGGCCCATTTTTGTGATGAACCAAGTTGAAACCATGAACCAAAGCTGCATAATCTTGTGTGGCAATCCATATAGCCTGTAAATTTTCCCCTAATCAGAAGATTACACACTTTTGAGCCATTTCCCAAGTGATTAAGCTTTTGTTCAAAAGATCATTCCACTTATGGCATAAAGATGACACTTCCATTCTTGTAACTATATGGATTGAGCCTCTAACTTGTTTCTTCGGATCAGACTCCAACATAAACCCAACAAGAAACACCGTAATATGTAGAAAAGCTTCCCTAAAGTCTTGATTAAAGCTTGCTAAGTACCATGGGAGCCATAACTTCAAGGTTTCTTCACAAAGAAGCAAAACAAATCAACTTGCGTTTGAAGCAACCATTTGATCTCATTTTCCCCCACAAACCACAAATATTTCCTATAAATAGAGGCATTTTCTCTTGAAACAAAACACACAGAAAATCTCAACTTCACTCCCCCACTTGAAATTTCCGAAATTGCAACTTGCATAAACTTGTAGTTTTTGAGTTCCAAGTAACTTCTGTATCAAATAAACACTCAAACACCTTCCATACACTTCATGGAAATTGTTCAACCCTTAACATTGCATTTGTAACACCTCAAACAACATCCTCCATTTTCAACTTTTGTCACTTGCAACTTGATTCGGGTAGGAACATTTAGGCTATCTCAATGTGTTCTAAGCATTCAGTTAGCATCACCAAGGTCCAAGGAAGTTGTCCAGATCATCAAATTACTTCTCAAAGTCCATTAATCCATCCTTCGATCTCCACCTATAGAGGTACGTTTTCAAAATTTGAACTCCAACATTTTTGTATCATTTTTAATAATTCTCGATTCTATCATGCTTAGAATTATGTGAGGATCAAAAGCCCTCTATTGGTGTTCATTTATTGTTGTTGTGGATCATTTAATTTCATTTTGAAATATTAGGATTTATAGAGTTTTCTGGGAAATTACAGAGGTGTGGATAAAATCAATTGATGTTTGATACATTTCTAGAATCATGATTAAAAATAGAACAACTTTCATGTTTACTTTTTTCCATTTGGTTGAGTTTTGAGGAAGATATGATTGTCAGTAATTGAAAGCTTGAGGTTGAAGATGAAGTTCAGTTTTGACTTCGGACGCATTTTTAATTATCTATTTACAAACGTATTTGACAATCAGTTGTAACGCGTTGGCTCAGTGGTTTAGTTTTCACTTTCTCACCCTTAGAGCGTGGGTTCGAGTCCCTTAAGGCCAAACTTAATTTTTTTAATACTTGTTTTCTTCATTTTATTTCACAACTTTGAATATTTATTTAATATAGAAAAATTAATTATGTTCACTTGATTTTTTGCACACTCTTTATTTATGTGATTTATTTTGTGTATAAATTTTAAAACCTCAAAAATATTATTTATTTCATCATCTTTTAATTAAGTCAAAAGTAGTACTTTTTATGCCTTTTAAAGGCCTTTAAATCAAATGATTTATTCACCAAATATTTTGAAAACATTTGTGTGATTCTTTTAGGGTTAAAGATAGCTTCCTTTGAAGTTCATACCATTTTCCCTTAGTTGTTTACTTAGGGTTTATTCAACTTTAGAAAATGATTAGGTTAGTATAAATATACTAAAACCCTTATTTCAATATCCTTTGATCTTGTGATCTTGATGCAAATACCATGTTAATGTAACTTGATTGCCATGATCTCTTCTCATGTTACTCAAGACATTACTGTGCCTCAGTTTGAAGGAGTCGTGACCAATATTGTTGTTGGCAATTGTTTGGTTTTTGTGATGATGAACTTCCACCTGAGAGTAGAGCACATAACAAAGTGTTGCATATCTCTATAAGGTGCTTGGATACTGTGTTGTCTCGAGTTTTTATTGATACAGGATCTTCCCTTAACGTGATGCCTAAGGCTACCTTGTTCAAGCTGAGTATGGATGGAGTTATGATGAGACCCTGTACTATGAGCGTCCGAGCGTTTGATTGTTGTCGCACGCTCGCGAAATGTGAACAGAGTCGCCACCAATATATTTATCCCAAAGAGGGAAAGGAATATCAGAAAACCTGGAATAAAGAAAGGATAAGAAAAGGTCTTGCGACCAGAGATCGGGTAAGAAGTCGATTACGCGAGGGGAAGGTATTAGCACCCCTCACGTCTGTGGTACTCCACAGGATCCATTTATGTTTGTTCTATTCTAAGGGTGTATAAATCTAAAGCTTAATTACTAATGGAATGCATGCAAATGAAAGAAAAAGAAACACGGGGAAAATAAGGTTTATAAATAGTTGTGCTCGCTTAGGCCCCGCGACCCAATGCCTACGTATCCTTTTCAGGAATAAGAGCGCCGTAGTTCGGCTCCTTAGTTTTTGTTTGTTTTTGTGTTTTTTAGTTGAACAGTTACATTCACACTCCGCTGCTCGACCTCTGGAGTCTTAAGCTGGGAATGGAGCGGAAGTAACGTGCTCTTAAGGAGAAAGAATGCCCTGAAGGCAAGAGAAGGAATGCCTCGGGGGCAAGAGAGAGAAGAGATTGGTTTGTGTCTTTTATGTGTGATTCCATGATGGACGAAAACCTACTACAAGGCATCGCATCACTTCCTCACTTTGATTAGCTCTGAGCCTTTATTAGATATTTTGAAATGTTTTTGGTTAGGTGTCTTTTAAGGGAATTTAATTTGTGACTTGAATCATGCCTTAAAATGTTTTTTTGAATATTTAGAGAATGCACATCGAGGCCTACGCCACAATCGTTTCTCTAAATGAAATACAGTTTTTTGAATAATTAGAGAATGCACATCGAGGCCTACGCCACAATCGTTTCTCTAAATAACGGTTAAGAAATACACCGAGGCCTACGCCTCAATCATTTCTCTTCCGCTAAGTGGGAAAGAACATACATCGGGGCCTACGCCCCAATCATTTCTTTCACACTAAAAAAGGCATTAGCATGATTCGCGTCGTCCTTTATTAATGTTTTAAAGTTGAAAAGGAAAAGAAGGGAAACTAGCCTAAAATGATCAACTAGCCTAATGTTATGGATTACGGGTCCTAAATCTATGGGAACACACAAGTGAAACCACTATTACAAGTAAAAATTACAAGTAAACAATGGTACAAAATTAGTACAAAAGCATGACTTGAAAATATAGCACCAAACATGAAAACAAATTAATCAAAATATAGTGCAAAATTGAATTAAAAGATACTATTTATTTTAATGATTTTTATATGACAAAAGCAAGAATTCTAATCAAGCAAAAGAATTAAAATACAAGCCTACACTAATATTTTTATGATCATTTTTATATGTCAAAATTTGTATTATAGTCTCAAGATGATAGTAGAAAAATTAGTGATTATTTACTAAAATAGAAATGGCAAAAAAATCTACTAGAAATTAAATAAAAAGTAAACAGGGAGGTGTGAAATTGAAATACTGGGTGCCAATAATGAGGCGCTGGGCCCAGGGTGTTGGCCCAGCAGAGTTTTATTGCTGTAGAATTTTATGAAAGAACCAAAAATGGCGCAGTGGGCTCAGGGGTGTGAGAATAGCAATTCGGTCAAGGATTGATTATTGATCCAAGAGGTTTATTCAGATTAATGCTATTATCATATTATTATTCAGAATAAAAATAATAATAATTAACAAAAGAAAAAGAAAATGAAAGAGGAACTAGGGTTCGGAATTGTGACCTTTCAGCTTCTATCGTGAGTTTAGAGAACCTCTGAGTTCTCTCCCTCAACCGGCGCGGTGAACCTCACTCTCTTCTCCGATCGACATACAAACTCACGGTGCTACCACTTCTTCTCTCGTCTCCGACTTCTCTCGGTTTCTTTTCGTTTGAATCGTCGTTTTTCTTTTGTACCGGGTTGATGCAAATTTGATGGAGATGAGGGTGAAGATCGAAATGAAGACGATGTTGCTTTCAGATTATTAGAGAAGGTTCGACGACGGTCTTGTGAGTAGCGATTGAAGCTTTCCGAATGTTGAAGGTTGTTGGTGATTATTGAATCGATGAAGAAAGTTCTTGAGTCTTCTTCATGTGATTGTCACGGTGAGTCTCCAGGCTTGATTATCATCTCTTTTTCTTCTGAGATCTTTCTCCTTTTTTATTGTGAATTCTGTTGTCGATTTTCTGTTAGGGTAATGATGAAGATTGAGGAAGATGATGGAGGTGAATCATGGTGGCAATCGTGGTTGAATTGAGTGTGCAGAAGCGATGAAGATGATGAATTTGGAGAGGAGTAAAGGTTGAGTTGGTGATTGAAAACGGTGGATATGATGAAGGATGAGTGAAAGAAGATGAAGATGGAGAAAGAGTCGAGAGCTTGAAGTTGCAGAGTGATGATGATTGAATGAAGATGAATTGAAGAATGTGGAGAAGGTGATGATGCAGAGTGATAGTTGAAGAAGGGGATGAAGTTGATGAAGATGAAGATGGTGAAGAGGTGTGTGTGTGTAGGGTGAAGAATGGCTGAGAGAAGTTGAAGAATATGAACAATGGTTGCAGAATCTGAAACTGATAAAGAATGGTGTGTGAGAGAAAGCTGAGAAATTGGAAGGATGATGGAGAGTGTCAAGGGATCGAGAGATTAGTGATGAAGGATGAAGACACAAGAATGAAAGAGATGATGAATGAATTGTGGAGGGGATTGTGGAAGTGAAAGTGAAGAGATGGTTGAAGAATTGTGGAGAGTGAAAGTGAAGAGAATGAATCGGGAAGACTGAGAAGTGATGAAGGTGAATCTGATATATAGTGGTGAAAGGTTAGTTTATTCTGAATTTTCTGTTGAAATATCTGTTAGATGGCAGTTATGAAGCTGTTATAGGTTGTTAGAGTTTGTTAACTGGTTTGGGAGTTTGTTACGGATTCGGTTAGAAATGGTTAGGAAAGTAACTGTTAGTTACTGCTGTTCTTTTCTTTTATCTGCAGGATTTTGCAGCCTAAGTCTTGGCATGTGTCATTGGGCTTCCGTTTGATAAGTGTAGAATTTATGCTTGATATTGATTTTTTTTTTGTGGTTTGCAAATGCAGGGCTGGAATATTGTTGGGTGATATTTGGGATATTAAAGATGCAGGCAGTAGGTTTTGGCACAGGTGAAAGTTTCATCCAATTGAACCTGATGGCAGGCGGATGTATAAGAGAAACAAAGCTTGGGGCAAGCAAATCAGCTTGATACAACTTGTCATGGAAAGCCAACATTGGAAACGAGGATTGAGTTTAGGATAGATTTAAAACAAACTTTGTATAGCTTATCTATGTGATGGATGTATTTGTAATAAGATTGATTGTTGTTTTTTTTTGTTGTTGCATTGAATTGGATCGGAAATGAATGTGGTGTATGTAAGTATTGTCTCCTTCACATTTTCAAATAAACATTGGATTACCTCTTTTCCCTCCAACTAGTAACATTTTGAAATTCAAATCTCCTTTGCCAACTTGAATGAGCACCATAGCATAAGGTGGAAACCAAATGTCTTGAAACTGTTTATAGTCAACACTTAACCTTTATCCAAAAGTTAACGACGCATCAATACCTTTTTTTTTAGATGTGATCCAAGATTACTCGTTCTCTTTTGTTCAAATGAAATCACCAAGCAGTGTGCCATAACTTTCACTTCAAACAATACAATCAATAATTATGTCTGAGCTCAAAAAAAAGATCCTCTTGATTACTACATGAATAGGGGAATCAATCCCAATCCAGTTGATCTCAATTGAAAAACCTTGATGGATTCAATCATAGGGCAATAAACCCTAATTCTTGACTCCTATTTGAAACAACTTGTTAAACTTAATCATAGGGGATAGGAACCCTAATTTCCATGACCAATGATCCAATGCCAGGTTTTATTGTTGGATGAATGCACGATATGTTGCATGACCTAATGAATGTATGCAAATGAATATGAAACTTAAGCCAATTATGAATAAAATTAGATGGGCAAATTTTGGGGTGCAACAGCTGCCCCTATTTAATCGTCTTGAACCTGAAGGTGAGATTGGCGCTAGTCTTTCGAACATTCAAGGTAGAAGAAGATTAAATACCAAGTGAACCTGAAAATTTGCCTCATGAGATATGATCTACTAGGGAAGAAATGGTGTCAACTCCAATGAGGAAAAGTGTATCAATTCTGGATTGAACAAATTAACTCTGGGTTAGAAAAGAAATAGAACTCAACTCTGGGTTGAAGAAGAATGGTGGGTCGACTCTGGGTTGGAGAATAAAGAGGAGGTCAACTCGGGGTTGGATAAGAGGCGAACATCAATTCTGGATTAAAAAAGGAACGAGAAATCAGTATTAGTGGGACGAGATATAGGCATCAACTCTGGGTTGAAGAAGAAGAAAAGAAAATTAACTCTGGGTTGAAGACACTGGGTAGACATCAAGTCTGGGTTGAGAGAAGGTAATTCAACTCTGGGTTAAAGAGGAACGATAAACAATTAAGAATAACCATCAACTCTGGGTTGAGTGGGAAAGACAAGAGATAACCGTCAACTCTGGGTTGAGAGAGAAATAATAAATGATAACCGTCAACTCTGGGTTGAGTGGGAAAGAAAGACAAGGATCAACTCTGGGTTGAATAAAAGATAACCGTCAACTCTGGGTTGAGTGGGAAAGAAAGACAAGGATCAACTCTGGGTTGAATAAAAGATAACCGTCAACTCTGGGTTGAGTGGGAAAGAAAGACAAGGATCAACTCTGGGTTGAATAAAAGATAACCGTCAACTCTGGGTTGAGTGGGAAAGAAAGACAAGGATCAACTCTGGGTTGAATAAAAGATAACCGTCAACTCTGGGTTGAGTGGGAAAGAGAAGACAAGGATCAACTCTGGGTTGAATAAAAGATAACCGTCAACTCTGGGTTGAGTGGGAAAGAAAGACAAGGATCAACTCTGGGTTGAATAAAAGATAACCGTCAACTCTGGGTTGAGTGGGAAAGAAAGACAAGGATCAACTCTGGGTTGAATAAAAGATAACCGTCAACTCTGGGTTGAGTGGGAAAGAAAGACAAGGATCAACTCTGGGTTGAATAAAAGATAACCGTCAACTCTGGGTTGAGTGGGAAAGAAAGACAAGGATCAACTCTGGGTTGAATAAAAGATAACCGTCAACTCTGGGTTGAGTGGGAAAGAGAAGACAAGGATCAACTCTGGGTTGAATAAAAGATAACCGTCAACTCTGGGTTGAGTGGGAAAGAAAGACAAGGATCAACTCTGGGTTGAATAAAAGATAACCGTCAACTCTGGGTTGAGTGGGAAAGAAAGACAAGGATCAACTCTGGGTTGAATAAAAGATAACCGTCAACTCTGGGTTGAGTGGGAAAGAAATACAAGGATCAACTCTGGGTTGAATAAAAGATAACCGTCAACTCTGGGTTGAGTGGGAAAGAGAAGACAAGGATCAACTCTGGGTTGAATAAAAGATAACCGTCAACTCTGGGTTGAGTGGGAAAGAAAGACAAGGATCAACTCTGGGTTGAATAAAAGATAACCGTCGACTCTGGGTTGATTGGAAATGATAATCAATTCTGGATTGAACAAAGGATAACCATCAACTTTGGGTTGAGAGGGAAAGGGAAAGTCAATTCTGGATTGAATAAAAGGGTAACCGTCAACTCTGGGTTGAGTGGGAAAAAGGATAAAGGATAACCATCAACTCTGGGTTGAGTGGGAAAAGACAATGGATCAACTCTAGGTTGAATAAAAGATGACCGTCAACTCTGGGTTGAGTGGGAAAAGAGAATAATCAATTCTGGATTGAACAAAGGACAACCGTCAACTCTGGGTTGAGTGGGAAAAAGGAACTAATCAACTCTGGATTGAATAAAAGGTAACCATCAACTCTGGGTTGAGGAAAAAAGAATCAATTCTGGATTGAACAAAGGACAACCGTCAACTCTGGGTTGAGTGGGAAAAAGGAACTAATCAATTCTGGATTGAATAAAAGGTAACCATCAACTCTGGGTTGAGGAAAAAAGAATCAATTCTGGATTGAACAAAGGACAACCGTCAACTCTGGGTTGAGTGGGAAAAAGAAAACAATAAGGCATAACCGTCAACTCTGGGTTGAGTGGGAAAAAGAAATCAATAAGACATAACCGTCAACTCTGAGTTGAGTGGGAAGAGATAATTAACTCGGGGTTAAAAGATGAAAGGAGAGTCAACTCTGGGTTGAACACAAAAACATCAACTCTGGGTTGAAGAAAGATGAACATGATTGACTTTGGGAGATGACACCACAATGGTAACTCTGAGTGATCCAGTAGAATATCAATTTGTACTTGTAGGGACCTCATCTGATGAGTAACTTGGCTTATGCTTCAAATGCAAATGTTTGATTTGTTTTATGCACTTCTGAAGATGCAATGAAATGAATTCTATATGCAGTGTACTGATTGATTTTTCAGGGTTTCTGCTTCGATGTGGAATAAATCAGGTGGAGTTCTGGACTTTGCTTGATTCAAGATAGGGTGGATGCCCCCGCTTTATTGATGATCGGATCATGTGGGAAAAATGATAATGAGGATGCAATGATATGCGTGATGATTGTATGATTATGAATGGAATGATTGCTTCCAAGGCAGAGTGGATGGAGGATGCCCTTGTGGAAAGGTTGTTGCTTGAAGGATAGAACTTGTGAATGTGAGGTGTTTGACTTGACTCCTCGACACTTGTTTCGATATCTGACACTTGATTGAGGATGAAGAAATGAGTTGTTTCTATCTTGCCCCAGCTTGTATGATCTTTTGAGATAGAACTTTGATGAAGCTTGAATCATGGAGATTTGAAATGGTCTGTCCCAGTGTTGATCATGGAATGATTGCCCCAGATTGAAAGGAATTCCTCCACACAATGGATTCTTCAGATATTTTCTTTGTGGATGACCAACCTTTGTCTTTGTAAGATTACTCGATGGAATTTCAATGTTGAACTTTCTTTGGTATCAAGTACTTATTTTCAAGTTTAGAGACAATTCTGTTTTGGAAAGATAATGAGAATGCAATGCACATGTTAATCTCAAAGTAAAAGTTTTTATTTGTCAAAATGTTGTACTGATACTAACACAAATGACACAGCAACATTAGGAGTCAGTTTTGACATGATTTCACAGTTTGTATGCTTTCAGAACGAACCCTGCTTCAATTAGGACTTTTGAGGGTTGTAACGTGGCCGGGTTCACGGTTTAAGAAACAAAGGATAAAGGCTCAAGTTCTACTTAACCCACCCCTTCTTCGTGATGTTCTCCAGTCCTACGTTCAGCTAGTTCGACACGAGTATTCACCTTTCAGGAAGGATTGCGATGGATGAGGATCCTTTATAGTTTTGATGGAGGTGGCAGTCACCCTTTGGTGCTTTCGTTGATGATTATAACAACTTGTCCCTTGGAGGATTTTTGTTCTTGTTCTTTTCTTTTGCTTTCCCTAACTTTTGCCTGGACAGAAAGTTTCTTTTGATTTTGGTTTTTGTTGTCCAGCGGGATATGCCCTAATTTTTGCCTAAGTCAATTGCTTCAAAGCTTTTTTTTTTCTTTTGACTTAGCGGGCTATTGTTTCTTTCTTTTTGATCATGATTCAATACTTTCTTTTCATTCTTTTTTGTCTCGTTCGGAAACAAGTTGTATGACATTGGTGATTGACTTGATGAAAAGGTTGTGACTGCCTTCTTCCCAGTGAATGAGAGACATCCATTGTGGATTGTGCTCTTCTTCTTTTGTTGTGAGAGACGGAATATGATTGATCCTCTGATGGAATACCTGAAAGTTGAGAGCTCGGTCGCACTAACTGAAGACTACCCTGCCCCTGGTTAATATTGAGGGTTTTGTATTTTTGAAAAGAAACTACTACTCCTTAGGCTCAAAGGGGTTGACGAGGGTTTCACTCCCTTATAACTCCGGTGTTTAGGAATTGAAACAATGCCTGTACATCATCAGCAGGATCTTTGTTCCAAAAGCATACAATTAGTAGTTCATGTGTTTTTGATTTTTCATCATTCCCCCTTTTTTAGTTGCTTAAGACAAGTGAGTGAAGTATCAATGAACATAATGACAAAGATGAAATGATTTGAGAAAAGCATGTATATTGCATTATTTTTATGTATTCAAACAGAATGAGTTTCTTACAATGAGAAGTACTTGATAACAACAAAAGTAATACAATTGAAAGTGTTTAAGAAATCTAAGCAATGGCAAGATTGGCCTTATTCTGATGCAAATGAAATGTTCTCTGACAAACATAAAGTCTTTAGGCTCCACTGGTGGAAGGTTCCCCATGGGTTTGTTTGATAATAGCTTGATCTTGTCTGTAATTCCCCATGATTCTTTGTCTGTTGTCTTTTGTCAGATATCGGTATAGAGGAATCGTCTTGACTGATCTGATGGAGAGGAAGAGTGGCAAGAGTATTGGTAACCATGGATGCACATGCATGAATGCAAAATGTTAATGATGATGCAAATGCAACATAAGTCAAGATCAAGGATCAAGGCCTCTTGGATAACAGCTTCTCATGTCAATAAGATATGGTCGAATCCTCCAGATTCAGAGGTTCGACGTTGCTTTCTGGATAAACAGCTTGTTCATAAGTCAAAGATGGTCGAACCCTCCAGATTCAGAGGTTCGACGTTGATTCTGATAGATAGCTTTTGCATAAGTCATATAAGGTCAAACCTCCAGATTCAGAGGTTCGACGTTGATTCTGATAGATAACTGATGTAGAACTTCTGCATAAGTCAAATGTCCCAGGATCAAAGGTTCGACGCCTTTTTAAATACCAGGAGAACCGATAGTCACCAACAGAACATGTACCTGTATCTGTAAAGGATATGATTCCCTCCCCACTCACGGGTGTAGTCTAGGTCAGGGTAGGTCAATATGGCAACCAGCGTTATCAGTTCTCCTGAGATACCACCATTGTTGCATCTACATGCCAACGATGATACCCCATTTGAACCTCGACTGGGCGTGGGTCTCATGATCGCACTAGACAAGACCTGACATCTCATCGGCATCATGACTATCCACTCTATCCTAGGTAGCCTAAGTATCACTCTGGCCTGGGTATTGGGCCTTTTACCTCAAATCAGTAACATCCCAACCCAACAAAACATCATAATAATAATCCACAGTATAGGAAAATAAAATGCGATACATAAAGAAATAAAGCAATAAAGCAATAAAGCAATAAAGCAATAAATAAACACCCAAAGAAAAGAAAACAAACAAAAGCTAGGATCGACTAAGCTAGATCCCCAGCAGAGTCGCCAGCTGTCGCACGCTCGCGAAATGTGAACAGAGTCGCCACCAATATATTTATCCCAAAGAGGGAAAGGAATATCAGAAAACCTGGAATAAAGAAAGGATAAGAAAAGGTCTTGCGACCAGAGATCGGGTAAGAAGTCGGTTACGCGAGGGGAAGGTATTAGCACCCCTCACGTCTGTGGTACTCCACAGGATCCATTTATGTTTGTTCTATTCTAAGGGTGTATAAATCTAAAGCTTAATTACTAATGGAATGCATGCAAATGAAAGAAAAAGAAACACGGGGAAAATAAGGTTTATAAATAGTTGTGCTCGCTTAGGCCCCGCGACCCAATGCCTACGTATCCTTTTCAGGAATCAGAGCGCCGTAGTTCGACTCCTTAGTTTTTGTTTGTTTTTGTGTTTTTTAGTTGAACAGTTACATTCACACTCCGCTGCTCGACCTCTGGAGTCTTAAGCTGGGAATGGAGCGGAAGTAACGTGCTCTTAAGGAGAAAGAATGCCCTGAAGGCAAGAGAAGGAATGCCTCGGGGGCAAGAGAGAGAAGAGATTGGTTTGTGTCTTTTATGTGTGATTCCATGATGGACGAAAACCTACTACAAGGCATCGCATCACTTCCTCACTTTGATTAGCTCTGAGCCTTTATTAGATATTTTGAAATGTTTTTGGTTAGGTGTCTTTTAAGGGAATTTAATTTGTGACTTGAATCATGCCTTAAAATGTTTTTTTGAATATTTAGAGAATGCACATCGAGGCCTACGCCACAATCGTTTCTCTAAATGAAATACAGTTTTTTGAATAATTAGAGAATGCACATAGAGGCCTACGCCACAATCGTTTCTCTAAATAACGGTTAAGAAATACACCGAGGCCTACGCCTCAATCATTTCTCTTCCGCTAAGTGGGAAAGAACATACATCGGGGCCTACGCCCCAATCATTTCTTTCACACTAAAAAAGGCATTAGCATGATTCGCGTCATCCTTTATTAATGTTTTAAAGTTGAAAAGGAAAAGAAGGGAAACTAGCCTAAAATGATCAACTAGCCTAATGTTATGGATTACGGGTCCTAAATCTATGGGAACACACAAGTGAAACCACTATTACAAGTAAAAATTACAAGTAAACAATGGTACAAAATTAGTACAAAAGCATGACTTGAAAATATAGCACCAAACATGAAAACAAATTAATCAAAATATAGTGCAAAATTGAATTAAAAGATACTATTTATTTTAATGATTTTTATATGACAAAAGCAAGAATTCTAATCAAGCAAAAGAATTAAAATACAAGCCTACACTAATATTTTTATGATCATTTTTATATGTCAAAATTTGTATTATAGTCTCAAGATGATAGTAGAAAAATTAGTGATTATTTACTAAAATAGAAATGGCAAAAAAATCTACTAGAAATTAAATAAAAAGTAAACAGGGAGGTGTGAAATTGAAATACTGGGTGCCAATAATGAGGCGCTGGGCCCAGGGTGTTGGCCCAGCAGAGTTTTATTGCTGTAGAATTTTATGAAAGAACCAAAAATGGCGCAGTGGGCTCAGGGGTGTGAGAATAGCAATTCGGTCAAGGATTGATTATTGATCCAAGAGGTTTATTCAGATTAATGCTATTATCATATTATTATTCAGAATAAAAATAATAATAATTAACAAAAGAAAAAGAAAATGAAAGAGGAACTAGGGTTCGGAATTGTGACCTTTCAGCTTCTATCGTGAGTTTAGAGAACCTCTGAGTTCTCTCCCTCAACCGGCGCGGTGAACCTCACTCTCTTCTCCGATCGACATACAAACTCACGGTGCTACCACTTCTTCTCTCGTCTCCGACTTCTCTCGGTTTCTTTTCGTTTGAATCGTCGTTTTTCTTTTGTACCGGGTTGATGCAAATTTGATGGAGATGAGGGTGAAGATCGAAATGAAGACGATGTTGCTTTCAGATTATTAGAGAAGGTTCGACGACGGTCTTGTGAGTAGCGATTGAAGCTTTCCGAATGTTGAAGGTTGTTGGTGATTATTGAATCGATGAAGAAAGTTCTTGAGTCTTCTTCATGTGATTGTCACGGTGAGTCTCCAGGCTTGATTATCATCTCTTTTTCTTCTGAGATCTTTCTCCTTTTTTATTGTGAATTCTGTTGTCGATTTTCTGTTAGGGTAATGATGAAGATTGAGGAAGATGATGGAGGTGAATCATGGTGGCAATCGTGGTTGAATTGAGTGTGCAGAAGCGATGAAGATGATGAATTTGGAGAGGAGTAAAGGTTGAGTTGGTGATTGAAAACGGTGGATATGATGAAGGATGAGTGAAAGAAGATGAAGATGGAGAAAGAGTCGAGAGCTTGAAGTTGCAGAGTGATGATGATTGAATGAAGATGAATTGAAGAATGTGGAGAAGGTGATGATGCAGAGTGATAGTTGAAGAAGGGGATGAAGTTGATGAAGATGAAGATGGTGAAGAGGTGTGTGTGTGTAGGGTGAAGAATGGCTGAGAGAAGTTGAAGAATATGAACAATGGTTGCAGAATCTGAAACTGATAAAGAATGGTGTGTGAGAGAAAGCTGAGAAATTGGAAGGATGATGGAGAGTGTCAAGGGATCGAGAGATTAGTGATGAAGGATGAAGACACAAGAATGAAAGAGATGATGAATGAATTGTGGAGGGGATTGTGGAAGTGAAAGTGAAGAGATGGTTGAAGAATTGTGGAGAGTGAAAGTGAAGAGAATGAATCGGGAAGACTGAGAAGTGATGAAGGTGAATCTGATATATAGTGGTGAAAGGTTAGTTTATTCTGAATTTTCTGTTGAAATATCTGTTAGATGGCAGTTATGAAGCTGTTATAGGTTGTTAGAGTTTGTTAACTGGTTTGGGAGTTTGTTACGGATTCAGTTAGAAATGGTTAGGAAAGTAACTGTTAGTTACTGCTGTTCTTTTCTTTTATCTGCAGGATTTTGCAGCCTAAGTCTTGGCATGTGTCATTGGGCTTCCGTTTGATAAGTGTAGAATTTATGCTTGATATTGATTTTTTTTTTTGTGGTTTGCAAATGCAGGGCTGGAATATTGTTGGGTGATATTTGGGATATTAAAGATGCAGGCAGTAGGTTTTGGCACAGGTGAAAGTTTCATCCAATTGAACATGATGGCAGGCGGATGTATAAGAGAAACAAAGCTTGGGGCAAGCAAATCAGCTTGATACAACTTGTCATGGAAAGCCAACATTGGAAACGAGGATTGAGTTTAGGATAGATTTAAAACAAACTTTGTATAGCTTATCTATGTGATGGATGTATTTGTAATAAGATTGATTGTTGTTTTTTTTTGTTGTTGCATTGAATTGGATCGGAAATGAATGTGGTGTATGTAAGTATTGTCTCCTTCACATTTTCAAATAAACATTGGATTACCTCTTTTCCCTCCAACTAGTAACATTTTGAAATTCAAATCTCCTTTGCCAACTTGAATGAGCACCATAGCATAAGGTGGAAACCAAATGTCTTGAAACTGTTTATAGTCAACACTTAACCTTTATCCAAAAGTTAACGACGCATCAATACCTTTTTTTTTAGATGTGATCCAAGATTACTCGTTCTCTTTTGTTCAAATGAAATCACCAAGCAGTGTGCCATAACTTTCACTTCAAACAATACAATCAATAATTATGTCTGAGCTCAAAAAAAAGATCCTCTTGATTACTACATGAATAGGGGAATCAATCCCAATCCAGTTGATCTCAATTGAAAAACCTTGATGGATTCAATCATAGGGCAATAAACCCTAATTCTTGACTCCTATTTGAAACAACTTGTTAAACTTAATCATAGGGGATAGGAACCCTAATTTCCATGACCAATGATCCAATGCCAGGTTTTATTGTTGGATGAATGCATGATATGTTGCATGACCTAATGAATGTATGCAAATGAATATGAAACTTAAGCCAATTATGAATAAAATTAGATGGGCAAATTTTGGGGTGCAACAATTGTTCCCGAAGGTCTGTAGAGGGAGAAATTGATTTACCTGTCAAGATTGGTCCTCCCATGTTCTATATTGCCTTCTATGTCATGGACATTCGTCCATCGTATACTTGCCTCTTGGGTCGTCCTTGGATCCATGCGGCAGGAGCTGTGACATCTACCCTTCATTAGTGTTTGACATTCGTCGTGAGTGATAAAATTGTTGTGACCACTGGTGAGAAAGACTTGGTAATCAACAATCTGACGACCTACCGTTATGTGGAGGTTGAAGGAGAAGTGCACGAGACACCCTTCCAAGCCTTAGAGATTGTGTCAGTTGATAGACTTCCTGTGGTGGTGGACAAAAAGAAATCTGGAGCACCTCTTTCATCCTTGAGTGACGCCAAGGCCTTCTTAGAAGCTGGGGTTCCCCGTGATGCTTGGGGTAAAGTGATTGACGTTTATGAGAAGCGAGATAAGTATGGTCTCTGATATCAGCCCTCCTTCTCTGCCCAGTTCAGTTTAATTCTTGAAAAGAAGGTGATCCCCCCGATCTCCAAAGTATTTGTTAGTGCTGGTTCTAGCTCAGAAGGTCAGATTCTCGTTGTGGGTGATGACGATGATGATGAAGATCTCTCCAAATTCATCTATCAAGCCGCACCTGATCAGGAACTCAACAACTGGATCGTGATGGACATCCCCAAAGTTGTTTTTATGGAAATGTAATTTTTCTGTTTCAATAAGTTGTTTGCTCTGCCCAAGGCATATTGACAGCTTGTAGAAAAGGGGCCCCCATATGTTTCAATCTCTGTTTAATAATGAATAAAAATCACAGTTTCGCATACAATTACTGCTCCATTTCTTTCATTTTTACTTTTTACTTTTAAAAAATAAAATAAAAAAAGGCAAAGTTTTTTTCTTTTTTCATTTTTTTATTTCCTCTATATGTTGCATTCTAAAGCATGAATCATCCATCGTGCAGATCCGGCTCGGATTCCATCAAAAATGATAATGCTACCGTTCCACGTCTTGATATCCTTGAGAATCCAAATGACCATGCTGACGAAGATAGTGGGGAAGATTGTGAAGTCCCTTGAGGAATTGGCATGACTCTTAAGACAAGAAGAGAAGTCCAT
Source organism: Vicia villosa (assembly GCF_029867415.1). NCBI lineage: Eukaryota > Viridiplantae > Streptophyta > Magnoliopsida > Fabales > Fabaceae > Vicia > Vicia villosa. Next base: position 199,812,169 of record NC_081180.1, on the reverse strand, counting down.
TCAGCCACATCAAGAGGCCATAAAAATCATAAACCTCCGTACAGAAGAAGTAAAGAAAGAAGTCAAGATAGGTGTCGCTCTGCAAAGTGATGAAAAGAAGAGGTTGATTGAGTTGCTCTGAGAGTATGTTGATATCTTCGCCTGGTCGTACAAAGACATGCCTAGTTTAGACACTGATATCGTTATGAACAGGTTGCCACTCAAACCAGAATGTTCGCCCGTAAAGAAGAAACCGCGAAGAACTCGATCTGATATGGCTTTGAAAATCAAGGAGGTTGAAAAGTAGTTGAATGCAGGTTTCCTATCTGTGTGTGAATATCCTCCATGGATTGAGAACATTGTGCCTGTTCCTAAGAAAGATGGAAAGGTGTGTATGTGCGTAGATTATCGAGATCTGAATAGGGCAAGTCCGAAGGATGATTTCCCTTTACTCCATATTGATGTGCTAGTCAACAATACTGCTTAGTATTCATTGGTTTCATTCATGGACGGGTTTTCTGGCTATAATCAGATAAAGATGGCTCCTGAAGACATGACCAAGACTACTTTCACCACTCCGTGGGGTACGTATTGTTATAAGGTAATGCCTTTTGGTCTTAAGAATGCCGGTGCAACGTATCAACGAGCGATGGTGACCCTCTTCCATGACATGATCCATAAGGAGATTGAGGTGTACGTCGATGATATGATTGCAAAATCTAAAACTGAGGAGGAACACTTGGTGTATCTTGAGAAATTGTTTGCTCGTCTGCGAAAATTCAAGTTGAGGCTTGATCTAAACAAGTTCACCTTTGGAGTTTGATCCGGAAAATTACTTGGATTCATTGTAAGCCAACGAGGAATTGAGGTTGACCTTGATAAAGTAAGAGCAATACGGAATATGCCAGCACCAAAGAATGAAAAGGAAGTCCGTAGGTTCGTGGTGAGATTGAATTATATAGCCAGGTTCATCTCTCATGTCACTGATACTTGTGAACCCATCTTTAAGCTACTGCGTAAAAATCAAGATATTCGTTGGGACGATCATTGTCAGAGAGCCTTTGAGAGGATCAAACAGTATCTCCAAGAGCCACAAATTCTCGTGCCTCCGGTTCCTGGGAGGCCGCTTCTTATGTACTTAACTGTGATTGAAGGATCTATGGGGTGTGTGTTGGGACAGCATGACGAGTCTGGTCGAAAAGAGCATGCTATTTATTACCTTAGCAAAAAGTTTACCGATTGTGAATCAAGATACTCACTACACGATGAAACTTGCTGCACTTTGGTATGTGCTGCTCGCCGACTGAGACAGTATATATTTACTCACACTACCTTATTGATCTCTAAAATGGACCCGATAAAGTACATCTTCGAAAAACCAGCACTTACAGGCAGACTAGCACAGTGGGAAATGCTTCTATCAGAGTATGACATTCACTATGTCACACAGAAAGCCATCAAAGGTAGTATTCTTGCACATCATCTTGCTCATCAGCCATTGGAAGAATATTAGTCGATGAAATTCGACTTTCTTGATGAAGATATCATGAAACTGGATGATGATGATGATGATGATGAAGGACCCGAACCAGGGGAGCGATGGACTCTCACGTTCGATGGTGCATCAAATGTTATGGGTCATGGTATTGGGGCAGTTTTGACTTCTCCTCGCCAGACTCACATTCCTTTCAAGGCCAGAATATGTTTTGATTGCACAAATAATGTTGCAGAATACGAAGCTTGTGTGATGGGCCTCGAAGCAGCCGTTGATATGAGAATTAAGATCCTTGAAGTTTATAGGGATTTCGCCTTGGTCATACATCATATACGAGGTGATTAGGTAACACGACATCCCAATTTACTTCCTTACAAGGACTATATTCTGGGGTTGTTGCCCGCTTTTGAGGAAATTACTTTCGATCATATTCCTCGAGAGGAGAATCAATTGGCAGATGCTTTAGCCACTTTGGAAGCAATGTTCAAATTCAGTTATCCTAATCAAGCGCCCAGCATAAGGATTCTCCATTACAAAGAGCGTGCAGATGTATTCCCTGCTCATTGTCTTACTACTGAAGACGTGTATGATGAAAAGCCGTGGTATTACGATATTAAAAGATATGTTGAGAAACAAGAGTATCCTGAAGGGTCTACGATTGGTGATAAGCGAATGCTTCGAAGGTTAGCATCCAAATTCTTCTTGTCAGGAGACATCATGTACAAAAGAAACTATGATTTGGTTTTGCTCAGATGCGTGCATAGAAACGAAGCATAATCGATCATGCGAGAAATCCATGAGGGCTTCTTTTGGAACTCATGTTAGTGGGCATTCTATGGCCAAGAAGATCTTGCGAGAAGGGTATTATTAGATGACAATAGAAAGCGATTGTTATGTGTTTATGAAGATGTGTCATAACTTCCAAGTGTATGCATACAGAATTCATGTTCCTCCATCTCCTTTGAATGTCCCTTCGCTGTGTGGGGTATTGACATGATTGGACGAATTGAGTCACAAGCTTCAAATGGACACAGATTTACCCTTGTTGCCATCGACTACTTCACCAAATGGGTTGAAGCTGCTTCTTACAAGAATGTAACCAAGCAAGTCGTCACTCGCTTCATAAAAAAAGAGATCATATGCCGGTATGGGGTTCCAAACAAGATCATCACTGATAATGGGTCCAATCTTAATAACAAAATGATGAAAGAGTTGTGCGAAGAGTTCAAGATTGAACATCACAATTCATCACCCTATCGGTCGAAGATGAATGGCGCAGTCGAAGCTGCTAACAAGAACATAAAGAAGATCGTCCAAAAAATGGTGAGAACATACAAGGATCGGCATGAGATGTTACCTTTTCCCGTGCATGGCTATAGGAATTCAGTCCGTACTTCAACTGGGTCAACTCCCTTCTCTCTTGTCTATGGCATGAAAGTTGTACTTCCCGTCGAAGTGGAAATTCCTTTCCTAAGAGTCATTATGGATCCAAACTTAATGAAATAGAATGGGTTCAGACGAGGCTTGACCATCTCAATTTAATTGAGGCGAAACGCTTATATACTATTTTCCATGGTCAGTTGTACCAAAAGAGGATCAAGAAAGCGTATGACAAGAAGATTCGGCCTCGAGAATTCCACACAGGCAACCTGGTCGTAAGGAAGATATTGCCAATTCACACTGGCCCAAGAGGAAAATGGACTCCCAACTATGAGGGACCATACATTGTGAAGAAGGCCTTCTCAAGAGGTGCTTTAATCCTGACAAAGATGGATGGGGAAGAAGTTCCACTTCCAGTCAATTCAGGCTCAGTCAAAAAATACTACGCATAAAAGACCCGCTAAGTTAAAAACTCGAAAGAGTAACTTAGGAAATAATGGGCCTCCCGGTGGACATAAAAAAGAAAAGCCCAGGCAAAAGTTAGGGATAAAACAAAAAAAGAAGAATAACTCGCTAAGTTGAAAACCCGAAAGGGTGACTTAGGCCAAAAAGGGTATCCCGCTGGATTGAAAACCTGAAAGGGTGATCCAGGCAAAAATCAGGGAACAAAAGCGAGAGACTGCAAGCTGAATACTCTTCACAGACACCGTCATGCGCCCTTGGCAATGGACAGATCGATTCAACCACTATGCTTCTGAAGAAAATCATTGAGACAATCAAGGATATGGGAACTGTAGCAATATCAATTTTAATGGAAATTATAGCATCTCTCTTTGCCGTTTTACCTATTGTGTTTTTATTTCTTTTTGCAACTACCTTATTTAGGAGTTGCTTCCTTGATCAAAGGCCTAGTCATAGGCATGCCGTGAATAAAATGATCCTTTTGTTAAAAAGATTTCCCCGTTATTTTCCATTTTTTGTATGTGAAATGTGATTTAATTTGTTATTAAGCATTGCATTGAAAACACTGGGGAATAATCATCACAAGCTAAAAATGAAACATAACTTTACATGAACATGAAAGCAACCCAAGGGAGTGCCATTGCATCCATATGTTGTTTTTTTGTGAATGTAACAAGTCATAATCTTGAACCATCTTATATTGCAAAGGCCGTCAGCATCCCGCGTAGAAGTTTAAGCGCGTAACTCATTAGTACTGGTAAGCACGGGGCACCTGGAAAGGTCCTTGTCCACTCCCTAACATGGTGAATCCAGGGAATCTCCTCGAGTTCACAATCCCCAAGCAGTTCAAGATGTAAGGAAAGTCAGATGAAGTCTCTTCCTCCCCGACAAAGCTGCATTTCAACCCTCAGCGCAGTTGCTAATGATCTTTGGTACAGCAGGGTTTCCAACACCGATTCATATTGGTAACTCAAGAGTGCAAGCAACGGACCCCAATGAATCCGCTTCTCTATCACACCAAGGCTTTTATTTGGCTCCTTGAATATAGTATTCATTGCATATAGCATTCCATCCGAAAAAATGGATCATTACGCCATAGAAAAATTGAAACATGCATACGAAGCATAAGCCAGATAATCCGAACCAACGCTCAATCAAGACAACGATACATCCCCACAGAAGGTGTCATCCTTACAAACCCCGATGGATATCTGTTATCACATTACAAACCTCCTCAAGCCACAGTGCCAATACCTGGTATTCCCAATCCCCAGTGAGTCCATCTACTAAAAATTTCATTGTTCGATTCAAACACTCCTCTGTGTTATTCTTTTGATACTCGTCTGTATCTTTCTTCAATACTCGTCTGTATTGATTCAAACACTCGTCTGTGTTATTCTTTTGATACTCGTCCGTATCTTTCTTTAATACTCGTCTGTATTAATTCAAACACTCGTTTGTGTTATACTTTTGGAACTAGTCCATACCTATCTTCAATACTCGTCTGTATTGATTCAAACACTCGTCTGTGTTATTTTCCTTTGGATACTCGTCCGTATATTTCTTTAATACTCGTCCGTGTTGATCTGAACACTCGTCTGTGTTATTCTTTTGGTACTCATCCGTACCTTTCTTCAATACTCGTCTGTATTGATTCAAACACTCGTCCGTATTATTTTCCTGTGGATACTCGTCCGTATCTTTCTTCAATACTCGCACGTATTGATCCGAACACTTGTCTGTGTTATTCTTTTGGTACTCGTTCGTACCTTTCTTCAATACTCGTTTGTATTAATTCAAACACTCTTCCATGTTATTTTCCTTGGGATACGCGTCCGTATCTTTCTTCAATACTCGTCTGTATAGGTTCAAACACTCGTCTGTGTTATTCTTTTGGTACTCGTCCGTACCTCTCTTCAATACTCGTCTGTATTGACTCAAACACTCGTCCGTGTTATTTTTCGATACTCGCCTGTATATTCCTTCAATACTCGTCTGTATTGAACCAGACACTCGTCCATGTTGCCTTCACCTCAGACCTTGGGATCGTAGATCGCCCGTCAATCTTACCTTTCTGTCAAACCTATGATTTTCAATCATTGTTTCATACAACAATTGCTTCCTGTGAGAACATTGTATTGGCACCGTTACCACGTTACGTGTTATCACCATTCAACCATTACTCAGTGTAAACTTTTTCACCAAGAAAATAAAATTTCTCTTTCCCCAGCAGATATCAAAACAAAAAATAAGGATAACACTTACACCATCTTTTCAGGATAAATTCTTGGTCTTGGTATTTAATCTTCTTCTACCTCGAATGTTCGAAAGGCCGGCGCCAATCTCACCTTCAGTTTTAAGACGATTAAATAGGGGCAGTTGTCATACCCCAAATTTGTCCTACTCTATTTTTTATGGCTTATAATTCATAAATAGCATAATACATGCATTCATACAATTGATACTGTAGAGAATTCTTAATCAAAAGGAGAGGACCTGAGGTTTAGTCAGTTGGCATATTATCCTTATTTGGAGGTCTCCTCAAATCAGGGTTTTCTCATCCTCAACTCAAGGCATTGGTTGGAGTATACAAGCTCGCAATTCATCTGGTCATCCTGAATTAGGGTTTCCTGACCAAAGTCAACACAGTTGACTTTTTGGTCAATGTATTAATCAGGAGCTGATTTTATAATGGGAGATGGCATGGGATGTATGTGGAAGTATTCAATTGTTTGTCATTGGTAAGAAGCTGATTAATTAGGAATTTCATCAAGAATGGAGAAAAAATCAGAATAGTTAACTTTTGGTCAAAGTCAAGGTCAATTGTCCAATTTTGAGAGTTGGTGAAAATTGATCGAGAAAAGTCAGAGAAATAAATAAAATCAGGAGTTTGACAAAAATTACCAAAAATGGCAAGTTAGTTGAAAATGAGAAGTTTCCAAAAGGGGAAAACTTCATACTTAGAAAATATTTCTGTCTTTTTGAATTGCTTTATCAGTCAACTTCATGGCCAATTTACAGGTGGATAAAGGCATTTTTTGGGAAAAATTCCAACATCAAAGTTGTTCCCCTCATGGAGGAGAACAGCTTTGTAGTTGGACACTTTTCCATTTGAAGTTTGGTTGAAGAGTTATAAAGGTTAGAAGTTTGAAGTTTTCATTGAAATACAAATCATGATGCAAACATCCATTGGGTCAAAACTTGGTATCAATCTTTTCTTCTCCATGCCCTCTACACAACAAGCCAAGAATTAAGTCAATCGAGTGGATATTGAATCAATTGCGAATGCTCAAAGTCCCGACCTTACCAAGACACACATTTCCAGGAAGATGGGCCAGAGGCTAGGGCACACCCGAGGCATTTGATCAAACACTTGGTGCGCCATTTTGGATTCAATTTTTAAAGAAACACAAGCATCTTGTGGATTCCATTTCAATTGCATCATGATCAGCTCCATGTCCTCTTTCATTTGACACCGGTCCCATGACTCTTGCTTAAGTGTGGAATAAGATGCAATGTCTCAAAGTCACCCCTTGCCTAGCTGTATGTTGGCTAAGACATAGGCCAGATTCAAGCCTCCCACGCATGCCAGTTACTAGAGGTAGTGTTTGCTACACTTCAAGGCTATTTTAAAGGATGTTATGATCATCATTGTAGGAAACCTTCAACATGTCTTTTGTTCATCTCCATTGTTAGAACAAGATTTGTTCTGATCAATTATCTTAGTTTTGATGATAACAATAATATGAATTTTGCTTAAGATAATATGGTACTCTAATCCAATGCAATTTCCCTTTCAGGAAATATATATAAAGAGTACGCATAATTCAGCGCTCAGAAGTTGTGTCTCAAATGGTTCAGCATGCAACATCAGAACATGGTCTGGCAAGACATCAGAAGATGGTCGAAGCAGAATCAGAACATGGGTCTATGGAAGCATCAGAAGAACATGAGATCAGAAGCACTGAAGATCAGAAGATGGTATCACGCTCAGAAGCACTTCAAGATCAGAAGATCAGAAGATGCTATGCACCAAGCTGTTTGACTCTGATGATATTCAAACGTTATATTCACAAACATCAGATCAGAAGGAAGTACAGGTGGCAGACTACGCTGACTGACAAAAGGAACGTTAAAGCTACTAAAGGCAACGTCAGTAGACACAGCGTGAACAAGGCTCGAGGTAGTTGACAAAAGCGTATAACATTAAATGCAATGCTGTACGGAACACGCAAAGCATTGAATGCATTCAACGGTCATCTTCTCAACGCCTATAAATATGAAGTTCTGATGAGAAGCAAGGTTAACGATCCTGAACAAGATTTATTCAAAAACACTTGCTGAAACGCTGTTCAAATCAAAGCTCAGAATCTTCATCAACTCACTACATTGCTGTTGTAATATCTTAGTGAGATTAAGCTTAAACTGTAAGAGAAATATCACAGTTGTGATTATCGCTTTTAAGAAGCATTTGTAATACTCTTGAATAGATTACATTAAGTTGTAAGGAACTAGAGTGATCGTGTGATCAGTATACTCTAGGAAGTCTTGGCAGTTGGCTGAGCAGTTTGTAACTAGAGTGATCAGGTTGATCAGTAGACTCTAGAAAAGTCTTAGGAGTGAACTAAGCAGTGTTCCTGGAGTGATCAAGTTGTGATCAGAATACTCTGGAAGACTTAGTCGTGGACTAAGTGGAAAACCATTGTAATCCGTGCGATTAGTGGATTAAATCCTCAGTTGAGGTAAATCATCTCTGCGGGGGTGGACTGGAGTAGCTTCGTTAACAGCGAACCAGGATAAAACTAATTGTGCAATTTATTTTTATCGTCCAAGATTTAAAGTCACACTTATTCAATCCCCCCCTTTCTAAGTGTTTTTCTATCCTTCAATTGGCATCAGAGCGCCGGTTCTAAGGTGCAAGCACTTAACCGTGTTTAGAAAAGATTCAGGAAGAGAAAAACGCTTCATTTAAAAGATGGCTGGTGAAACTCCGACAAATCCACCTGCATCTACATCTGGCTCTGCTGAGCAATACAACGGTAACAATGGTTATACAAGACCGCCGGTATTTGAGGGTGAAAACTTTGAATACTGGAAAGATAAACTGGAAAGTTACTTTCTTGGTCTAGATGGTGATCTATGGGATCTTCTGATGGATGGTTACAAACATCCTGTAAATGCCAGAGGCGTAAAGCTAACAAGGCAAGAAATGAATGATGATCAAAAGAAGCATTTCAGGAATCATCATAAATGCAGAACTGTTTTGCTGAATGCTATTTCTCATGTTGAGTATGAGAAAATATCAAACAGGGAAACAGCCTATGATATATATGAGTCCTTGAAAATGACTCATGAAGGAAATGCTCAAGTCAAGGAGACAAAAGCTCTTGCTTTAATCCAGAAGTATGAAGCCTTCAAGATGGAGGATGATGAAGACATTGAAAAGATGTTTTCGAGATTTCAAACTCTGACTGCTGGATTGAGAGTTCTTGACAAAGGATACACCAAGGCTGATCATGTGAAGAAGATCATCAGAAGCTTACCCAGAAGATGGGGTCCTATGGTGACTGCATTCAAGATTGCAAAGAATCTGAATGAAGTTTCTCTGGAAGAGCTTATCAGCGCCTTGAGAAGTCATGAAATAGAGCTGGACGCAAATGAGCCTCAAAAGAAAGGTAAGTCTATTGCATTAAAATCAAATATCAAGAAATGCACTAACGCTTTTCAGGCCAGAGAAGAAGATCCTGAAGAATCAGAATCTGAAGAAGAAGATGAACTGTCCCTGATCTCCAGAAGGCTAAATCAACTCTGGAAGACCAAGCAAAGGAAGTTCAGAGGCTTCAGAAGTTCAAGGAAATTTGAACGTGGAGAATCTTCTGATGAAAGAAGATTTGACAAGAAGAAGGTCATGTGCTATGAATGCAATGAGCCTGGACACTACAAGAATGAATGTCCAAATCTTCAGAAGGAAAGTCCCAAGAAAAAGTTTCATAAGAAGAAAGGTCTTATGGCAACCTGGGATGAGTCAGAAGATGATTCAGAAGATGAGCAGGCCAACTGTGCGCTGATGGCGACAGAAGATGACGGATCAGAATCTACATCAGAATCAGATTCTGAAGAGGTATTTTCTGAACTTACTAGAGATGAGTTAGTTTCCGGTCTAACTGAACTTCTGGAACTCAAGTCTCAGATTAGTCTCAAATACAAAAAGCTGAAAAAGCAATTTGAATTTGAAACAAAGAAGCTTGAGTTGGAGAATTCTGAATTAAAAGAAAAACTTTTAAAATTATCCAATAATGTTGGATCTCCTTCTAATTCAGAAAAATCCACTCCTAGTCTAAACCATATTCTGAAAGAATATGATTTAAGTTTCAGGAAGTTCTTATCTAGAAGTATTGGCAGAAGTCAGCTAGCTTCTATGATATATGCCGTATCTGGAAACAAAAGAGTTGGCATTGGTTATGAGGGTGAAACCCCATACAAACTTGAACCTGTTGATGAAATGAAAATTACATACAAGCCATTGTATGATCAGTTCAAGTATGGCCCCTCTCATGATATTAGGCACACTTCACATGCACAAAGTTTTCACATAACACACACCAAGAAGCATGTGACACAACCTAGGAAATATCATGAAACTCATATTAAAAATTATCATGCTGTTCCTCCTATTGCTTATAATGTCAAACCCAAGTTCAATCAGAACTTGAGAAAATCTAACAAGAAAGGACCCAAGAAGATGTGGGTACCTAAGGATAAGATTATTCCTATTGCAGATATCCTTGGCTGCAAGAAGGACAAAGCACAACATGTCATGGTACCTGGACTCTGGATGCTCACGACACATGACAGGAAGAAGGTCTATGTTCCAAGACCTGGTGCTTAAGTCTGGAGGAGAAGTCAAGTTTGGAGGAGATCAAAAGGGCAAGATAATTGGCTCTGGAACTATAAAGTCTGGTAACTCTCCTTCCATTTCTAATGTACTTCTTGTAGAAGGATTAACTCATAACCTCTTATCTATCAGTCAATTAAGTGACAATGGTTATGATATAATCTTCAATCAAAAGTCTTGCAAGGCTGTAAATCAGAAGGATGGCTCAATCCTATTTACAGGCAAGAGGAAGAACAACATTTATAAGACAGATCTGCAAGATCTTATGAGTCAGAAGGTGACTTGTCTTATGTCTGTTTCTGAAGAGCAGTGGGTCTGGCACAGAAGATTAGGTCATGCTAGTTTGAGAAAGATCTCTCAGATTAACAAACTGAATCTTGTCAGAGGACTCCCTAATCTGAAATTCAAATCAGATGCTCTTTGTGAAGCGTGTCAGAAGGGCAAGTTCTCCAAACCTGCATTCAAGTCTAAGAATGTTGTTTCTACCTCAAGGCCATTAGAACTCTTGCACATTGATCTGTTTGGACCAGTCAAAACAGCATCTGTCAGAGGAAAGAAATATGGATTAGTCATCGTAGATGATTATAGCCGCTGGACGTGGGTAAAATTCTTGAAACACAAGGATGAGACTCATTCAGTGTTCTTTGATTTCTGCATTCAGATTCAATCTGAAAAAGAGTGTAAAATCATAAAGGTCAGAAGTGATCATGGTGGTAAATTTGAGAACGGATCCTTTGAAGAATTCTTCAAAGAGAATGGTATTGCCCATGATTTCTCTTGTCCTAGAACTCCACAACAAAATGGAGTTGTAGAGCGAAAGAATAGGACTCTGCAAGAAATGGCCAGAACCATGATCAATGAAACCAATATGACTAAGCATTTCTGGGCAGAAGCAATAAACACTGCATGCTATATTCAGAATAGAATCTCTATCAGACCTATTCTAAATAAGACTCCTTATGAATTGTGGAAGAATAGAAAGCCCAACATTTCATATTTCCATCCTTTTGGATGTGTATGCTTTATTCTGAACACTAAAGATTATCTTGGTAAGTTTGATTCCAAAGCACAGAAATGTTTCCTTCTTGGATATTCTGAACGCTCAAAAGGCTACAGAGTATACAATACTGAAACATTGATTGTAGAAGAATCAATCAATATCAGGTTTGATGATAAGCTTGGTTCTGAAAAACCAAAGCAGGTTGATAATTTTGCAGGTTATGATATTGACATATCAGAAGTTGTTGAGCCAAGAAGCAATGCATCAGAAGCAGAGCTTCTCAGAAGCAAAGAATCTGAAGATCAAGTATCAGCTTCTCTGGAGGATCTGAGTATTTCTGAAGAACCATCTGTCAGAAGATCATCTAGACTCATCTCTGGTCATTCAGAAGATGTCATTCTTGGAAAGAAGGATGATCCAATCAGAACAAGAGCATTCCTTAAGAACAATGCAGATTGTCAATTAGGTCTTGTATCTTTAATCGAGCCAACTTCTGTTGATCATGCTCTAGAAGATCCAGACTGGATAATTGCTATGCAAGAAGAACTGAATCAGTTTACAAGGAATGATGTTTGGGATCTTGTTCCTAGACCAGATGGATTCAATATAATTGGTACAAAATGGGTCTTCAGAAACAAGCTCAGTGAGAAAGGTGAAGTGGTAAGAAACAAAGCCAGACTGGTGGCTCAGGGTTATAGTCAGCAAGAAGGGATTGATTATACAGAAACCTTTGCACCAGTGGCCAGGTTAGAATCTATTCGTCTATTAATTTCTTTTGCCACTCAACATAACATCACTCTCTATCAGATGGATGTTAAGAGTGCCTTCTTAAATGGTTATATAGATGAAGAAGTTTATGTCCATCAACCTCCTGGTTTTGAAGACTCTATGTCTCCGAATCATGTGTTTAAACTAAAGAAATCATTATACGGATTGAAGCAAGCTCCCAGAGCTTGGTATGAACGCTTAAGTTCTTTCCTTCTAGATAATGGTTTCACTAGAGGAAAAGTGGACACTACTCTCTTTTGTAAAACCTTTGAAAAGGATATTTTAATCTGTCAAATATATGTAGATGATATTATTTTTGGAACATCTAATGCTACACTTGGAAAGGAGTTTGCTAAGTCTATGCAGGCTGAGTTTGAAATGAGCATGATGGGAGAACTCAAGTATTTCCTTGGAATACAAATAAATCAAACATCAGAAGGAACATATGTTCACCAAACCAAGTATGTGAAGGAACTTCTAAAGAAGTTTAATCTTCTGGACTGCAAAGAAGCCAAAACTCCTATGCATCCAACATGCATCCTAGGTAAGGATGAGGTAAGTAAGAAGGTAGATCAGAAGTTATACAGAGGTATGATTGGATCTCTTCTATATTTGACTGCTTCTAGACCTGACATTCTGTTCAGTGTTTGTTTGTGTGCTAGATTCCAATCAGATCCTAGAGAATCTCATTTAACTGCTGTTAAGAGAATTCTAAGGTATCTGAAAGGTACTACTAATGTTGGTTTAGTTTACAGAAAATCTAAAGAATACAACTTAGTAGGATTCTGTGATGCTGATTATGCTGGAGACAGAATTGAAAGAAAAAGTACTTCAGGAAGTTGCCAATTTCTTGGAAGTCATTTGATCTCCTGGTACAGCAAGAAGCAAGCAACTATTGCTCTATCAACGACAGAAGCAGAATATGTCGCTACTGCTGGCTGTAGTACACAGATACTCTGGATGAAGAGTCAGTTAGAAGATTATCAGATATTTGAGAGTAACATTCCTATATTCTGTGATAATACTTCTGCTATATGTTTATCTAAGAATCCTATTCTTCATTCAAAAGCTAAACATATTGAGATTAAACATCATTTCATAAGGGACTATGTTCAGAAGGGTGTTATATCTTTAAACTTTGTTGATACAGACCATCAATGGGCTGATATCTTTACAAAACCCCTGGCTGAAGATAGGTTTAAGTTCATTCTGAAGAACATCAGTATGGATCTATGCCCAGAATGAGAAGATGAGAAGTTCTCATGTATGAGTATCTTCTGAAATGAAAATGGATTATTTTTTTTATATCAGAAGTTCTGATTGAAATCTTTTAGAAATTATGATTCGGTTATTACTAACGTTTCATTGTCTAAGTTGATTCAGAACCTCTTGTAAAGCAAAACAGCTGTTACGTTTTATCTCGGGATGGTAAACCTGTCGTTACTATTTGTGGATAAACGTGCGTGCAGTTGAAGGGACACCGACCATAGGTAACTGTGCTAGTCACCTCATTTGTCTTTATTATCTCTCCTCACGTCACGTAACATTAAATGCTTTCTATTTGTCGTTTTATACATCTGAATCTTTTTAAATATTCTTTTTGATGTTATGACAAAAAGGGGGAGAAGATAAATGATAAATGATTTGAGTAAATCTATCAGTTGCTGGGTAAAGAGGCTCCCACACATTCACTAACAAGAACTGCAAGTTCTATATGGTTTAAGTGTTTTGCAGGTACAGAGAAGTGAAGTGAATCTTCAGAAGCAAACACTAGAAGCAAAACCATGGAAACTGAAGCAAGCCGAGTGCTGTCAAGCTTCAGAGATCAGAAGCAAGAAAGAAGAATGAATCAGAAGCACTGATAATAGAATTTGAATATCATTGTCTATCCTGTTCTGACAAAATTCTATTTGCTCTGATACATATAATGTTATGGCTCTGATACATTATTTGCTCTGATACACGTTTTTAGCCTAAATGCTCTGATACATTTGGCTCTGATACATATCATGTATTTGAATATACATTTTATGTTCTAACTCGTTCATGCTGACTTTTGTCGTTTAGTTTTTGTTCTGTAACATTTCAGGATGTAGAGATGCTCTGATGATGCTCTGGTACATTCAACAATGTTCTGATACAAATCTAGCATGAAGTGATGTTGGTAGACATTCAAAGTTCTGAAGCTATCCGAGGGAAGCAGAAATCAGAAGATGTGAATGTTCTAAAAGATCCAGAAAACTCAAGTTCTGAAGCTGTCCTGAATGGAAGCAGAAATCAGAAGCTGTGAATGTTCTGAAGATCAAAGAAATTCAAGTTCTGAAGCTGTCCTGAATGGAAGCAGAAGTCAGAAGCTGTGAATGTTCTGAAGATCAAAGAAATTCAAGTTCTGAAGCTGTCCTAGATGGAAGCAGGAATCAGAAGCTGTGAGTGTTCTAAGGATCTAAAGAAATTCAAGTTCTGAAGCTGTCCAATGGAAGCAGAAGTCAGAAGCTATGAATTTTCTGAAGACAGAAGCTTATATGATCGTCTCTACCGAAATAATCAGGGAAGTCTTTTATTAAAGTTCTTCGAGTATTTATTTCAGGGGGAGATTATTTATCTCAGGGGGAGATTGTTAATCTCAGGGGGAGACATATTCATATGCTTATGCTATAGCTGTGTAATTTGTCTTTTGCCGTCTACTCTTTCTGATCGCAAATTCATATCATTTATATATGTTTTTGTCATCATCAAAAAGGGGGAGATTGTTAGAACAAGATTTGTTCTGATCAATTATCTTAGTTTTGATGATAACAATAATATGAATTTTGCTTAAGATAATATGGTACTCTAATCCAATGCAATTTCCCTTTCAGGAAATATATATAAAGAGTACGCATAATTCAGCGCTCAGAAGTTGTGTCTCAAATGGTTCAGCATGCAACATCAGAACATGGTCTGGCAAGACATCAGAAGATGGTCGAAGCAGAATCAGAACATGGGTCTATGGAAGCATCAGAAGAACATGAGATCAGAAGCACTGAAGATCAGAAGATGGTATCACGCTCAGAAGCACTTCAAGATCAGAAGATCAGAAGATGCTATGCACCAAGCTGTTTGACTCTGATGATATTCAAACGTTATATTCACAAACATCAGATCAGAAGGAAGTACAGGTGGCAGACTACGCTGACTGACAAAAGGAACGTTAAAGCTACTAAAGGCAACGTCAGTAGACACAGCGTGAACAAGGCTCGAGGTAGTTGACAAAAGCGTATAACATTAAATGCAATGCTGTACGGAACATGCAAAGCATTAAATGCATTCAACGGTCATCTTCTCAACGCCTATAAATATGAAGTTCTGATGAGAAGCAAGGTTAACGATCCTGAACAAGATTTATTCAAAAACACTTGCTGAAACGCTGTTCAAATCAAAGCTCAGAATCTTCATCAACTCACTACATTGCTGTTGTAATATCTTAGTGAGATTAAGCTTAAACTGTAAGAGAAATATCACAGTTGTGATTATCGCTTTTAAGAAGCATTTGTAATACTGTTGAATAGATTACATTAAGTTGTAAGGAACTAGAGTGATCGTGTGATCAGTATACTCTAGGAAGTCTTGGCAGTTGGCTGAGCAGTTTGTAACTAGAGTGATCAGGTTGATCAGTAGACTCTAGAAAAGTCTTAGGAGTGAACTAAGCAGTGTTCCTGGAGTGATCAAGTTGTGATCAGAATACTCTGGAAGACTTAGTCGTGGACTAAGTGGAAAACCATTGTAATCCGTGCGATTAGTGGATTAAATCCTCAGTTGAGGTAAATCATCTCTGCGGGGGTGGACTGGAGTAGCTTCGTTAACAGCGAACCAGGATAAAAATAATTGTGCAATTTATTTTTATCGTCCAAGATTTAAAGTCACACTTATTCAATCCCCCCCTTTCTAAGTGTTTTTCTATCCTTCATCCATGTCAGCTTCAAGTTGATACCAAGATTGAGACAAGTGATGACCTATGGCTAGAGTTATGCATGAACAAAGTCAGCACCTTGGACATGGTCCTTCTTGGCATAAGGAATAGGAAACCACTACATGGCACGATTGGCCCACACACAACCTTGCCTTATTTTGCCATGCAAAAAAGCTTGCTACGTGAAAGATGAGAAAATCTTACCATAGTTACTCAAACTTGTGCATTAAGTTTATGGGAAAGATAAGCTACACAACACTACACCACACCTTACCATGCACCATATGTTCACACACTCACCTATATAAACTCAAGCCCTCCAAAAATCATTCCCACGGTCCATTTTTCATTTTTAGTTCCAAACTTCACTCTCTCATTTTTCTTCAGTTTCCTCTCAACTCTCTCTGCCTTCTCCCCCCCCCCCCCTCTCTCTCTCTCAAGAAGTTTGTTACAAATCTCTAACAAACTCCATAACCGAAAAAACCACTCTTCATCCTCCATGGATCCTCATCTCTTACTTCTCCACCTTCATCAAGCATAACTTCACTATCACCTGGTTACGAGCAAGAAGTTTCTTTCCAATATCGTTAATCCGTCAGAACCTTCCTCGTGCGTTTTGGAGTAAGCATCCATCTCCATTCAAGGTCTGAATGTTTCAACCAACCTCTGAGTTTATTTCTCAGAACTTCTCACTGGTTCTAAAGCTTCTCATCATCCTCCTCACCATACAAAAGAGTTGCGTGAAGTTTTCTTTCTCTACAAACCAAGACTTGGCCAGGTAAACGCTCCTGAATCCTCTAAACATGATAGTCATATTAGCTAGGGCAATGTAATATATTTGTAAGCTAGGTTCAACGCGCGTGGTGGCTATGAGTTGCGTATATCTTTTGTAGCTTTGATTCTTGAATTTTGTCGTTCTTCGTGGAACACCATCTGAATGAGCGTATGAATCATGAATTTGAAACCTGTGAGCAGTAATGAGCATGCTGGTGTGTTTAGGATGAATTTTAGTCAAGTTCTTAGAGTTAGGGTTTTACAAACGAACTCGATATTAGAGATAGATAAAGAATCAGTGAAGACTAATGTCATATTCGTAATCTGCGTGGAAAATCGAGTGAGAAGTTGTGCACTTTTTTAATTTCTGGGTGTTTCGATGAGAGGCCGGTGAGCATACCGCCGGAGAAGACGACCGGAGAGCATCTCCGGTCTCTGAGTTTGTTTAAATTCTTTTCCCTCCGTTACAAACGTGGCACAACGCCACTGGTTCTATGTTCATTTTTTGTTTCCAGTTTTGTCCTTACTGATATGATTGAAATGTATGATGGCGTGCTATGATTGGCTGGAATTTGTTTTGTCTTTTAGTGACTCAAGTGTGCTGTGACCAAATGATAAAAGTGTACTATTATTTTCATGTCACACTTCCACGCGCATGTTGCAGTGAACAAATAAAATAAATGCATGAAATAAAATGAAGTAATAAAAATGGTATGCAAATTGTGTAAGGCTGGGCCATGTCTAGTGATGGGCCTAGTGCAAATTTCTTTTCACACCTCCCTGATTCTGGGCCAAACTCTCATGTGCATAAATCCAGTTCAATCTAAAAATACTAGTACACCCCCTGTTGGCAGATTTTATAAAAATAATAAAAATTTGTTTTCTTTTATTTTTTTTGTTTCTTAATTCATTTTTCCTCAAATAAAAATGTGACAAAAATATTTTCTTAACCAATTAGATTTTTAGGATCCATAATTTTTTTAGAATTTTTAATTGTTGATTTCCCTTTAATTTTGATTGGTTCATGATAATAGGAAATACTTAATTTTTAGTTTTAATTGAAAAATAGTCCTAAAAATGAATAGAAATAAAGTGGTGCTTGTGAATATTTTTCTTTTTTAGTTTAGAATTTATTTTCTTTTATTTTGTGAATATTTTTGTACTTTTTGAAATACCTAAAATATCCCTAGTTGTTAAAGTTGACTTTAGTCAACTTAAATGACTTTTTCCCATCTCTTGCTTAGTTAATTCCCCTTAGATTTTAGTTTAGTTCTTAATTAGGACTTATACTTTTATAAACAATAACTATTAGATTAGAATAATTCTTAGGCTAGTCTCCCCTTTATCATTTCATTCCTCTTTTCAACATTAAAAACACTTACAAAATATTCAAACTAACTCCCTTTAAAAAATACAAAGAAAACATTTAAAAAACATTTAATAAAGGTAAAAAATAATAAATAGGGAATGGAAGCTCTCGTCTCCCTTGCTTTAGGGAATCACTTGAGTGGAAGTTCCCAATCATAAAAAACACCAACCATAGAGTAACTCGAGTCTCCCTTGCTTAAGGGTTCCACTTGAAACACACAAACTTTCTTCTCTCTTGCCTTTCTGGCTTTCTTAAGGGCTTTGCCATTTCCGCTCGATCGCATCGTAGGTCGTCCCCTTATGCAAGACCGCGAACGTTAACTTCGCCCAACTAAAAAACACAAAAACAAACAAAAACATGTGAGCCGAACTACGGCGCTCTGATTCCTGAAAAGGATACGTAGGCATTGGGTCGCGGGGCCTAAGCGAGCACAATTGTAAATAATTCTTTCTTTTCCCCGTGTTTATCTTGCATGCATTCACATTAGGCTTAGACATAGTACACACTCTTTAGATATAAAAAAACATAGGTGGATACCATCGAGAACGATGGGCATGAGTGGTTATGGTACCTTCCCCTTGCGTAACCGAATCTCGTACCTAGTTCTTTGGTCGAAAGACCTTGTTCTTATTCGTTTTAGGTTTGCTGACGTTCCTTTCCTTTTAGGATAGATATGTTAGTGGCGACTCTGTTGTTCATTTTTCGCGAGCGTGCGACAGCTGGAATTTTCCGAATCAATGTGATGTTATCATATACATAATTAGAAGAAAGTAATAGAATTCATTTTGCATTAGTTAGAAAAGTATTCTATTATGAGTCACTAGCTATGTAGCACTGACACTTCAAATTGAAGGCGTGTCTGAATGTTTGAGAAGTGTTGATATTTGACACAGGCACGACTCAGATACTTGTGATTACATATAATCACTTATATTTTCTCAAATTTTGACGATGTTAGAGTGATTAGTTTATCTAAAATTGAAGTTGTCTAATCATGAAAAGAAATGCGGTTTTGTACATATTGGAAATGGACATATGCTTAGAAGACAATATCAAGATTGTGGAAATGGACTTTTGTGAATCAAAATGTAACTCTACAAGCAGAAGCAGCAACATAAATCAACATGGACGATATTATGAACAATCTGAACATAGATATTCCACAAATGATTCTTATTCCTACTCAAAAGAAGAAAACTACAAACTATCACCTGCTCCATCACTTGTAACAGAAATGAGTCCAAAATCATGAAGTGGCCATTTTGAAGATTGTTTTAGTACAGCTCAAAGCATCCCTCATTACTATTCTGCTATATCAAAAACTGACGATTCAGCTTCAAATCATCCTTTTTCTTTACCTAGACCTTCCTATGTAGAATCTATATCTTATGATTATCCTTTGTATCCAAGTTACACGGCCAATTCAGAATCATCAAAGGCTAAAGCTAGATCACATAGTGCACCAAAACAAAGGCCAGATTCATTCGAGAAGCAACCGAGCCGACGAAGAATTTCGATTGAAGGAAGAAATGTACATAGGCCAGTGAGGATGCAGAGGTCATCTTCACATGTTGGTGCCACTGTTCAGAATTACCAATATCCATGGTCAATTAAGCTTGATAGGTCAGCGGTTTCACTCCATGACAGTGAGTGTGGCTCGACAAGCACAATGCTTACTAACACTAATTACTACAGATCTCTTGTTGCATATGATGTGAGTAGTACCAACTACTCTCATGCTACTAGTTTTTATCATACCGAATATTAAGAAAAAAATATAGAATAAGTCGTTAATTGATTTGTTACATTGTTTTGATTGCAGCATGATGGAGATAAGAATTGAGTGTGTACCTTGTTTTACACACAATAAAAGAAACTTTGCAATAAAATAGGAACTGGTTATGTTGTATGTTGCTTCTGAGAGGGAATTTGTTGCAGTGGTTTTATGGATAGTATTGAAGGTTGAGCTGAAGTTTGTTGTGTGAATGATTTTTGGTGGCTGTTGATATCTCCATGTTGAATGAAATAGTGGGGAGTTTATAGAGTTTGGTAAAATAACGGAAAAGGAAGTTAACAAGGCTGCAGAATTGGCAAAGAAGAAGGTAGCATTTGAGTTGTGTACTATTTGCCGGTAGGTGGTTTTGATTTTGTAGTGGGAGCTAAGACACTCGAGGATGCAGTGAAGGTTAAATGGAGTTGTGGGATGAGGGTTACACACTTGATGAAGAATGAGGATATAACAAATGACAATATATAATCTCTCAACTCCGTTAACTCATCCATGGCACATGCTTCGGGTATTTCAAATGCATATATTGTGAGTACAATTAAATTCTTGATTTTGATTTTTACAGTCTTAATTGATATATTTCAAATGAAGCAAATTCTTGAAATGAAGATTTTTTTTTTTTGAATTTAATTATCATTGTCGGTCAAAATTTTGATTTCACAATATTTATTATATGCAGGTGGAAAACAGTGTGTAACTGATATTGGTTATGCTAAGGTGGCCATAGCTAGAAATGAGGTTATTGTTGCTGCTATCCCTACTCACACAGCTCATGCTTTGATAAACATAGATCCAGTTTGGAGTGTGTACTTTACAGGATGCCAAGATAGTATCATAAACTATAATGACTCAAGTACGGACTTTAATGTTTGGATATCACAACGGAAGAATAAAAGGAGGTACTGTTTATGCCTTAGTTTATCAAACAATGGAGGGAGAAATTTATTCGCTGATTGTAAAGAGGCAACATGATTTTTTATCAAGTTATCTTAAATCTTAAATTTTAATTGGTTAAGATATTAAAACCTATATTTGTTAAGATATTTTACATCGGACCATTGAGGCAGTTGACTCGGGCTATTAAGGAAACATATGTTAAAACCTATATTTTACATCGGGCCATTAAGGCAACCGATGTTAAATACTGTAGTTATTTTTAAAAAAATTATAATTAACCCCTTATTTCCATCGGACTACTGACCGATGTAAAATGTCTTTTATTTACTACATCACTTCACTTTACATCGGATTCAGACCCGTTGTAAAATGTGTTTTTCGCCCGATGTAAAAAGTATTTCCTGCACTAGTGACTAATACTATTATAGTGAATTTCCTTCTTGGATTGGTAGCCCCTAGAGTACGTGAGTTGCACCGAACAAGGTGAACAATTAATTGTGTCTTTTACCTTCTTCTATTTACTTCTGCATAATTATTATTTTGATAAAATTTATCTATCAGCGGATGATGTCTTAACATCTGTCTTGACATCGTGTTTTGGTGTTGGGACATCAGTCTTGACATCTATTTGTAAGTTCCCAAATTTCAAATACAATAAGGATGAATAGCTTCATCCTCTTTGTATTTTTTTCTCATTAAATATGAATCACAAACATTCAAGTGAACCACAACCATACAACGTGAATTTGAATCCTACAAACACCGTGAAAAAAATAAGCGTGTTAACATAAACTAGCATTTGTAATCTAACAAAATGTATCAACATGCATAACAACAACATACATGAAGAAGAGAGAATATGAAAAAAAAAAATTCAACAACAACAAAACATGTGAAATCGAAGTAAATAATATGAAAATCATGTCAACAAACATTTATCAACAACATCATACAACAACATACAATAATATAAAAACCATAAACTATCTAACAAGAATAAAATTATATGAAAACCATGCGAAACATAACAACAACATACAGGAATACGAGAGAATAAGGAAAAGAAGAATACCTTTTTGTATGAAGAACAAGATTGACGCCTATATTGTAGAATAAGACAGCTAATGATGAAGAAGAATAGAAAAAATGGGTGCTAGGGTTTTGTTGTGAAAGATACGACTATACTGTCAAGAAGCGGGAGTTAGTTCGATTATATATGGGTAAACAAGTTCACAACGGTTGTCATTACCAACTGTGGGGATATATATATATATATATATATATATATATATATATATATATATATATATATATATATATATATATATATATATATATATATATATATATATATATATATATATATATATATATATATGGGGACGACTCAAGTGAGAACACTTGGTTATTGTGAGAAATGAGAAAAATGAATCACGACCATTAAATTTTGATTTTGTTGATTTTAATGGACTGCATTAGTTTCTCTTTCTATGATCCTTAGTATTTATTTTAAATCAACATAGAAAGAGAAATCAATCCAGTCCATTAAAATCAACAAAATCAAAATTTAATGGTCGTGATTCATTATTCTCATTTCTCACAATAGCCAAGTGTTCTCACTTGAGCCGTCCCCTATATATCTGTGTGTGTGTGTGTCACAACGGTTAAAGGAATAAAATATTTAAGGGTTGTGAGGTTCGAACCCATGAAAGCTTGACTGTATCACCACAGTGAGTCTATCAACCGTTATTATATCCTAACAACTTTTAATTAATAAATAAAAAATGTTAGCGCATGAGTTTAGAGATGTCCCACTATGTTTGGAAGAACCGTGGTGACTTGGGCGTTGATATTTGCGAGTTTTGTAGTGGTGGGTTTAGAAATGCTTAGGTTAAAAAATTGGGAATTTTGTAAAATTGAAAAAAATATTTAAGAAAAACAAATAATATCATAATGGTTTTTAATTCAATCGTTGCTATAAGAAGACCGCTATCCAAAATATAAAAATTCTAGAACGGCGTTGCTAGGATTCAAATCCATGACCTATGAATTATTTCAAAACAGTTGTTTCCTTCACCTATAATTATAAGTAGTGTGGTATCTAATTTATAACCATGGTCACACGCCCGTTATGATAACTAGTATACATACAATCACACGCTACCTAACAACGGACGTGCATCCGTCATTATATGTGTTTTCCGTAATAGTGAACATAATATGCAAAAATTGTGACTGTTTGAATTCTAAAAAGTGTGCCTGGAATTCAATTAACAATGGGTGTGTCAGGATCTTTGAATCCATTCAATTGTTTCTTGCATTGGGTGCGTTTATGATGAAAAGATTATTTGGATCGTGGTGCGTCAAATTTTCAATCTCCGGACAATGCTAAAAGATAATTTTGAATTTCCATAAAATTTGAAAAATTTAGTAAGGGTAAAATGAGCAATCACCTTGAACTTATATAGTTTTGGGCTAAAAAAGACATTTTTAATTTAGATATAGAGGTCCTTTTTGTTTCAGCTTAAAAAAATAAATTTTTTCTTTTTATTTTAAAAAATAGATTTTACAAAATCGTTTTTTAAAATACTACAAGTTTTTTATAATTATTTTATCTAAGTGGAAAGAATAATTTTGATATCCTATAATATAAACATACATTCTTAAAGATCAAAACATAATCGAAATCGCATTTTTTTCAAAAAATTGTATTTTAAAAATGATTTTTATGAAAAACTATTTCAAATAGCTTCAAAATTAAGTGAAATTTTGATTAAAAAAAGTTTCACTAAAATGATAAAATATCTAAAGTAACATTTTTATTCAGACTAATTTTTCATTTGAAACTTTTATGAAGAAAAACATTTTAAATTTTTTTACACTATAAAAATTATTTAAAAACAAAAACTCAAAACAAACGGTCCAAAATTCAATCTCTAAGTCTTACAATTTTGCGTTTTTTTAATGGTTCATTTTGACAGCTTTATATATAAGCCACACATTACACAACATTTAAATGTATGTATTATTTTTGGAAAATTCTTAGGTGGACACATACTTTTTTTTTTTTTAGACAAAAGAGGGCCTAAGTCTAAAAGAAAGAAAAACTACACAGCACTACCCCTTAGGGTGTATAAACCTAAATAATCATCCTCCAACACATACTTAAGAAATTAAAAAATAAATATTAAATATTAAATTTTCTCTGTCCTTCATAATCTCAACCACTCTATGAATCTAATTAAAAATAAAATTAAAATAAAATAAATTAAAAAATTCTCTCTTCTTATTAGTTGTTTCTAAGAATATAGATTTAGGATGGTGTCCATGTAAAAAAATTTCATTATTCTAAACTCGTCTCAAAGAGTATTAGTAACTTGAGCATCAAACTATTTGTATGTTTACCATTGCAAAAAAGTACAAAGGAACTTTCGTTCGCCAATCCCGCAATCATCACTATGAGACTGATTTCAATTAAAAACAAAATTTAATTGTAGTTGTATATGAATGAGAAGAAAAATAAATAGTCGTGAAAAATTATCTATTCCTGGTACAATTGCTAGAGCACACACAAAAGAACACACATATTATACATTAACAAATATTCATTCCTGGTACAATTGCAGGAGCACACACATATCATTACATTCAAATTAAGCTATATATGGTACCATTTTATTCTTAGTCTACACACCAAATAGAAAGCTATTAAAACGAGGAATAGGGACACACATCAAAGGATGAGCTCTTGGAAGGCTCAATGCTGCTTTCTCTTCCGTGTTAACCTTTCCATCACCATCAACCTTCCACTCAAAACATTGAATCATAGCAGCCAGATTTGTTGGAACAACCTGAAGTGCTGATGAAGTCCCAGGACAAGCCCTTCTTCCAGTTCCAAATGGCATAAATTCAAAATTTTGTCCTCTCACATCAAGCTTAATATCTTCACTTATAAACCTCTCTGGCTTGAACTCGAGTGGGTTTTCCCATATATTAGGGTTTCTTCCTATTGACCATAAATTAACAAATAAAATGGTCTTTGCTGGAATCTCATAACCATTAACGACGCATCTTTCTGAACATTCTCTCCCTAAAATTGGTACTGCAGGATGAATTCTTAGTGTTTCTTTTACTATTGCTTGCAAGTATGGAAGCTTGGGAAGATCTGATTCTTGTATTAATCTACTTTTTTGTGTTATTGAATCAATCTCATGTCTTGCTTTTTCCATCACATGTGGGTTGTTTATTAACTCAACTATAGCCCATTCAATTGTTATAGCAGATGTGTCGGTTCCTGCCGTAAATATGTCCTGCATAAACAATATTCTAAAATTATGATACAAACAAGATTTTATCAACTTCTATTGCCAAGCATGAAGTAAAAAAATTTACTATCTACTCCTTTCATTGTTGTTGCGGTTGTCATTTTGTCGATATTATAATTAAATATTGTATATTTGGTCAATCACGGAGGAAGTCTATTTCGTACAAGTTAGATAAAAAGATTATGCGTAAATAATATATAACTTGCAAAACGAACAAACAATTAACAAATTATTGAAAAAATAGCTAGTCATATTTGAATTTATTAACTACTGATTGTGAATATAATACTTAACACTATTAGCGGTAGTTCAAGATTATCAGTGATTAGATTTTGGTTGGAAGGCGACAAACATCTCTCGACTTACTCTGATAAGTCACATATTATTTTTTAGGTGTTTTTAGACCGTATCTGTGATCACTGTGCATTGTTCACTACAAGAAAAAACGTTATTTGTCAGGGACATTTGCCAGAGGTAAAATCCCACACAATAAAAATGACGTTGCTTGGGGTAAAGTCCCTCGCAAATTACAATTATAAGAACAAAAATTATACCGTTGGGTTACCCCTCGCAAAAAGATGGAGGAAATTTTATGAATTTTGAAAAAATATATTGCGAGGGGCAACTCCAAGCAAATAAATGTGGCGCCAAAATTTCATTTCGACAGTCAGAAAATGCAATATTTTACGAGGCGTATTCCCAAGCAAAAAGACAAAGTCCATTTTGCGAGGGGTGTTCGCACTCGACCGAGAAATCACATATCTTCCCCCATGATGTCATTTGCGAGGGGTTGTCCCACGCACGTTTTGACCGTTGCAGTTTACGAGAGAGTCCCCTCGCCCCTTGCTCCATAATTAATTCCAACGTTCCACTCCCATCGCTCGGTTCCCCTTTATTAGATATTCATATTTCTTGATTTCAAAATCAACCACCATTATCTTCATTTCACAAAACTCTCATAATTTTTTCTCTCTTCTTCCTCTCAACTTCTCAACAATGGTACGAAGAACAACCAAAATCGTGATATAATACTTCAGGTAAATTTATTGAGTGATTAAATGTTAATTTTTCTCAGACATTTAATTTATATTTTAATTTATATTTATTATTTTTTTTATATAGCAATTGATTTATAGAGGAGTAAGATTTTAGGATATAGCTTGAATATTTACAGATTTTGGGATAAAGATTTCCCGTACACAATATCAAATTTATTAAATTTTTATTTATATGATATGTTTATCTAGCAGATTGAATATGTTTATAGGTATACTTGTTTGGTGTTCCTTTGAGTAGTATATATAACTTTTATTTAGGAATTATTTTTAAATATATTATTGTAATGTATATTATATTTAATTAAAATACAGTATATAATTTTTTTTCGTTTTTTGTAAATTATTATTTATTTATTTTTCCTTTCTTTAAAGTAAGGGTGTATATTAATTAATTTTAGAAACAGTATTTTTATATTAATAAAAAATAATTGTATTTTTTATATTTTAGTAAATACTATGATATTTATTCAGAAAACAATATTTGTATATTTTATAAAAAACAAATATATATATATATATATATATATATATATATATATATATATATATATATATATATATATATATATATATATATACTATATAAATAGAATTTCTATAAAGAATTATTATATACTATTTATATAAAACAAGTATTTATTTCTTAAAACAAAAACGTTTTATTTTTGAGTTAATGCAAATAAAATAAAAATAAACAGTATAAGTCTAAAATTATTTATATAAAACCGTTTATTTAATTAAAACAATTTTTTATATTTTTATGTTAAAACAAAAAAAAAAACAGTATAATAATTTGTGTAAAATAAGTTTATTATTAAAGAAACACGTTTAGTATATAAAATAGAAGTATAATTTATGTTTAGTTTTTTAGTATGTAAAATAAGTTTATTATTAAAAAATATTATACTATATTTAGTATATAAAATATGTTTTATTTATATATATATATATATATATATATATATATATATATATATATATATATATATATATATATTATATATATATATATATATATATATATATATATATATATATATATATATATATATATATATATATATATATATATATATATATATATATATATATATATTTTAAAAAGAGAAAAAATATTTTTTAGAAGGTATAATTTGATAACTATAATTATATACTCATTTAAGAAAGATATCTCTAAAAAGTATATTTGTATGATTAAATATTTTAAAAGTATGTTTAGTTAGAATAAAAACAAATATGTAGTTTTGTTTAGGACTAGAAACAAATAAATATATTTTAAAAATAAATATATAGTTTATATATGTTTAGGACTAAAAACAAATAAATATATATTAAAAAAGTATTAATATATATTTTGAAATTAGGTAGATATATTGTATAGATATATGTTAAAGTGAATATTTAGAATAATTGAATAGTAATATATGATTTATTTTTAAAATAAAACAAGTATTGAATATAATTTTATATATAATTATTATATGATGTTATCGACAAAAATTTAAAATTTTGTCGATAGATCACTCCTCATTTTATGTAATACAATTAAACATGAACAATGTTGTAAATGTGCAGTATGGAGCATTATCAAATCTATCCTAGTTGGATGTATAATAGAATGTTTCCTAAAAGACGTGGGCTTAAACCACTTTTTATGGAAAGAGTTGTCGCGTTTCTCACGTATGCGTTTGCTCAAGAATGTTGTCGAAGCGAATGAAGGGTAAGGTGTCCGTGTTTAAAGTGTGGTTGTAGAAATATTATTAGTGACCCTAGTGAACTCAAACGTCACATGGAGAGAGTGGGTTTTAGGCCAAATTATTGGGTTTGGACATCTAAGGGGGAAAAATGTCAGAGATGAATAGAGAGGCTTCTAGCAGTCAAACACATATGCAATGCCAGGAACAATTTAACCTAGTCGAGGACATGTTCAGTGACGCATTAAGGATGAATGTGGCTTATGGTGAACCTCAAGACTTTGATGGAGAAAAGCTTCCAAATGAGAAGGCGCAAAGGTTTTATCAGTTGTTGAAAGAAATAAATATACCATTTTTTCAGGGGTCTTCTGACTCTAAGCTATCAATGTGTGTGAGACTTTTGGCTGCGAAGTCAAATTGGAATGTTCCTAATCAGTGTTTAGAATTCTTTGCGAGAATAATGTTGGATGTGACTCATGTGAAAGAAAACATGCTTATAAGTTATTATGATGCAAAGAGGATGGTGTCGAAGTTGGGATTAGAAGTAAACAAATTATTGTTGCATGTTGTTTTATGACAACGAGTTTGGTGCAAATGATGGGGAATTTGAGGAATGTAAGTTTTGCAAGAGTCATAAGTATTTAGTTAGCAGGTAAGGAGTTGACCAAAAAAAATCGAGTTGCAGTGAAGTCTATGTTCTATCTACCAATAATACCTAGGTTGCAAAGAATGTTCAGGAAACAAAATTAGTCCAGGCATGATGCAGCATCCATCTGATGGCGAGGTATAGAAACACTTTGATAGAGTTCATTGTGAATTTGCACTAGAACCCAAGAATTTTAGGCTTGGATTATGCTCGGATGGTTTCACTCCTTATAATTTTTCAGGAAATGCATATTCTTGTTGGCGAGTTATTGTTACCCCGTACAATCTCTCTCCTGAGATGTGCATGACAAAACCTTACATGTTTTTAAGATGAATCATTCCGGGACCGTCGATTCCAAAGGCGGGAATCGATGTTTATTTGCAACCTTTAATTGATGATCTCAAGAGGTTGTGGGTGGGAGAGTGGACTTATGATGTATCTCGTAAACAAAATTGTAATGTGCGAGCTACTTTGATATGGACAATTAACAACTTTCCAGCAAATGGCATGTTGTCTAGATGGGGTACACATGGCAAAATGGGATGTCTACATTGCATGAATCACATAAAAGTGTTTACTTTGGATCTTGGTGGGAAAAGTTTGTGGTTTGACTATCACCGTAGGTTCTTACTTACCAACCATGAATTTATAAGGACTAAGAATGCTTTTAAAAAAGGAGAAAAAGTAAAAGATCTACCTCCCCCTCGACTTTCATCGACTCAAGTATGGAATAATGTATGTGACCTGTAACATCCCGATTTTTCTATTTATTTATTTAGATAGCTATTTTATTATTAGTATAGTTATATAATTATTCTTTGGTGTGATAACTATTTAATTGTGTGTTATTATGCTAATTGTGTTAATTTAACTATTAGTAGAATAATGAAGTAAATAGCTATTGGGCCTAATTATTAGAAATAATAGTAACAAGGGGGTGTGAGAGATGCTAAACTCAATTGATTAAAGAAAGATAATGAGATAAGTTAGGTTTAGCCTTATAACACATTCATTTGGTAAAGAGAAAGAGAGAGCTCAAGAGAAGAGACAGAGGAGAAAAAGGGAGAAGTGAAGGAAGACATAAAAGAGAAGGATTAAACCTAAGGTAAGAGGGAGAATCATCATCATTATGGGTATATATGTACGCAATGGGTAGTTGTATGCTTAGGTTGTTCATCTCTTCAATTTCTCATAGTTTCAAATGTTAGGGTTTGTGTAGAATCCATGAAATGTGGGATTAAATCATATTTTATGTTATATGATGCTAACCAATGAGTAGAACATGCTTAGGAATCAATTATATGTGATTAATTTCTATTTGGTTAAGTTTTGGTTGGTTAAGTCATATTTTGTGTGTGCTGTCAAAAATCTAGTTTTCTCCAAAATACACAGAGCGCGTGTCGCGCGGTACAGAGCGCGTGTCGCGCGGTACAGAGCGCGTGTCGCGCGGTACAGAGCACGCGTAGCGCGTAAACTTCTGATTGAGCGTGCATAACGCGGAAGAGAGCACGTAGCACGGCCTGCTATGTAATTTTGTGATTTTTTATTCTTTTACTTGGGATTCCGTATGCTTATGATTTAAGATGGATTTCCATGTATTTTGATAATTTATTCAATGATGTTTGGATAGGTTTTGAATCGAAATTGAATATCTACATGATATTTGGATTTGGTATGTGTATAAAATGTATTTGGTGAATGGTGTAAATAATATGAATTGGCTTGTTTGCTATATGTTATATGTGATCATTAAATGCTATGTATTTGCTCATTTAATTATAAATGTGTGTTATGCAACGTTGAGGTGGATAATTCAATTGGTGCGAATTATTGAGATATGCTTGGATAATTAAGGTTGTGTGATAATTTTAATTTCATATATTGTGAGCCATGTTGCGCATGCATTCATGGGGAGATGATACTCTGGTAGGCTTTGATCCTTGTGAGGAATTAGAGGCGTGGCTTTGTTCCTATGTGGATGCAGAAGCGGTTGACTAAATGTTCATATTTTGAGAGCTTTGGTCTTGTCTGGATCAGAAGCGTGGCTCTGGTTCTTGAGTATGAAATCGGGAGGGGTGAGCTTGATGTTCACATGGTACCACATGCATGAGTCACATTAGTTGCATTTGGAGTCACATTGATTTCGCTATGTGATAATTGGATTAATGTGTGCTTATGTGATAATTGGCTATTTATGTTATGTGTAGTAATTGTAGAACTCCTTTAATTATGAAGTGTGGTGAATTTGTTGGATTGTAGGATACTATGTTCATTGTACATATTATATGTATTCATTATGATGTGAATTCTCACCCTTTTGTTTGAATGATGTTTATTGTGACATCGCGCAGGATCCGAGGATTAGTCGAGGAGCTTGTTCGGTTAACTACTTTGATTTAGGTAGTGAGTCAATGCTCTGATCATGTAACACTGGGGGTATTTGAACTCATGTTTGGTTGTTTGAGATGTTATGATGTTTTATCTTATTTGACATGGTATTTTAGATAGATTATCTTAATGGCTATGTTTCCTATTGTTGGATTCATATGACATTTAATGAGATGATAATGTTATTATGATTTTCGATAGATGATTATAGTATGGGATATAATCATTGAAATTCTTGAGGATTTATTATTCCGGTGCGATATGCATATTGATGAAACATGAAGTTTTCAAATTGTGTTATAAATATGATCAGGTGCATGTTTGTATGTTTTGCTTTGGTTTTCATTGTTATGGAAACGACATGTGATGCTCTTTTGTATATGCATGCTATAATATTAATCTGTGAATGTATGTAATTATTTGGGGTTAGAAAAGGGGTGTTACATTAGTGGTATAGAGCATGGTCAACCAGTTGGTCAAGGTTATTAATGTTTTTCGTTCCCGTTATATTAGATTTGTGTATCTAACACGACCAATACTGTTTTTCTGCTTGTTTGTTGGTTGTCTTAGGACAATGGTTACGGGAAGGAATGGTGATGCTATTGCGGAAGCATTGACAAGGTTAGCTGGTGCTATTAGGCAAGCGCCGCATGCGAATGCTGGTAATGGAGAAGAGAATGAGTTTTGTGCTTTGGGAGACTTCATAAGGAACAATCCGCCGATCTCTGAGGGAGAGCATGAACCTGACAAGGCACAAGCCTGGTTGAAAGCGATCGAGAAGATATTTCGAGTCATGAATTATACCGATGTGAAGAAGGTGCAGTTTGGTACTCACATGCTAGAGAATGAAGCTGATGATTGGTGGAGTAACACTTTGCAAATATTTGATGAGGAAGGCATGGAAGTTTCTTGGGCTCTTTTCCATGATGCATTTTTGGAAAACTATTTTTCGGAAGATGTGCGTGGAAAGAAAGAGGTGGAATTTTTGGAATTGAAGCAAGGGAATGGAACGGTGGCGGAATATGTTGCAAAATTTCAAGAGTTGATTACGTATCATCCTCATTACAATGCTATGAATGCGGAGAGGTCTAAGTGTCTGAATTCTGTGAATGGTTTCAGACGTGATATCAAGAAGTCCATTGGTTACCAAAAGATTACTCGCTTTGCGGAGCTGGTCAACAAGAGTCGGATTTATGATGAGGATAGTAGGGAGAGTGCTTCTCACTACAAGTCTTCGAACGATGAGAAAGGAAAAGGACAATACCGCGGGAAACTGTATGATAATAAGAAGAAGCAGAAATGTAATTATGGGGGGAAGCCAGGTGGGGAAGGAGCTAGTACTCCGATTATGTGTTACAAGTGTGGTGTTGAAGGACATCGTGCTAATGAATGCGACAAGAATCCTGGAATGTGTTTCAAGTGTGATAAGCTGGGTCACAAATCTGTTGATTGTAGAGTTTGTTCGGGTGTGGCTTGCTACAATTGTGGTGAGTAAGGGCACATTAGTACTAAGTGTGATAAGCCAGAGAAGGAGCAAGAGAAAGGAAAAGTGTTTGCATTGTCTGGTTCTAAAACCACTGTTGAGGATAGGCTAATCCGAGGTACGTGCTTTATTAATGGTACACCTTTTATTGCTATTATTGATACTGGTGCAACACATGCTTTCATTTCTTTAGATTGTTCTATCAGATTGAATCTTATGTTGTCTGATATGCGTAGAAGTACGGTTATTGATACATCTTCTATGGGTTCAGTGCCTACTTCTTTTGTGTGTTTGAATTTTCCGTTGAGTATCTTTGGTAGAGATTTCGGAATTGATATAGTTTGTCTTCCGTTAGATCAACTTGATGTGATTTTAGGTATGAACTGGTTGGAGTTTAATCATGTATAAATCAACTATTTTGATAAGACGATTTCCAGAAATGAGTGTTAAGGAAGATGTGTTTCTGTCTGCCAAACAAGTGGAGGAGTCTGTGCAAGATGGTGCTATGTTGTTTATGTTGTTGGCAACCTTGGATATTCACGAGAAGATAACAATTGAGGAATTTCCAATAGTTTGTGATTTTGCGGAGGTATTTCCTGAAGATGTAAGTGATTTACCACCGGAACCTGAAGTGGATTTTATGATTGATTTAGTTCCTGGAACTAGTCCTGTATTGATGGCTCCATATCGATTATCAGCTTCTGAATTGAAGAGTCAACTTGAGGATTTACTTGAGAAGAAGTTTATTCGTCCGAGTGTGTCACCCTAGGGTGCACCTGTTTTATTGGTTAAGAAGAAGGAAGGTTCTATGATACTTTGTGTTGATTATAGACAATTGAACAAGGTGACGATTAAGAACATGTATCCAATTCTGAGGATAGACAATTTGATGGATTAGTTGGTGGGTGCACGTGTGTTCAGTAAAATAGATTTGAGATCTGGGTACCATCAGATTCGTGTGAAGGAGGAGGATATTCAGAAAATTGCTTTTAGAATGAGGTATGGACATTATGAGTATTATGTTATGCCTTTTGGTGTGACCAATGCACCTGGTGTATTTATGGAATATATGAACAGGATCTTTCATGAGTATTTGGATAAGTTTGTAGTTGTGTTCATCGATGATATTTTGATATATTCTAAGAGTGAAGATGACCATGTTGAACATCTGAGGATTGTTTTATCGGTGTTGAAGGAGAAAGCAATTGTATGCTAAGCTTTCTAAGTGCGAGTTTTGGTTGAAGGAAGTGAGTTTCCTTGGGCATGTGATTTGGAGTGGAGGTATTTTTGTTGATCCGCCGAAGATTGAGGTTGTACCTCAATGGGAAGCTTCGAAATCTGTTTCTGAGATTAGAAGTTTCCTTGGTTTGGCTGGTTATTGCAAAAAGTTCATTGAGGGATTTTCTAAGTTATATTTACCGTTGACACAATTGCCTAGGAAGGGTCAAGCTTATATCTGGACTTCGCAATTTGAAGCTAATTTTCAAGAGCTTAAGAGAAGGTTGATAATTGCTCCTATTTTGATTTTGCTGGATCCATTGAAACCGTTTGTTGTGTATTGTGATGCTTCTTTGATGGGTTTAGGAGGTGTAATAATGCAGAATCGACAAGTAGTAGCTTATGCTTCTAGGAAACTTAAATTTCATGAGAAGAATTACCCGACGCATGATTTAGAGTTGGCCACACTTGTGTTTGTTTTGAAAATTTGGAGGCATTATTTGTTTGGATCGAGATTTCATGTGTATAGTGATCACTAGAGTTTGAAGTATTTGTTTGATCAGAAAGAGTTGAATATGAGACAAAGAAGATGGTTGGAATTCTTGAAAGACTATGATTTTGGTTTGAATTACCATCCTGGAAAAGCGAATGTTGTAGCGGATGCATTGAATAAGAAATTTTTGCATATGTCAATGTTAACGATGCAAGAGTTGGAATTGTTGGAACAATTTCGAGATTTGAGTTTGGTTTGTGAAGCTACTTCTTCATGTGTTAAACTTGGTATGTTGAAGCTTACTTGTGGTATCCTTGATGAGATTCGAGAAATTCATAAATCAGATTTGAAATTGGTTGACATGATGACATTGATTAATCAAGGAAAAGGTGGTGGTATTTGGATTGATGAGAATGGTGTCATAAGGTGTCGTGACCGAGTTTGTATTCCGGATGTATCAGATTTGAAGAAGAGGATTTTAGATGAAGGGCATCGAAGTGATTTCAGTATTCATCCTGGAGCTACTAAGATGTATCAAGATTTGAGGAAGTTATTTTGGTGGCAAGGTATGAAGAAGGATATTGCAGAAGTCAAAGATTGAACATTAGAAACAGTCTGGTTTGATGCAACCGTTATCTATTCCTGAGTGGAAGTGAGATAGCATCTCGATGGATATTGTTTGGGCTTTGCCGAGAACTTCGAGTAATTTGAGACAATTTCGGCTATTGTGGATAAATTGATGAAATATGCTCACTTTATTCCTATGAGGATGAATTATTCGATGGAGAGACTTGTAAAGTTATACAATGAAAGGATTGCTTATTTGCATGGTATTCCGTCGAGTATTGTTTCTGATAGAGATTTGAGGTTTACTTCAAGATTTTTGGAAGGTTTGCAAAGTGCTTTGGGTATTAAGTTGCGTTTGAGTTTGGCTTATCATCCGCAAACTAATGGTCAAACAGAGAGGAAGATTCAGTCACTTGAGGATCTTTTGAGGTCTTGTGTTTTAGAACAAGGAGGTGCTTGGGATAGTTTCTTGTTCTTGAATGAGTTCACTTATAACAATAGTTTCCATTCGAGTATTGGAATGACACCTTTTGAGGCTTTGTATGGTAGAAGGTGTAGAACTCCTTTATGTTGGTATGAATCTGGATAGAGTGTTGTGATTGGACCCAAGATAGTTCAACAGACTACGGATAAGATCAAGATGATTCAAGAAAATATGAAGGCTTCTCAGAGTCGTCAGAAGAGTTACCATGATAAGAGGAGGAAAGCACTTGAGTTCGAAAAGGATAAGAATGTGTTTCTTCGAGTTACGTTAGTGACGGGTGTTTGTAGGGCTTTGAAATCGCGTAATTTGACGCCACGTTTTATTGGTCCATATCAGATTTCCGAGAGAGAAGGTGAGGTGGCATATCTGATTGCATTACCACCATCGCTTGCTAATATTCATGATGTGTTCCACGTGTCTCAATTGAGGAGATACATTGCGGATCCATCGCATGTTGTTCAATTAGATGATGTTCAAGTAAGAGATAACTTGACGGTTGATACATCACCTATGATTGATGATTGAGAAGTGAAGAAGATTCTTGGTAAGGATGTCGCTTTAGTGAAATTTATTTGCGGAGGACCGGCCGATGGCAATGTGACGTGGGAACTCGAGAGTAAGATGAAGGAATCGTAACCAGAGTTGTTCACTTGAGGTAATTTTCGAGGAGAAAAATCTTTTAAGTAGGGGAGAGTTGTAACATCTCAATTTTTTTATTTATTTACTTAGATAGCTATTTTATTATTATTATTATTATAATTATTTAATTATTCGTTGGTGCGATAATTATTTAATTGTGTAATATTATGCTAATTGGGTTAATTTAACTATTAGTAAAATAATGAAGTAAATACCTATTGGACCTAATTAATAGAAATAATAGTAATAAGGGGGTGTGAGAGATGCTAAGCCCAATTGATTAAAAAAATATAGTGAGATGAGTTAGGTTTAGCCTCATAACACATTCATTTTGTAAAGAGAAAGAGAGAGCTCAAGAAAAGAGAAAGAGGAGAAAAATGGAGAAATAGAAGGAAGGCATAGAAGAGAAGGATTTAACCTAAGGTAAGGGGATAATCCTCATTATTATGGGTATAAATGTATGCAATGGGTAGTTGTATGCTTAGGTTGTTCATCTCTTCAAGTTCTGATTGTTTCAAATGTTAGGGTTTGTGTAGAATCCATGAAATGTGGGATTAAATCATGTTTTATGTTATATGATGCTAACCCATGAGTAGAAACGTGTTTAGGAATCAATTATATGTGATTAATTGCTATTTGGTTGGTAAAAATCGTGTTTTCAGTGTGCTGTCAAAAATATGGTTTTTCTCCAAAATACGAAGAGCACGCATAGCACGTAAACTTCTGATTGAACGCGCATAGCGCGGAAGTGGGCGCGTAGCGCGGCCTGCTACGTAATTTTGTTATTTTTTATTCTTTTACTTGGGATTCCGTATGCTTATGATTTAAGATGGATTTCCATGTATTTTGAGAATTTATTCAATGATGTTTGGATAGGTTTTGAATCAAAATTGAATATGTACATGATATTTAGATTTGGTATGTGTATAAAATGTATTTGGTGAATGGTGTGAATAACATGAATGGGCTTGTGTGCTAGATGTTATATGTGATCATTAAATGCTATGTATTTTCTCAATTAATGATAAATGTGTGTTGTGCAAAATTGTGATGGATAATTCAATTGGTGCGAATTATTGAGATATGCTTGGATAATTAAGGTTGTGTGATAATATTAATTGCATATATTGTGAGTCTTGTTACGCGTGCATTCATGGGGAGATGATACTACGGTTGGCTTTGATCCTTGTGTGGAAATAGATGCGTGGCTTTGTTCCTATGTGCACATTATATACATCGCGAAACATAGAAGAGAAGGATCAATTTGTGCACATTATATACATCGCAAAACATCACATTTTTGCTCTCGTTATTTCAATCACATGATGTTGACTCCAAGAATCATAAGGAACAAAGTTCACTTCAGTGAAAGAAGTATACTCAATTCTATTGTATTATATTTGATTTAATAACTCAAGATGTTTTTATATTATATTTTACATTTGAGTTTTATTTAATCAATACTAACTCAATATTTTGTTGTTTAGAATTGTGCCCTCACATCAAGCAGTATCGATCATAACAGACATTATAAAGAGAAGTATACACAATTCTGGCCGACTTATGGAGTTGTACTTGAAGATGAAAGGGAAAAATGGTTTCAAGCATTTCAGATATAATTTACTTATTAATTTTGGCATTTCCTTTATAGTTTTTGAGATATTCATGATTATACTTTATTTAATATTTTTGAATTCATACAACAATGTAGGAGAAGTGTAGTTGGGATGTTAGAGATGACGCCGCAATTAAAGAAAACTTTCACTCAAAATGTGCTACTCGGTTTTCTGATACCATGAGGGATGTTAGACTTAAATGAGAAATAAAAGGGACACATCCACGTTGGATAGGAGAAGAAATATTTCCAAAGTTTATTGATCATTGAAATTCTGATAAATTTAAGAAAATATCTTAGAAGGCAAAGAAAAATAGAGCATCTAAAGTTGGTGGCTGCAGCTACGCTACAGGAAGTATTAGTGTGGCAGAAGTTGTGCGAAGGATGGTACATGTATTTATTAGTTATCTATCATTTGGATGTTGCATCATGTATAAATAATTATTTTTTTTACTTATTTAGAGTGAAGAGTTAGGTAGAACTCCACTTCTTAATGAGCTCCACATGGAGACTCATCTCAAGAGAAATGGACAGTTTGTTGACGAGCGCGCAAAAATCGCTCAAGTAAGTTTTTCTTATATTTAAGACATTTTATTTATTTCTTCTATATGTACCTAGTTTATTTGAATCATGATAACATTTAATTTTTTTTATAGGAGGAGTTTGATAGAGAACTTGCCATAAAGTTGTCAAAGCATCCTGAAACATCTGAACCACCACCGGGGTATCATGTTGACCCTAGTGTTGGTTTTTGGACTTGGTATAATGTTTCAGATGGAAAGAAGAAAAATGGGAGAGTGTATGGTACTAGAAGGTACGCCAATATGATCAAGCGTCGTAATAGGGATTTCAAAATGAGATATGTTGATGGAGAATGATCATCCACTCCACCTATATTAACCGCCGAAATGCTTGCAACTGTGAGAAACTTGGTGAATACTGTGGTAGCACAACAAGTAGCAGCAAGAAATAAGGAAATTGAAGAGATGAAGAGAACAATTGGAGATGCAAGAAGAAATGCAGAGAAAAGAAACACAGTTGCGGGAAGAAATGAGGAGGCAGACACAAGAGTATCAAGAAGCAATGCCGATTGCAAACGAGCGGGCACAAAGATTTAATCAATTATTTGCTTCACAAAATATTAGTGGTGGATTTGGAGGAACTGGTGGATATGGAGGAGTTGTTGAAGAAGAAGAGGAACAAGATGCAGAGAATAATTAAATTTGAATATTTAAGTTTATTTTAATTTGTATGGAAGAATTTAGGTGTTAGCAACTATTTTGAACTTCATTTAAATATTATTGTAATTTTGTATGGAGCTTTATCTTAATTTTTATTATATTTAATTAAATATAATTATTTATATGTGTTATATTAATTTTGTTTTAATTTAAATCATATTTTTTTAATTTAAATTATATTATAATTATATTTTTATTTTAATTATTATCTTTGATTTGATCAATTATATTTTTTTAGACGGAAAACATTTTGCCAAGAGCTTAACCCCTAGCAAACTGAAAACTACTGCATTTTACGAGGGGCTTTTCCCTAAGCAAAATATCTAACGCACTCTGAACACTGGCTGACTACTCGCTAGTGCCTACGTCTGCATGTTGCAGACTTGAAAATGAGAATTGCATTTAGCCTGCATTTAGCCAGGTGGTATGCCCTAGGAAAATTACTGACATGTATATCCCTTCGAAAATTAATTTGCGACCCCCTGTTTTTCTAGGGGAGCGATCCCCTCGCAAGTTTTGTATTTGTGAGGGGATTAGCCCCTGGCAAATTGGATTTTTTCTTGTAGTGGTTTTGCATATCAAATAGTGAGGATCTCCATTGAGTAGAGGACAAATAGGGCGAGAAACTCAAGTTTGTTAATTCGGGTACCAATAATCCCCATAGTCATCCAGAGGGTTTCAATGTCAAGGGGCATTAGAGGCCAACTGAGTACCAGGATCCAGATTTGTGCAACGTTAAGGTTCAAAGGCTGGAGGAAGGTTCTTCACTTATTGTGGAAAATACAAGCACTCAGGCGCGCCTTCTAAAGGTAAGGCTCCCCTAGCTCATGCAACGTTGTGGAGTGATGTCGTTTTCGACATCCTCCGATTCAAGAGTTCTAACCTCTATTTCACCAAGGGACTTCGTACTGATTACCAAGCCCTTTATTCTAAACTGACCTTAGCAATTGTGAATGTGAAATATAACCTTTTGTTGAAGATACTCATGCTGCAGGATGTTGAACAGGAGAGGCGCGACAAAGTTGTGAAAGAGCTGAAGGCGAAGCTCCAAAAGCAAGTGGATGCATACAATGAGAGTCAAAGGTTGTTACAAGCCCTCTAGAAAGACACGGAAAAGTGGGAGGAGAAAATAGAAGATGTGAAAGCCAAGGGAAAAAGAATCTTTGCCGAGAAGGAGACTTTGCAAGAATCCTTAGACACCTCCTTCCTTTGTTAAAAGGAGTTGGAAAAGGCATTGTCGGAGCTTACCGACGAGGCGGTGTATGCTTTCAGAATCTATTTCGAGCGTGCCAAGGAGAAGACCCTCTTCCCCCTATCTGAACTTGAGCTAAATGGATTTTCTCAAAGTCGTCTATGGAAGCCAGCTAGAAGATGAGGTGGCATGGAAGTTTTTCCGCCACTGAAGACACCCATGGTATGGGTGGGACAATGGGTGGTGGTGAGTCTAGAGCACCTCAGCCATAAAATGTTGTTAAGGAGGAGATGAATCATGACAATTTTTGATGGTGTGATTGTTTTTTTGGACCATAGTGACATTGTGTTTCTTTGCCCTTTCAGGGGTTTTATGTTGTACTTCTTCACCACTTTGGGTTTTTTTAATATTTGATGAACAACATTGACTTTTGAGGGTGATATTTATGTTAATTGGCTTTATTGTCATCCTTTTCCATAGTTAATGTTGTGTGATTAACTCTTTAGCGCTAGACTGAGGGAGTCTTCTACCATCGTTCCTCTTGACATTGTTTGATTGCTTTTAAGAACTGAAAGGGGACATAACAAGGACCCTACTTTGAGAATCTAGTATTTTGATTGCTTCCATGAGCAGAAGCTATCCCACTTTAGGATCCAAATGCTTGATCGCCTCTATGGGCGGCAAGGACACCACATAAGGGTCCAAGAGTTATGCTTGCCTCTATAGGTGACAAGGATCCTAGTTAAAGATCCAGTAATTTGATCACTTCTATGTGCAGCAAGGATCCCACTCGAGGATCCATCTATTTGATCATTTCTATGGCGACAAATACCCAATTAAAAGATCAAGTAGCTTCGATCGCCTCTTGAGCGACAAGGATCCCACTTAAGGATCCAGCGGTTTGAACGCCTCTATGGGAGAAAAGGATTCCACTTAAGGATTCACCGATTGATCACATCAATG
The DNA here is from genome assembly GCF_029867415.1 of Vicia villosa. NCBI lineage: Eukaryota > Viridiplantae > Streptophyta > Magnoliopsida > Fabales > Fabaceae > Vicia > Vicia villosa. The sequence goes on along the minus strand of NC_081180.1, from coordinate 199,771,406 downwards.
GGTGGCAAGACTCCCGCTTAAGGATCCAACAATTTTGATTGCCTCTATAGGCGACAAAGGTCCGACTTAAGGATCCAGCAATTTAACCAATATGAAAATGTAACTAAAGCCTATTCTATTGTGCCAAACTTACTTGAAATGAAATAGATCCCATAAAGAAACTTTTGCCACTTCCCCTAAATGCCATTAGTGTCAACCTCTCTCAAAACGTCCATGCTGAAGCAACTTTTGAAACACCAACACTCAAAACGAAACATCTTCATCATCATTTTCATCAGCAACATACAAAAATCGTCGTCTTCATCTACAACCCCATCGCCCATTCGTCTTCTTTTCGTTTTCTATATGTCCATGCATGCATATCTTCTTCTTTTTTTTATAGAGTGGTCTCCTTCCTTCCGTACCGACTAATCCACCGAGAGCATTACTGCCCCACGTAGCCTCCGAAAGTTGGTCCTAGACTCCTTCGAACTCAGGACCTCAAAGAGAGCAAACCCTTGAGACTCAAACACCCTCCCACTAGGCCAACTCTCTCGGGTTTGCATATCTTATGATTCTCTCTCATTCTCTCATCTTTTAAATTTTGATATATTAATGGAACTGTTTTTTTTTTTTTTAATTTCAAATATTTTCACTAGTTATTATCATAGAGCTTTGTTATTATTATGTTCGGTTCCACCCTCATTAGATTTGCGTAGTTTTTTCATTAATGTGGTTTAAATTTAAGTTCTGATTTTGTTTGCATTAATTTTATTGTTCATTTCAGTATTGTATAGGGATTGGTGAATTTGGTTCTTCTAAAGTTAGTAAATTATCTATTGAGAAAATAAAATGGTTTTATTTTAAAAGAGTGATTTGTTATTATATCTTGCAATTTCCTACCTAATCCCAATCTGTCAACTGATGTGAAATGTCTATTCTACCCGATGTAAAATGCCTTATATGTAGTCATGGCACAAAAATATTGTGGTTGCAGTTTGCAAGCGCATCATGCCTTTTACTCTAATTTTGTTTAAAAGAGGGATTTTGTCAAGATGAATAGAACTTACGGACACAAACGGCAAGAGAATTCAGGTATGCATATGTTGATGAAAATAGCTGAGAATAATATAGAAATTAGAAAATTTGCTAACCAAGATGAAAGCCTTGATATTCTCTCTGCTGAACTTTATCTCACTGTTCTCATTTTCATGAACTTCCAACAAAATATCAAGTAGATCCCTAACATGACCATCTTCACCTTTTTCCTTCCTTTTCTTCCTTTCCTCTTGATGCTCCCTTATCACCCTCTCCATCATTGAGTCAAACCTCTCCATAATCCCTTTAAGCCTTTTGTTCATTCCCTGCAAATCCAAATTCTTACAAAACCAAATATGATCTGATATATTAAACTTCCCTACAAGCTCTGCCGCATCTCTCACCATCTTCCTAATTTCTTCAGAATCACTAGTGTTCTCAGAGCAAATTTTTCTCATAGTCATCCTTGATATAATGCTATTGGTAAGAGTCAAGAGCTCACCGCCGACATCAACAGCCTCACCGGCTACCCCTTTCTTGTGCAAAAGTCTCAGAAACCTCAGAGTCTCTTGTTGCCTCAAGGGAAGGAGCTGATCAAGTGTTCTTCCACCAAGAAGCTCTGACATGCACATCTTCTTCATGAACTTCCAATAGTGACCATATGGAGCAAACAAGAAACCCTTTGATCGATATGATAAGTAGTGAACTGCAGCACTTGTAAAACGGTTGGAGAAGTAAGCTTCATTGGTTTTAAGAAACTCCTTTACTATTTCTGGACTTGAAATTACTACATATCGCTTAGAGCCAAGGAAAAGTTGAATTATGGGACCATAGTGTGTTGAGAGGTTGTGAAAACTTTGGTGAGGTATTTTAGATATAAGGTGAAGGTGTCCAATGATAGGTAGTGATGGAGGGGATGGTGGAGCAAGATGGTTTTTGTTCTTCTTTCGAGTTTGTATGGCAAGAACTGCTATTGCGGGGAGGAGGCAGAAGAAGAAAAGTTGGATATAATATTGCATTTCAGCCATACTAGAAACTTTTGAAAGAAAAATATGGAAGTTTTGGCGGCTTGAAACATAAACTTAGGGCTAGCACATTCTCTTTATTTGTATGTAAGTCAAATACTATATATAATGGGATCAAAGTTGATGCAATTATGTAGAAAGTTAAATTTAATATTTAAAATATCAATTCATATATTTTTCTTTCTACATATTAATGTGTTAATGAAGGTGATATTATAACTAACTGATGAACTCAAGTTGGTAAAACGCCTATTACCGTAAGTGAAGAGTGTCAATCGCCATAAAACATTTGAAGGGACAAAAATGTTTCGTACTCACTCAAATTTTCCTATACCTGTCATATTTAATTAACCATCTATAAAGATGTCCAACCTAAAGACTTGTAGGATAACATAATAATAGTATGATCAATTAATTATTGACAAATAAATTCAGCAGATGATTGTAGAACACTCCTTTTCATTACATTGTCATTAACTCTTGGAAGTAATTCATACTCAGAGGCTGCAGAGACTGTCGTTAGAGTCAGAAATTTCTGAGGTGATTACTCAGAAGCAGTGTTGCTCAGAAACATAAGTTTATAAGGTGACTGTTTCAGAAGTGTGTTTAGCTTCTAGAGTTTGAGTTTGTTTTGCTTAGTTATTAAGTTTAGTTTTTTTTGTTAGCTTAACTAAGGGATGGTATTGAAATGTAATTTAGTTTTTTTAATATGTTGCCTATGTGACCCTAGTTTGTGTGTATAAATAGACTAGTAGTAGTTGTCATTTATTAATCAGTTATTTTTCTTACAGTTTTTGTAGTCGTCATTGCAGAGTGCAATATATATATATATATATATATATATATATATATATATATATATATATATATATATATATATATATATATATATATATATATATATATACACACACACACACACACACACACACACACACTCATTCCTTTTTGTTCTTCTTAAGTTTGTGCACTAACAATTGGCATCTTGAGCCCCGGTTCAGATCCACAAGGATACACGGGAAACACGAGTGAAATGGTGAGGCATTGTGTGATTTATTACATAATCACATTTTATGATTCTGCGGGATTGGGAAACACTACGTTTGGTGAGATCTGAGTGACTAGCACAAGGTTGAGGATGAACGGAAACGGTAGTCTGAGCACCAAACTTCCAATGTTCGATGATAAGAACTGGAATCGTTGGATGATTCAGATGCGAGTGTTGTTTGGCGCTCAAGATATTCTTGATCTCATCAATGATGGTTATGTTTCAGTTGCACTTCCAGAAAATACAACTGATGCACAGAGAAATGCTCAGTGTGACCTGAAGAAGAAAGATTATAAGGCGTTGTTCTACATCCATCAGTGTGTAGATGTGAACGTGTTTGAGAAAATCGTTGATTCGACGATGGCGAAGGCAGCGTGGGACACGCTGGTTAGGTGTTATGGTGGTGACGCATCAGTGAAGAAGGTGAAGCTTCAGTCCCTATGAAAGCAGTATGAGAATCTCAACATGAATGACAACGAGAAAGTATCTGAGTACATCTCTAGAGTGATTATGATCACTAATGAGAAGAAAGCCTGTGGAGAAACCCTTTCTAAAAAAGTAATAACCGAGAAGGTATTTAGGTATCTTACTTCTCATTTTGATTACATCCTTGTAGCAATTGAACATTCTAAAGATCTGGAAACCATGAGAATAGAAGAGCTACAAATCAGTCTAGAGGCGCAAGAGTTGCGTCTGACTGAGAGAACTTCTTAAAGAGAAGTTGAGCAGGCTCTAAAAGCTTATTTTGTCAAGAAGGACCAGAAACAGAAAAAACATGCTTAAAGAGAAGTTTACCAGTATGCTATGATATTCAGTCTCTCTTGTAATTGTCGTTTGAGGTCAAGCAACAATTTAAGTTTGGGGGTGTTTGATCGGTGGATTTTACATGTTTATTTATCAGTTAACTCAGTTACCTTTCCTTTATATTGTCAAGCATTTTACTTCATTCTTCTACATTTTATGCTTTGGTTATGTATTTTACTGTTTGCAGGCTCAAAGGAATAAATCGAGACAAATCTATGCAAAAAAGTACAAAAAGGGAAGTTTCGAAGGAAGTGAAAAATTATGCTACGTGAGGCCTGACACGACCACCTCTGTCACCTGAAACTGGCCGTGTTAGGATGAAGCATGGCCAAGAAAATGAAACAGATAGGAAAGTCAGGGGGCTGATACGGCCCGTGTTAACAAGTGTGAGATCTGGAAATTTTGAGCATGTTTCTCATCATGACAGACGTGTAGTATTTTGGTCATAACTAGATCTTCGAAACTCGGAATGACGCGGTTCCGGTGGCAAACTTTCGCTAACAAAAAAGGCTACAACGTTGATGAAGAACTCAAAGAAAAATTCTGAATTTAAGGGCTGACACGGGCCGTGTTACTTGACACGGGCCGTGTTACTTGACACGGGCCGTGTTAGGAGGCATGGGAAAAAAAATAAACTTTTAAGATGACAGAAGTATGACACGGGTGCCCGTGTTGGCTGACACGGCCCGTGTCAGCATGTGACGCTGATTTTATGATTTTTTCATATTTTTTTCCATGGGTTAAGCTCTGGGGGCATTTTGGGTACTTCCAACTGACCTAAGTGAATGTGTGCTATTTAATTGAGTTTTGAAGAAGAATGAAGGAACTTTTTGGCCGAGAGAAGAATACGCGATTGAAGATTGGAGAAAACAAGGGTTTTGGAGAGAAGACGGTTTTCGTGAACTGATGCGGTTGAAGATCAATTTTCATCTAAATTCTTGTAATGTCTATATTTTATATTTTGTTTTCTTTGAACGATATGAGTAGCTAAACCCCCCAACGCTAGGGGGTGTCCTTGATTTGATTCTTTAATGATTTTGAAATCCAGAGTTCATCAATAGATTTGTTTTCTTATTCAATTTAATTGTACAAGGTTTTTATGCTTTCTTTGTCGGACCAACAAGATTGATTTACGGTTAACAACCAGCTGGACCGCGGTTGTTAAGGTTTTTGTATGATTAGACTATTGTAGATATCACCTAGGAATAGGGATACCTTATAGTTACCAGTTAACTCTTGATAATTCAAAGGCTTGATTTCATCATAATTCGCTAAGGAATTAGGATTTAGGATGAATGTTCAATGGTTTTCCAGCTAAGGAATTAAGGGAAAATAATCTAAAGGGCAGTAATTAAAGGTTATGAACTAGTTGAAGAAATCTAGATTCAAGGTTATTACAAGGCAAATTATACACTTTACCCTAGAATGCTCTCATATTTGTTAAAACCACTTAGTCAATTTTCTGTTATTTTATTTATTGTTAATTTATAATTGCAAATCAAAACTTTAATTTTAGTTTTTGTTTAATTGAATGTAGAATTAGACCTTTGTATTGATACACAATCCTTGAGATCGACATTTTCTGGGAATTTCCCCTTTATTACTATAGAGGCAAAATAGTACACTTGTTATTTTACCGATCAAGTTTTTGGCGCTGTTGCCGGGGACTACCAAATTATAGAGTTTTGAGTTTAGTTTAATTGAAATTTTGTTGCTTTGCAACTAAAATTTTATTTTCCGCTCATCTTTACAAATTATTCCTCATTGTAGTAATCATCTAATTTGTTTATGCGAGATAAGGCCTCAGCTGAATTTCTTTTTGACGCAGAAATTGAAAGAACTTTGTACGTAAGGCGTAGATAACCTGTTCTGGGTAAACTGGAATCCGAAGAAGAAGTTATTTCAGTTCATTCAAGTTCAGACACTGAAAGTGAAGAAGAAATCATGGGCAAGAATCCACCAGCACCTGAGAGACTTCTTGGGGACTACGGTAGGGCAAACACACCGAGTGGTAGGTTGACAATTATAAACTAACCTGGTGAATGTGCCAAATTTTTCAGCTGCATCCGAGCACCATCACTCAACTGGAGAGAATACCTTTCACCGGAAAGGTCACTGAAGATGCCAACAAACACTACAAAGATTTCTAACTATGAGCACTACTCTCAAGATTGATGGGCACACAGATGAAGCGAAAAAGTTGCGAATTTTTCCGTTCACACTAGCAGAAGAAGCGGAAAAGTTGTTCTATTCTCTCCCAGCAGGAAGCATGACATCATAGGAAGAGATGGAAAAGGTGTTCTTAAATGAGTATTTCTCATCATTGGTATTTCTGAGAAAGAGGTACGAAATTTTGAACTTCAAGCAGAAGGAGGGTGAGCCTTTGGGAGATGCGTACAAAAGATTCAAAAGGACTCTAGTGGCATGCCCCACTAATAATATGGACAAGACTGAACAAATGCAGGTTTTTGTCAATGGGCTCAGAATAAAAGCAAAGCAGTTAATCGATATAGCGGCTGGTGGCTCAACTAATTTCACAACAGCCTCCGGTATTATCAAGATCATTGAAGCAATTGCCGCAAATGAGCATTTGGATTTATATGACAGGTGTACTAGCATGCCTGAAGGAGTCATTGATCTGAAGTTGGAGACGTCTAAAATTCGAGTTGAAGATGCAATAGCTGCAGAAGTTGTAAAGAAATTGAAGGCTATGAATATAGAGACACAACAAGTGGCTAAAGTTCAACCAGCTCGGACTGTCAGTTATGAGATTTGTAATGGCCCTCACCAAACTGTGTATTGTCTCGCAACGCCTCAACATATTGAAGAGATCAAGTTCTTGAAACAAAACAATCCTTATGCTAACACCTATAATCCGGGGTGGAAGAATCATCAAAACTTCTCCTTGAAGGATCAGCAACAATAAGTTCCTAAGAAGGCAGAATGGGAAGTAGCTATTGAGAGATTGGCTGGACAATATTCTATGTTTCAAGAAGAGACAAGAACCAACCATAGGAATACAACAAATTCAATCAAAAACCTGGAAGTTCAAGTGGGGCAGATAGCACAACATCTCACTCTACAGGCACAAGGTACTCTTCCAAGCTCAACTGTGGCAAATCCAAATAACCAAGAGAAAATTAATGATGTCACAACAAGAAGTCAGAAAGAGCCAGAGCCTGAAGAAGAAAAGGAAATAGACGACCACTTAGTCATAGAGGTAGATCTGGAAGTGAAAGAAAATACGAAAGAACCCAAAGTAGTGGTACCACCGGTTAAGCCACTTGAAGAGAAAAATAAGAAAGAAACTAAACTGGTGATCAAGCTACCTTTCCCCTCTAGAGTGACAAAGAAGGATTCAAAAGAGACAAACTTTGAGAAGTTTGGTGCAATGTTCAAAAAGTTGGAGATCAACTTACCTTTCTTTGAAGAACTTGAAAATATGCCTGCATACAAGAAATTCATGAAGGAGGTAATTTCAAAAAAGAGGTCAGTGGGAGATGAATCATAAATTGTAACTGAAAAGTGTGGTAGAGTCATGCCAGCAAGGAAGATCCCTATCAAGAAGAAAGACCATGGAGCGGTGGCAATACCGTGCACCATCAATGACAGAATGTTCAAGAAGGTGTTAATTAATTCTGGTTCTAGTGTGAGTTTGATGCCATTGTCCATCTTCAAAAAGCTGGAGATTGAAAAAATAAGCGAGAGTGAGATAAATTTGAAATTTGCTGATCACACCATTAAGAAGTCATATGGGATAGTTGAAGATGTAATGGTAGAGATTAACAAGTTTGTCTTCCCAAATGATTTCCACATCATGGACATTCCTGAGGATGAAGAGACTCCAATCGTTCTAGGGCGACCATTTTTGCTTACTAGTCGCTGTAATTTGGATATTGAAAAAGGGGAACTCATAGTTAAATCATTTGATGAGGTGGTAACACTGAAGGTGTTGGAGGTCAACAAGAAAGGTGCAGGTGGAAATAATAAATCGTAAGTTGGTATGATTAGAAGTGATGGAGAAAAAAAAGTCCAAAACCTCTCCCAGAAAAAAGTCTCAAGCATAGTCTCTCATGTGGGGTCAGCTCGTGCATCTATCATAAGTTCTGCGTTCATTCAAGAAGTCAAAAAGAAGAAAAAAGAGGACAATCAAAGTGAGAAGATGAAAGTGGGTAGTAACTTGAAGAGAAAAATGGTCAATGCTTTTCGTCTTCATGAGTTCGTGGGTGCAGAAGTGACAAGCAACCAGGATTGGAGAAGGAAATACCCTCCATAATAAAGGGTAATGGACTGTCGAGCCATGTGACGTTAAACGAAGCGCTTCGTGGGAGGCAACCCACGCTTTTAATAACTTAGTTTTCTATTTATGTTTGTTTTGTTTTGTTTTTCACGAAATAAAAAGGGGCATTTTGGGTGAAAGCTAGAAAGCAGCAGCTGGAGTTTCAGTATCCTCTGTGAGTCACCCTTCTCGGGCTTGATCTTAAATATTACAGACAATGTTTAGTTCAAGTTTGGGGGAGGAATTACTCTTGTATTTTTCTTTTTATGTTGTTGTTATGATGTGTAAAACCATACATTGAGTTCTTCCCAAATTTGACCGAATTTTTTATTTTTCATAAGAGTTTCTGATCTAAAAAGAATTCGGGAATAGTATATAGAGATGAAGGGATTGTGGGTTGAGTGCAGGAAATTCAGACTAATGTGATAGAAAGGGGGTTTGTTTGAACACCTTTGGTTTCCTAAAAAGAGATACGAGTCTAACGTGTATATTTGTACCATAGTGCTTGAATCCTGAGAAGTACTGCTTAAGTAGTTTTTTTATACAGTCTGGCATAATTTAGATTCACATGCATGTATGATTGGTTGAGAAAAAAAAAGGTGGCAGTAGATGATGAAAAGGCGGTAAAAGGCAACCGGCCCGCTATGTTGAGTGACCCTCACCCGATTATTCAGCCCAAAGGAGGTTGATCCCCAAACATCGTCCAAATAAGGACACTATATAACTGCAAAGTTTGAAAATTTCATCGGTAAATAAAAATAGAAAATGCTGCTCATTTGGTGCTGGAAAAAATGAATTCTCGATTCGTCTTGTGCATGTGATGATTATCGTAAATTCTCAGTGCCTTGATTTGATTGTCTTAATGAAAGAGGAGGAAAATCAGAAAGAGACTTAAGTACAAAGAATAGTTAGAGAGGTGTCCGAAAGGGGAGCTAAGGTTTTAAATATTCTTGTAGAAACTCTCCGCATCATGTGAATGTCGGACTAACTATCTCTTGATCAATCAGAAGAGAAATCTCACGTATCAATACCGGTATGCTATGATATTTAGTCTCTCTTGTAATTGTCGCTTGAGGTCAAGCAACAATTTAAGTTTGGGGGTGTTTGATCGGTGGATTTTACATGTTTATTTATCAGTTAACTCAGTTACCTTTCCTTTATATTGTCAAGCATTTTACTTCATTCTTCTACATTTTATGCTTTGGTTATGTATTTTACTATTTGCAGGCTCAAAGGAATAAATCGAGACAAATCTATGCAAAAAAGTACAAAAGTACAAAAATGGGAGTTTCGAAGGAAGTAAAAAATTATGCTACGTGAGGCCTGACACGACCACCTCTGTCACCTGAAACCGGCCGTGTTAGGATGAAGCATGACCAAGAAAATGAAACAGAGAGGAAAGTCAGGGGGCTGATACGGCCCGTGTTAACAAGTGTGAGATCTGGAAATTTTGAGCATGTTTCTCATCATGACAGACGTGTAGTATTTTGGTCATAACTAGAGCTTCGAAACTCGGAATGACACGGTTCCTATGGCAAACTTTCGCTAACAAAAAGGGTTACAACTTTGATGAAGAACACAAAACCATATTCTTAAGTTAAGGGCTGACACGGGCTGTGTCAAGAGGCTTGGAACAAAAAATCAACTTTTAAGATGACAGAAGTCTGACACGGGTGCTCGTGTTGGCTGACACGGCCCGTGTCAGCATGTGATGCTGATTTTATGATTTTTTTTTCATATTTTTCCATGGGTTAAGATGTGGGGACGCTTTGGGTGCTTCTAACCGACCTAAGTGAATGTGTTCTATTTAATTGAGTTTTGAAGAAGAATGAAGGGACTTTTTGGCTGAGAGAAGAATACACGATTGAAGATTGGAGAAAACAAGGGTTTGGGAGAGAAGAAGGTTTTCATGAACGAAAGTGATTGAAGATCAATTTTCATCTAAATTCTTGTAATGTCTCTATTTTATATTTTGTTTTCTTTGAACGATATGAGTATCTAAACCCCCCAATGCTAGGGGGTGTCCCTAATTTGATTCTGTAATGATTTTGAATTTCTTAGTTCATCAATATATTTGTTTTCGTATTCTATTTAATTGTACAAGGTTTTTATGCTTTCTTTGTCGGACCAACAAGATTGATTTACGGTTAACAACCAGCTGGACCGTGTTTATTAAGGTTTTTGTACGATTAGAGTATAGTAGATATCACCTAGGAATAGGGATACCCTATAGTTACCAGTTAACTCTTGATAATTCAAAGGATTTATTTCATCATAATTCTCTAAGGAATTAGGATTTAGGATGAATGTTCAAAGGTTTTCCAGCTAAGGAATTAGGGAAAAATAATCTAAAGGGCGGTAATTAAAGGTTATGAATTTGTTGGAGAAATCTATATTCAAGGTTATTATTGGGCAAATCATACACTTTACCCTAGCATGCTCTCATATTTGTTAAAACCACTTAGTCAATTTACTATTATTTTATTTATTGTTAATTTATAATTACAAATCAAAACTCCAATTTAAGTTTTTGTTTAATTGAATTAAGAATTACAACTTTGTATTAATACGTAGTCCTTGAGATCGACAATCGGAGAATTTTCCCTTTATTACTACAGAGGCAAAATAGTACACTTGCTATTTTACCGATCAACAAGTCAGAGTTTGAAGGTGACTCTGAGGAAGATATAGAAGACTTTAAAGGCGAGTTTGATTCTGATGGTGAATTCGATTCTGATCCAGATTTTGACGACGACTCAAAATCTGGTGTTGATCATGCTTTTGGAAGGAAAAATTCTAAAGACGTAGGTTCTGAAGGACAAGCTTCTAGAGATGATCATGTTTTTGCTGGTAATCATGTTTTTGAAGGTGAAACTTCTGAATGCAGAGCTTCTGAAGGTGATCCAAATTTGGGAGGTGTTCAAGTATCTGATATTGTTCTAGAATTAGAAGAAGATTCTGAATAAGTTCAGAGGCCACAAAAAATCAAACAAATATCAAGGAGATTTGAAGAGTTTGACATGCTGCAAGATACTGAATGGACTCTGAGGTATGGAGTATTATTCCCTTCTGCTGGTAAAAATGATGCAGAGCTGATATGCTATTCAGACTCTGATAGGTGTAGAGACAGATTTAACAGGAGAAGTACTTCTGGATACTTCTTCAAGTATATGGGAAGCCCCATTTCTTTGTGCTCCAAGAAGCAATTGGTGGTTGCGTTGTCAACCCGTAAAGCTGTCAAGACTGAACATTTTATCCGTCCGAGGGATGGAATTGGTGTTATAGATTTTGGTTAGCTGAATATAAATTAAGGGATGATGTAGGAAGTAATTCATACTCAGAAGCTGTTGTTTGAGTCAAAAGCTTCTGAGGTGATTGCTCAAAAACATTGTTGCTCAGAAGCAGAAGCTTCTGAGGCGACTGTTCCAAAAGTGTGTTTAACTTCCTGAGTTTTAGTTTATTTTGCTTAGCTATTAAGTTTCATTTGTTTTGTTAACTTAACTAGGAGATGGTATTGAAGAGTAACTTAGTATTAGGAGATGGTATTGAAGAGTAACTTAGTATTTTTAGTATGTTACTTAAGTGTTTTTAAATAATTTAAAAGGATAAATTGAATGAGACCTAATTAAAGAACTCAAGAAAGAAAGTAAGATGGATTGGATGCTCTAACAATAATCGCTAGCTCATCTTTCCAAGATACACATAGATTAAGGAAAAATAACTTGTTGTCACTCATCATTATGTCACAAACAATCAAAGAATGAGAGAGAAATGGTTCACATTTATCCAATACTCCTTCTAGTTTTATCTATAAAATAATTGTTTTCTAAATACATTGAGTAACTAATACATATAAATAATATATGGGTCACTCACTACAAAAAAAAAGGTCTCCTGCCACGCCCAGGAAACCGAAGCTATATGCAAAATAACCGTGGTGTAACGCTGAGGCCACGGTTTGGCCACGGAAATCCCACTGTGGAGTATGCGGCCGTGGCTTAAAGTAAAGTCCACGGTTTTTTGGTATAGACCACGCCTTTTTGACAACCGTGGCTTTTTTAGGCCACGGTTTAGGTAGCTTGATTAAGGCCGCGGTTTGTTTTTGCCATGACTGCAAAACTGTGGCTATATGGTAAAGCCACGGTTTCAATTTAACGTTTACGACACAGTATTGGTTCAAGATATAGCCACGATTTGGTTATGACCACAGATTTAAAATCGTGGTTATATTTTATGCATTCTAAACCATTAATCTTGCCACAGTTTATTTCTGTAACATTATATATATATATATAACACTTTTATCATTTCATAAGTGTTTCATTTTGTCTTTCCTTTACATAATTAAGTCTAGGGGTGTTGAACTGTTGAACAGAACCGCCAAACTTAACCGAGGAACTTTAGTTCTCTTATATTCGTTGATCCAATGACCAATAGTTTTGCAAAAAATACAAAAGACATATAAAACTTTTCATATTCAATTTCAACGTAAAATAATCCTTTACACCAAGCTACTTTATCTCAACATATGGGCATATTCAATATCAACTTTTCATATTCAATATCGACGTAAAATAATCCTTTAGGGAAGAATCAATGTCAATTGGATAGCCTGATTTTTCACTTTGTTTCCAACCATTGTCCAACTCCAATGCTAGTTGATATCCATCCTGTAATAATGATTAAACATGTCAATGATATGTTTGACTTCATCTTAACATTGATCAGATTAAATAGTATATACCTCAATAGCCATGCATCCTCCTTGGCCCATAAATAGGATATACCTCAATATCCATCCTGTCATTTACATTTTTTTCCTCATGAACAACCATAACTTCCTATAACTAACTTACTACCATAACTTCTAGACATAGGAAGAGCAGCTACGTATCAACAAAAACAGAGATAAGCATACCTTCAATAAGTTTCAATTATATTGAAATGATAACTGACACAACACAGGTTAACATAATTACCTTCAATGGCTATAGAGCCAAGCTTCGTGGCAGGTACAGAGATGATTTAATTGCCTCAGTTCCAGGATGTTGCGGTGTTGACTTAGGTTATCCTATAAGCAAAGTCATGAATTGCAATGAGTAAGTTTTCAATATTTCTTTCTTTATAAAATTACACTTTAACAAAATTTTATTTATACTGTTTATGAAGAGATAAACATATATAATACACTTCTATAAACGGTGGAGAAGATACCGAGATATTAAGATTCATGTCATCGTTTGGATATTGTTTGTATAATTGAGGAATGATGAGTTTCCATTATACAAACAATGAATCTTATTTTAATGTGTATTATGTAGTGCATGTCTAATGTTTAGTATAATGATTCAAGAGCTACGGGCTACCGAACTTCTAAGTTATGCATTTCAATCTTTATGCTACTTAGCTTTATTATGAATTTGAATATTGAACTATTAGTGGGTAAATGTGATTACATTATATATTATACATGCCGTATTTAGGTTTTTAATATTATTTTATATTAGGAATACTCTCACGAGTTAACGGAAGCTCCAAGAGTTTACCTACACTCTCAACTCAAGTTTAACAACCTAACAGTATTTTCATTTTAAAATGTGCCAGGTTAGTTTACATGAAGAAACCCCAGTGACTGTATCCCCTCTAAAACATAATGGTAAAGATTTGAAAGATTTCCAGCACAAGATTTATATAAAATAAGAGAGACAACCAAACAGAGGTGTTAAAGATAAAAGTAATTGAAGATTCAATCTTACTTCATCATCTTTTCCATTCATGGGAAGGGAAGATCTTGCTTTAGCTTTAGATAAAATTATCACATCTGATTCTGCAGCATCGTGTAAAGAAGCTCGAATAAACTCTGCTGAGAGAATGCTACAAAAAACAATACAATGCACTATAGTTCAACTTTGTTCTCTTCCAAAAATTATAGGGTGATCAAAAATCAAGAAAAGCAGTAGAAAGCACTGTCAAACGAATTTTGAGATGCAGGTTAATGGAACACACAATCTAAGAGAAACTAAACAGTAGCATATGCCACCTTGATAGATCAGGACAACACTAAAAGTTTACCTGTTTATTGATTCTATAAAACCTGTCACATGATCTCTAAGATGACGAAAGCAGTGCAACCCAGTGAGCTCATCTCCATCCTATCAAAGTTACAGTAAACAAATAAGACTAAAATTAGCATATAATTCTCTCCTTGTCCTTCAGGAATCCCATTGACATTACATAGTGGAATGTCTCATTAACAGACTTCAAAGAAAATTAGTTATGTTCAACGCTAAGTAATTGATGTCAGTTACAATACAAAAGGAAACTACTCAGTCATACTGTGATTGATATCAGCTGCCCACACCCACCCAGCAAACACTGATTGATATCATCAACACACACAGCAAACACTGATTGATATCATCTACACGGACATTAATAGACATCACCCATCCATAATAGGGTCTGGTAACAGAAATGTCATCAGATTCTTTATGGTAACCTTGAGGTACTAAAACACCCTTTCTCTCACTGAATAAACCATTAATTCTGAGTTCGATAGACGAGTTACTTAGCACAGGATTGTCGACGAAAGAAACATTAAGAGCAGCAGTTTTGTCTAATGAAATTGTCTTCGGAAGAGTTTGCAGTAAATCATGAGTTTGAGCAAAAACTTAGTCAAGCATTTCAGAACAAAACGAAACCATAAAAATTGATTTGTTTTGTCCTTCCATGTAACAACTATGGATGGTTGCCAACAACAAAATTATTGAAGACTTAAAGACGACAAAGAACTTAATAACAATAGTCAGATAGTGAAAACATGTTAACAGAAACTGAAAGATCACAGCTATGAACAAAAGACATAACATTAAATAACAGACACAAACATAGAAACATGTTATGTATTCAGTGTAAACAGGCAAAAACACAAATAACACAAATAAGAAACTGAAATGAAAAATCTGAAAAAGAAGACATACTTGTTATTCAAGAGGTTTTTAACATCAACTTTAGTACCATCAGTGAGTACTCCATGATAAACAATTCCATAGCCACCTTCACCAAGAACATTTTCTGGACGGAACCCACCAATAGCATCTTCAAGCTCTCTCAGAGTGTACCATCTTCCCCAACCAAGATGTGCTACCTCAGGTCCAATTCCACCGACGCTACCACTCCCAAACCAAAAAACCATTTTCCCCCAAACCAAATCAAAGCCCTTTGTTTAGCCAATGAAAAAACGCAAAAACAATCAAATCAATACGAAAAACCCTGAATTCAAAGAGTGAAAATCACATCCACATCAACAAAAAAAGAGAGGAAACCGAAAACGGAGAGAGTGAGCTATCAATTGAGCTGTTGTTGTTATACCGTAAGAGAGGAAAATGAAAATTTTAGGAAGAAGCATACCTGAGTTCGTGAGTATGTGAGTTTCTTCGAGCTTATTCCATGGCCGCCGTGAGAAACTGAGAGAGAGGTTTTTCTGTTGTTGTCGTCGTTTTCGCGAAAGAGAAAACCGAAGGCCATCGTTGTTGTTGTCGCTCACAAGAGAGATGATGATGAGAACAAAAAGCTACAATGGAAGAGAGAGCAGAGAGTGTGAGGACGGGAGAGAGAGAGGCTCCGCCTCTTCTCTTTTCCTTCTAGGGTTTTCAGAACCCAAGTTTGAGTTAAGAGATGGAAAGACATCGTATTTACGTTTTTAAATTTTTTTTAAAAAAAATTAAAAAAGAAAGTAATTAATGAGAGGGAAGCTAAATCCTTAATATATTAAAACAGAATACAAGTTTCCCTCCTAATCCTTAATAAGTTTCCCTCCTTACTTCTTATTAAATCTATAGTTGCATTTAATTATTCAAATCTTTTTATTTTTTTATACAACTCTTTTCAAATTACCAATTCCAAGAATTCCAATTTCACTAATTAATTGTAATTTTTATATTCACAACATATGAAATATAATTTTTTTTTACATTTATAAATATATAATATATCTTCCTAATAAGTCATGTGCATCGCACAGGTAAAAGTTCTAGTAAATTAGAAAAGCAAATAATTAATGAGAGGGAAACTAAAAAAAAAAAGAGGGAACTTTTGGAGGGTTTTTTTTTTTTTGGCTTTGGCCACAATTTGAACTGAAAATTGTAAAAATTATAAGGCCGCGGTTTTTTGATTGCGGCTTAAAATATCTACCGTTCCATAACCGTGGCAATTGAGCTAAAGGCCACAGTTTCACACTACGGATTCAATATTTTAAAGCATATTTCTACGATTTGAAAACCATGGCTAAAGCGTGTATTTGGCCACAGTTCCAGAGCTGTGGAAAAATTTAGCGTGGCCGTAGGCCAAAAATGTAGTAGTGACTTTTTATAGATAAGACTTTCTCCCGGAGCTATTTTTTAGGCACTTGTATCCAACTATTTGATATTAAAAGTAAACTAGTCGGTACACCGTGCTATGCACGGGTTTATTTAAATAATTAATAATAAATAATTTGTATTTGAAACATAAAAATAATGAAAAAATATTAATAATTTAAATAACTATTATATAAATATGATTTTTTTTATTTATATAAATAAAAGGATAATTTTGTTGATAAAAGCTTATTCTAAAAAGTGATTATAAGATAAAATCAAAAGTATCATAAAAACATATAAATAAAATGAAAAAAAATAAGATAGCAACTATAACATAAAATTAAAATTTGTGTATGATAAAAAATGCAAAAAATGATCTTTGCTAAAAAAAAATTGGTTTAGATCCAAAATCTAAAACCATCATGGACCTCAAAAATAAAAGAAGAAATTATATATTAAATGACAAACCTGGAACCATCATTGAAAGAAAAAAGTATGCATTAAATCATAAACCTCAAATCATCATTCACCTTTAAATAGTATGATTCTCCAACCATGACATGTTTATATCTACAAAAATAAAAATAACCACATGTTAATATCCACATACAAAATTAAAAGAAAATATTAGTGAAAAAGTTAAAAACAAATAATAAAAGTAAAAATATGTGATAATACAAAAAACTAACAAAATTAAAATGGAATGAACAACATAATTGAAGAATACTACAAATTTCATGTGTGTTTATTTCATCTTTGACATGTTTATATCTCCAAAAACAAAAACATAATGAAATAAAACATAGTTAAAAAATAGAAGAAAAAATTAAATAAAAAACTTCATCCATGATATGTTGATACATGCAAAAAAAAAAAAAATAGAAATTTACTTTGAAATTGGACTCTTCTTCCATACATGACATGTTTATACATGCAAAAACAAAAAAAAATAATAATGAAAATAAAACTTAAGTTTAAAAGTATAAATGAAAAAAAAAATAAAATAAAGAAACTCCATCTATGACATGTTGATACATGCAAAAATATTGTACCTTCTAAGAAATGAAGAAAAGCAGAGAAAAACACAACAATCATGAAAATTGATAGAAAGAAACGTACCTTATAGAATTTTTTTTTTTGAAAATACACAAATCATATGTTGTTCTACATATGTATAAAATAGTGGAATGTTATAAGATTGTTGGTGAAGAGAAACTATATGGAGATTGTAAGTTTGAGTTAGTGGGGTAATGTCGGATAGTTTTAAAACTTTATTTGGTTAAAAAATTGAAAACATGGAGGTTGGTGTCATTTTAAATAAACCACGATGTTGAGATTTCTTTTTTATTTAGTTAAGTAATTGGAAGCATGGAGGTTGACATTTTTAAGGTTAATAATGGTTGTTAAAATTTTGAAACGTGAGAGTTACTTTTAATTTTTTTTTTTTTTTTGTGAATTAAGTAATTGAAAATGTGAGAATGATTGTTAAAATTTGGAAAAACGTGTAAGTTATTTTTAAATTTTTTATTAAATCAAATAATTGAAAATGTGGTGTACCTACGGTGAGACATTTATTAATGAGTTCTTTTATTAATTATCATTTTTTATTGTGACAAAACCATATTTATTGATAACTTCCCACTAAATCCATCCTCTTTTATTATTTTAATTAATTAATTATAATTAAATTAAAATAATATTATTATTAATATTAATATATAAAAAATAAGTGAGTGAGACATTTATTAATGGGTTCTTTTACTAGTTGATAGAATTAGTGGGCATTTTTTATTTGGAACGTCTGTCTTCAATTGATTAGACATTAATTATTAGAATTTTTTAACAAAAAAAATAAAGATACAATTATTATTATTATTATTATTATTATTATTTATTATTTATTATTTATTGATGAATTGTTATTGGTAGAAAAATTGGCGGGAAAATTTTGGCGGGAAGAAGCTGTAGGATTATAATTTAGAAAGATTAATCATCTAATTGATTGAATTAACCACATTTTTTAATGTGGTTAATAGATATGAGATGTGTAAGAAGAATATTTTTTAGAGATGAAGCTATAATATAAGAAAATTGTATCTTTTTGAACTTTACCTCTCATGCTGCCAAGTGGCTTATTCTAAGAGTAGTATTATGTTCTCCAACGTTGCTTATGGATGCAACACGTGGACTGTTCATATATCAACTTCTGTTCCTCCACCTTCCACTATGCAGCAGTTATGTAATGAACACTTTGTGTGCTTCTGTCCATCCACCTTCTACTCTGCATCAGTTATGTAATGAAGAGTTTGTAACTGCTACATTCTACATAATCATTCTGATATTTATAGCATGTGTGGCTTCCATTTTCCTGTAGTATCAGACCACTTTGAATTTGTTGCTTTTGCTAACCGGTTGTACGATATGGCGAGACCATTGGCGAAAATCTGTGACATCAACGATAACAAAGAGCTTTGGAAGGTTTCTATTCGAGTGCACCACAAATGGAAGGTTGTGTCTAATGGGAGGGAGCATTTTGAGATGATTTTTGTCGACGTATCAGTAATTTCTTAGTTTCTTTAGTTTGTTGCCTGCTGAATATCGTTTTTTGTGTTGCACAGGGTGGTGACATACATATTGTTGTCCCTGCACCACATATATCTCTATTTGATGAAAAAATGGCATTGTATCATAGTTACACGGTTTCCAATTTTAAGGTTCAGCCTAATGTCGCAGCTTTTAGACCTTCGTCACATAAGTTTTTGTTGAAGTTCACCACAGGCACAACGGTTACAAATGTTAACAAGAATGAAATACCGGCAAAGCCGCTGGTATTTACTAAATTTACTGATATAATCACCGGTAACTTTAACAAGGATGTGCTAATAGGTAAAATATTTTACCGCTCTTCTATTTTATAGCGTTTGTTTTTTTATCTGTTGTTTCATGTTATGTTGTTTTTGTGATGTTTGTGTTTTAAGACATCATTGGTATGGTCGAAAGTATTGGGTATTCTCTGACCATATCAAGTGCCAGGAAGCAGCAGATTAACATGATGTTACGGGACAACGGGTTTGTATTTATAGATTTTATCTAATTTATCCAACATATCTTCTCTGAGTATATAGATGACATGGCTTTCTATTATTTCTTCAGTGACAATACTATCAACTGTACGCTTTGGGAATCCTATGCTGAACAATTCCTCAAGTTCAACCAGGAACGTGGGGATGATTCCGGCCCCATGTTTGTCATGCTCCAATATGCAAAAGTCAAGGAACAGGGTTAGTGATGATGTAAGCTTTGTGTAAGATATCCTAATATTTTTAAATACAACCTTCAGTAACAGTCTATTGGTGTAGGAAAGTTTCCACTGTCCGTGACAAACACCTTTAATGTCACTCTGCTTGGTCTGAATATTGATTTGCCACCGATGAAACAAGTTATGGAAAGGTACGCGATGTGAATATGCCATGGTATGGGTTCCACTTGTATGTCATGTAATGCTCACATTAATGTCTTCTTTTTACAGCATGCCGAAGGAGTCCATGATTACTTTGTCTGGGCAGGTGGGTTCGAATTCGCAGCTTTCATCGCAGAACTCTGAAAATCAACACCTGGCTCCTGTTCAGAAATTGCTTTCAAAGGCTGTTGTTATGCCTATTGGGGATATCATAAAACTTGGAACTATATGTTTCCAATTTTTTCACAACTTATCTTAATTTATTATATATTTCCATCTTCTCCTTGTATTTGACTGTGTATCGTATTAATCTTTTGTACCCTTATTGCAGATTACATTTTGTGTGATTGTTGATGAAACTAAAATGCTGGTTGTCTCTCCCTATGGCTGGTATTATCGTGCTTGCCATGCTTGCTCCTGTATGGCTCGTGGTGACAAACCTCCATTTGAGTGTGAGGCATACCATTTCACAGAGGCATAGATTTTACGGTTTTCCTACTTGTCATACGATATACGTTTGTGCATTTAAATGTCTAATCCTTTATATATGTGACACTGACCCTGTTTGTGTGACCCATTTATACTGGCAATGTAGGTATAAGATTGAGATTCAAGTTACTCATGCAGGGAATAGTTGTAACTTTCTATTTTGGGATAGAGAGTGTGAGCTTCTTTTGGGATTGTCTGCATCTCAGCTGCGTCATACAATGATCAAGGTACTTCTGTTTACATACACTCCCTAAAACATAGACAATTATGCAACATATAAATGTTCATTGGTTTGCATCCTTATACAGGCTGGCATTCATGATCCATTGGAATTCCCACTGGCATTGGATCAGATGTTGGATCGCAAAATGGCTTTCAAAATCAAGTGGCAACCACAGTGGAAGAATGCCTCGGTAGTTATGCTATTGAAGAATGACCCTTTTGTGAAAGAGCTCAGTGATCAGCTTGACACAGCTGAGGTACTTTAATTTAATCATTGCGTTTTCATTCTTAACCCATTTATAATATATGGTTTTTCATTTTAATATATTGTAATTTACTTTTAATAGGAGATGTACCTATACGCTCCATACCGGCTGTCCAACTTCAGGTATTTATGTTTCTATAGGATTTTGGTCTCTTAGTAGTTGTAAGTTATTTCATTTTTATCTGTCTTTGCGCATAGTATGATTATGTAATATATTTCCAATGACCTGTAAATCAAGGAAAGTGTTGATGAAGTAAAGGGCATTGCACTTTCAGAACCTGACTTTGTTGTGGTAAGTACATTTAATGGTGTGAAATGTACTTCTATTTGATTGAACTGCTCAATATCTATATTGTGTGATATTTTTTAATTTCTATAAGAGGATCTTGAAATCACTTCAAAGCACAACCCAAATCCAATTACTCCTACTGCCAAAAGACTGTTTCCAGGCGCATCAAGTGAATCAACAACCTCGGATGGCCTTTGTGATGGAGAACTTTCATCAAACAAGATCAAGAAAATTATCAAAGTAGAAAAGATAGATTAGTAGTTGCTGCATAATTTTATGTGTGTTTTGTTAAGTTTTTCTTTTATGGTGTGGACATGTTTTAATTCCTTTCCAGTTTTGTCAGTCTTGTGTTGTGATTTCCGCATAAACAAATAACACTTGTGAGTGTAGTTCTTTTGGTTGGCTTTCCACTATGTAATTTGACTTTTGTTCCCTTAATATAACAC
Source organism: Vicia villosa (assembly GCF_029867415.1). Lineage (NCBI taxonomy): Eukaryota > Viridiplantae > Streptophyta > Magnoliopsida > Fabales > Fabaceae > Vicia > Vicia villosa. Next base: position 199,749,702 of record NC_081180.1, on the reverse strand, counting down.
TTTTATGCTTTCTGTTAATCATACAGTCTACTGATTTGATATACTTTGTCATTGCCTCATATGGAATACACAATTAACCATTGCATGCTATTATAAAAAAATTAATCTAAAAAATAACATGAAAAAGAATTTACAATATTGCTGAGAAATGAAAACGGCTCAAATGCACAAACAAAATGATCCATTGAATGTTATAAATAATGAATATAAGAGTACCCTGAATTAGAGTTTATAATATGTATGGTAATGAAATCCATTGAATTGAACACAAGGTATATTGAAACATAAACTTAATGTGTTAAGATAACAAAATATGTATTTTCTACATTCCATATATCATGAAATAGACACATAACAGTTAGGAATATGTAAATGTTCATTGATATTATCATTAATAAGGACACTTATAATTGGTTATTACGGATTCTACATAACGTTTGGAAATTATAATGACAAGACCTTCCATTTTCACTGTAGCAATTATATGGCAAATTATTCTTCAGTTATTGAGACAGTTAATAAACTTATCCATTCATTTCCCTCATCCCAATCAACTTTCCAACATACCCCATTAATAGAATATATGTTTGTTTCATAACTGCTTTTTTAACTCCACTACTTTTAATCCATACAATTTTATATTCTAATTGATATATATATATATATATATATAATTACCACACTCAAATTCTTCTTTGCACTACTTACTGCCATCGTTACTATCTGTTTCAAACATGTTACCAACTAATGAAGGCAACAATGATACTAAATCTTCTATTGCTAGACAAAGTAGGAGACTTATATTAAAGGGGAAGAGAGATGCGCAACTGTCATACCCCAAATTTGTCCTACCCCTTTACTTCTAACTGGCTTAGGCTTTGCATTCATGTACATATATCACTTAGGTCATAATCCATACCCATGCATACATATCATTGGTATCAATCAAAGACTAGCAAGAAAGAACTCTTATGGCAAGGAATTTCCTACCAAATGTGAGGATCTGAGGTGATTATGTGGCTGTGTTTTCATTGAGGTCTTCTTGGATTAAGGCTTTTCTCAGCTCAAGGCATTGATGGAGATGTACAAGTCCAGGAGCCACCTGGTCCTCAATCAGGGTTTCTTTGACCAAAGTCAACCAGTTGACTTTCTGGTCAACACTTAATCAAGAATGGATTCTATGAGTGGGAAGCTCTCATACTGACTATGTGGACGTGTTTATTTGACTGGATTTGGCTGGAGGAGACTAAACCGGAAATTTCATCAATAGTCGGAAAAATCAGAACAGTTGACATTTGGGTCAAAATCAGAAGAATTATTCAAATATTGACTTTTGGTGGAAAATTAATCAAGAAAAGTCAAAGAATGGATAAAATCGGGAGTTCGGTAAAAGTTGCCAAAAATAGCAAAAAGACAAAAAGGAAATTTAAACACTTAGAAATATTTTTGATGCTTTAAATCTTGTTGAGCAGTCCACTTCAGCACTAGATTACACGTGGCAAATGACATTTTTTGAAGAAAATTCCAACATCAAAGTTGTTCCTCTAATGGAGGAGAACAACTTTGTAGTTGGACACTTTTTCATTTGAAGCTTGTATGAAGAGTTAAAGTGGTGTGAAGTTTCTGAAAATTCATTTAATCCAAGTCATAATCCAAGTCACAAGCCAGGTCATGACCAGGCATTTCAACAAACACATGGCATGCCAAATCTCCAGCTATTTCTAGAGCCCTACAAAAATGCCATGGGATTAAACTTGGTATCATTCTCTTCCTTGCCATCCCCTTTATCCATTAAAACAAGAATTGGGACAATTGAACAAGTATTGAATGAGATGCAAGCTCTCAAAGTTGTGCCCCTACACTGACTAAGTCCTGCATCCAGCCAAGGCAGATTTCTAGGGCACACGCATGCATTTTAGCAAACACATGGTGTGCCAAATTCCAATGCACTTTTCTTCCTCCACAAGTCTCCATATTGAACAAGGCTGATCTCAAACTCTTCCTTGCCATGTCCTCTTTCAAACAAGCTATGGATCTATAGCGGCGGAAATTTTGAGTTTAAGTCATTGGTTAACTTAACTCGTTAAAAAGCAAGAGTCGCCACCGAACTTTTTTGATTCCAAAAGAGGAAAGGGGAAAAACTCGAAAAAAACCACAAAAGAAATCTGGATACGGGGGTTGGTTATGTAAGGGGAAGGTGTTAGCACCCCTCACATCTGTGGTACTCCACAGGAACCTTTTGAAAATCTGTGTTTATGTTAAAACCATTTTTTGTTTGCTAAAAGAAGAAATGAGAAAAGAAATATATACAAAAGAAAAAGGTTATTTACAAAAGTTTGCTCGGCAAGACGTTGTGTCTTGTGCCTACATACCTCCTCAGTGCAATGGAGAAGTCAGAGCATTTGTAGTTCTGCTCAAAAGTTTTGAAAAAAGGTTTTATTGAAAACAATTTTAAAGTAAAAAGAGTGCAAGCGCACAAAAGATTTTAAAGAAGAACACATGACAAAAGGTCAATGTTTTATTATGAAAAAAGAGTTTTGAAAAACAAGTCGATGGCGGTGCGCAAGACACTCGACTTACAAAGAGTTGGTTGGGAGCTTGGTATATGGACCAAGTAATGCGGGGGTGAAGATTTATTAAAAGAGAAAAATGGAAGAAGTAAATGAAAACAAACAAGCTCATACAGGTAAAATCCATACAAGCATAAGGGTTCAAACATAAAGGAATGAACATGAAAGAGGTAAAATAAGAGTGTATGTGCAAGTGTGCATGTGTAAGTACGGTTGATGGCGATGCGTGAAGTGCGATCGACTTATGGTAGAAAACGGCTAAGATCCTAATTTTATTTTTGAAAAAATGGTTAAAAGCATGCAAGCAATAATAAAATAAAGCGATAAAGGAAAGCGATAAAATTATTACAAGGCCTCGGGATGGGGGTATTACAAATTTAAACGAATGGGGATGAAAATTAACTACTAATTATTACAACCCAATCGAAAAATAAAGCGAAAAAATAAAAGGATAATATATACAAAAATTAAAATGAATTATAAATGTCCATAATTAATATCCAAGACTCAAGTGTAGTAGTACCTCACAAAAGTCAAACAAATGTTAGTCACGGATATATATATATAATGATGCATGAGTGAATGACAAAAATATACTAACAGATATTAATCAAGATTAACTAAAGGAAAATTTAGAGATAAGCATATTAAATTCTAGAAGAAATTAAAATAAACTACATATTTTTGGTGTTTCTAATAATATGAGAAATTAAACTAACATATTTTTGGTATTTTTTAACATGAGAAAAATTGATAAATCTAACACATATTATTTGTATTTTTTAATATATCATGGAAAAAAAAAAAACAAATATCAAATAACACTAAAAATAAACAAATTAAATGGGCTGAACAAAATAGTAAAATGGGGGTGCACTAGTAACTGGGCGCTGGGCTTAGCATGTTAAAGGCTCCATAACAAAAGGGATTCGTCCAGGGGGTGCGCTGCCAACAGAGTAGTGCATAAGAAATAGGGCGCCGGGCCTCTTAAGCAACAGGCCCACAAACGAAATAAACAAAACTCAACCAAAGGGAGGGGGTTCATGGACCGAACAGGGGTAAATATGAAAAAACGTTGGGCTTCAACATTCCAAGCCCAAAACGAAATTATAACAACATAATAAACCCTAGAAGTCTGAAAATGTGAACCGGCCCCCCTCAATCTCTTTCCGCCTCTCCACATTCACGCTCCGTTTTTCTCTCAAATGAACAACACAAAAAGAAAACTCGTGTCTCTCATTCAAACTATCTCCCCTGTTTCACTCTGTTCCTTCTCTCAAATAATAACACACCACAAAACCTCACTTCATCTTTCCCAGTTCTCTCACGGCCACGATAACATCAATAGCAACAATCACATGTTCAAAAAATCCAGCAATAAACATGGTGACACAGTGAAAGCAGAGAGTACGGAGCACCAAACAAACATGACAAAGAATGATTGAAAGGGAAAGCGCGTCAACAACAGTGATGAAGAATCAACAATAATTGAACAGGAAACACATCATGACAATAACAACATCTTGAGATTAAAGCAATAAATGAGAAAAATGTTACCGACTGAAATAGAGGTTCGATCTGGTGCTTGAAGAAGATTGATTGAATCAGTTCTGTTGTTCAGGTCTGTCACAGTGTTGTTGCGATTTGAAGACGAAGGAAGTCGTTGAAGTCGAAGATGCTACCTCGTCGGCGTCGCTGAAGGAAACTTGGTCGTGTTGTTCGCGCCTGATGCTTCACGTCATTGTTGCAAGTGATGAGGATGCTTGATGAAGCGGAATGGCTACGGATGAAACGTGACGTTGATGATGTTGGATTTGATTCAGTTTATGGTGGGGATATGATGGATTGATGTGGTAATGTATTGTTTGGTTGATTTTTGCTGGTTTGTAGTCTGTAAATGGTGAATTTGTGGTGCTGAGTATGGTTCTTCCGAAACAGGAAGGGGATTTTGGTTTATGCTGGTTTTTGGCTTGAAATGAATGGTTTATGGAGTGATTGAAAGTGATGATAGAAATGCAAATAGATTGAAGAGAGTTGGAGGAAGCATTTGGTAATAAATTTGGCAGAGTAACAGCTTATTTTCTTCCTTCCTTTTTACTGATGCAGTGAGGTCCTTATATAGGTGAGAGTGGGTGAGGTTAGAAGAGGAATTTCTAAGAGGGTTTGGAATCGAAAGTTCGTTGTAGTAGTGTGAGAAGAAACGCGTGAGCAGAGGAGAGAATCAGATCCACTTTTTCAGGGAAATTGGGGTGAAAACGCGTGAAGAAAACGTGAGAAGCGGAGGGAGGTCTCAAAAAAGTTTGTTTTCAATTTTGTCTGTAGTCAAATTCTAGAAGATGATGATGTCATTGAAAAATGAATCTTTGCTGAGAAGAGAAACGTGAGCTCCACTGTAAATGGTCCCACGAATTTCTCACAAATAGCATCTTGAATATGGCTTCAAAAATCTTGCAAAAGAAAGGCTTGGACTAAAGAACACGGGCCTTCAATTTGAATTAGCTTGGACCCAAAAATGAGTTCTTTTATTTGCACCTATAAAAAGGAAATAAAACAAAATAACAAAATAAAAAGTAATAACAAATTGACTTTAATTTTAATAGAAATTCAACTTAAAGTCTAAATTGAATTTAGATTAAAATTATAAAATCACAAAATATTAGTAAAAAGTGAACAAAAGTTATATTAACTATAAAATCAAATAAAATGCATGTAATGACTGTATGTATATATTTTTTTCAATTTTTTGAATGAGAAATGATGCAAATGAGTACTACATATAAACTTTTTTTGATTTTTTTCAAATGAATGCAAAAAATGAAAATTATGCAGATGAACAGTCGGGGCAAAATTTAGGGTACAACAGGATCATATCAAATGGACATGCAATGAGCATGATAGAGGTACTCAAAGTCATGCCCTGGTTAAGTCTCGTGTCCGGCCAAAGATAGGGGCTAGTCTAAGTCATGTGCGCGCAGTGGTGTCCCTATGAGTTCCAGGTCCTTTTTCTCCCCACTTCCAGCCTTCATTCCAATGAATCTCCAACACAAAACCCCTTGTCCTCCATGCCCTCTTTGATTTGATCATAAAATTGAAGCAAATGGTGGCCTATGGTTAGAGTTATGAGCACATAAAGTCACCACCATGGGTGATCCATGTAGGCAAGAGGCTGAGCAAATATTCCATCAACACACTTCCACAATTTTCATGCAAGATGCCATGTGAAAATTCATACTCAGCCATTGCAATTACACACTACAAGCCCCACACTTAGCCATGCAATCTCTCAAGTTCAAAAAGCATGCATGAAGACTTGCCTTAACTACACAAACTTGTGTATTAAGCATTGCACAAACAAAGTCCCACACCCAAGAAATGATTTTGCTGCAAGATACATGCCAATGCCTACTCACTAAAGCCCCACTCTAAGAATTCTTCATTGAATCACAAGCCCTTCGCCCTATAAAAAGGAATGCCCAGCTCTCATTTCAGATTCCATACACGATTCACAAACCCACACACTCACTTCTCACTCTCATCCCAAAAACCTCTCGCTATTCTCTCTCTCCCCCATTCTCATCTTCACTCTCTCCTCTCTCTCTCTCCACCGTAACAGACTCAACAAACTCCATAACCGCCTCAACCTCCTCCTTCATCCACCGCCATTCAACCACCACTGCCACCGCCAAGCTTCCATTCTCACCATCACTACAACAACACACTACCTCCATCTTCAGCAACCTCCGATGGTCACCGTCTCCATCAAGATTCGCTGAGCCCCGTAGCTACATCATCATCGCCTTCATCGCAAGCATCGTGGTGTTTTGGTTTGTAGAGATCGAGAAAGAGAGTCTCTGAGTTATTTCTCAGAGAATCGTGGTTGTTCCATCAGTGATCATCATTACGGCATTGGAGTACAGCAGCAAGGTTTTTCCTCAGGTCACTTCTTGAAGGATCTAACAAGTAAGCAATTCTGAACTTCATAGCATGCTAGTGATGCGTATTATGACATGTGCATCTGTTTAAGTTCTGCATACTGGCAAACGGAAGCATTAGTTTCGTATGTTCCTGATGATGATTTTGCACATGCGTTTTTTCCAAGATCCGATTTCTTTAAGATGCATGATGTTATCTTGTGTTTCGTTGTATTTCGAGGTCATATTCACGTTCCATGCGTGCACAGGAATTGATTGATGGGAGTAACGTTGTTTTTCATTAGTATGCTAGAAGTTAGGGTTTATAAATTGCTTCCGGTCAGGATCTTAGAGGAAGTATCAGGGGAAATGGATGACGGATCCGTATTCTGTGTAAAATTTCGAGTCAGTTGGTTGTGGTGCTTCTCGTTTCTGGGCGTTTTTGAGCGGTTCCGGTGGTGGACCTCGCCGGGGAAGATGACCGGAAGGGCACGCCGGCGAGGGTTGTTATTTGAGTGTTGCACTCAGGCGAGGTGACGTGGCATGCATGTGTTGGCTCACTCTCCTATCTTCTCTTCATTGTTGCCTTCATGCGTATGATTGGAATGAGGTGTGTTGAAGCGTGATTGGCCAGGTGTTGTTTTTGTCTTATCTGGTTAAAAAAGAATTGACCAATTGATACTGTGTATATATTTAATGTCACGTCCTTTTTAATAAAGAAACATAATGTAAAAAATGATACACATGCAAAGTTAAATGAGTGTGAAATAAAGATGTGGACCAGATTGATAACTGCTACTCGGGCTACACGAGATTCTGGGCCTAGAAACATTTCTGAATCGCACCCATGCTTTGCTAAATACACCGCCTGCTACTAGTTTGGGCCCTGAGTGCTATTGCTAGTGCCACCCCCTGTTTGAGCCCAGTTTTTGTTTTACAACTGTTTTTAGTTCAGTTGTTAAAAACTAATACACCCCCGTCTGGTAAATAATAATAATAATAATAAAAATTGACTTTTCCTTTTATTTTCTTTTGCACATTAATCCATTTTTTCTTAAATAAAATTGACAAAAACATTTTTCACCCAATTAGACTTTTTAGAGTTTTACTTTCTTTAATTGGTTTTTTTAATTGTTGTTTCCTTGAATTTTGATTGGTTGATAAACCATAAAAAATAGATAGTTTTAGTCTTTAATTCAAATTGGTCTCTCACATGAGTAAGAATGAAGTTGCTTGTGAATAAATTTTCAAAAATAGTTTAGCTTTAATTCTTTTCTTTTTGTGAATATATTCCATATATTGTGAAATGCATGAATAAAACTTTTCTTCCTCATCTTCTCTTAGATTAATCAACAACATAGATGTAGAAGCTAGGAATAGTTCCCTCCTTTCATTTCTTTTTCTTTTACAACATAAAACATCTAAAAATACTTGAATAAATTCCCCATAAAAAATACAAAGAAAATACTTAAAACACTAATAATCAAAGTGAAAATCATTAAAAAGGGAATGGAAGCTTGGATCTCCCTTGCTTTAGGGAATCATTCGAGTGCCTGGATTTCCCTTGCTTTAGGGTTCCATTCGGGCGTAAGTTCCCAAATTCTAAAAGACACAAACCAAAGAGTAACTCGAGTTTCCCTTGCTTTAGGGATTTCCTCGAAACACTCAAAATCTCTCTCTCACCTCCTTTCTTAAGGGCATTGTTATCTCCGCTCCATTGCATCCTAGGCTGTCCCCTTATGCAAGAGCGCGAGCGTTAACTCCGACCAACTAAAAAACACAAAAACAAACAAAACTATAGAGCCGAACTACGGCGCTCTGATTCCTGAAAAGGATACGTAGGCATCAAGTCGCGGGGCTTGAACGAGCACATTTGTAATTATTCCTTCTTTTCCCCGTACTTCTTTTGCATGCATTCGCATATAGACATAGACATAGTACACACCCTTTAGATAGAAACAAACATAGGTGGATACCATCGAGTACGATGGGCGCGAGGGGTGCTAATACCTTCCCCTTGCGTAACCGACTCCCGTACCTTGATTCTCTGGTCGCAAGACCCTGTTCCTTCCTTTGTTAGGTTTTCTGATATTCCTTTCCCTTATGGGATAAATATATTGGTGGCGACTCTGTTCATTTTTCGCGAGCGTGCGACAGCTGGCGACTCTGCTGGGGAAACCTAAGCAAGTCGATCCTAGCCTTTGTTTGTTTTATTTTATTGGGTGTTTATTTGTCTTTTATGTCTATATCTTGTATATATGTTTGCATTTTATGCTTGCATATCATGTTTACTTTTCGCATGCATCTGGACTATATTATGGGTCCCCGTGGGGGCCACATATTTTTCTGCTTTGTTTTGCAGGTGGGGGGTTTGTGTGAGGTAAAAGGCCCACTACCCAGGCCAGTGACACATAGGATTAGCGTGGATGCTCATGTTGACTCCCGTGGCTCTTGCTACGATCGAGCTTGATATGGGGTACCACAACTGGGCGAGGTTCTTTCATGGAACACTGTGTCTGGCACGCTTGTTGCCTCAAACACTTTGTACCCCATGGGAACTGTAGACCCTGGTGACCATTAGGGACCACTTGTCCGTGTCTAGATTTCATACCCGTGAGATTGGGGTGGGACAGGAAACCTTGACTCCTACATACCATTGCTTCTTCATATTTGAGGTCGGACCTTTATTTGGTCTGTTCTCATGGTGTTTGATATTCTGGTATTCTAAAAAGGCGTCGAACCTTTGATCCTGTGACATTTGGCCTGCAAGGAGGTTTTATATCGGTCATTCAGAGGATTGTACATATGCTACTAAGATTATAAGGACCTTGATCCCATGTTGTTGCATTGCATAACATCATTGCTTTATCCACTTCATTTATGGGAGATCCTAAAGCCTATTTCCAAAAAAAAAACAAAAAGAAAAAAGGAAATAGAAGAGCAGAAAAAAGAAAAGAAAAGATACTCTATACAAAATAAAGCTTAGATTCCAAAAGAAAAAAAAAGAAGAACAAAAGTGTATGAAAAGACTTTAGGATCTCTCATAAATGAAACATGCATTCATACTATCATGCATTTCATGGTTCTTTCAGAGACTTATGGGACCCTTTCTGCCAGATTTCAAGATCAACAAGACAATTGACTTCTCACCGCTACGTGCTCAAAAGTTAACATTGGAACAACTCCGTGAGGTTTTTGACTGAGATGAGACCAGAAATGGGGATTAACATGAATCAATATATGGAGGCTCTTCAAGTTTTTCTCTTTGACACGAAGAGTTAAGACAAGTTCCTCAGAAGTCAAATGCAAATGTTAATCTCACCTCAAGAGGAGGTCTTATGGATTCAAATGTCTGAAGCATAGTTGAGATTCTTATCACTCTTAAGGAGGAAACACATCATGAGAACAATTTGATCATTGAAGTCTTCAAGTTTCCAAGTATTGAATTTAACAAAAGGCTCCACCTCTTGGAAAGAAGATTGAAAACCATAAAAGTCGTGACTCTACTGATTCATATGTTATTGGTTTGTGCCTAATGCCTGATATCAAGAAATGCAAGGGTCATCCACTCTCACTCCTAATGATGGATATTGAAGCTAAATTGGCAATCATCTCCTGTACATGTGTGGAAGTTGCTTGGGGCTCCCGATCGAGGGATAAGCAAGACATACTCTTATCTTGAGCATTGCATCATTCGCATTGCTCGAATCCCTTAAAGCACTACAAATTCCTAGGTGGTTTCGTCTGAATCTTCTTCCAAGTGGTAATCACGAGTGTTCTACACAACGCTTCTCTTTCTCAAGGTTTTGCTTCATACCCCAGTTGCCTCTTCTCGGAATTTCCCTCTCATTGGCCTCCGCTTGTTAACAGAGACGAGAAGAATATGAGAAACAAATGGATGTGATTCTATTGCCTTGTGCCCATTCGCTTCCCTGTTTGTTGGAATTTCAGTTGGTTAAGATTCGAGTATTGGGCCTTCTTCACCGCAAGTAGCTCTCTTGAGTTTGATGATTATACAAGATTTTTCCCATTTATGATGGCGATTACTACTCTAGCAACTATGCTTGGGGCTCCCGCACGAGGGATAAGCAAGACGTACTCTTATCTTGAGCATTGCATCACTCGCATTGCTCGAATCCCTAAAGCAAGGCAAAAGTTTACGACTCATGGGTGACTTCGTTGGAGTTCTCTTTTGGAGTAATCTGAAGTGTTTGGAAAGAACTGCAAAAAGTATTCAAGATCAATAAGTCCAGACGGAGTCAAGTCTCCTCAACAATGGCATTCATTTAGTTTCTTTATTGCATTCTCATTTGTAGCGTTTCATTGTTTATTTAAGCATTGATAGCATGTAAAAAACTTGTTAATTTCTGAATGAAAATAAAATACATTGTTTATGTTTGTCTTGAAGAAACCCATTTGTTTTCACTCATAAAATGTTTTTGGCATTACGATACCAACTTTACTAATCGCTTGCTTAGGCAAAGAGCGGAGGGAGAATGATGAAAAATAAAAATGCAAAATCTCTAATCGTGTGTTTTTGAATAAAACCCTACTGAGGATGTACAGGCATTATTTCAAACCCCCAAACACCGGAGATATAAGGGAGATAGACCCTCGTCAACCCCTTTGAGCCTTAAAGTAGGAGTTTCTTTTCTAATCATAAAAAACCCTTATTTTAACCTTGGGGCAGGGTAGTGTCCATTTAACTTGATCGAGTGTTCAAAACTCACCAAAAGGGTATGCATCTAAGGATACAACAATGGTTATCCTTCAAAAGGTTGAGGAATGTCAAAACCACAACGATTATCCTTATTCCATCAAGAGATCGAGAGATGACGATACCACAATAGTAATCCTTCATCAAATCAAATGAAGTCGCAATCATCTCCAACAAATCAAAGATAATGCGAGGTCACACGACTTGTTTGAAAAAATGTATAGCGAAAAGAAACGAAAAAAATAATTAAAAAAGAATGAAAAGAAAAATGGCAAAAGAGGCATAAAAAAAAAGATGATGAAATTGCCAAGCAAGAACAAAGTCGTGTCACAATGGAATCAGAAGAGTAAAAGGTGAGCGACCGCCATGTCCAAAGAAACTCATTGATTCCTCAACCATTTCAAATTCCTTGTGAGGGATGAACACTCGTGTCGAGTTAACTGAACATAGGAATGGAGAACATCAGGAAGGGGGTGGGTACAAATAATTTTGGGCCTAATAATCCTTTATTTCTGAAAACCGTGAACCCGACCAAGTTACAACCCTTAAAAGTCCTAATTGAGGTAGGGTTTATTTCGAAAAGCGCGCTCCGATGAGATGGTATTTAACTGACTCCCAATGAAGCGAGACTCATATCCATGTTGGTATCGTACGTTTGCTTTGTCTTCCATATGCAAAAATCGAGGTTGTGTCAACTAGTGATTTAGTCACAAGAGGTCGCAACCTCATTTCATAAAAAGTTGTAAAACTTCAAGACTAACATAGGCTTTGCATTAGGATTATCATTTTTAGAATTAACATTCTTTTGCATACAAAACATCTGCTTAAACATAAAAAAATCTCAGGATGAGAATTAGCGAGTAACTTGATCATGTCAAAGTACAAGAGACTTGGGAACTCCGAAGAGTAAAAGCTAATCATCTCAAATGTTGACCATCAAGGGGCAAGATTATCCAACGAACTTCGTTGGGCATGAAGAGTTAATGCTTTCCTTGATTACCTTGAAGGGAAGAGTTTGAAGACTCCGTTGAGCGTGGTAAAGTTGTTTCCATGTTTGTATGACTTCAAAACAAAGAAAGATTGAGGATTCTAGTAAGATGTACCTAATCTGGGGCAATTGAGTCGAGGAATCTCTATCAAGTTCAACATATCTGGGGCAATCATGTCGATTAATCTCTTCAAGCTTTGATCAATCTGGGGCAATCATGTCGAGGAATATCTCTTGAGTTTGACCAATCTGGGGCAGTTACGTCGAGATTCGACAAATCTCTCCAAGGATCCTTTAGGGAAAATCCCTTCATGGGTCATGAAACTTGGGGCACAACCTTATGAGTTGTACCACTTCTCCCTTATCATAGGAGTTTATTTCTCCTGGAAACTTATTTTCTCCCCAAGCACTGGAGTTTATTTCTCCCAGGAGAGGTTTTACTTCCCTAATCAAGGCTTCTTATTTGGATCTCTCATCCCCAACATGGTGAATCGAGGGAATCTCCTCAAGCTGAAAATCCTCCAAGCAGTGGCACATGGTGAGAAATCAGAATTTTTTCTTCAAGTCAAAGAAGGTGCATCTTACAAATCAAAGTCCAATAGTTATTGGCATCTCTACATGGTCTTGAACATTAAAGGGATTCTCCCTGGTGTTTACCTCACTAATGCCTTTATTTGGCAGTCTGCATATAGTTCACTGCATATAACATTGCATCCTCAAAAGCGTAGCATATCCGTCAAAGTGGATCATTACGCCATAGGAAGATTCAAACATGCATACAAAGCATAAGCCAGATAATACAAATTGGCACTCAATCAAGACGATGATACTTCCCCACATAAAAGTTGTCCTTACAAACTCCAATTAATATCTGCCACTACATTACAAATCCCCTCAAACCACGGTGCCGATACCTGGTATCCATAATCCCCAAAAGAAGTCTCATTTTCTCTCTCCAATATGGATCGGGCACAATGTCTTTCTTCGTCAGAATCGTTGTCTCCGAGGTTATTTCCCGTATGCTGCGTACAGATTAAAGTGTGAATGAGGGTGGGCATTCAACCCATCTCGTTTTTCAATTGTTTGAGTAACCATACTTGGTGTGTGGCAATTCGAACGATTGCCGCTCTTGAAGAGTTACACCCCGCCTTTGGCCTGAGGGATTAATGTAATTCTTATGCTTCGCAAACATCAGTATCTCCGTAATTCCCAGTGGTTATTTCCGTCTTCTTGTCAAGTCTAGTCGTCACTAGTCTTGTCCTGGTTATTTACCGTATGCTGCGTGCAAATTAGAGTGTGAATGAGGGTGGGCCTTCAACCCATCTCATTTTTCAATCGTTTGGATAACCATACTTGGTGTGTGGCAATTCGAACGATTGCCACTCTTGAAGAGTTACACCCCGCCTTTGGCCTGAGGGATTAATGTAATTCTTATGCTTCGCAAGCATCAACATCTTCGTGATTATGTCTTTTGATCGAGTCTAGTCGTCACTAGTCTCCGTGGTCCCTTCCCCCGTATGGGAAAACTTTTCAGGTCCAACCCCCGTGTTGTGAATCCTTTGCCTTCCGACCTTTGAACGATTTCAAAGCCCAGTTTCCAACCTGGCAAACCCTTTCAAAGCCCAGTTTCCAACCTGGAAAACCCTTTCAAAGCCCAGTTCCTAACCTGGCAAACCATTTCAAAGCCCAGTTTCCAACCTGGCGAACCATTTCAAAGCCCAGTTTCTAACCTGGCAAACCATTTCAAAGCCCAGTTTCTAACCTGGCAAAACCTTTCAAAGCCCAGTTTCTAACCTGGCAAACCATTTCAAAGCCCAGTTCCTAACCTGGCAAACCCTTTCAAAGCCCAATTTTCAACTTGGCAAACCATTTCAAAACGAACCCTGATGTTGAGTCGTAGATCGCACGAGGTCTATTCTGTCCTGAAGATCGCACGAGATCCTCTCTAGTTGTCTAGTCGATGTTGAGTCATAGATCGCACGAGATCTTTTCCTTTCAAGTCCTGAAGATCGTACGAGACCCTCTCTTGATGTCGAGTCGATGTTGAGTCGTAGATCGCACGAGGTCTATTTCCTTTCTGTCCCGAAGATCGTACGAGATCCTCTCCTGTTGTCGAGTCGATGTTGAGTCATAGATCGCACGAGATCTTTTCCTTTCTGTCCTGAAGATCGTACGAGATCCTCTCCTGTTGTCGAGTCGATGTTGAGTCATAGATCGCACGAGATCTTTTCCTTTCAGTCTTGAAGATCGTACGAGGTCTTCTCCCGATGTTGAGTCGTAGATCGCACGAGATCTTTTTTCTTTCAGTCTTTGTTTCATACAAACATTCTCTTTAAAAACCTTGTATTGGCACCTAGGCTACGTTACAAGCTATCACCATTCGACTACTACTCACTGTAACTTCTCCACCAGAAAAAAGAAAAAACAATTCTCTTTCCCCAGCAGATATCAAAACAAAAATAAGAATAACACTTACACCATCTTCTCTTTAGGACAAATTTTTGGTACTTTGGTATTTAATCTTCTTCTACCTCGAATGTTCGAAAGGCTAACGCCAATCTCACCTTCAGGTTTAAGATGATTAAATAGGGGCAGCTGTCATACCCCAAATTTGTCCTACCCCTTTACTTCTAACTGGCTTAGGCTTTGCATTCATGTACATATATCACTTAGGTCATAATCCATACCCATGCATACATATCATTGGTATCAATCAAAGACTAGCAAGAAAGAACTCTTATGGCAAGGAATTTCCTACCAAATGTGAGGATCTGAGGTGATTATGTGGCTGTGTTTTCATTGAGGTCTTCTTGGATTAAGGCTTTTCTCAGCTCAAGGCATTGATGGAGATGTACAAGTCCAGGAGCCACCTGGTCCTCAATCAGGGTTTCTTTGACCAAAGTCAACCAGTTGACTTTCTGGTCAACATTTAATCAAGAATGGATTCTATGAGTGGGAAGCTCTCATACTGACTATGTGGACGTGTTTATTTGACTGGATTTGGCTGGAGGAGACTAAATCGGAAATTTCATCAATAGTCGGAAAAATCAGAACAGTTGACTTTTGGGTCAAAATCAGAAGAATTATTCAAATATTGACTTTTGGTGGAAAATTAATCAAGAAAAGTCAAAGAATGGATAAAATCGGGAGTTCGGCAAAAGTTGCCAAAAATAGCAAAAAGACAAAAAGGAAATTTCAACACTTAGAAAATTTTTTGATGCTTTAAATCTTGTTGAGCAGTCCACTTCAGCACTAGATTACATGTGGCAAATGGCATTTTTTGAAGAAAATTCCAACATCAAAGTTGTTCCTCTAATGGAGGAGAACAACTTTGTAGTTGGACACTTTTTCATTTGAAGCTTGTATGAAGAGTTAAAGTGGTGTGAAGTTTCTGAAAATTCATTTAATCCAAGTCATAATCCAAGTCACAAGCCAGGTCATGACCAGGCATTTCAACAAAAACATGGCATGCCAAATCTCCAGCTATTTCTAGAGCCCTACAAAAATGCCATGGGAGTAAACTTGGCATCATTCTCTTCCTTGCCATCCCCTTTATCCATTAAAACAAGAATTGGGACAATTGAACAAGTATTGAATGAGATGCAAGCTCTCAAAGTTGTGCCCCTACACTGACTAAGTCCTGCATCCAGCCAAGGCAGATTTCTAGGGCACACGCATGCATTTTAGCAAACACATGGTGTGCCAAATTCCAATGCACTTTTCTTCCTCCACAAGTCTCCATATTGAACAAGGCTGATCTCAAACTCTTCCTTGCCATGTCCTCTTTCAAACAAGCTATGGATCATATCAAATGGACATGCAATGAGCATGATAGAGGTACTCAAATTCATGCCCTGGTTAAGTCTCGTGTCCGGCCAAAGATAGGGGCCAGTCCAAGTCATGTGCGCGCAGTGGTGTCCCTATGAGTTCCAGGTCCTTTTTCTCCCCACTTCCAGCCTTCATTTCAATGAATCTCCAACACAAAACCCCTTGTCCTCCATGCCCTCTTTGATTTGATCATAAAATTGAAGCAAATGGTGGCCTATGGTTAGAGTTATGAGCACATAAAGTCACCACCATGGGTGATCCATGTAGGCAAGAGGCTGAGCAAATATTCCATCAACACACTTCCACAATTTTCATGCAAGATGCCATGTGAAAACTCATACTCAGCCATTGCAATTACACACTACAAGCCCCACACTTAGCCATGCAATCTCTCAAGTTCAAAAAGCATGCATGAAGACTTGCCTTAACTACACAAACTTGTGTATTAAGCATTGCACAAACAAAGTCCCACACCCAAGAAATGATTTTGCTGCAAGATACATGCCAATGCCTACTCACTAAAGCCCCACTCTAAGAATTCTCCATTGAATCACAAGCCCTTCGCCCTATAAAAAGGAATGCCCAGCTCTCATTTCAGATTCCATACACGATTCACAAACCCACACACTCACTTCTCACTCTCATCCCAAAAACCTCTCTCTATTCTCTCTCTCCCCCATTCTCATCTTCACTCTCTCCTCTCTCTCTCTCCACCGTAACAGACTCAACAAACTCTGAACAAACTCCATAACCTCCTCAACCTCCTCCTTCATCCACCGCCATTCAACCACCACTTCCACCGCCAAGCTTCCATTCTCACCATCACTACAACAACACACTACCTCCATCTTCAGCAACCTCCGATGGTCACCGTCTCCATCAAGATTCGCTGAGCCCCGTAGCTACATCATCATCGCCTTCATCGCAAGCATCGTGGTGTTTTGGTTTGTAGAGATCGAGAAAGAGAGTCTCTGAGTTATTTCTCAGAGAATCGTGGTTGTTCCATCAGTGATCATCATTACGGCATTGGAGTACAACAACAAGGTTTTTCCTCAGGTCACTTCTTGAAGGATCTAACAAGTAAGCAATTCTGAACTTCATAGCATGCTAGTGATGCGTATTATGACATGTGCATCTGTTTAAGTTCTGCATACTGGCAAACAGAAGCATTAGTTTCGTATGTTCCTGATGATGATTTTGCACATGCGTTTTTTCCAAGATCCGATTTCTTTAAGATGCATGATGTTATCTTGTGTTTCATTGTATTTCGAGGTCATATTCACGTTCCATGCGTGCACAGGAATTGATTGATGGGAGTAACGTTGTTTTTCATTAGTATGCTAGAAGTTAGGGTTTATAAAGTGCTTCCAGTCAGGATCTTAGAGGAAGTATCAGGGGAAATGGATGACGGATCCGTATTCTGTGTAAAATTTCGAGTCAGTTGGTTGTGGTGCTTCTCGTTTTTGGGCGTTTTTGAACGGTTCCGGTGGCGGACCTCGCCGGGGAAGATGACCGGAAGGGCACGCCGGCGAGGGTTGTTATTTGAGTGTTGCACTCAGGCGAGGTGACGTGGCATGCATGTGTTGGCTCACTCTCCTATCTTCTCTTCATTGTTGCCTTCATGCGTATGATTGGAATGAGGTGTGTTGAAGCGTGATTGGCCAGGTGTTGTTTTTGTCTTATCTGGTTAAAAAAGAATTGACCAATTGATACTGTGTCTATATTTAATGTCACGTCCTTTTTAATAAAGAAACATAGTGTAAAAAATGATACACATGCAAAGTGAAATGAGTGTGAAATAAAGATGTGGACCAGATTGATAACTGCTACTCGGGCTACACGAGATTCTGGGCCTAGAAACATTTCTGAATCGCACCCATGCTTTGCTAAATACACCGCCTGCTACTAGATTGGGCCCTGAGTGCTATTGCTAGTGCCACCCCCTGTTTGAGCCCAGTTTTTGTTTTACAACTGTTTTTAGTTCAGTTGTTAAAAACTAATACACCCCCGTCTGGTAAATAATAATAATAATGATAAAAATTGACTTTTCCTTTTATTTTCTTTTGCACATTAATCCATTTTTTCTTAAATAAAATTGACAAAAACATTTTTCACCCAATTAGACTTTTTAGAGTTTTACTTTCTTTAATTGGTTTTTTTAATTGTTGTTTCCTTGAATTTTGATTGGTTGATAAACCATAAAAAATAGATAGTTTTAGTCTTTAATTCAAATTGGTCTCTCACATGAGTAAGAATGAAGTTGCTTGTGAATAAATTTTCATAAATAGTTTAGCTTTAATTCTTTTCTTTTTGTGAATATATTCAATATATTGTGAAATGCTTGAATAAAACTTTTCTTCCTCATCTTCTCTTAGATTAATCAACAACATAGATGTAGAAGCTAGGAATAGTTCCCTCCTTTCATTTCTTTTTCTTTTACAACATAAAACATCTAAAAATACTTGAATAAATTCCCCATAAAAAATACAAAGAAAATACTTAAAACACTAATAATCAAAGTGAAAATCATTAAAAAGGGAATGGAAGCTTGGATCTCCCTTGCTTTAGGGAATCATTCGAGTGCCTGGATTTCCCTTGCTTTAGGGTTCCATTCGGGCGTAAGTTTCCAAATTCTAAAAGACACAAACCAAAGAGTAACTCGAGTTTCCCTTGCTTTAGGGATTTCCTCGAAACACTCAAAATCTCTCTCTCACCTCCTTTCTTAAGGGCATTGTTATCTCCGCTCCATTGCATCCTAGGCTGTCCCCTTATGCAAGAGCGCGAGCGTTAACTCCGCCCAACTAAAAAACACAAAAACAAACAAAACTATAGAGCCGAACTACGGCGCTCTGATTCCTGAAAAGGATACGTAGGCATCAAGTCGCGGGGCTTGAACGAGCACATTTGTAATTATTCCTTCTTTTCCCCGTACTTCTTTTGCATGCATTCGCATATAGACATAGACATAGTACACACCCTTTAGATAGAAACAAACATAGGTGGATACCATCGAGTACGATGGGCGCGAGGGGTGCTAATACCTTCCCCTTGCGTAACCGACTCCCGTACCTTGATTCTCTGGTCGCAAGACCCTGTTCCTTCCTTTGTTAGGTTTTCTGATATTCCTTTCCCTTTTGGGATAAATATATTGGTGGCGACTCTGTTCATTTTTCGCGAGCGTGCGACAGCAACACCCTGCCAAAACACAAAAAATCTACTTCCTCTCAAGTTCCTAATTGTGTAACACCTGTACTACCTTCTATATCTACACATACATCCAATGAATCAGGTTATTCTCCCGTGCCTGTTGCATACCAAAACTTGGTAGATAAGACTGACCTAAGTGATGCAAGGAAGAAAAGAAGGTTGATATTGCAAAATAAGAAAACATCATGTGGTGATGCCAACAGTGCCCCATCCCCAAGTCCTGTCTCCCCAGTTTCTATTGAAAACCTACAAGATAAATCTCATTTAATTGATGCTAGGAAGAGAATAAGGCTTATATTGGAGAATAGGAAGATTTCTGACATACAACCTAAAACACAATATTCCTAGGATGCACTGTCTAACTCAGAGGATGATTACAGTTCCTCCAATACTTCAGACTCTGATGATGACATTGAACAACAACCCTTATCAGATTCAAATATACAAGGTATTGTTAGAAAAAATAAACATTACAACGACACATGAAATGTTTATTTCTTAGATGACATTATTTTATTTTATAAATTTGCAGAATATTCTGATATAGGAGACCAAATATGGGAATGTACATATTGTCATGCTCATATGTGGCTTCACGAACGTTCCAGAAAAACCAAAAAGGGACATGTTCCAACATTCCATCGCTGCTGTCAAGGTGGGAAAATTGTTTTGCCTTTACTTGAGGAACCACCACCACTGTTGCAGCATCTGCTGTATAATAAAACATCTTCCGACAGCAAAAATTATCGGAATAACATTAGAACATACAACTCCATGTTTTCTTTTACTTCTCCTGGAATGAAATTTGACACAAAATACTCAAAGACAGGAGGACCACCGACTTTGAAACTACACGGTCAAACGTGTCATCGAATAGGTACTCTACTACCAGAAACTGGACAGCATCCTTAATATGCTCAGCTATATATCTATGACACGGACAATGAAGTTTCTAATAGAATGAAGTGTTTTAGGTATTTCTAATATCTCACAAATATTTCATTTCTTCGTGATCCTTGCCTATATTTTTTTTTCACGTCCCATAAAATGGACAGAGACAATACTGAAATTTACAAGCACATTGTTCACAAGTTAAAGATCATGTTAGATGAATTCAATATTCATGCCAAAGTTTTTAGAATGGCGAGGGATATTCTGGACGACAATTCATTCTTAAACTTAAAACTGAGGGTTATATGTGATAGACCTGAGGATGGATGCGTCTATAACAGACCGATAGTTTCAAAAGTTGCTGCACTAATTGTCGAAGACATTGATTTTGCTTGCAATAGGGACATTATTATTCAAGCGCGCAACGGTGGTTTTCAACGTATTGATGAGTTTCATCCGGCATATTTGGCATATCAATACCCTCTCATATTTTCGTATGGTGAAGATGGTTATAGGAAAAATATATTGCATAAATATCGCCACGAAACTCAGCTTACTACACAAAATCGTCAGAGCATCAAGGACTGGCTTTCGTACAAGTTATAAGAACGTAAATATGAAGCAAAAACCTTGCTACACTCACACCGTCTTTTTCAGCAGTTCTTGGTGGATGATTATTGTATGATGGAATCTAAAAGACTAAACTGGTTACGAAATAATCAATCGAAAATAAGGGTGGGAAAATATAACAGGTTAATTGATGAATGCAATACCAATGATACCAGACGACGTCAAAAGCGGGGAAAGCGCGTTATGTTGCCATTTTCTTTTGTTGGTGGAAAAAGATACATGGATCAACTGTATTTTGACGGAATGGAAATTTCAAGTAGATTGGGTTTTCCATACCTATTCATTACATTTACTTGCAATCCAACATGGCCAGAGATCACCCGGGCTTTGTCACAAACTGGTTTACAACCACACAATCGACCTGATATCATTACTAAAGTCTTCAAAATAAATTTTGACGAACTCATGACCGATATAACTAAAAAGCATGTTCTAGGCAAAGTTTTGGCATGTAAGTATGCTTTTTGATTTTGTTTTAAGTAAATAAAATCTTTTTCTGAAATTCAAATTACATATTAACTAACTGTTACCTCTATAATTATGTACACTATTGAATTTCAGAAGAGAGGATTGCCACACACACATATTTTGATTTTCTTACATCCTCAGAGCAAATACCCCACACCATCCGACATCGACAACATCATCTATGCTGAAATACCAAACCCTGCTCTTCATCCGAGGTTGTATGCCTTGGTTAAATATAACATGATTCATGGACCTTGTGGACTGTCGCGCATGATCTCACCCTGTATGAAAAATGGTAAATGCTCTAAATACTTTCCCAAGAAGTTTAACAAAGAAACTATTGTTAATGCAGAAGGTTATCCTCTATATAGGAGAAGATAAAAAACGCATAGTATTGAAAAAAATGGTATCACATTGTACAACCGTCATGTTGTACCTTATAACAAAATATTTCTCCTAAAATACGAGGCACATATAAACATGGAATGGTGTAACCAGAGCACTTCCAACAAATATCTTTTCAAGTACATTAGCAAAGGCTATGATAGAATAACAGCTTCAGTGTCAACAAATGACAACGAACCAGTTGATGAAATACAACAATACTTAGATTGTAGATATATCTTCCCATGTGAAGCATGTTGGCGAATTTACTCCTTTAACATTCATGGTAGAAGACCTGCAGTTGAGCGTATGTTCTACCACCTGGTAGGCGAAAAGGCTATTTATTACACTGATGATGATCGTATGGAAAATGTTTTGGAGAAAGCAAGTGTTACTGACTACGTGTTTACTGGTTGGCTCTTTGCAAACTCAAAGTATCCTGAGCCACGGTCACTCACTTATGGTCAATTTGTATCTAAATTTGTTTACCGCAAGAGACAAAGGGAGTGGAGGCCCCGCAAAAAGGGATTCACCATTGGTCGATTAATATGGGTTCCACCAACAACTGGTGAACTTTTTTACTTGCGGATGATGTTGACAGTAGTCAAGGGACCTACAACCTATGAAGAAATTCGCAACGTTGGTTACAACCAATACGAAACATTTAGAGATGCATGCTTCGCAATGGGATTTTTTGAAGATAAAGAATATATTGGTGCCCTCAAAGAGGCCAGTGAATGGGGGTCTGGACATTTTGTCCAAAAACTATTTGTGGTCATGCTATTGTCAGGCGCTGTTAATCGCCCAACACATGTTTGGAGGGAATCATGGGAGTTGTTATCTAATGGTGTCCTACATGCTCAAAGGCTATTGGCTTTAAATAGAGGTTTTTAATAGTGTAAATTCACTCACTATGTCATACATTTTGTCTATGAATTTTACATTACACATATATATTGTTCATTATTACATATATATTATGTATATATAATTACAACCTAACTCATCTCTCCTCTTATCCCATTCTTAACTTTGTTACTTATAATGTTCAAAATTAGAATTGGTTCTCACAGAATCAGAATAGCAAAATTTGACCTTAATAGAAATTGAAAAGCTGCTTCAAGAAAATAAAAGGACTCTAAAATATTTCAAACCAATCCCTTATCCGAATGGGTATGTTCTGCAACAATGAGTTAATAGACTGATATATGATGAACGCAATTATGACATTATAAAAATGAAGAAAAAATCCACAAATCTTTTTAATGGACTTACAGGTAAACATTTGATATTATCGTTAACTATTTTTTATAATACTACTCTCATTTTGGATTATTCTTTTATATATTTCTAATCATTATAGATTCATAAATTTATTCTTCATTGTCAAATACCACTCAAATGAACAAAGAGCTATGTATCAAAAAATTATGGGAGCCGTCGACTCCCAAAATGGTGCAGTATTCTTCCTACATGGTTACGGTGGAACTAGTAAGACATACATGTGGAGAACACTGGCAGCAACATTAAGGTCCAAACATGATATATGTCTAACAGTCGCAACCAGTGGTATAGCCTCATTATTGTTACCAGGAGGTAGAACTGCGCATTCAAAATTTAAGATGCCAGTACCAACATTGGATAATTCTACTTGCAAAATTGAGTACAATGATAATGTTTGGGACCTTCCTAGACAAACTAAACTAATTATCAAGGATGAGGCTCCAATGGCGCACAAGCATACTTTCAAAGCACTTGACAGAACTCTGAGAGATGTAATGTCTACATACAGTAACTCAAAAGATATGTTTGGCGGAAAAGTTGTTGTTTTTGGAGATGATTTCAGACAGATTTTACACGTTGTCCCTCGAGGAAGTCGTTCAGATATTGTCCACTCTTCCATAAAGGTTTCTTACATATGGAATTATTTTTAGGTGCTAACATTAAAAAAAACATGCGTCCGCAATCCGGTCCAACAGAAAATGATAAAACCGAAATTGCACGGTTTTCTGAATGGTTGTTAAGAATCGGCGAAGGAAAGGTATCTGAGCCCAATGACGGTGTTGCTGATATTGAAATTCCACCTGATCTGTTGATAACAGGATTCGAAGACCCGATTGTGGCCATTGTTAATGCTACATATCCTGACTTTATTCATAATTATCATTCGATACATTACTGTAGCGGTGAAATTGGTGAGACTAGAGTCATTGAAAGACTTAGCTCATTTTTTAACAGAGTCGCCACCGCGCTTTATTATTTCCAAAAGGAATGGGTGAAAGAGCGAATAAAACCCACAAAAGTTTTTAAAATCAAAACTAATAAACTTATCAGAGATCTGGCTACGGATGGTTTGTTATACAAGGGGAAGGTTTTAAGCACCCCTCATATCCATGGTACTCCATGGGAACCTCTTTGTTTTGTGTTATTGTCTTTGTTTTTTCATTTTTGAAAATCCTATGTGAAAAAATTGTTTGAAATAGAGGGTGGGGATAGGAAGAGAAGTTTTTGAAAGTGAGCTCGATAAGACATCGCATCTTAGGCCTACATACCCCTTAGGTGCAATAGAGAAGTCAGAGCTTCTGTAATTCCTCTTAAAAGGAAAAAAAGGGGGCCAAAGTGGCCAAAATCTTTTTGGGTGTTAAGCTTTAACAATACTTAACAAAACATTTTGAAAATCGATTAGGCTTTAAAATACCTAATAAGTTTAAAAGGTTAAGCTTTAAAATGCTTAACAAGTTTAAAACAAAAGGGACCAAGCTTTAAAATACAAGGTCAATGGGTTAGGAAAAGTTACACCCGAAATAATTCTTCTCTTAACACCAAGGGTTAAAACAAATAACCTAGCTTTAACAATACAAAGGTCAATGGACTATGAATAGTTTCACCGGGAATAATTCTACTTTTAGTGCCAAGGTTTAAAAACAAAGGGTTTGGTTGAGCTTTAACAATACAAAACCATTTTAAAAGACAAAATCAAAAGCTTGAACAATACTTTAAACACAAGATAAAAGAGATTGGGGAAAAAAGTTTGAGTACCTTGACAGTTTTAGTAAAAAATATTCCCATCCTTTTGGACAAAAATAAACAATCTTAAGCATTCAACAATGGATACCTCAAGTGTGTATGTGATATCATGTGACACAAGAACAAACAAGTGAGCATGATAATCAACAAGTAAGAGAGATGGATGTATCTAAACCCTTGGATTCAAACTCATGTATAAATGATGAATGATTGATATGATAAATAAACATGGGGTTAGATAACTAATACATAAGATGAATTAACAAGATAATGATTAAAATAAAAATTAAGCACAAAGCATGGATTAAAATCAACAAGTATGTACAAGATAACAAACTTAATTAATCATGGATAAACAAAGATTAACATGTTTTTGGATTAGGGTTTTAAACCTAGATTTTTGAATTAGGGTTTTAAATTAGGGCTTAAACATAACTCCTAAACCTAATTAATTTTAATCGATTAAATACCAATTTCTTTAAGAGAAATGGTCTAAGGGTACATGAAGAAAGTCAAAGATATCCTATTCTAATCCTAGATAAATATTTACAAGAATACACAAAACTACTTTGAAGAAATATTCAAAATAAAATAATTTTTGGTTGATTTTTTAACATATAAAAGACTTGTTTTTGATTAATTTTTAAATAAAGAAATAATAAATATTTTTGTGATTTTTTAATATGTTATTAAAATACACAAAGTAAATAAATCACACAAAAAAGAAGGGATTAAAAAAGATAAATCTACTATTTTTTATGAATTTTCAAAATTTAATAAAAAAGCTTAATAAAACAAGTGATAAAAAAATGGAATGTGGGAGCCAAGGCTTGAACCCACGTGTCGCTACCGCGAAAAATGGATCAGAGTCGCCACTAATATATTTATCCCATAAGGGAAAGGAATACCAGGAAACCTAACTCATAACAAGAACAAGGTCTTTCGACCAGAGAATAGGGCACGGGAGTCGGTTACGCGAGGGGAAGGTGTTAGCACCCCTCACGCCCATCGTACTCGATGGTATCCACCTATGTTTGTTTCTATCTAAAGGGTGTATCTAATGTCTAAACCTAAATGCGAATGAATGCAAAAGAAATACGGGGAAAAGAAGGAATCATTTACAAGTGTGCTCGCTTAGGCCCCGCGACCCAATGCCTACGTATCCCTTACAAGGAATCAGAGCGACCGTAGTTCGGCTCCATAGTTTCCATTTGTTTTGTGTTTTTTAGTTGAACAGCGGTTAAGGTCACAATCCACGATGCTCGACCTTTGGAGACTTATACGCCTACTTTTGGAAAGGACTTAACTTGTTCTTAAGCGCCTAACAAGGCAAAAGAAAAGCAAAAGTTTGGTTTGTGTCTTTTATTGTAATTCCACGATGACGAAGACCCTCTACAGGGCTTCGCATCGCTTCCTTACTCTGTTTTAAGCCAAAGCCTTTATTAATCATTTTGAATGTTTTCTGGTTGAGTATTTTTTAAGGAAGATTTACTTTGCGACTTAGATCACACCAAGAAAAAGAGTTTTGTTTTTGACTATTTAGAGAATGCACATCGAGGTCTACACCACAATCGATTCTCTAAATAACGGATAAGAGATACATCGAAATCTACATTCCAATCATTTCTTTTCCGTTTAGTAGAAAAGAACGTACATCGGGGCCTACACCCCAATCATTTCTTTTCTACTAGGTGAGAAAGAACGTACATCGGGGCCTACACCCCAATCATTTCTTTCTCACTATACATCAGAAAAGTCACAGTGTGATCTTTGTCAGGTTTTTGTTTATTAAGTATTTTAGAGTTGAAAAAGGAAAAGAAATGAAAGAGGGGCACTAACCTATTCTCTAATCTAATGTTATACACTAAAACCTATTTAAAATCTACCCTAAAATCTAAGGGGATTTGACTAAGGAGAAGAAAAGGAGAAAGTTGTTTAAGTTGACCAAAATCAACCTTTAACAACTAGGGGTATTTTAGTCATTTCACAAAGGATTGAAAATATTCACAAACCAAAAGAATTAAAATCTATATTAAAAAGGAAAATACACAAGCACCATACCACTTTTATTCATGTTTAGAACTATTTTTTATGAATTAAAACTAAAAGCACTATTTATCTATATTTTTTTTAAGGACCAATCAAAATTAAAAGAAAATCAACAATTAAAACAAATATTTCTAAAAATTCTAATTGGGTGAAAAATATATTTTTGTCATTTTTATTTGAACAAAAATCAATTAGCAAGCACGAGAAGAAAAAAAACTATTTTATTTGTTTTTTTTTATTATCAGCAAAGGGGGTGAATCAGCAAAAAAAAAAAAAAAAACCAAATGAACTAAGATCTATACTAAAGGCGCATTGGGCCAGAACTGGGGGGTGAAAGAATAAATCTTCTTGGCCCACTACCTCAAATTCGTGACAACATTAGCAATTGGGGTGTGTAACCCAGAAAACAACCTTGAGCCCAATAGATTCGTGGCCCAATCAATACACATGCTATTCCACTTTTTGATTATCAGCATTTATTTGTCATCATTATGCATGCAGCTTTTTTTTATATCACATGATTTTTATCAGTAACGACATAACGCAACATGGAATCAATTGGGCCCTCTTTCACTTAAGTCAAATAAGCCAAAATAAAAGCCAGAACCAACCAGAATGCAACACGTCATTTCCAATCATTTAGTAAAGGACAAAAAGGAAACAATTTAAAAGAGACGGGTCCAATGGACGCCTGCCACGTAAGCAGACGGAGTGTCAACCACCATGCACACATAGACGCCGGAGAACCACCTCCGGTCGTCTTCTCCGGTCATACGGCCACCGTCCCTCCATGAAAACACCCGGACAATACAGATTCACACATGATTCGACTCGGTTTTTGATGCTGAGTCTAAATCCGAGCTTCTTTTTCTCTAATAATCCTTCCAATTTCTTATTCGAACCAAAACGTAAAGCCCTAATTTCTACCAAGCTCACCAAAATCAACAACACGCACATTCGTCCAATCATCGTCACGCACACACTTCAAATATAGGAGTTAACGTTTAAACAAGCATCATTTTCACACAAACAGAAATCAAACCTCACGAATCCATAACTGAATATCGGTGCAAGAGTCTATGGCATGCGATTTATTATGCTAAGAGGATCTAGAAGCTTACCTGTTTGGATCTTGAATCAAAGAAGAATGAAAGAAGAACTCTGCAAGTTTCCGAGCTCCTTGATAACGAAGATAATCACTCCTGACCGTGTGACTTCGATCTGAGAAATAAACTCAGATTTGCAAGACTCTTGAAGTTCTCAGTAATATGGCAAAGATCCACCAGCTTTTGCCATTTGCGGATGATTCTGAATCGTAGATGAAGATGATGCTTGTCAAGGTAGAAGCGAGTGGTGGCGGAAACGACGATGGAAGTTGATGGAGGTGGTTGCGGTGAAGAGAGGTGGTTGCGGTGATGAGAGGTGGTGGATGGTGAAGATGATGGTTGGTGGAATAGTTTGTTGGGTGTGTAACAAGCTTTCTTATGTGAGCAAATGGAGAGAGAACGAGAGAAGAAGAAGATTCAGATTGAAAACGGGTGAAAAAAATGAAGTCCCTGAACTATGTGTATGATTTTGGTATTTATAATATGAGTGTGCATTGTTGGCTATGGTGTGGTGAGAAATAGTGGATCTTTTCTCTACAAAACTTAGGGAACACACAAGTTTCTTTTTGGTAAACTCTCTCACGCTTTTGGATGGCTCAGACTGATGCATGGTTCGTTATGGAAGTACCGGATGCTGCTTACGTATACACTGCTGCCACTTATCTCATGCCAAGCCTTTCGCAAAACAAACTACACAACCCTCTTTGTGGGCTCATAGATCCTTTCATGACTCATCATTTGACACAAATAAGGGCTCATAACGCAGGGGACATGGGATAGAGCCTTTTTCATGTTGATGCTTTGGAGAGAAAACAAGTGTAACACATTCAAAACCAGCTTGCAAACCGAATGATTCCCCACTGTATACCCAGGGCATCCGTGACCTAGCTTCTGGCCCTTATTCTTTGGCAAAAGTTAACTTGATCAGGACACGACTTCCAGACCATATATCTCGCCTATCACTTGTTCAATTGATATAGCATATGGCTTAATGGAAAGGAGACGTGGCAAAGAGTAATATGGCTCCACACTCATTCTCAATGGACTTTTGTAGACTTTAATAATTAGCATTAAAAGTAGTCTGCCAAGTGTTCGACGTAATGTCTCATGCATGCCATGGGTTTTGACTCCTGTACTTGTCAACGCGCGATTTGATGAAGAGATGACTTTGAGCCCTTATATTTTGATCAATACGTATTCAATCAACACAACCCATAGCCCATTGGGAAGAACACATGGCAAGGAAGATAGAGACCTCAATAATTCCTAAAAAAGATCTTTAGAATTTCCTGAAACTCAATTGGAAAATGGCACACTACATGTTTGAGCAAATGCTTGCGCTAGCATGACAATTTGTCTGGAAGCTTGACTTGACTCAGTGAAAATCTTCAGACTTTGCATCTCTGTAACTCACGAACCATGCTTCCAATGGAAAAATACTCAACTACAAATTTGTTCATCTCCATGAGATGAACAATATTGGTGTTGAACATTTTCTGAAATAATGCATAGATCCACGTGAAATCAAGCTGGGAAGTGAACTGGTCAACCATTCTCAAAATTTTAGAAATTTTACTAAGTGTAGAAGTTTCTATTTTAGGATTTTCTCATCTTAACTAACTTTCCCAAAATGGTAAATTTTAGTTAAAACTTGATTTTATTCATTTCATTGACTTTCTTTGACCGATCTTCCACCAAAAGTCAATATTTGACAGTTTGACCTTGACTTTGACCAAAAAGTCACCTGTTTTGATTTTCTCCGATTCCAGATGAATATCCCGATTAAATCGTTTCTGACCCACTTCTCAATCAATCTTCAACCAAAGAGGCTTCAATGAATATTTCTTCCAGGAAGCCATATTTCACATCCATAACCACTTCCCCGATTAAATATTGACCAAAAATTCAGTAGAGTTGACGTTGGTCAGAAAACCCTAATTTGACGATCTTGATGAATCTGAAGCATGTATCATTTAATCAGAGCCCTGCCTTGGAGAGAGTGAAATCCTGATCTTTAGGGGATCCTCCATGAGAACAGTATTGTGCAGTCAAGTCCTCAATCTTTCTTGTTTTGCTCACAGATACCCCACACATTGAACCTCTTTTTCACCGGTTTTCTCGAACAGTAACAATGATATGAATGAATGTATTGGATGAATGGCCTATATGACACATGTATATGAATGTGATGTGAAAGCCAGTCAGGAATAAATATGGGCAAATTTTGGGGTGCAACAGCTGCCCCTATTCAATCTTCTTAAACCCGAATGTATGAACGACACAAGTTCTGGACATTTGAGGTGTAAGTGGATTGAATACCAAAGAACCCAAAAATTTGCGCTCAGGCATTACAACTCTGAGGTGGTATCTTGCAATTTTGATTTTGAGAAGGGACACCAGTCACTACTGATTCCAAACAGGGAATACTATTAGATGCCTGATATAAACAAGAAGCGCCAGTCAACTACTGGACATTCGCCGATAACAACCGGGCTTTGAAGGAAAGGACCAATAACAATCAGACCTAACCAAAGGATGCCTGTAACAACAGGACTTTAAAGGAACAGACTAGTAACGACTAGAACTGACCAAAGGATGCCTATAACAACAGGACTTTAAAGGAACAGACTAGTAACAACTAGAACTGACCAAAGGATGCCTGTAACAACAGGACTTTAAAGAAACAGACTAGTAACAACTAGAACTGACCGAGGATACCTGTAACAACAGGACTTTGAAGGAACAGACTAGTAACAACTAGAACTGACCGAGGATGCCTATAACAACAGGACTTTAAAGGAACAGACTAGTAACAACTAGAACTGACCGAGGATACCTGTAACAACAGGACTTTGAAGGAACAGACTAGTAACAACTAGAACTGACCGAGGATGCCTATAACAACAGGACTTTAAAGGAACAGACTAGTAACAACTAGAACTGACCGAGGATGCCTGTAACAACAGGACCTTGACTGGTAACAACCAGATTTTGGAAGGATAGGACTAATAACAACCAGACCTAACTGAAAGATGCCTGTAACCACAGGACTTTTTGAGAAAGATGCCAATAATCATTGGACTCGACAGGAGGAAACTGGACCCTTGCTGGGGATATACTACCTCGTGTTTCTGAAGCATATACAAACTTATGCATTGATGCATGTTTGAATTTTTCCATGACGTAATGCTCCATATTCATGGAAATGCTACGCTTTTTGTAGATGCAATGTGAATGCGATGGTTACTATATGCTAGCGAGGATGAATGAACGTCGAAGAGGGCCCTTTTGTCTGACGAACTCTGTGGGGACTTCTTCTTGGTGCCTTGACCTTGCGAGGCCACACCAGATGGTTTCTCGACCGACTCCCAATATGTAACTTCTGCCGGAGGGAAACTTGCACCATGAGACTTGTGAGGAAGGAAGCACAATGGCACCTTTGAGCGGCAATATCGTGATCATGTTTGGAAGCTTTGAAGATTGCACCTCCCCTTTTGAACTTCCACATCTTTGTCGAAGCATGAGGGAATCTAATCAACACTGCGGAGCATTTGAACCTTGGATGAGAGCTCTTCAGGGGAATGAACTCAGGTTTTTTTTTGAAGGAAATGAGACCTTGGAGTTCTTGAAGCGTAGGTGCTGGCATCTGACTGTGCTGAATGATCGGAGCTTCTTGCAAAACAAATCAAGCAAATATGCCCCAGGTATGATGGTTCTACCTCGTCCATCATCCCAAGTACTCAAAATCTTTAAGCAATTCTATTTGTTTTAGATCGTGTTCTTTGTAGGACTTCGATGTTAGAAATGCAATGCTTACCAAAATAATTGGACGTTTTTGTAAACAAAACGGTAAAAATAAAACGATGTAGGAATTTTTTTTGAGTGAAACATCTTTTTATTAATGAAAAGAAATGCCTAACATAGGCGAGTACACCAGGAAGCGGCCCCTTAAGGAGGTGGCCACCAAAAAGGAAAACAAACAGCTTTTACAAACATGGCAACGTAAGAAAAGATTCCATTGGGTTCCAATCTTGCTATGCCCTGCAGATCTTCGATATTCCTTCTACTTTGCTTTCTGAAATGGATGAATGGATTGATCCTTTGCCCTTGTGAACCCTCCAATTATGGTGACTAACTATGCTCGAGGCTCTAATGCACGACGCAGTCATTCGCTTTTTGTCCCTCTTTTGCCTGGACCGCCCTTTCGGGTTTTCAATCCACCAGGACCCCTTTTTTGCCTAAGTCGCCCTTTCGGGTTTTCAACTTAGCGGGTGTACTTTATTTCTTTTTCATTCTTTTTCCTGATCTTTTCCTTTTCTTTTATTTTTATTTTTTGATCAGGTTTATGCGAAGTATTTTTTAACTGCGTCGGCATTCACGGGAAGTGGGAAGTCTTCGCCATCCATAGTTGAGAGGATCATGGCGCCACCTAAGAAGACTTTCTTTACGACATAAGGCCCTTCGTAATTCGGAGTCCACTTTCCCCTAGGATCGTTGTGAATAGGCAGGATCTTCTTGAGCACAAGGTCACCAACCTGAAAGTGTCGAGGTCGAATCTTCTTGTCGAAGGCTCTCTTCATCTTCTTTTGATAGGCTTGCCCGTGGCATATGGCTGCTAGTCTCTTTTCATCAATAAGGTTCAATTGATCAAATCTGGTCTGGACCCAATCAGCTTCACTGAGCTTCACATCTGTTAATACCCTTAATGAAGGAATCTCAACCTCAACCGGAAGAATCGCTTCCATGCCATATACCAACGAGAAAGGAGTTGCCCCTGTGGAAGTGCGCACCGAGGTACGATAACCATGTAAAGCAAAGGGCAACATCTCATGCCAATCCTTATAAGTGACCACCATCTTTTGCACAATCTTCTTGATGTTTTTATTGGCCGCCTCAACTGCGCCATTCATCTTTGGCCGATACGGGGAGGAGTTATGATGCGTAATCTTGAAATTCTCGCATAATTCCTTCATCATCTTGTTATTGAGGTTGGATCCATTATCAGTGATAATTCTCTCAGGAACCCCATAACGACAAATTATATGGTGCTTGATGAAGCGAGTCACTACTTGCTTGGAGACATTTGCGTAAGACGCAGCTTCAACCCACTTGGTGAAGTAGTCAATAGCAACGAGGATGAAACGATGTCCATTAGAGGCGGTGGGCTTAATTTCCCCAATCATATCGATGCCCCACATAGCAAATGGCCAAGGAGATGTCAACACATTCAGAGGAACCGGAGGTACGTGAACCCTATCTGCATACACTTGACATTTGTAACATACCACCACATGGTTGACACAATCATGTTCCAAGGTCGACCAATAATAACCTGCTCTCAATATTTTTCTAGCCATGGTGTGCCCACTTGCATGTGTACCAAAGGATCCTTCGTGTACCTCTTGCATGATCTTTGCTGCTTCGTGTCTATCCACGCATCTGAGCAACACAGAATCAAAGTTCCTTTTGTACAACACACCTCCAGCAATGAAGAACTTGGCAGATAGTCTCTTTAGAGTTTTCCTATCTGTGAGGGAAGCACCCTCAGGATACTCTTGGGTTTCCAGAAATTTCTTAATGTCATAAAACCATGGTTTCTCATCAGGCACATTATCAATGACGCCACAGAATGCAGGTTCATCCAACCTTTTGATCACAATTGACGGTGCTTCATTGTCCCATTTGACTTTGAACATGGATGCTAAAGTGGCCAAAGCATCAGCCAAGTGATTTTCCTCTCGAGGGATGTGATCGCAGGTGATCTCATCAAAGTATTGAGCCAATTTCACCACATGTTCTCTATAGGGAATCAAGTTGGGGTGGCGTGTTTCCCAATCTCCGTTGATCTGACTAATCACCAAAGCAGAATCTCCATAAACTGCGAGATTTTTAATCCTCAAATCAATGGCCGCCTCAATACCATATATGCAAGCCTCGTATTCAGCCACATTATTAGTACAATCAAAACAAATCCTGGCCGTAAATGGAATATGAAAACCTGTTGGAGAAGTAAGCACAGCCCCAATACCATTACCCAATGCATTAGAGGCACCATCGAACACGAGCGTCCATCGCGCCCCTGGTTCAGGTCCTTCCTCTTGATCTTGACTTTTGGATGTTTCTGCCACGCACATTATATCTTCATCAGGAAACTCAAAGTACATAGACTGGTAATCGTCCACAGGTTGATGTGCAAGATAATCAGCAATTACACTACTTTTAATGGCCTTCTGAGTAGTGTATTGGATGTCATATTCTGTCAAGATCATTTGCCAACGGGCAATCCTCCCTGTCAATGCCGGTTTCTTGAATATATATTTGATTGGGTCCATCTTTGAAATCAATAAAGTGGTGTGAGTCAACATATACTGTCTCAGTCGGCGAGCAGCCCATGCCAAAGCACAGCAAGTTTTCTCGAGTAGTGAGTATCTTGATTCACAATCGGTAAACTTTTTGCTAAGGTAATAAATTGCGTGCTCTTTTCGACCGGACTCGTCATGCTGACCCAGCACACACCCCATTGAATTCTCGAGGACTGTCAGGTACATAATCAAAGGTCTACCTTCCACTGGAGGCATGAGGATTGGAGGCTCTTGCAAATACTCTTTAACCATATCAAACGCCTTTTGACAATTGTCATCCCACTTTATTGCCTGATTCTTTCTCAATAGCTTGAAGATAGGTTCACACGTGGCGGTAAGGTGTGAGATGAACCTTGCAATATAATTTAACCTTCCCAAGAATCCACGAACCTGTTTCTCAGTTCTCGGCTCAGGCATCTCTTGTATAGCTTTTACCTTGGCGGGATCGACCTCGATACCCCTTTCACTTACGATGAAACCAAGCAACTTTCCTGATCTCACTCCGAAAGTGCATTTATTGGGATTCAACCTTAACCTGAACTTTCTTAACCTTTCAAACAGTTTCTTCAGATGGACCAGGTGCTCTTCTTCAGTATGGGACTTTGCAATCATGTCGTCCACATAGACCTCAATCTCTTTATGAATCATGTCGTGAAACAAAGTCACCATAGCTCTTTGATAGGTTGCCCCAGCATTCTTTAATCCAAACGGCATGACCTTGTAACAAAAGGTGCCCCAAGGCGTAATGAATGTTTTCTTTTCCATGTCCTCAGGCGCCATCTTTATTTGATTGTAACCAGAAAAACCGTCCATGAAGGAGAAAACTGAGAACTGAGCAGTATTATCTACCAATACATCAATGTGAGGAAGCGGGAAATCATCCTTCGGGCTCGCCCTATTCAGATCTCGATAGTCGACACACATTCGTACCTTCCCATCTTTCTTAGGTACAGGTACAATGTTGGCGACCCATGGTGGGTAAACTGTTACAGCAAGAAAACCTGCATCAAACTGCTTCTGAACCTCTTCTTGGATTTTCTTGGACATATCAGGACGTGTTCTTCTGAGTTTCTGTTTGACGGGCGGAGAATTTTCTTTAAGGGGTAGCTTGTGCACAACAATATCAGTATCTAATCCAGG
Source organism: Vicia villosa (assembly GCF_029867415.1). Lineage (NCBI taxonomy): Eukaryota > Viridiplantae > Streptophyta > Magnoliopsida > Fabales > Fabaceae > Vicia > Vicia villosa. The sequence continues at coordinate 199,714,424 of NC_081180.1, read as the reverse complement.
CATATCTTCGTAAGACCATGCGAAGATATCAGCATACTCCTTCAACATTCCAATCAACTTTTCTTTCACATTCTCATTCAAAGAAGCCCATATTTTAACCTCCCTTCTCGTCTCTTCGGTGCCAAGATTCACCGTCTCAATAGGCTCTTGATGTGGCTCGATCACTTTCTCTTCTTGTTTCAACAATCTGGCCAACTCATCGGGCAATTCACAATCTTCTTCATCCCCTTCTTCAGCGGCGTAGATAGGTTTGTCAAAGTCATGACGAGGCATAGCAAGATCGTTGTCAATAGAATCTGGAGGAGAAGTGGATCTGCATGGATTATGATTTATGCTTTATTTTAGAATGGAGGGATGATGATGAATAAGAAACGTTGCCATTTTTTTTGATTAATTATAGATATAAAAGCAAAAACAGAAAGACAGGGAACAAAATATTTGAATGCAAAAACGTCCTTTTATTAATGATTTTAACATTGAAAAACAACAAATGAGGCCCTACATATGTTCACTGTGTCTTGGGCAGAACACAGGAATTATTGCATGATAAACAAAAACAAACATTATTACTTTTGATCAAGAGCAATTGAGATGATGTCTTCGGATGACCAGTTGAGAAGCTTCTGTCTCGGGACACACGGCTTGATCCATTCTTCAATGTCATAATCACTATCCATATCATCATCAGCAGCACAAATATGATCCTTGACAATGCCAGCACTAGAGAACTTGATCGGAACGAAGGTTCCGGGCTTCTTGAAGGCCTCGTTAGATGAACTCTGACCCAACTGATATCCGATCCCACATTTATCCTGCTTGATTGGTAGATCCAAGACTCGGCCCCATCCTTCAGGATGACCAGATTCAACCACAGCTTTGGCTTCCTTTAGTGAAGACATAGGAGCCTCCAACTTCTTCTTTTCAACATAAGGGATCTTGATAGTCTGGACAGCCTCAAACGCTTGACAAGGTGTTTCGTGGACCTCCCCTTCCACATCAATATATTTGAAAGACGCAAGATGGCTTACCACATGCTCTTCCTCCCCACATATCGTGACTATCTTCCCCTGAGTGGCAAATTTGAGTTTCTGATGCAATGTGGAAGTCACGGCCCCAGCAGCATGGATCCACGGACGTCCCATGAGACAACTGTAAGACGGGTGGATATCCATCACAAAGAAGGTAATAGTGAAAAGCTGAGGGCCTATCATTATTGGCAAGTCAACCTCCCCAAATACTGATCTCTTTGACCCATCAAAGGCTCGCACTGTCAATTCACTCGGCCTTATCTCGACACCAGAGTAGTCCAGCCTCATCAAAGACGACTTCGGTAATACATTCAGAGAAGATCCATTATCCACGAGAACACGAGATAACATAGTCCCTTTACATTCCACTGATATATGCAAAGCTCTATTATGGTTTCTACCTTCGGAGGGCAAGTCTGCATCAGTGAATCCCAATCCATTACCAGCATTGATGTTTGACACCACCCCTTCAAGTTGATTCACTGAGATCTCTGGAGGGACGAAAGCAGTACTTAAAAGTCTCAGCAAAGCGTTTCAATGTGTCTCCGAACACAAGAGCAACTGCAAGATCGAAATCTTTGATTGAGTTTGACTCAATTGGTCAACCACTTTATACTCACTTTTCTTGATGATCTTTAGGAACTCTTCCATCTCTTTGGCCACAGTATCTTCAGAGTTAGAGCTTTGCCCCGGATCTACCGTATCTTCTACCACTCTTTTCCCTTTTGCTTGAGCTAGAGCTTCTGCATTGTCATCGCGAGTATTCTGGGGAGGATTGAAAATACGACCACTTCTCGTCATTCTTCCAATGCCGACAACATCATCAACATCTTCTTTCTCAACCGGTGCTTTAATCTCATACTTGGCCCCTTGGTAGAAAACTTCTCCGCCATAATTCCATGGGATTGCTTTCTCACTAGTATATGGGATGGGACCAGGCAACGTGATGACCAAAGGCGGCGCTCTGGCAGGAATCGGGATCTTAGTATGAGTATACGGGATGGATAGCACATTGATTTCATTCTTGACTGACTTTGGATGTCGCACATGCTCAAACTGTAGATACCCACTATCTATCAACTGTTGAATCCCATCTTTCACCTTGTCACAAACCGAGGTGGTGACCATGCAATCAGTACAGAATTCTCCACAACCAGCGTATAGTCTCATCCTCAATAATTCCTTTTTCAATAATGGCAACAACGATCCCAATTCGATAACATCCTTGACCAAGTAAATGTCTTCAACAATATCGATGGCATTTGCGGCATGAGTTCCATGGGAAGGCATAGGATTCTGTACAACGTTAGGTCCTTGAGTAGGGGTGAACTCAATAGCTTTTGAATCGAGCAGATCCTGTACTTTATGCATGAATCCTATGCAATGTTCAATATCATGCCCAGCAGCCCCAGAATGAAACTCACAGTGGGCATCAGCATCATAGTTAGGAGGAAGCTTAGCAGGTGGAGGGCCCATGGTACGAAGTTGCACCAAGTCCCCATGTAAGAGATGAGCGAGTAATTGTGCATATGTCATAGGTATGGGATCAAAAATTCTTGGTGGCCTCGACTTTTGCTGATACTGACGTGGGGGATGCCTCTGCTGTTGTTGTGGTTGTTGTTGAAGAGGAGTACTCGGTATAGTAACAGCGGCTACCTGTTGATAAACATGGCCTTTACCTTTACCATAGTAAGCAGCACTTGTTTCACCTTCTCTCTTCTTAGCAAATCCGTTATATGGTTTCTTCCCTCCTGCCCCAGAAGAGGAACTAGCAGCACTTGGATTCTGTATTCTACCAGCCTTAATCCCACTTTCAATTCGCTCACCAATCATAACCAACTCGGCAAAACTTGAGGATGCAGAGCAGGCGGAGTAGTATTGGCCCTCCAGAGTGTTGGTGAACAAATCCATCATTTCTCTTTCCAACATAGGTGGCTGGACTCTAGCTGCCAACTCGCGCCATTTCTGTGCATATTCTTTGAAGGACTCATTAGCTTTCTGGGATAGATTCTGTAACTGAGTGCGATTTGGTGCCATGTCCACATTATACTGATACTGCTTTATGAAAGCATCAACCAGGTCCCTCCAACTTCGGATATTAGCTCTCTCCAACCTCATATACCATTCCAAGGATGCCCCAGTCAGGCTATCTTGGAAGAAGTGCATCAACAATCCTTCATCCTCAGAGTACACATGCATTTTGCGATAGTAAGCTCGGACATGCGTCTTAGGACACGTGTTCCCCTTGTATTTCTCGAAGTCGGGTACCTTGAATTTCGGTGGCACACGGACGCCAGGAACTAAACCCAAGTCATTGATATCCATACCCAATCCTTGGCCTTCCATTGCCCTCATCCTTTCCTCCAGACCTCTAAACATCCTTCCAGCATCCTGTGGGAATCCCCATTCACTTTCAGGAAACAAATCCTCGTGTCGGTCCTCTTCCAACACGGGGATAGCAGCAGCCCTTCTGATTTGTTGTGTGGTATGTCCTTCAAGGGTAGGCTGGGGAGGCCCACGGGGATTACCTTGATTAGCAGCAGGGGGAATCACACCAGGTCCTCCGATCACAGGCTCACCATTGACACGAATATCAGCAGGATTTCTTTGTGGGGGATCCGCGACAACCTGAGCAACTGTGTCCATCCTGATTCTGAGTTCTTCTTGGCGATCAGCCATGTTTTGCATGACTTCCATGAACTGAGCCATCTGAGCAGTAACCTGAGTTCTCATCTGGATAAGATCATCCCTTAACTGATCCATTTGCAGTGAATGATTAGCCCTTGTGTAGTAGCGATGTGTAGGTGGAGGTGCAATTGCTGAAAGAGAAAACCTATTCAGTCAAATAAGAACACCATCTGATGTACCTGTTTGTGCATGATGTGCATGAGGTGCATGTGTGCATATGATGTGAGGTGCCATTTTCAGAGTATCCAAAATCGAATTGATGGTCAAGAACAAATAACAACGTGATGAGAGAGATATCAAGTGAAAACGGAAAGCAATTCATTTCATTCATAACAGCTCCCTAAGGCGAGTAGGTTCATACACAAATAACAATGTTTCAATATAAAGAACATTAGAGACCCCATCCAACAAATCTGGTGGTGATCTACAAACAAATTCAATTATCAATTCATCTCAATGTAGAACAAAGGTCCTCCTTGTCTGAAATGGGCGTCACTCCACTTCTTTGTTTCGTCAAACAGCTTCTTAGTCGCCTCCCGATCTCTTCCTTTGACAAGGCTTTGGATCACTTCATCCTTTCGGAATAACTGCGTGTCTAGATTCTTGCAGCAATCCCTAAGTTCGTCACACCCTTTGCATTCTGGGATATAAGTCTTCTCAAGTGCATTTGCTTCACTCATCATTTGATCTCTGAGCTTGACATTCTCTTCAGCTAGTCGGGCGGTGCGGAGGTGACTTCCTTTCAGTTGGGTCTCAACTGCTATTCTCTGAGTGGTCTCTTCTTCCAGTTTCTTCTTCATGGTCCTCAACTCATATTTGGTTTCTTTCTCCAGTCGGAGCTTGTGGGCTTTCAGGTCTTCTTGGTACTCTCGTCTGAGCTTCTCTTTTTCTTCCTTTATAGTCTTTTCTATAACCTTTTGAGGGTCTTCAGTAGGAGCAGCAACAGCTATTCCGTCTTTTTCAGTTCTAACCCTCTTCCTGGCTTGAGAAGACTCTCCTTTGAGAGTTTTAAGTTCACGGGCTAGTTCATTCTTTGTCTGTTTAAGGAAATAGCGCTTCAAATCCATATCTCTATCTTTCTCTTTCAGTCTCAAATTGGCGACGCGGACCTGGTCAAAACGTTCCCTTGATACCATAGTTTCTGATATCTTCGGAGGTTGTGCATACAAGAGAGGAACTTCCGGGAATGGCAACAAAAGTGTCTTGACTCTCTCCTTAACCCAAACAGTGTAGGGCTCCATAGCAATGGCATTCTTGGCTCCCAGAGTGGATCTCTCACCTACATGAATGTTATTCCAGGCCTTCCTGATTTCCTCAAGCGCTACAGGGTCAGCTCCCTTTTCAAAGTACACGGATTGGTAAATCTCCCTATCCGAAGGCCCATTCTTCATGGTATAGCCCAACTGACGAAGAGCTAGAACTGGGTTGTAGTTAATACATCCTCTTGTCCCAATGAGCGGGACGTTACCAAAGTTTCCACACCTAATAATGACTTCAGATATGCCTGTTCGGAATTGATACCATACGATGTCGTTTGCAGTAAGTCCCATGATTCTCTGAGACCATTTCTGAGTAGAGGTAACAAACGGACCACTAGCAGGCAAGTGAGATTTGAACCATTTATATAACAGCGGCAAGCAACCTCGAATAGCCCCCCTTTTACCATGCCGAGAGTGAATGGAATAATATGTGTCAGCCAATAGGGTGGGTATTGGATTTTTGTCCATAAAAAGACATATAGCAGCCAAATCAACGAACTTGTGAATGTTGGGAAACATCACAATTCCATAGATCAGAGCGGCCAAAATAGCATTGAAAGCCTCCCATATTCTTTTGTCAGCAAATTCTTGAGCTTTTTCAACCAGGAAACTCATGTAGAAGCCATGAGTATCACCATTCTTCTTCCAGTTATCATGAACATCTCCCAAGCTCAAATAAAGAGCGTTGGCAATGTAATCCAACCTAGGTTTCTCCGGGACACAAACAAAAGGCACTCTGTGTTGAATCTTGATGTTGAGGAGGTAAGAGTACTCTTCGAGAGTGGGAGCTAGCTGATAATCTGAAAATGTGAAACAACGGATATCTGGGTCGTAGAACAGAAGAAGAGTGGATAAGGCCCATTCGTCGACACGCGAGTACAGAAGAGATAATATGTTGCCATAATTGTCGCTGAACACTGTTTCATTATGACCAGTGACCAATTCACCCAATTGTCCCAGTTGAACCATACCCTCGCGATGGAAAGTATAAGTGTGTGTGCGCCTTGTAGCTCCTTGATTGACGGTCACGTTGTTATCCATTCTTGACAGAGATTGATATTTTCTGGATACCCTGAAAAATGACATGCACATGAGAATTAACTTTTTTCTTTTCTTTCTTTTTTCTTTTTTTTTTGAAATTTAAACATGCTATGATGAAAATGATGCAGATTGGGTCCCCACGACATAGAGGGACCAAGGCAATAATTCTGAGCAAGAAGATATCATAGGATCAAAGGTCCGGCATAGATCAGAGAACCAGAAGAACCATAATCATCAATAGAACCAAATAGTCACCAACGGTACCTGTCATGTATATCCCTCCCTACTCACGGGTGTAGTCTAGGTCAGGGTAGGTCAAAATGGCAACCAGCGTTATCAGTCCTCCTGAGGCACCAATGTTGTTGCATCTACATGCCAACAATGATACCCCATTTGGACCTCGACTGGGCGTGGGTCTCATGATCGCACTAGACAAGACCTGACATCTCATCGGCGTCATGACTATCCACTCTATCCTAGGTATCCTATGTGTCACTCTGGCCTGGGTATTGGGCCTTTTACCTCATAGAACATCCCACCCAACCTGCAAAACAGAACAGAAGACCCCAAGGAACACAGAATATAATCCATATGCATGATGTGCAAACAGAAATAAACATGATATGCAAGCAGAAAAATAAACATGCAAACATATATACAAGGTATAGATATAAAACAAGTAAACACCCAGTAAAAGAAACAAACAAAGGCTAGGATCGACTCGCTAGGAATGGACCAGCAATAGGTCTAGCAACATCCCCAGCAGAGTCGCCAGCTGTCGCTACCGCGAAAAATGGATCAGAGTCGCCACTAATATATTTATCCCATAAGGGAAAGGAATACCAGGAAACCTAACTCATAACAAGAACAAGGTCTTTCGACCAGAGAATAGGGCACGGGAGTCGGTTACGCGAGGGGAAGGTGTTAGCACCCCTCACGCCCATCGTACTCGATGGTATCCACCTATGTTTGTTTCTATCTAAAGGGTGCATCTAATGTCTAAACCTAAATGCGAATGAATGCAAAAGAAATACGGGGAAAAGAAGGAATCATTTACAAGTGTGCTCGCTTAGGCCCCGCGACCCAATGCCTACGTATCCCTTACAAGGAATCAGAGCGACCGTAGTTCGGCTCCATAGTTTCCATTTGTTTTGTGTTTTTTAGTTGAACAGCGGTTAAGGTCACAATCCACGATGCTCGACCTTTGGAGACTTATACGCCTACTTTTGGAAAGGACTTAACTTGTTCTTAAGCGCCTAACAAGGCAAAAGAAAAGCAAAAGTTTGGTTTGTGTCTTTTATTGTAATTCCACGATGACGAAGACCCTCTACAGGGCTTCGCATCGCTTCCTTACTCTGTTTTAAGCCAAAGCCTTTATTAATCATTTTGAATGTTTTCTGGTTGAGTATTTTTTAAGGGAGATTTACTTTGCGACTTAGATCACACCAAGAAAAAGAGTTTTGTTTTTGACTATTTAGAGAATGCACATCGAGGTGTACACCACAATCGATTCTCTAAATAACGGATAAGAGATACATCGAAATCTACATTCCAATCATTTCTTTTCCGTTTAGTAGAAAAGAACGTACATCGGGGCCTACACCCCAATCATTTCTTTTCTACTAGGTGAGAAAGAACGTACATCGGGGCCTACACCCCAATCATTTCTTTCTCACTATACATCAGAAAAGTCACAGTGTGATCTTTGTCAGGTTTTTGTTTATTAAGTATTTTAGAGTTGAAAAAGGAAAAGAAATGAAAGAGGGGCACTAACCTATTCTCTAATCTAATGTTATACACTAAAACCTATTTAAAATCTACCCTAAAATCTAAGGGGATTTGACTAAGGAGAAGAAAAGGAGAAAGTTGTTTAAGTTGACCAAAATCAACCTTTAACAACTAGGGGTATTTTAGTCATTTCACAAAGGATTGAAAATATTCACAAACCAAAAGAATTAAAATCTATATTAAAAAGGAAAATACACAGGCACCATACCACTTTTATTCATGTTTAGAACTATTTTTTATGAATTAAAACTAAAAGCACTATTTATCTATATTTTTTTTAAGGACCAATCAAAATTAAAAGAAAATCAACAATTAAAACAAATATTTCTAAAAATTCTAATTGGGTGAAAAATATATTTTTGTCATTTTTATTTGAACAAAAATCAATTAGCAAGCACGAGAAGAAAAAAACTATTTTATTTGTTTTTTTTTATTATCAGCAAAGGGGGTGAATCAGCAAAAAAAAAAAAAAAAACCAAATGAACTAAGATCTATACTAAAGGCGCATTGGGCCAGAACTGGGGGGTGAAAGAATAAATCTTCTTGGCCCACTACCTCAAATTCGTGACAGCATTAGCAATTGGGGTGTGTAACCCAGAAAACAACCTTGAGCCCAATAGATTCGTGGCCCAATCAATACACATGCTATTCCACTTTTTGATTATCAGCATTTATTTGTCATCATTATGCATGCAGCTTTTTTTTATATCACATGATTTTTATCAGTAACGACATAACGCAACATGGAATCAATTGGGCCCTCTTTCACTTAAGTCAAATAAGCCAAAATAAAAGCCAGAACCAACCAGAATGCAACACGTCATTTCCAATCATTTAGTAAAGGACAAAAAGGAAACAATTTAAAAGAGACGGGTCCAATGGACGCCTGCCACGTAAGCAGACGGAGTGTCAACCACCATGCACACATAGACGCCGGAGAACCACCTCCGGTCGTCTTCTCCGGTCATACGGCCACCGTCCCTCCATGAAAACACCCGGACAATACAGATTCACACATGATTCGACTCGGTTTTTGATGCTGAGTCTAAATCCGAGCTTCTTTTTCTCTAATAATCCTTCCAATTTCTTATTCGAACCAAAACGTAAAGCCCTAATTTCTTCCAAGCTCACCAAAATCAACAACACGCACATTCGTCCAATCATCGTCACGCACACACTTCAAATATAGGAGTTAACGTTTAAACAAGCATCATTTTCACACAAACAGAAATCAAACCTCACGAATCCATAACTGAATATCGGTGCAAGAGTCTATGGCATGCGATTTATTATGCTAAGAGGATCTAGAAGCTTACCTGTTTGGATCTTGAATCAAAGAAGAATGAAAGAAGAACTCTGCAAGTTTCCGAGCTCCTTGATAACGAAGATAATCACTCCTGACCGTGTGACTTCGATCTGAGAAATAAACTCAGATTTGCAAGACTCTTGAAGTTCTCAGTAATATGGCGAAGATCCACACGCTTTTGCCATTTGCGGATGATTCTGAATCGTAGATGAAGATGATGCTTGTCAAGGTAGAAGCGAGTGGTGGCGGAAACGACGATGGAAGTTGATGGAGGTGGTTGCGGTGAAGAGAGGTGGTTGCGGTGATGAGAGGTGGTGGATGGTGAAGATGATGGTTGGTGGAATAGTTTGTTGGGTGTGTAACAAACTTTCTTATGTGAGCAAATGGAGAGAGAACGAGAGAAGAAGAAGATTCAGATTGAAAACGGGTGAAAAAAATGAAGTCCCTGAACTATGTGTATGATTTTGGTATTTATAATATGAGTGTGCATTGTTGGCTATGGTGTGGTGAGAAATAGTGGATCTTTTCTCTACAAAACTTAGGGAACACACAAGTTTCTTTTTGGTAAACTCTCTCACGCTTTTGGATGGCTCAGACTGATGCATGGTTCGTTATGGAAGTACCGGATGCTGCTTACGTATACACTGCTGCCACTTATCTCATGCCAAGCCTTTCGCAAAACAAACTACACAGCCCTCTTTGTGGGCTCATAGATCCTTTCATGACTCATCATTTGACACAAATAAGGGCTCATAACGCAGGGGACATGGGATAGAGCCTTTTTCATGTTGATGCTTTGGAGAGAAAACAAGTGTAACACATTCAAAACCAGCTTGCAAACCGAATGATTCCCCACTGTATACCCAGGGCATCCGTGACCTAGCTTCTGGCCCTTATTCTTTGGCAAAAGTTAACTTGATCAGGACACGACTTCCAGACCATATATCTCGCCTATCACTTGTTCAATTGATATAGCATATGGCTTAATGGAAAGGAGACGTGGCAAAGAGTAATATGGCTCCACACTCATTCTCAATGGACTTTTGTAGACTTTAATAATTAGCATTAAAAGTAGTCTGCCAAGTGTTCGACGTAATGTCTCATGCATGCCATGGGTTTTGACTCCTGTACTTGTCAACGCGCGATTTGATGAAGAGATGACTTTGAGCCCTTATATTTTGATCAATACGTATTCAATCAACACAACCCATAGCCCATTGGGAAGAACACATGGCAAGGAAGATAGAGACCTCAATAATTCCTAAAAAAGATCTTTAGAATTTCCTGAAACTCAATTGGAAAATGGCACACTACATGTTTGAGCAAATGCTTGCGCTAGCATGACAATTTGTCTGGAAGCTTGACTTGACTCAGTGAAAATCTTCAGACTTTGCATCTCTGTAACTCACGAACCATGCTTCCAATGGAAAAATACTCAACTACAAATTTGTTCATCTCCATGAGATGAACAATATTGGTGTTGAACATTTTCTGAAATAATGCATAGATCCACGTGAAATCAAGCTGGGAAGTGAACTGGTCAACCATTCTCAAAATTTTAGAAATTTTACTAAGTGTAGAAGTTTCTATTTTAGGATTTTCTCATCTTAACTAACTTTCCCAAAATGGTAAATTTTAGTTAAAACTTGATTTTATTCATTTCATTGACTTTCTTTGACCGATCTTCCACCAAAAGTCAATATTTAACAGTTTGACCTTGACTTTGACCAAAAAGTCACCTGTTTTGATTTTCTCCGATTCTAGATGAATATCCCGATTAAATCGTTTCTGACCCACTTCTCAATCAATCTTCAACCAAAGAGGCTTCAATGAATATTTCTTCCAGGAAGCCATATTTCACATCCATAACCACTTCCCCGATTAAATATTGACCAAAAATTCAGTAGAGTTGACGTTGGTCAGAAAACCCTAATTTGACGATCTTGATGAATCTGAAGCATGTATCATTTAATCAGAGCCCTGCCTTGGAGAGAGTGAAATCCTGATCTTTAGGGGATCCTCCATGAGAACAGTATTGTGCAGTCAAGTCCTCAATCTTTCTTGTTTTGCTCACAGATACCCCACACATTGAACCTCTTTTTCACCGGTTTTCTCGAACAGTAACAATGATATGAATGAATGTATTGGATGAATGGCCTATATGACACATGTATATGAATGTGATGTGAAAGCCAGTCAGGAATAAATATGGGCAAATTTTGGGGTGCAACACCACGCCCTCACCATTGTAGCATAAAACATTAGCCACTGGGCCAAGCGGTACAATCTGATCATAAGGCCCATTCATTTGATAAAATATCAAGGCAAGTAGCGAAACATGAAAAATAAAAGAAAAAAAGGTCTAGGGCGAGGGGGATTCGAACCCCAGACTTGTGGGTCATAGGCGCTTTTGTATGAGAGTGGTTGCCAATTATGCTGAAACGATGTAGTCGTTTAGCAAATGCCTCCCACTCTATATATTTTAAAAACGCGCGCCTAAAATGAAGTTTAAAACTTCATCTTCTCCACTCAGCCTACGTGAACATAATAACAACAACACCATAGCACAAATTTGAATTTCTTCAAAACTTAGCCATTTAAAACAAAATAAAATGCTAATGTGCTCAGAAATCAATCATGAACTCAACCATGTAATTAACAATAACTAAAACACAATCAATCATGAGAATTTCTGAGATTCAGTGATGAACCCTAAAAACAAAATTTTAAATTAAACTCTTAACTCAAACAATCAATGTTCAGAACCTTAGGGCTATCATTGCACATGTAAAATAGAACATTTTGGTATCAAGAACTGCATGAATTGAGCTCCATTTAAGGAAGCTCAAAGTTGAGTTACATACCTCTGAAAATAAGGTCGAGCAGAGTGTTTGAGAGGATCTGAGAATGCTTCAAGTATCTGGACACCTTCAGGAACCTTCAAGAATCTTCAAGGAAGCTTTTGGAATGCTCACAATGCAAATGGAAATGGAAAAAGTTATGGCTAGAAATCAATGTTCTAGTTGTTATAGAACTTGTTTAGGGACCTATATAGCTTCTATATATGATATAGAAGGTGTTTGAAGTGAAAGGCCAAGAAATGCACGAGCCAAATGCAAAATGACAACTTTGGTTCAAAAGGTGCTTTAATGGAGTTTTTGAAAGGTGATTTCTGGTTCAAGCCTTTTATAGGTGTTTGATGGTTATGGATAGTTCCTATATGATTAACAGAAGCTATTTGAATGGTTGATTTGGTTTAAAAGTGTTTGGTTTTGATTTTGGTAGGTTATGAGCTTGAATGAAGCTTTAATGGAGTGAAAATGGTGAATTTTGGTCAGGGGAATTTTGAGGGGTTATGGAAGGTATAGAAAGCTTCCAAATGGTATTTAGAAGTTGTCTAAAGTGTTGGTTGACACCCAGAATTGCTAGAACTCCGAATCAATATAAAAGTATAAAGTTTGGAAAATGAGAATCTCAAGTGAGGTAGTGACTTGGAGAATTCTGGTGTAATTGATCAAGGGAGTGATACCCTCTATTTATAGGAAATATTTAGGGTTTTTGGAGGGAAAAAATTCAGAAGTTTGAAGCTCACATGTGAGCCTTGTATCATCTTGCTTCTTTGTGAAGAAATGAGAAAGTTATGGTTTCAATGGATGGTACAAACTTTAAGCATGCTTGCAAGGACTTTGATATGATCTTAGAGGCTTGCTTGTAGGATTTGAATTACTTTTGGTGCAGAAGAAACAATGTAGAGGCTCAATGCATTGACTTTGTGCATAAAGCTAGCTTTTTCAAAATGGAAGTGGTGACTTTAGTTCATAAATGGCATGAAACTTGGACAATGCATAAAACATTTGGTCCATAGCCCAAAAGAATGTGTAATCTTCTGATTATGGCCTCTTGAACAAGTTAAAATGTCTGTACTTGAGATATTCCCACAGATTTGCAAGAATTTTGGACTTTGTTCTTCATGTTCTTCATGAAAATGCTTCAGTTCAAGTGTTCATGGTGCCTTATTCACAAAATCATAACTCTTGGATGGAGCCATGGATTTTCATGCTACTTATATCTTTGGAAATCCCTTGTTACATAATTCAACTCACTTGTTGAAAGTTTCCTCAACCTCTTTTTGGATCATGGAGAAAAAATGCCATAAAGTTAAAAGAAAACGTAGAAATTTTCTAAGTTTTTTGAACATAAACCTTCTTAATCCAAAATCTTTCAAAATAATCACTTTTAGCCAAAAGTTGCACTGTGATAAGTTGTTTGTTTTTCCAAGATCTACAACTTTCATGTTTGGAGAATTTTTAGTTTGTAGACAATATTTGAAGGTCCAAAATTAGGTCAAAATTCACTTGAAACCATAATTTTGACTTTTGTTGACTTTTTGATTCTTGATGAATTTTTTGAATTTTCTTTGATGAAATGTCTTCAATATCCATATGATGATGATTTGGATCCTCAAAAGTCCATAGTTGACCATTTTTCTCAAAAGTCAAAGGTTGACTTGTACAGTTGACTTTTTCAAAATGAATTGCAGTTTTTTGACATCCACAAGAATCAAGCTATCCTCTTCAAATGATTGATATGAATGGACAATAATGTTGAGTTAGATGTACTTGAATCATAGTTTGAGTTTTGGAACCATGTCCTGATTAAAAGTCAACCCTCTAGTGAAATCAGGTCAAAAACCCTAATTGGAGCTTCTGATGAACTTGAAGGTTATTGATCTTGCATTGACCCATCTTTGGACTTTGATATTGATTAGATAATCCCTTGAATCATAGAAGAATTTTAAATTTCATTGTGGGTCTCAAAGCCCTAATTTGCTCAGTTTCTTCTTGATCAATCTCCTGTCTTTGGACATAAGTAACAGACAACAAATTTTGTATTTTGGGTTAACAAATGATAAATGCATGATGATTATGATGACAATGATGATCCTAATATTTAAGATATGGTGGGATCTCAGTGATAAAAATTTGGGGTGCAACAGTTGCCCCTATTTAAGTTCCTGATACTTGATGAGGGGAAGATGGAATCTTCGTCACAGCATGGTAGGAGGGACTTAAATACAAAAGATAGCACAATTTTGGACCCTGAGAGCCCGCATGCATGATATGAAAGCAACATATATTTTTTTGTTTTTTATATGGAACAAACAGACAACATCCTTCCTTTAAACTGGGAGGAAAATAGATCTACTAGGGACATATGATAGATAGTCCCTGACACTTGGGAAGTGGACAATGTCACAAACTTTGGTAAATTCAAGATTCTCACAGAATGAACTAGGTGTAAATATTAGTCCTTTTGACACAGAAGAAGGGTTATGGATTCACACATATCACATCACCAGGCTATGGATTCTCACACAACAAGGTAAAAAGGGGTTCTGGATTCTCTCAAAATAAAGGGTGTCAATAGCGGATTCTCTCGCAATGACAAAGATATGTTATGGATTCACACATAACAATAAGACCAAGCTATGGGTTCACACATAACAATGTTAATTCCTTTCCATAGGTTGTATTCTTTTGATGGGGGAGGAAATCAACGGGCTTTCTCAATGAACTGTCTCATACGCTGGGGAGACTCACCATTCACAAAGGAAAGAAGTAAATTCAACATGAACTATCTCGACGCTGGAGAGACCAACCATTTATAATAACTTTAACATTTGTCTCGACGCTAGAGAGACCAACCATTCATAGTAACTTTAACATGAACTGTCTCGACGCTGGAGAGACCAACCATCCATAATAATTCTTCGATAGATTGTCTTCATCATCTATTGTGAATCTTCTATAGTGAACTGTCTTCTTACACCGAGAGACTAATCACTTGCAAAATTAGGTGCTTCAACAGACTGTCTTTGTCATCTTGAGAAGGCCAACTGTAATACGGTGAACTGACTTTATTGAAATGTCGCGGATAGCAAGAGTCGCCATCGACTTTTATTTTATCCAATAAGAAAGGCTAAAAGAACAAGAAAAGACCTTTTAAAAAGATTTTGAGTTCGGGGGGTAAGTTATACAAAGGGAAGGTGTAAGGCACCCTTTGCATCCATGGTTTTCCATGGGCTCTCAATTGCTTAGCTCACTTTGTTTTCAAAATGTTTGAATTGTTTGAAAAGTTTGATGTGTCGTGTGTGAATAGTAAAAAGATTTCGTTAAGGACTTTAGCTTGTAAATAAGCGTAGAGTTTTTTGAAAGTATTTTAAAAGAGAGGTGTGAAAAGCATTTGAAAGTTTGATTTGAATTTGAGCAAGCAATTGAGAACTACCTACCCTAAATTTGTCTTTTTTGTTCTTTAAGTCTTTCGGGCGAAAGGGTCTATCCATACCATGAGAGGGCAGGAAGTCTTTCAATTGGATGTTTAAGGGTCATCGAGAATAATCGTTCGCCACAAGACTGTCCCTACCATAAAGTGGGCAGGTAGTCTAAGGGAAGGATATAATAGTCATTTTATCTTTTAGGCATCATGCGAGGATACCTTAGCAATTAGGACAATTATCATGTATTACCGAGGCAACTTCGAGGGACAAAATATTATATGATAATTTCAATGTTTAAAAGCAACCTTGCTTTAGGTATCCTCGGAATCGAGGGACTTGACTATTTTTAGGCAACAAAATAAAGGCAACAAGGCAGCAAGTGATAAGGCAACAGGCAACAAGAAGGGTTACCCTAAAGGTGTGTGGGTGCACAATCATGTAAATTACTTCGATGATATTTATCTTGTAAATTAGTGATCTAGATTTAGTTAATAGTCTTGCACTCCCTAAATTACTAACCATGGCAGAAAATGGAATAGTTAAAATCCTACGCTATTACAATAAACACCTGCGAGGATGGGGGAAATTAAAAGGCGGAAAAATAAACCTAATCTATTACAATAAAACCCTTATAGGGTAACAGAAAAATAAAGGTAGAAAACAAGAGAGGGCAATAATTAATTTGCATATCTTGAATGCCTTGTTCTTCCTCGAACCCTTGATTGACTCTTAACATCTGAGAATTAAACGGAAAATAATAGGGGTGAGTGTAGGAGAGATTCATTGATTATTTGGAATAAACCCTATTAGTCACGAAGAAGAAAAATGTTAGTGCATTACAGATCTCAACAATTACAATGTAGATGTAACAGATCAAAAATTAAACTAGAAATAATTTTGGGCAAACAAATAAAAGGCAAAAAAGGCAAACCCCGATTGGGACAAAAGTTAACCAGGGTTAATGGGCAACATCTACCAACAATGGAACTTTTAGGGGAGAACAGTGATTAGTAGTCATGATGAAAAATAGCTGGCTAAAAACTAGGATTTAAAACATAAAAATATATAAAAAACCCTAACTTGATTAATGAATTAAAACAGATGTGAAAAGGCAATTATTGTAAAAGAAATTTTGATGTCATGAGAAAAATCGAATTTTCGATTAAATAAATTGGAGAGTCATGAAAATCTTTATTTAACTAATAATTAACATGTGCAAGAATAATTTTAATATGATAATAAAAAATAGAGAGAAGAAAATAAATAAAAGGTATTTAAAAAATAAAATAAAAAAAGGAACTTAGCTTTGCTCCTGTGTGGTTGAGTGTTGAAGGTCCATGGTGGGGTAGCATTCCAGGGCCCTTGGATATGGCTTGGTGGAGATTCTATGGCGTGGATCTGAAGGTGCAGCGTGGGCACATGAAAAGAGCAGCGCACTGGATTTTTTAGAGAAAAGCCCTGAAAAATAATATGTATTGGATATGGTTCGAACCCACACCCTTATAGTTAGATGAAACCTTCATGTTTGCCAATGGATCCATGAATGTTAGCTGTTAAATAAATCCTTCAATAATAATAAATATAAAACAAGCTCAGTATGTCAAAGCTTTCAAAACATTCAAACATGGGCCCCCATGTCTCCTGCATGGTCCAATGAAGACAGAGAGAGAAAAGAGAATGGTTGACCAGCCAATGATTGCACGGCGCACGTGGTCCAAGTGGAAGAGAGAGACTGCTTTACTTATCTGGCCAACCAGGAGGCGCCAATACGCCACGCGTGAGGGTCAAAGGTCACAGGCTACTATTCATCATCTTCAAGCTCCAGACCTGCATAATTTCTTGCGAATGTAGCTTCGGAATTACCTGAGGATTTTTCCGCAGGTCTTTCTCCTTCCATGGAACCTGCAAGAATCAACATCAAACAAAAGCAAATCTGCCCAGGTTTACTAATTGGCACCTTACGAACTCAATGGTGCCATTTTTAGGTCCTGAGAATGTCCGGAAACATGAAAAAGAACGTGATGTTCTTTTATGCCCTAAACATGGCATTTTATGAATCACACGTTAAAACTCAATGATAACGGGTCCAACCTTCCCTAAATGAAGCCATAGACTCAAAGAGATTGTTAGCTCGGATTAAAACACATTATATAGTAAGATATAAAAATCAAGAATCCATGAAAATATGATGACCATGGTACACGAATTTTAAGTGTATGCAAGCATTGTTAATGATCCAAACTTACTCTATCTCACCTTAGGAACAGAATTGTGTGGCTTTTTGGCTTTGAAACTCCTTGAACAAAGAGCACGAAAATTCACCTTCCTTTGATATTTTTTGCACTTTGAAACCCTAACCCTTGCCTCTGATTTTTCGTCCCCTTGTGGTCAGAAGTTGTTGTGTTTATATAGGGCACCAAATTAGGTCAATTATAATAGAAAGAATCAAGTGATTGGAAGCTTAAATCTTTGATTGAAAATTTACATGAAACTTTCTATTTTGGCTTTAAATTTGATTCAATATTTCTCAATCAATCTCTCATGATTTATAGGTCAATATTTGCACAATATTTGATAGAGAAATTTATCAATACCATATCTTTTATAGTTATCATTATTTCTTCATTGAATTTTGAATTAAAAGGAATATAATTCAAAATAAAATAAATAAATAATGCTACAAATAAAAATATGGCGTGTTGGGCTTTTATATACTTCATGAACATATTTAAAGGCCAAAACTTTGGCCCATCGGTTCAAAAAATCAAAATTCTTCACTTTGCACTTCCTGCATTTTCTCAAAATTGCCCAACTTGTGAAAGCTATAACTCTCTCATTTTTTATGGTATGGAGATGTTCTAGGACTTTTTGGAAAGCCCAAGATGTCTTCTACAAGCCACTATGGAAAATATTTTTCATTTGGAGATTTTATCTTGATGATATTCTCCTGACAAAAAATTGCTTTTCTGCGATCTTCTAGAAGGACCTGTGATGTATTAGCTCATATCTCTTAAATGAAGCATTTTTAGCCTTGGCATGTGATAGACAAAGTTGTACAGAATTCAATTTACTTCAAATTGAGCTTTGGATGGAAAATTTCTGATGCTCCATGTGAAAGTTATGGCTGGTCAAAGTACAGTTGACTTTAGGTCCAAAAACCCTAATTTAGAAACATAGGTTTTTGATGGTTTTGGAGCTTTTCTTGATGAATCATGATCAATCCTTGATCAAATGATGAATGATACTTCAAAATAGGGATGTTGACAAAAAATCAGGAATTTTGACTGTACTTTGATCATAGTTGACTCTTAAGTCAAACTAATCGACTGTTGACCATTTGAACTGTTGATTGAGTGATCTTATGAATCAGAGCTTGCAACTTGGCATGAGGATTCTTTGTGGCATATGAGAGACCATGGGTTCCATTTGAGACCTTGACTTATCCTTTTTCACCAAGAAATTCAAAACCCTAGTTTTAGGAGCATTTGATTAGGAGAGTGTGTACTCGATTGAGCCTTGAGCTTTTGATATTCAAATGAGCTTGAGGATGAACATGTGGTGGGCAAATTTTGGGGTATGACACCAACCATCTAATGTGAAACTTCTATCATTCCCAAACTTCTTTGTTGGAAATATTTTTCTTGCTCCGTTGAGACTATCATCTTCTTTCAAGAAGGAAATTGGGGACACACAAGCTGCTCAAATAAAGAGACCATTAGTTGTTAGGTAAATTACAGTGGTAACTGTAGAGGATTTAAATCCAATTTTTTTGGGAAACCATAACCGGGTTAATTCTTTTTGAAAATACCAGGTCTTCAATTGTGCCAAATAAATGCACTCTGAGAATCCAGGATTTGCGGATCCAAATAATCATATCTGCTGGAGAAAAATTTCAAACCAAGGCAGAGTTGGAGTGAAACACCGAACAAGACACTTCCCATCGTGGAACAAGCTAAAAAATGGGGGTTCATCCTCTCTACAGATAGGTGAATCAGCTAAAACAAGATCTTCCCACGAGAAACAAACTCATCGGGGAAACACAAGAATATGGGTCTTTCTGACATGAATATATGATGCATGAATGTATGAGTGCATAAGTGAGTGTTATGTGCATACTGAAAAAAAAAACATATAATAAGATGACCACACTAGGGAATGACAAATCTAGGGTATATACTCGCTCGATCGTCAATAACATCTTCTATTAGGGATGCAGATCCTGCAGAGGAAGAGAATACTCTTCAAACCAATCTTCTTTGTTCATTTTGAGGAGAGAAACCGTTGAAAATGGGAACACATTTCGAGAAGAAAACCCATCCTTGGTTGGAGATAACTTATCAAAACCTAGTTGCTTTGTGGGGATAAAATTTGTTGGTGTTCTCGTTTCTTGTCTTGAGAACCAACTCTTATGGGGACTCAAGGTCAACATTTACCTATGTGTTCAAGAGTTTTAAGAAAATGTTCTATCTTTTTATTTATTTTGAAAAACAACTTTTACTTTGTTTCAAATCTATTAATTTCAAAAAACAAAATTTTGCAAGATAGAATACGAATTCCAAGAAATGAGATAAGAATCAAATATTAATTAATGGAATGGTGATTTGCGAAAGAAAAGACCCCATTGTAGCAGTGAAATTGGTGAGACTGCAGTCATTGAAAGACTTAGCTCATTTTTAAACAGTGTCGCCACCGCGCTTTATTGTTTCCAAAAGGAATGGGTGAAAGAGCAAATAAAACTCATAGAAGTTTTTTAAATCAAAACTAATAAACTTATCAGAGATCTGGCTACGGAGGGTTTATTATACAAGGGGATGGTTTTAAGCACCCCTCAAATCCACGGTACTCCATGGGAACCTCTTTGTTTTGTGTTATTATCTTTGTTTGTTCATTTTTGAAAATCCTATGTGAAAAACTTGTTTGAAATAGAGGGTGGTGATGGGAAGAGAAGTTTTTGAAAGTAGGCTCGATAAGACATCGCATCTTAGGCCTACATACCCCTTAAGTGCAATAGGGAAGTAAGAGCTTCTATAGTTCCTTTTAAAAGGAAAAAAAAGGGGAAAAAGTAGCCAAAATCTTTTTGGGTGTTAAGCTTTAAAATAACATAACAAAACATTTTGAAAAATGATTAGGCTTTAAAATACCTAATAAGTTTAAAAGGTTAAGCTTTAAAATGCTTAACAAGTTTAAAACAAAAGGGACAAAGCTTTAAAATACAAGGTCAATGGGTTTAGAGAAGTTTCACCGGGAATAATTCTTCTCTTAACACCAAGGTTTAAAACAAAAGACCTAGCTTTAACAATACAAAGGTCAATGGACTAAGAATAGTTTCACCGGGAATAATTCTACTCTTAGTGCCAAGGTTTAAAAACAAAAGGTGTGGTTAAGCTTTAACAATACAAAACCATTTTAAAAGACAAAGTCAAAAGCTTTAACAATACTTTAAACATAAGATAAAAGAGATTGGGGAAAAAACTTTGAGTACCTTGACAGTTTTAGTCCAAAATATTCCTATCCTTTGGACAAAAACAAACAATCTTAAGCATTCAACAATGGATGCCTCAAGTGTGTGTGTGATATCATGTGACACAAGAACAAACAAGTGAGTATGATAATCAACAAGTAAGAGAGATGGATGTATGAATGATGAATGATTGATATGATAAATAAATATGGGGTTAGATAAACAATACATAAGATGAATTAACAAGATAATGATTAAAATAATAATTAAGCACAAAACATGGATTAAAATCAACATGTAAAAGATAACAAACTTAATTAATCTTGGATAAACAAAGATCAACATGTTTTTGGATTAGGGTTTTAAACCTAAGGTTTTTTGAATTAGCGTTTTAAATTAGGGTTTAAACATAAACTCCTAAACCTAATTGATTTTAATTGTTTAAATACCAATTTATTTAAGAGAAATGGTATAAGGATACATGGAGAAGTTAATGAAATCTAATCCTAACCCTAAACAAATAATTACAAAACATACACAAAGTCCTATTAAAGAAATAATCAAAACAAAACAATTTTTAGTTGATTTTTCAATATTAAAAGACATGTTTTTGATTAATTTTTAAATGATGATAAAATAAATATTTTTTTTGGATTTTTAACATATAAATACACACAGTAAGTAAAACACACAAAAAAAAAGGGATTAAAAAGGTTAATTTTCCTATTTTTATGGGTTTTTGAATTTTTTATAAAAAAGCTAAAAAAGGGACAAGTGATAAAAATGAAGGGAGTGTGCTCACTAGGGTTTGAACCCACGCCCTCAAGATTGCAAGGCAAAAGCTTAGCCACTGGACCAGCTGCCTGCAGTTGATATAAGCCGTATTCAGCGAATAATTTATGAAGAGAAACCCTGAGTGAAAAATGCAAAACAATTCACAAAAAGTCTGGGGCGAGGGGGATTCGAATCCCAGACCTTTGGGACACGCTAAGTACACACATAATGACCAATTGAGCTATACGATGAATTTGTATATAAACGGCGTGCAGTCAAAAATATAATAAACTGAAAGTTAAATGAAGATGAAACTTCATCTTCTTCCTCGCGCTAGAAACAACAACATAACCTCCATGGTTGTTTTCTGATTCCTTCATTTCTCAACCATTTGCGAAAGTGTAAACACATAAGTTGCTTGAAATTTCATCAGGAATCCAACCATGTGGCTAATTAACACTAATAAGAAAAAACAAACATGAATTTCAGGAAAAACGCATGAACCCTAAAAACTTATTTTTCAAATTAAATCCTTAATATAAACAATCAATCATCAGGACGTTAGTGCTATCATTTAGCACACTAAGATAAACATTTTGGTATCAAGAAACACATAAATTGAACTCCATTCTAGGAGCTCACAGTTGAACTACATACCTCTGAAAATGAGGTTGAGTATGGGGCTAGAGAGGACCTAGGAATGAACCAACGATTCAGTTAGCTTCCATGAAGCACCAGGAAGCTATTGCAATGCTCACTTTTATCTGGAAACACCTGGATTATCCTGCAAACCTCAACCTACAATGATGAACAAGTTAGAAATGGAGGTTTTGATTTGTGTGTTTCAGTTGAGTTCTAATTCATACAGAAGTGTCTATATGCTATTTGGAAAGTGTTTGAAAGGTTGTTTTGAGCAGAGGTTGCAAGGGATGAGAGTTTCGAAGATAAGGACTTCAAAGCTCAAAAATGGAGTTTTAGAGCCAATTTTGATTTGAGGGAATTTCTCAAAGGTTTGGTAGTGATTTCTTATGTGTTTTGAAGTGTAGAAATGGTCTCTATTTATAGTAAAACATTAGGGTTTGAATCTGATCACATGGAGACTTAAGGCTTCATAACTTGTTTTTGAAGCAAGGTTGCAAACATGGTTCCAATGCATAGTACAAGCATGCTTGGAGTTGGTATTCACTTTAAACATGTTGCTTATAATTTAATATGTGAAGTATGGTGCAGAAGAAACAAGGGAGTAGCTCAATGCATTGACAAAGCAAAAAGCATTTCTTTTCTAAAATGGAAGTGGTGCCTTTAGTATTGAAATGGATACCTTCAATGGACAATGCTTAAATCAAGTGGATCATAGCTCAAAGGTTTGTGAAATCATCTGATTATGGGGTCTTTAACAAGTTAAAGGACCTGTTTTGGCTTGATTCTTGCAGATTTTGATAAGCTTGCACGTTGATCTTTCAAAGTTATTCATGGAAATAGCTTGAATTCAAGTGTCATGGTGCTTTGTTCACAAAATGATAACTCTTGGATGGAGCCATGGATTTTCATGCTACTTATCTCTTTGGAAAGCCCTTGCTACATACTTCAACTCACTTGTTGAAAGTTTCCTCAAACTCTTTTTGGATCATGGAGAAAAAAGGCCATAAAGTTAAGAAAAAACACTTAGAAATTTTCTGAGTTTTTTGAATATAAACCTTCTTAATCCAAAATCTCTCAAAATAATCACTTTTATCCAAAATTTGCATTGTGACAACTTTCGTGTTTGGAGATTTTTGAGTTTGTAGGCAAAATTTGAAGTTCAAAATTAGGTCAAAATTCACTTAAAACCCTAATTTTGACTTTTGTTGACTTTTTGATTCTTGATGAGTTCTTTGAATTTTCTTTGATCAAATGTCTTCAACATCCATATGATGATGATTTGGATCCTTAAAAGTCCATATTTCACCATTTTTCTCAAAAGTCAAAGGTTGACTTGCATAGTTGACTTTTTCCAAATGAACTGCAGTTTTGTGATTTCCACATGAATCAAACTCTCCTCTTCAAATAAATGATATGAATGGACTATAATGTTGATTTGGATGCCTTTGAATCATAGTTTGAGTCTTGGAACCATGTCCTGATTAAAAGTCGACCCTCTAGTGAAATTAGGTCCAAAACCCTAATTGGAGCTTCTGATGAACTTGAAGGTGATTGATCTTGCATTGACCCATCTTTGGACCTTGATATTGATTAGATAATCCCTTGAATCATAGAAGAATGTTGAATTTCTTTGTGGTTATTAAAACCCTAATTTGCTTAGCTTCTTCTTGATCAATCTCCTGTCATGGGACACAAGCAATAAACAACAATCTTTTGTATTTTTTTTGGTAGCAAATGATAAATGCATGATGATTATAATGATAATGATGATCCTAATGTTTAAGATAAGGTGGGATCTCAATGGTCAAAAATTGGGGTGCAACAACTACCCCTATTTAAGTTCCTAATACCTGATGAAGGGAAGATGGAATCTTCATCCTAGCATGGTAGGAGGGACTTAAATACAAAAGATAACACAATTTTAGACCCTGAGAGCCCACACGCGTGATATGAAAGCAACATATATTTTTTGTTTTTTTATATGGAACAAACAAACAGACAACATCCTTCCTTTAAGCTGGGAGGAAGGAAATAGATCTACTGGGGACATATGATAAACAGTCCCTGACACTTGGGAAAGGGACAATGTCACAGACTTTAGTGAATTCAAGATTCTCATAGAATGAACCAGGTTTAAATATTAGTCCTATTGACATAAAATAAGGATTATGGATTCACACATAACACAACACCAGGCTATGGATTCTCACACGACAAGGTAGAAAAAAGGGTTCTGGATTCTCTCATAACAAAAGGGGTCAATAACGGATTATCTCGCAATGACAATGTTAAGGATTCACACATAACACATCACCAGACTATGGATTCTCACACAACGAGGTAAAAAGGGTTCTGGATTCTTTCAGAACAAAAGGGGTCAATTACGGATTCTCTTGCAATGACAAAGATTTGTTATGGATTCACACATAACAACAATAACACCAAGCTATGGGTTCACATATAACAAGGTTAGCTCTTTTCCATAGGTTGCATTCTTATGCTGGAGAAGGAAATCAATGGGTTTTCTCAATGAACTGTCTCATACGCTGGGGAGACTCACCATTCATAAAAGAGAGAAATAACAACAATATGAACTGTCTCTACGCTGGAGAGACCAACCATTCATAATAACTTTAAGATGAGCTGTCTCGACGCTGGAGATACCAACCATTCATAATAACTTTAACATGAACTATTTCGACGTTGGAGAGACCAACCATTCATAATAAATTTAACATGAACTGTCTTGACGCTGGAGAGACCAACCACTCATAATAACTTTGGTTCTTCAATAGACTGTCTTCATCATCTATCGTGAAACTTCTATAGTGAACAGTCTTCTTACTCCAAGATACTAATCACTTGCAAAATTAGGTTCTTCAACAGACTATCTTCATCAACTATTGTGAAACTTCCATCATTCCCAAACTTCTGTGCTGGAAATATATTTCTTGCTCCATAGAGACTATCATCTTCTTTCAAGAAGGAAATTGGGGACACACAAGCTGCTCCAATAATGAGACCATTACTTGTTGTCAGGTAAATTGCAGTGGTAACTACGGGGGATATAAATCTAACTTTCTGGGGAACCACAAACAGGTTCATGTTGGAAATATCAGGTCTTCAATTGTGCCAAATAAATGCACTCTGAGAATCCAGGATTCGCTTATCCAAATAATCATATCTGCTGGAAACAAAGTTAAAACCAAGGCGGAGTTGGAGTGAAACACCAAACAAGACACTTCCCATTGAGGAACAAGTTCATAAAAGGGGGTTCATCCTATCTTCAAATAGGTGAATAAGCTAAACAAAACCTTCCCATGCGGAACAGACTCATCGGGGAAACAAAAGGATATGGGCCTTTCTGCTTTAAGCTGACGCTTAAATGGAAGGAGTAAAGACATTGCTTGGGGAATAATAAACTTATTATATCAACAAAATGCAAATGATGTGCATGAATATATGATGCATGAATGTACGAATGCATAAGTGAGTGTTATGTGCATACTGACAAAAAAAACATATAATAAGATGACCACACTATGGAATGACAACACCAGGGTATATAATCGCCTGATCGTTAATAACATCTTCTATTAGGGACGTAGATCCCGCAGGGGAAGAGAATACTCTTCAAATCAATCTTCTTCTAAAGTCTTATGCCAATTCTTAGGTTTCTTTCCTACATGTTTCTTAATCAAACCTATTATCACTTTATTTGCTGCTTCGACTTGTCCATTTGCTTGAGAATAATAAGGTGTAGAAGTAAATAATTTGAATCCTAGTTCTTTTGCAAATTCTTGCATCTTTCGACCGGTAAACACTGATCCCTGGTCTGTAGTTATACTCTATGGGATTCCAAATCTATATAATATGTCTTTTTGAATGAACTCAATCACAGGCTCTTGGTCTATGTTAGCTAATGGTATTGCTTCGAACCATTTGGTAAAATAGTCTATCCTTACCAATATATATCTCTGACCTTTGGATGATGTGGGACGATATATAAATTACGTCTAATCTTTGACTTGCTTGTTCGCTTGAAACCTGTTCATCAGAGACCTTAGCGTCAGGTGGTTCTGGAATAAAGTGTATCCCTGGACCTGGTACTTCTGATTCTTTTTGTATGGCCTCGACAGCCATGTTTGATATTTCGGATTCAAGAGCCGCTTTTCTTTTATTCTCGGCTATGTAAGCCAAAATCTTTTCGAAGAAAGATAACTCAGACATATTCAACGTCTTCGTCCCATCCAGTTGGTTGTATTCCTATTAATCCTTCTATGTGTTATGTCTCTTCGAGATTTCCCATTATCTCTCTGTTCCACTGAAATCCACTAGGGTGAAGAGATAAATAGTACAGAGAATTCTTATTTGGAGACTATATCTCTTCTGCTGCTTGACATGACCCTATGTTGGCTAAGTTTTTGTCGAAGCTTGTTTTGTTGACTTGATTTACTTCAGACATATAGTAACTTTGGTCTCCTTCTATGTTTTTGACTAATCCATCTTCTCTCCAGATAGTCAATCTTTGGTGCATCGTTGAAGGTATGACAACCACTCCATAAATTCATTCTCTTCCCAGCAAAAGGTTATAGTTCGCCTTTGCTGGTATTACCATGAACATAATTGGCCTTGTGACTGAACCTACAGTTAGGTTTACTTAGATAACTCCCAAGGTATGTCCTACTTTTCCTTCAAAGTTGGAAAAGACCATCTTATATGGTTTTAGGTCTGTGTCGAACATGCCAATCCTCTTCAGCATATACTGGGGCATTAAGTTCACCGCTGCCCATCCATCGACGAGGACCTTGTTGATGCCTACATTTTCGATTTTGGCTCTTATGTAAAGAGGCTTCAGATGGTTCCTCATACCCTGGTCAGGCCTTTCGAGGAATGCATTTTGCTCTTCGACAGCACCATTATTTAGCACATAGTAACACACTGGTCTGTGTTTCGCCATTTCTTCTTCGTCAGCTTCCTCGCAATCCCCGAATTCCGTCTCTTGATAATACTCATGAGGGAGAACTGACACCATATTGCACTTTAAGTTTATAGACGAAACTCTATCTGAGTCGAAGTCATTAGTCATCCTATCTTCGTCTTTCCAAGGGCTAGATTGCACCTTTTTTTCCTCTTCTGTTTGTCTTGAAGTAATCAATTCGTTATCACTCATAAAATGATTTGATTGCATACGATATCAACTTTACTAATTCTTTGCTTAGACAAAGAACAGAGGGAGAATGATGACAAAATAATAAAAGCGCAAAAATATCTAATTGTGTGCTTTTGAATAAAACCCTACTGATGATGTACATGCATTTTTTTCACATCCCCAAACAATGGAGATATAAGGGATTTAGACCCTCGTCAACCCCTTTGAGCCTTGAAGTAGGAGTTTCTTTTCTATTCAGAAAAAACCCTTAATTCTAATCTTTGGGCAGAGTAGTGTTCATTTAACTTGATCGAGCGTTCAAAACTCATCAAGGGTAGGATACAAAAATGGTTATCCTTTAAAAGGTTGAGGAATGTCAAAACCACAATGGTCAAAAGATGACATGCCACAATGGTTATCCCTCATCAATAAAAGAATGAGGCAGCCACAATCTTTCAAACAAATCGAAAGCAACGCAAGATCACACGACTTGTTCAAAATAATGAAAAAAAATAAAAAATAAAAATGATGAAAGAAAAATAGTGCAAAAAAAAATATAAAATGATATTGAAAAGTGCCAAGCAAAAGACAAAGCCGTGTGATAATCAATCAGAAGAATAAGAAAGTAAGTGACTACCATGTCCGAAAAACCTCATTGATTCTTCAACCATTTCAAAATTCCTTGTGAGGGATGAATGCTCATGTCGAGTTAACTGGACATAGAACTAGAGAACATCACGAAGGGGTTGGGCACCAAATAATTTTGAGCCTAAAAATCCTTTGTTTTTTAAAACCGTGACCCCGACCACGTTACAACCCTCAAAAGTCCTAATTGAAGTAGAGTTTATTTTGAAAGCACACTTCGAAGAGATAGTGTTTGACTGAGTCCCAATGAAGCGTGACATATCCATGTTGGTTTCGTATGCTTGCTTTATCATATGAAAAAATCGAGGTTGTGTCGACTAGTGATCCATTCACAAGAGGTCGCAACGTCATTTCAAAAAGTTTCTTTAAACTTCAAGACTAACATAGGCTTTGCATTAGAATTATTATTCTTAGAATTAACATTTTTCTGCATGCAAAACATTTGCTTAACATCAAGGAAATTTTCAAGGATGAGAATCAGTGAAGAGCTTGATCATGTCAAAGTAACGAGACTTGAGGACTCCGTGGAGTAAAAAGCCAATCATTTCATAGACTGATTATCAAGGGAAAAGTCGCCTGAAGGCTCCGTTGAGCATGAGCAGTTGATACTTCCGCTAATTGACTACCCTGAGGAGAAAGGCTTGAATTTTCTATTTAGCAAATGCAGTTTGATTGATTATCCTGAGGGCAAAGGTTGAATGCTCCGTTGAGCGTGATAAATTTGCTTCCACATGTTGCTTGATCATAGTGGAACTTGAGGATTCTAATAAGATGTGTAATCTGAGGCAATCACGTCGATAAATCTCTTCAAGCTTCCATCAATCTGGGGAAATCAAGTTGAGGAATCTCTCTCAAGTTCAGTCAATCAAGGGCAGTTACGTCGAGATTCGACAAATCTCTTCAAGGGTTCGTTGATCAGGATGGATTACTTCAAACGCCTGAACATACTGGGGCAAATTATCTCGAGTATTTGTGGTGCAAGGATCCTTTGAGGAGAATTCCTTCGTAGGTCATGAAGCTTGGGGCATAATATTTTGAGTTATATTGTCTCTCCCCGATCATTAGATATTTCCTGGAAACTTATTCTCTCCCCAAGCATAGGAGTTTATTTTTCCTGGAAACTTATTCTCTCCCCAAGCACAGGAGTTTATTTATCCTGGAAACTTGTTCTCTCCCCAAGCACCGGAGTTTATTTCTCCTGAGAGTTGTTCCACTTCCCCAACCTGGTCTCCTTATCTGGATTTCTCATCCCTAACATGGTGAATCAAGGGAATCTCGTGAAGCTGAAAATCTTCCAAGCAGTGGCACGTGGTGAGAAGTCAAGAGTTATTCTTCAAGTCAACAACCAGAAGGTACATCTTGCAAGTCAAAGTACAATATCTATTGGCATTTCTATAGAATTCTTAACACTAAGGGGATTCTCCCTGGTGTTTACCTCACTAATGCCTTTATTTGGCACTCTGCATATAATATTCACTGCATATAACATTGCATCCTCAAAAGCGTAGCATGTCCATCAAAATGGAGCATTATGCCATTAAAAAATTCAAACATGCATCAATGCATAAGCCAGTTTGTATGTGCCCAAAAGGTACGAAGTGATATATATCCCCAGAAGAAGTCTCATCTTCTCTCTCCAATGTGGATCGGTACAATGTATTTCTTCGTCAGAATCGTTGTCTCCGAGGTTATTTCCCGTATACTGCGTGCAGATTAAAGTGTGAATGAGGGTGGGCATTCAACCCATCTCATTTTTCAATCATTTGAATAACCATACTTGGTGGGTGGAAATTTGAATGATCGCCGCTCTTGAAGAGTTACACCCCGCCTTTTGGCCTGAGGGATTAATGTAATTCTTATGCTTCACAAACATCTATATCTCCGTGATGTTCAGTGGTTACTGTCATCTGCTTGTCGAGTCTAGTCGTTACTAGTCTTGTTGTGGTTAGTTTTCCGCATGTTGCGTGCAAATTAGAGTACGAATGAGGATGGGTATTCAACCCATCTCATTTTCAATCATTTGAATAACCATACTTGGTGTGTGGCAACTCGAATGATTGTCGCTCTTGATGAGTTACACCCTGCCTTTTGGCCTGAGGGATTAATGTAATTCTTGTGCTTCACAAGCATCAATATCTCCGTGACTCTTTGGTGTTTACTGATGTCTTTTGATTGAGTCTAGTCGTCACTAGTCTCCGTGGTAATTTTCCCTTATGTGGACAACCTTTTCGGATCCAACCCTTGTGTTGTGAACCCTTTGCCTTCCAACCTTCGAACCATTTCAAAACCCAGTTCCCGTCCTGGTAATCACTTCAAAACCCACTTCTCGCCCTGGTGATCCCTTTCAAAGCCCAGTTCCCGTCCTGGCAAACCATTTCAAAATCCAGTTCCAGTTCCCGTCCTCATAATCATTTTTCAAAGCCCAGTTCTTGCCCTGGCAAACCAAGTCAAAGTCCAGTTCTCGCCTTGGCAAACGTTTTTTCAAAGTCCATTTCTTGCCCTGGAAAACCTTTCAAAGCCCAGTTCGCGTCCTGGAAAACAAATTCAAAACCAATTCCCAATCCCCAACCTCAGTGTTGATGATAATCTTCTCCTTCTCCAACCTCAGTGTTGATGCTTTCCAACCTCAGTGTTGATGTCTGTTATTTCTTTTCCAACGTCAGTGATGATGTCTAGCATTTCCTCCAAGCTCAGTGATGATGTCGGTTATTTGTTTCTCCAACCTCAGTGTTGACGTCCCCCAACCTTAGTGTTGATGTCGATCATTTGTTTCTCCAACCTCAGTGTTGGTATCTATTATTTCTTTCCCAACCTCAGTGTTGATGTCTATCATTTCTCGCTCCAACCTTAGTGTTGATGTCCTCCAACCTTAGTGTTGATGTTTACCATCTTTTCTCTCAACAATAGTGTTAAAGTCGACCACTTCTTATTCCCAATACCTAGTGAGTCCATCAGTTAAGCACCTCATTGTTTGCTTTCCAAAACACTCTTCTGTGTTATGCTTTTGATACTTGTCTGTATTGATTCAAACACTCGTCTGTGTTATTCTTTTGATACTCGTCCGTATCTTTCTTTAATACTCGTCTATATTAATTCAAACACTCGTATGTGTTATTCTTTTGATACTCGTCCGTGTCCTTCCTCAATACTCGTCAGTATTAATCCAAACACTCGTCTGTGTTATTCTTTTGATACTCGTCCATGTCGTTCCTCAATACTCGTCTATATTAATTTGAACACTCGTCTGTGTTATTCTTTTGATACTCGTATGTATCTCCCTTCAATACTCGTCTGTATTAATTCAAACACTCGCCTGTGTTATCCTTTCGATACTCGTTTGTATCTTTTCTTAAAACACTTGTCTGTGTTACATTATCTCTCCGTCAGAACCTATATTCTCAAATCACTTTTTCATGAAAGAATCACTTCCTTTGAGAACCTTGTATTGGCACCGTTACCACGTTACAAGCTATCACCATTCAACCATTACTCACCATAAACTTTTCCACCAGAAAGAAAAATTCTCTTTCCCTTGCAGATATCAAAAACAAAAAAAACAAGGAGGTGGATTTAATATTGGTATTTAATATTCTTCTACCTTGAAGGTTCGAAAGGCCGACGCCACTCTCACCTTCGGGTTTAAGACGATTAAATAGGGGCAGCAAATGTCATACCCCAAATTTTTCCTACCCTATTTATATGACTTACATTCATGTGCATATTCCATATAGGTCATTCATCCCATAAATTCAATCATTTCATGATCACTACTCAAAGAATTGACAAGAAAGGGAGTTCTATTGAAGGAGATTCCTAATAAAGAGGTGGATTTTAGGTCTGATTGTGTGGTATCATCCCCATTGAAATTCTCTTGGAATTAGGGTTTCACAATCTTTAACTCAAGGCATTGATTAGAGAATGTAGGCTTGAAGTTCATCCGGTCTTCCCAAATCAGGGTTTTGGACCGAAGTCAACAACAGTTGACTTTTTGGTTAACATTTAATCAGGAGATGATTTTATAGTGTGAGATAGAATGAGGCTCATGTGAGGGTGCGCAATTGATTTTCTTTGGTGGATGGTTGATTTGAAGTGGAATCGGAGATCGATTAATCAGAAAATTTATCTGGAACAGAAAAAGTCAAACAGTCGACTTTTTGGGCAAAATCAGGGTCAATTCTGAAATATTGACTTTTGATGAAAAATCGGTCAAAGAAAAGTCAAAGGAATGAATAAAATCAAGAAACATTCAAAAATTGCCAAATGGGGAAAGTTAGTTGAAATGTGAAGTTTCCTGAAAAGGAAGGTTCTAACACTTAGAAAATATTTTGGAATTTTGACTTGGTTGACCAGCTCACTTCAGCACCAGTTTACATGTGTCAGAAGGCATTATTTCATAAAATGTTCAACATCAATATTGTTCATCTCATGGAGATGAACAACTTTGTCGTTGAGTGTTTTTCCATTTGAAGCATGGTTTAAAAGATACAAAAGAGAGAAGTTTGAAGAAATACATTTGGTTCAAGACAAGTTGATGGGCACAACACATGCATTCTCACAAACACGTGGTGTACCATTTTTGAAGTCAGCTCTAAAGGATTACAAGCAGCATATAGAATCAAATCCAATATCAATACATTCTCCTCCATTCCCTCTTTCATTTGACACCAATACCGTGACCTTTGGTTGAGTGTGGAGTAAGATACAAAGCCTCAAAGTCACGTTCTGACCAAGTCACGTGTTGCCAAATGCATGGGCCAGAATATAGGTCACGCGCAAGGCATTTCATCAAGCACTCAGTGTGCCATTTTCAAATCAGTTTTTAGGAAGCTACAAGCATCTTTAGGACCCCATTGTCATATCAAGCTCTTGTATCCTATGCCCTCTTTCATTTAATCCTCATCTCATGAATTTTGATCAAATATGGAAGGAGATGTGAAGCATCAAAGTGAGCCCTTTGGAAGCGTGTCCAGCTATGGTATTGCTAGGAAAATCTGTGCATGGGCCATGCAACAACCATGCAGTAAAACACCATCACTTTCCAAACCATTTTCCCCTACTTATAAGCATCGTTTCCAAAACTCTCCAACACCAAAGGTCTTCTATCATATACCCTCAGGATGTTTGTAACCATCCAACGCCAAGTCCCAAAGGTCACCATCTTGACATAGAAAGTAGCTCTTTAGCCTATCTTTCCAATACTCAAAATTTTCACCATCAAAGACTGGTGGTCTGTTGTATCCATTGAAACTGTTACTACCATTGTTATTTTGTTCAATAGGAGGTGGTACTGGAGCTGCCATTGGCGTGTGTTTTTCTCCTGAATCTTTTGTCTAACACTATTAAGTGCTTGCACCTAGAACCAAGGCGCTCTGATTCCAATTGAAGGAGTGAAAAAAACTTATAAATGGGGGATTGAATAAGGGTTGTTTCTTTTTGGAAAAAAAAATAATGAACACAATTATTTTTATCCTGGTTCGTTTGAACTCAAACAACCTCCAATCCACCCTCACAGGTGATTTACCTCCACTGAGGATTTAATCCACTAATCAAAAATGATTACAACGGTTCCCCATTTAGATCAACATCTAAGTCTTCTTGAGTCTACAGATCACAACTTGATCACTCAAGGAATTTTGGTTTACAAAGATATAATCAAATACAAGAGATTAATGTTGCTTCTAATAAAGTTGTAATCACCAAGTGATTATTCTCTTAAGCTTAAGTTCTAAATTTCACTAAGTATACAAAAGTATGTGAGCTTGAAGATGAAGTTGCTTATTTTCTTTAGCTGTTTGCGTGAGAAAGTTCAGAGTCAGATGATGAGAGTATGTAAAATGAACGTAAGCTTTCTAACGTTTCTCCTTGCTGACTTCTTCCTTTTATGGGCATGAGAATATGACCGTTGAACAGTTTTGCATTTAATGCTTTGCGTGTACAGTACAAAGTTGCATTTAATGTTTCACACTTTTGTCAACTACCTCGAGCCTTGCAATAACTGCAACTTTTGACTTTGCTTTTTGTAGCCATACTTCCAACGTTCCTTTTGTCAGAGACACAGACTAGTCTAGTTAGTCTTTTCATCATTTGCTTTCTTCTGGACTCAGACTTTATGTATTGCTTTGATTATCAGAGTTTCCAGCGTTTGGTGCAGAACAGAACTTCAGCGCCTCAGCCTTTAGAAGTTCTTTAGAGCGTGATACCTTTATAGCTTTAGAGCTTGCTTCTGCTTGTCATGATCTGAGAACTTCAAGTTCATCTTCTGATGTCTTCAAGACCATGTTCTGATGAAACCATCCAGAACATCTAAGACAGGGCATCTGAAAGCTAATGTAGTGCATACTCTTTTATACTTTTCCTGAAATGGAAAACACTATTTATTAAAGTACCACATTGTCTTATACAAAATTCATATTTAACTTTATCATCAAAACTAGAAAATATGATCAGAACATTTCATGTTCTAACAATCTCCCCCTTTTTGATGATGACAAAAACATATAAAATTGATATGAATTTGTATCCAGAATAAGATATGAAACATATGAAAGCATAAAACAAATAATCAGAGCATGTTAAATCTATCTCCCCCTGAGATTGATAATCTCCCCCTGAAATAAATACCAGATGAAATTGCTATAAAAAGACTTCCCTGAGTATTTTCCATTTCAGAAAAGACTTTACAGTTGAGCTTTATCTGAGAATGATTCAGATCTTTCCTTGAACAGGTTCAGAGCTTTGAATTTTCCTTAGATAGTCAGCGTATCAGAGCATCAACTTTTTTTTGCTTCAGATCTTTTAGTATTTCATTCATTATCTTTAAGATCTTCAGAACATCAAATTGTTTTTCTCCCTTAAGTAGATAGAATATTTTCTCCCTTTTTGAGATTTTCATAGCATTATATTCCTACAACACTTTCAGATACAGAGCTTTGCATTTTTTGTTAGAAAATGGTGAGACTTAAGTCTAGCAACTAATATAATAAAATTAATTCAATTAATATGTTTCTCCCCCTTTTTGTCAGTCATCAAAAAGAATTATAAAAGATTCAGATGAAAGCAAAGAAAGAAAAGGAAAGAACTGGATTTATTGATAAACAAAATGATAATAAAGCAGATGCAAGAAAAAACAAAGGAAAACTCCTAAAAACAAGACACAGACTAAGACAACTTAGAAGCTAAGAGGGCTAGGATGTTCTTGATCTCAGCGGTATCTTCTGCTTGCTTC
The DNA here is from genome assembly GCF_029867415.1 of Vicia villosa. Taxonomy (NCBI): domain Eukaryota; kingdom Viridiplantae; phylum Streptophyta; class Magnoliopsida; order Fabales; family Fabaceae; genus Vicia; species Vicia villosa. The sequence continues at coordinate 199,679,138 of NC_081180.1, read as the reverse complement.
TTAGAAGTCTCTTCAGACTTCTGCATCCAGGTCTTGATCTCTTAATTTGTATCATCTTGCTTGGCCAGACGATCAAAGACAGCTTCTTGATTCTTCCGAAGTTCCTTCAGAGTGTTCCACACTTCAGACGCTGGCGAACTAGCAACAAAAGAAGAAGGGGCTTGAACCAAAGGTTGAGCAACTGGATTAGCGTCAAACCAAGAAAACAGAGTTTCCATGTCCCCTGTCAGCAGAACAAAATCCTTGGGAGCAAAAGGATATTGTTATGGCTTCAAAACCACCATAGGCAGAGGATTGTCAACTTCCATCTCATCAGCCTCAGGCTCCATCTCATCAACTTCTGATGCAGCAGCACAAGAAGATTCAGCTTGTAGAGACTTCCACTTTCTGAGATCCTGAAGAGCCTTCCAATGACCGAAGTCCAGAGCTAGACCAGCTGGACCAGGAGCCTCAGACACACAGATTTTCCAAAGATATAGAACTTCAACTTCAACTTCCAACAGCCACATGATCCAGCTTATTGTCATGGGCAGCCTTCAGAATTTCCAACCTGTTCTGTACCCTGTACTTAAGTACCTGAAAACGAGTATCAACAGAGGGTAGAGATGGGGTGGGTATGATAATGGTTATTGGCTCTTGGGGTGTTGATAGAAGGTAAGGCTCAAAAGGTCTTTCAGAAAGAAGATGTGAGGTGGTTGAGAGGGGTGAGGATATTTCTTCAAGATGAGAGTCAACAATAACAATTGTTGGATCAGAAGAAGGAACTCCGTTGCACTGGGAGTGAAAGAGAGAATCAGAGGAGGGAGAGGATGGTTCAAAAAAATCACAGAAGACAGGAATGTCAACTGTTGGGTGAGGATCAGATATTGGAGATGTTGGTTGAGGTTGGGGTTCAGATGTTTGAGTTTGAGAAGTTTGAGGTTGGGGTGTAGGTGTTTGAGTTTGAGAAGGTTGAGTTGAGAAGTTGGGGGTACATATGATTGAGATTGAGAGGATTGAGGTTGTGAAGTGGAGAAAGAATTAGGTGGGAAGATAACATTGAGAGGTGGAGGGTTGAGAATAATAGGTTCAGGAGATTGAAATGGTTGTTTTCCTTTTGAGATGGTGGATGAAGATGGTGGAATATTAGAAGGTGGTTATTTTTGTTGTGGGTGAAGTCCATAATCAGAGTCTAAGATAGAGTCATCTATCTGATCTATATCATCTATAAGTTTCTTAATCTCTTCAGATGATCTAGAGATTTTGAGAGAGAGAGGGTTTGTTGTTGATACTTGTTCAAAAGCATTAATAGAAGAAGCTACATAGCTAGATATAGAACTACCTGAACTCTTCTTCTTCTTCTTCAGAGGGTTGGAAGGACCTTCTCTAGCTATCTTTCTCTTCTTCTTCTTCTTCTTCTTGTTTAAGTCATCCAGAGAAGGAAGACTTCTGCCTCGTAGCCAAGCTGGATCAAATTCTGATTTGTCTCTTAGGCATGACTCCAGATAGAAGAGAACAAAGTCTGGATGTTCTTCCTTAAAGAACAGCTGAAAGTAATCAAGTGGGGTTCTTCTGGACAGAATATCATTGACCAATGTTGGTGGAGAAATGACCTTTTCAATCAGCTTCATTTTCCTCAGAGTGTGGGCAGTCAGAGTACTCCCATAGACAGATGTCAGATCTTGAATTGCGCCAGCTTTCTTCAGAGCATCTATCAGACCAGTGTCTGTCAGAATGTCTGATATCAGCCTACCCATATGAATAGTGTTCCTCTTGAATTTTTTATATCTCAGCCTCTCTTGCTCTCTTGAGTCCTTCACATGGGTCCATAGATGATTGAACAAAATGTGAGGCGAATCAATCCTCTGACCTTTGCCAATGCAGTACAGAAGGAACTGCTGGTCTTGATTGATGTAGGTTGCAGAAACATAAGACTTTCTATGATTGATGCATCCCAGAATGATCTTTGCCCAGATTCTGTAGAAATCCTTCAGATCCTTTGCATTTGCTGAACCTTTACCAGATGTAAATATTTCAGGGTAAACTGCTTCCCAGTTAGTTTTTCCTGCAATTGCGCCAGTTACTCAACCCAGTTAGTTCTTTACCAGATGAGATTTTCAGTGATTGAAATCTCTTGACCTAATACGAAGGAGATGATGGCTCTGGGGGTGATGGTAGCATGAATCCAAAATTCCTTTACCAAATCTGGGTAAACTGGTCCAATGAGATGATCAAAGTAGTTTGCCCAGCCTTCAACCATCATATTTGTCTTGATTTTGAAGCCATGTTCTTGGAGATTTTTGAAATCCACCATTAGTTCACAGAGAACTTCCAATTCTGCAAACGGAATCAAACAAGTTCTTGTTGGTGGTGTGAACGCTGTTTGTTGTTGTTGATATGAAACAGGTTGTTGTTGTTGTTGAGATGATGAAGGGTTTGATGTTGAAGAAGCCATTGATGAGGAGAAGTTGAGAATTCTGGGTTGTTTGGGTTTAGGGTTTTGATAGAGACGAAATAAAGAACAAAAATGCATAAAAACATGAAGAGAATGAAGGAGTGAAAAGAGAGGAAGTGAACATGGAATGAATTTATATAGACACGGATTTGAAAATAAAATGCAATGAAGTTCTGAATGCAACGATTACAAAAAATGCATTTATGATGAAAGACGTTAATGGGGGTAAAGTAAGATTTGAAAAGATTTTGCATTGTTACCTAGGGCGGCATCTCATCAACTACACGCACGCTTATCTCTTCTGATGAACACGTGGTCGTCATCTTGGAGAAGCTGGTGACAGCTGTTTTGCTTTAAAAGAAGTTCTAAGTCATACTAAACACATGAAACGTTAGAGATAACAATTTCAGAGTGTCCTTATGAACAAACACGATAAGAACATCTGATAATAAGAAAACATAAAATTATTTACTTCAGTATAAAATTATATCAGAGCTTCACACTCACTTCACTCTGGGCTTAAGTCCATACTGATATTCTTCAAAATGAACTTAAACCTATCTTCAGCAAAGGGTTTTGTAAAGATATCAGCCCATTGATGGTCTGTATCTACAAAGTTTAAAGAAAGAACACCCTTCTGAATATTAGTCCCTAATAAAATGATGTTTAATATCTATATGCTTAGCTTTAGAATGTAAGATAGGATTTTTAGAAAGACAGATAGCAGAAGTATTATCATAGAATATAGGAATGATACTCTCATATATCTGATAGTCTTCTAGCTGAATTTTCATCCAGAGCATCTGTGTACTACATCCAGCAGCAGCTACATACTCTGCTTCAGTAGTAGATAATGCAATCGTGGCTTGTTTCTTGCTGTACCAGAAGATCAGATTTCTTGCCAAAAACTGACAGCTTCTAGAAGTAATTTTTCTTTCAACTCGATCTCCAGCGTAATCAGCATCACAGTATCCTACTAAGTTGAATTCTTCAGATCTTTTGTAAGACAAACCAACATTAGTAGTACCTTTCAGATACCTAAGAATTCTCTTAACAGCAGTTAAGTGAGATTCTCTAGGATCTGATTAGAATCTAGCACACAAACAAACACTAAATAAAATGTCAGGCCTAGAAGCAGTCAAATAGAGAAGAGATCCTATCATACCTCTGTAGATCTTATGATCTACCTTCTTACTTACCTCTTCCTTACCTAAAATGCTAGTTGGATGCATTGGAGTTTTAGCTTCCTTACAGTCTGATTACTTAAACTTCTTTAGAAGTTCCTTGACATACTTAGTCTGATGTATGTAAGTCCTTTCAGAGGTTTGGTTTATCTGAATGCCTAGAAAGTATTTTAGCTCTCCCATCATGCTCATTTCAAACTCTGCCTGCATAGACTTAGCAAAATCCTTTCCCAGAGAGGCATTAGATGTTCCAAATATAATATCATCAACATAAATTTGACAAATTAAAATATCCTTTTTAACAGGTTTACAAAAGAGAGTTGTGTCTACTTTTCCTCTTGTGAAACCATTATCTAGAAGGAAAGAACTTAATATTTCATACCAAGCTCTAGGAGCTTGCTTCAGACCATATAATGATTTCTTAAGCTTAAAAACATGTTCTGGAGACTTAGAGTCTTCAAAACCAGGAGGTTCGTGAACATAAACTTCTTCATCTATATAACCATTTAAAAAGGCACTCTAAATATCCATTTGATACAGAGTGATGTTATTCTGAGTAGCAAAAGAAATTAATAATCCAATAGACTCTAACCTGGCAACTGGTGCAAAAGTTTCATTATAATCAATACATTCTTGTTGACTATAACCATGAGCAACCAGTCTGGCTTTTTTTCTTATTACTTCACCTTTTTCATTCAGCTTGTTTCTGAAAACCCACTTTCTTCCAATAATATTAAATCCTTTAGGTCTTGGAACCAGATCTCAAACATAATTTCTTGTAAACTGATTTAACTCTTCTTGCATAGCAATAATCCAATCAGTATCTTCCAGAGCTTCATCAACAGAAGTTGGCTCAATCAGAGACACTAATCCAAATAAAGACTTTGCGTTGTACTTTAGAAATGATTTTGTTCTGATGGGATCATCTTTCTTTCCAATGATGACATCCTCTAGATGAGCTGAGTTGATTCTTGAAGATCTTCTGGCTGTTGGTTCTTCGGATATTCTGAGATTCTCTAAAGAAGCAGCAACTTTATCTTTAGAGTCACCCTTTCCTCTGGGTTCTTCATGATCTGGATCAGAGATGTCTATATCTACAAAATTCTCATTCTGCTTTGGCTTTTCAATGCCAAGCTTATCATCAAATTTGACATGAATTGATTCCTCAACTATCAGAATTTCAGTATTGTATACTCTATAGCCTTTAGAGCGTTCAGAATATCCAAGAAGAAAACACTTCTGAGCTTTGGAATCAAACTTGTTCAGATGATCCTTAGTATTAAGAATATAACAAATACATCCAAAGGGATGGAAATAAGAAATGTTGGGCTTTCTGTTCTTCCACAATTCATAAGGAGTCTTATTTAGAATAGGTCTTATGGAGATTCTATTCTGAATATAACAAGATGTGTTAATTGCTTCTGCCCATAAATGCTTAGCCATATTAATCTCATTGATCATGGTTCTGGCCATTTCTTGTAGAGTCCTATTCTTTTGTTCTACAACTCCATTTTGTTGTGGAGTTCTAGGACAAGAGAAAACATGGGCAATGCCATTTTCTTTGAAATAAATTTCAAAGAATCTGTTCTCAAATTCACCACCATGATCACTTTTGACTTTTATGATTTTACATTCCTTTCAGATTTAATATGTTTGCAGAAGTCAAAGAACACAAAATGTGACTCATCCTTGTGTTTTAAGAACTTTACCCATGTCCATCTGCTGTAGTCATCTACAATGACCAATCCATATTTCTTGCCTCTGATTGATGCTGTTTTGAATGGACCAAACATATCAATATGTAGAATTTCTAAAAGCCTTGAAGAAAAAACAACATTTTTAGACTTGAAAGCAGATTTTGAAAACTTCCCTTTCTGACATGCTTCACAAAGAGCATCTGATTTATATTTCAGATTAGGGAGTCCTCTGACCAGATTGAGTTTGTTAATCTGAGAAATTTTTCTCATGCTAACATGACCCAATCTTCTGTGCCAGATCCACTACTCTTCGTTAAAAGAAAGAAGGCAAGTAACCTGCTAGTTTTTAAGATCTGAAAGACTTTTGATTAAAGATTATGTCATAACCATTGTCACTTAATTGACTTATGGATAATAAGTTATGAGCTAATCCATCTACAAGCAGAACATTAGTTATAGAGGGAGAGTTAACAATACCAATGGTTCCAGAGCCTATGATCTTGCCCTTCTGGTACCCTCCAAACTTCACGTCTCCTCCAGGTTTAACCTCCAGACTTTGGAACATAGACCTTCTTCCCATCATGTGACGTGAGCATCCAGGGTCTAGGTACCATGACATGTTTGTCTTTTGTGCTGTTAAGGAGATCTGCAACTGGGATAATTTTATCCTTAGGTACCCACATTCTTTTGGGCCCTTTGAGGTTAGTTTTTCTCATGTTCTGATTGAACTGAGATTTTGCATGGGGAGCATCAGAATATGCAGCATGATATTTCCTAGTGTGTGTGACATGTAAATTCTTAGGATGTGATGTGTATTAAATATCATGTGAGTGACCATACTGGAATTGTTTATATAGAGGTTTATACTCAATAACCATCTTGTCAACAGGTTCCAGTTTATATGGGATATCTCCCTCATATCCTATACCTATTCTCTTATTTCCACTCACTCCATATATCATAGATGCCATTTGGCTTCTACCTATACTTCTAGATAAGAACTTTCTGAAACTCAAGTCATATTCTTTAAGAATATTGTTTGTACTTGGAATAGAAGCATCTGGACTAGAAGATGTTTTTCAGACTTTCAACATCTTTTGTTAGTTTTAAAACTTTTTCCTTAAGTCCAGAGTTTTATATCTAAAGCTTCTTAGTTTCATATGCAAAGATATTTTTGAGACTTTTATATTTGATACTAAGTTTAATCTTGATTTCCAGAAGTTCTGAGAGACTAGAAACAAGTTCTTCTCTAGATAGTTCAGAAAATACCTCTTCAGAATCTGAGTCAGATGCAGATTCTTCTTCACCATCTATAGTTGCCATGAATGAAATGTTCGCTTGCTCATCTTCAGAGTATGACTCTTGATCAGTGGAATCTGAGTCATCCCAAGTGGCCATCATGCCTTTCTTCTTCTCAAATCTTTTCTTGGGCTTTTCTCTCTGAAGATTAGGACATTCATTCTTGAAGTGTCTTGGTTCTTTGCATTCATAGAAGACTATCCAGATCTTTTGGGTCCAGAAGATTCTCCCTTTTCAGATTTCTTGAAGCTTTTAAATCTTCTCTGCTTGGTTTTCCAGAGTTGACTTAATCTTCTAGAAATAAGAGATAACTCATCTTCTTCTTCTTCTTCTTCTTCTTCTTCAGATTCTGAGTCATCAGATCTTTCTTCTCTTTCCTGAAAAGCGTTAGTACAGTTTTTATTATTTGACTTTAAAGCAAAAGATTTACCTTTCTTCTGAGGTTCATTTGCGTCAAGCTCAATTTCATGGCTCCTTAAGGCGCTTATGAGCTCCTCAAGAGATAATTCATTCAGATTTTTTAGCAATCTTGAACGCTGTAACCCTTGATCAGCTTTGGTGTATCCCTTGTCTAGCACTCTCAATCCAGCAGTCAGAGTCTGGAATCTAGAAAATATTGCTTGAATGTTTTCATCATCTTTCATCTTTAAAGCTTCGTACTTATGGATGAGAGCCAGAGCTTTTGTCTCCTTGACCTGAGCATTCCCTTCTTGAGTCATCTTTAAAGATTCAAAAATATCATGGGTTGTTTCCCTGTTTGTTATCTTCTCATACTCAGCATGAGAAATAGTATTCAGCAATATGGTTCTTGCTTTATGATGATTTTTGAACTCTTTCTTTTGAGCATCACTCATATCCTATCTACTGATCTTGACTCCACTAGCTTCAGGATGCTTGTAACCATCCAACACCAAGTCCCAAAGGTCACCCATCTTGGCATAGAAAGTAGTTCTTTAGCCTATCTTTCCAATACTCAAAATTTTCACCATCAAAGACTGGTGGTCTATTGTATCCATTGAAACTGTTACTACCATTGTTATTTTGTTCAGTAGGAGGTGGTACTGGAGCTCCCATTTGCGTGTGTTTTTCTCCTGAATCTTTTGTCTAACATTGTTAAGTGCTTGCACCTAGAACCAAGGCGCTCTGATGCCAATTGAAGGAGTGAAAAATACTTAGAAAGGGGGGATTGAATAAGGGTTGTTTCTTTTTGGCAGATAAAAATAATGAACACAATTATTTTTATCCTGGTTCGTTTGAACTCAAACTACCTCCAGTCCACCCTCACAGGTGATTTACCTCCACTGAGGAATTAATCCACTAATCAAAAATGATTACAATGGTTATCCACTTAGATCAATCTCTATGTATTCTTGAGTCTACAGATCACAACTTGATCACTCAAGGAAATTTGGTTTACAAAAATATAATCAAATACAAGAGATTAATGTTGCTTCTAATAAAGCTGTAATCACCAAGTACTTTTTCTCTTAAGCTTAAGTTCTAAATCTCACTAAGTATACAAAATTATGTGAGCTTGAATATGAAGTTGCTTCTTTTCTTTAGCTGTTTGTGTTAGAAAGTTCAGAGTCGGATGATGAGAGTATGTAAAATGAACGTAAGCTTTCTAACGTTTCTCCTTGCTGACTTCTTCCTTTTATAGGCATGAGAATATGACCGTTGAAGAGTTTCGCATTTAATGCTTTGCGTGTACAGTACAACATTGCATTTAATGTTTCACACTTTTGTCAACTACCTCGAGCCTTGCAATAACTGCTACTTCTTACTTTGCTTTTTGTAGCCATACTTCTAACGTTCCTTTTGTCAGAGACACAAACTAGTCTAGTTAGTCTTTTCATCATTTGCTTTCTTCTGGACTCAGACTTTATGTATTGCTTTGATCATCAGAGTTTCCAGCGTTTGGTGCAGAACAGAACTTCAGCGCTTCATCCTTTAGAAGTTCTTTAGAGCGTGAAACCTTTAGAGCTTTAGATCTTGCTTCGGCTTGTCATGATCTGAGAACTTCAAGTTCATATACTGATGTCTTCAAGACCATGTTCTGATGAAACCATCCAGAACATCTAAGACAGAGCATTTGAAAGCTAATGTAGTGCATACTCTTTTATACTTTTCCTGAAATGGAAAACGCAATTTATTAGAGTACCACATTGTCTTATACAAAATTCATATCTAATTTTATCATCAAAACTAGAAAATATGATTAGAACATTTCATGTTCTAACAATTACCCTAAAAGCCATGCATCACTACTGAAGCCAAAAGCACGTGAGAAATGCACCCTAAATAACTACACTTGTTCATTAAGTTTAGTGAAGCAAGGATTCACTACCATGCATCACCTCTTACCATGAATCCATGCACACCTTACTCTCCTATATAAATCTTAAGCCCTTCACAAATTCAACGCACACTTCATTTTTTAGTTTCACAAAAACCCTCTCATCTTCACTCTCCCCTCGATTCTCTCTCTCCTCTCATGAACTTTCCAAAAGTTTGTTACATCTTGTAACAAACTCTAACTACCAACCTTCAACCATGGATTATCTATCAATCTTCATCTTCCTCAATCAACCTTCATCACCAAATTTCGGATCCAACTTCAACCATCACCATTACTGAGCCACACTTCAAAGCAACATCATTGCATCTTCCTCCATCTTCATCTGCAAGCACAGAGCTGGCCTCGATTTCCATTTTCTTCCATTGAAAGGAATCCTCACCATGGCAAGGAGTCGTCATCTGCATCCTAGCTCCAAGAACGACAAGGATCTCTGAGTTTATTTCTCAGAGATCTCTTCTCCTCCAAACTTTTTAGTACCATCATCAACATCATCAAGAGCTCACGGTTGTTGAAGTCTTCTCTGAAAATCCCTTCTCAAGGCTTAAACAGGTGAGTTATTTATCCCTTCGTAGCATCTTAGAAACATGTGTTCTATGCATCTATTTTCAACCTCCATGTTTCTTGAATATGATTCGCTTTATGCTAAATGCCTGTTGTTTACATGTTTGAAACGTGTATTAAAACTCCATGAATGTTTAGGAGCATATAGATATGCTTAGGTTGCGTTTTGCTAAGATTGAACCATGTTAGGGTTTTGGAAACGTTCTCTGTGTGAGGCTTAGAGAAAGATTATGGAAAATCTAAGAACATATTCGTGTTCTACGCAAAAATTTGAGTGGGACAGTGGTGGTTTGATTCAGTTTTAGGCGCATGACAGTGGTTCGTGGTGGTGGTTCCACCGGAGACGACTACCGGAGAATACCTCCGGCGTCCGAGTTTGTTTTGCATGGTTTTCCAGGTGAGCATGCGTGGCAGAGCCTCATTGGTTATTGCGTTCAGTTTTTAACTTTTGCCTTATCCATATGATTGGGAACGTATGTTGGCACTTGGTGATTAGTTCAGGTTTGTTTTTGTCTTTTCTTCACTTAAGTAAGCTGACCGGTTGACATGAGGTTCCTTTTAGTAATGTTACGTTTTACTAGTAAATCAGGGTCCAATAATGTACATGCTGTAAATAAAATGAAATAAACAAGATAAAAAATGAAATGAAATGTATGGTTGCTGTTTGGGCCACAGATTGATTGATACATGGGCTTAGTTCTTTTTTCTGATTCGTACCACCTTTTTGCCAATATTAACACGCACTTTTGAATGGGCCTAACGCCAATTGCTATCTGCGCCCCTGGTTGAGAGACCAAATGCCTCACAGCAGAATTTCAGTTCAAACTCTTTTGCTAACTCACCCCTAGTTTTAGATAGTTTCAATTTTGTTTCAAATTTGTTTTCTTCCTAATTTTTTATAAATGATTCAATTTCCCTTAAACATAAAAAATGACCAAAATATATTTTCTTGACCAAATTAGAATTTTAGGAATATTTGTTTTATTAGAATTTTAATTGTTGATTTCTTTGAATTTTTGATTGGTTCATGATAATAAAAAAACACTTAGTTTTTTTGTTTAAATCGTGAAAAATAGTATTGTGCTTGTGAATATTTTCTTTTTAGTTTAGATTTTATTTCTCATATTTTTTGTGAATATTTTTCTATACTTTGTGAAATGTCTAAAATATCCCTAGTTGTTAAAGTTGACTTTAGTCAACTTAAATGACTTTTTTCCCTCTCTTTTTCTTAGTTAATTCCCCTTAGATTTTATATCTTAATTAGGATTTAGACTTTTAACAATAATCATTAGGCTATACTTAATTAGGTTAGTCTCCCTCTTTTTCATTTCTTTTTCTTTTTCCAACGTTAAAAAAGCCTAATAAATACAGACGAAGATCATACTACTACTTTTTTTTATAGTAGGAAATAAATGATTGGGGCGCAGGCCCCGGTGTATTTCTTTTGTACTTAGTGGAAAAGAAATGATTGAGGCGTAAGCCTCGGTGTATTTCGTAACCGCTACTTAGAGGCCTCGGTGTATTTCTTAACCGCTACTTAGAGAAATATTGAGGTGTAGGCCTTGGTGTATTTCTCTAAATACTTAAACTCTTTTTGGTATGATCCAAGTCACGAATGAATTCCCCTTAAAAAACACCAACAATAAAAAACACTCAAAATACTTAATAATGTTAAGATTTAAAACAAAGTAAGGATGCGATGCGAAGCCTTGTAGTGGGTTTTTTTCATCATGGAATTACATCAAAAAACACAAACCCATGTTCCTTCTCTTCTAAGAACAAGTTAAGTCCATTCCATACTTAGGCGTGTAAGTCTCCCAGGGTCGAGCATCGTGGATTGTGACCTTAACCTCTGTTCAACTAAAAACCACAAAAACAAACAGAAACTTTTAAGCCGAACTACGGCACTCTGATGGTCTAATACAAACTCCGAATGAGTGAATCCACGCTCTTTTAATGAAGCTTCAAGCAAATAACTTGTATCTCGAGTAACCGTATAAACCAAACCTCACATTGGTGAATAAATCAGATGAACCGTTAATAATGAAGTGATCCACATAATACTCATAGCACCACCTTGAAAGTCTATTGGTCGACACAAGCTCAGCGAAATGAACCCCAACCCATGATCAGTTGAAAATCTCAATAGAAACAAGCCTGCATGAGGTAAAAACTCCGAACCAGGTGAAACCTTAGCTCTATCTATGACCTCGATCCCCTTTCAAGTTTGTTGATTAATGATGCATGTTATGTTAGATGACCTAATGGAAGGTATGTACATGAATGCAAAGCCTAAGCCACATTATTGAAAGGGTGGGACAAATTTGGGGTATGACAATTCTCAGCAAAATGGATAACACTATTTAAAAAATGAACAACACAACTTGCTTTTGTATCAAACTGAAAACACATAAAAATATTTCTCTTTCAATCAGGTTTTATGTCTATTTATATAACCAAACCCACTGACAAACATATATGTCATCAATATTGGAATATTCCCATTTAATTTTAGTTAATAACATTCATTATAAAATATCTTATAAAACACATATATTTATATTAATAATAACCAAGGAATGAAAATAAAATTTCAATAAAGATACTAACAAACGTCTCCCATAACTTACATGAAACATACACACCCATGTTAAAAATACATTATCCTTCTGGCCCAAAACACCTAACACAAGACCACAACTATTACGTAGCTATTGCCACACACTTATAACTGAAACTCTAATTATATGAGAAACTCATAATTAAACACCAAAACACAACATATTTCCATTCCCATCTTTTCCTTAAATTTAAACACAATCATCCACCCCTGGATCTTAGCCAGGCACCATCTTGGATGCATCCTTCCTTCACAAACTCACGCCAACCCTTCCAAAGATATCTCTTAACATAATAATCTCTCTTGGCATAATGAAGCTCACACTTGACTAGCCTTTTCAAATCAGAATCCTGAAACAAGACGCACGTATAACGCTTGTCCATGCAGTTGCACATGACTTCTTGAGGAAATTGCTGCAAATATGGTATATAATATATCATCTATAAGCACACAACTTAAATTACAGTAGAGGAAATTCACTTATTAGAATTTTCAACAATACTTAACCCACATAAATCAAGGTCTCCAATGGACTTCATATGACTCCTTAGGTTTCAAACTATCTCTATGACAAAATTCAAGCTTCAGTTTCCAAGATTGCTCAGTCAATTGCTTAGATAGTCAACAGCCGACTAGTTTGACCTAAAAGTCAACTATAGTCAAATCACAGTCAAAACTCCTGATTGTTTTGGTCAAAATCAACATTTTGAAGTCACATTCATCATTTTATCAAGGGTTTATCATTATTCATCAAGAAAAGTTCAGAAATCAACAAAACTCAGAGTGTCTAAATTAGGGTTTTTGACCCAAAAGTCAACTGAACTTTGACCGCCCATAACTTTCACATGGAACATCAAAAATTTCCCAACCAAAGCCTGTTTTGAAGGAAATTAAATTCTCTACAACTTTTTCTATCTAAAGCCAAGGCCAAAAATGCTTCATTTGAGAGATATGTGCCAAAACATTATAGGTCCTTCTAGAAGATCGCAAAAAGGTGTTTTTTGTCAAGAGCCATATCTTCAAGATAAAATCCTCAAATGTAAAAAAGGTTCCAAAGTGGCTTGTAGAGGACATCTTGGGATTTCCAAAAAGTCCTAGATCATCTCCATATGATAAATATTGATTGAGGTATGGCTTGCGCAAGTTGGGTGATTTTGAGAAAATCCGTAAAATGCAAAGTGAAGAAGTTTGATGTTTTGAACTTTTGGGCCTAAGATTAGGACTTCAAACTCATCCATGACCTCAATAAGGACCTTTAAACCCATGTTCATATTTTTGTCACTTTTATTTACATTTATTTGAATTTTATTCAATTAAAGGCCAAATAAATCAAATAAAATGTGAGATAAATGAATTAAATCACATGGTTTTGGTTCTAAACATTCAAGGGCCCATACCACACCATAAAATAGCCCAAATTTCGTTTGCATGGCTTATGGAGAAGATTTGGCAAATATAGAAAGATATAATACATGATTCAACAAGGTTTCCATGGATTCCAAAATCCTAAATATCCAAGCCCAAAAACTACCTTAATTAGCTCTCCTATATGTATACAACATTACAGCCATGAAGGGGGGAGAGATTGGAGACTACCATTAGGGTTTTTCCCAAGCTAAAAAGTGTCAAAATCTAGGGCATAATAAAAAAACCTTATCATCATGTGGCAGTCAAAAATAATCGTTCCCTTTCACTTTTGAAGCTCCCAGGGATTCAAACATATGCCTTTTGAGGCTTGAAACATCCTCAATCGCCCTCTCTAAAATCGTGGTTTGCATAATAAACTTTCAAATTTAAAACCTTTCATTCACGCTTTATAAATAAATCATGCATACATGTTTAGGTTTATAATGATGTTTAGAATGTATTTGAATCGTTTTCGGTAAGTTCCCTGTGCAGAAATCGCAAGATGCCATTGTTAGGGCAATGAAGAAGTAGGTTTTAGTTTTCACGTATAGAGGGCGTTCCAGCACAAAACTATGCCACCAATGAATTCCTGGCATGTAGTTCATGAGATCTGGGCACTCAAGTTATTTGTCTAATACCATTTTGTAGGGTTTTGAAGTAGCAGGAAATTCGAAGGAAAAATTCGCAGGTAATTTCGTCGAGGATTCCGCCGCAAAATCCACAGGTGTGGAGGTTTAAAACGAAGACCCAGTGCGTTGGAATTTGACCAGACGCGTGGCTTCCTCACATTTGCCAGTTAGCGAATCCAATCCTCTCCCCAATTCTTATTCGATGGTCAAACGAGTCCAACCACTTTCTCTAGTTTTGATTGGCGCACGCATCATCTGACGGGGCCCAGTTTGACTTAATTTTGAATCTACCATTTGTACATGTGTTCATATATGTTGTTTCTTGTGCATATCATTATTAACTAACATGATGCAGTATGCTTGGCAAGTGGCGTTTGAGTTCGGCTTGGGTCCTGGGTTTGAACCCCATGCACTTCAATTAATTTTTACTAAGGCTTCCTAGAAGATCCAATGCAACGCCCACGTTTGCATCCCATGTACCCTCAGCATCTCAACCGCCAGATTATCATGGAACTAATCCAAGGACACTGGGAATGCACTCCTACCGTGAGCCTCAAAGGAACGATTCCATCAGATTCCAGCGCCAGGTTTTGTTTTTCTTTTCTTTTTGCTGTTTGTAGTTTTGTTTGTTTGTTTTTTAATTAAGGGTTAATGAACTTTTTTGTCCCTTTAAATATTTCAAATTTCTTTTTTAGTCCTTCCAAAATTTTCCTTCAAGAAATCGTCCCTTCAAATTTTTTCTTCCGAACTATTAGTCCCTAACGTCAAATTTCGTAGCTAATCGGTGGCTAAAGTCGTAGCTAATCTCTAGAAAATTTGACGTTAGGGACCAATAGTTTAAATGAAAAATTTTGAAGGGACGATTTCTTAAAGAAAAATTTTGGAGGGACTAAAAACGAAATCTGCAATATTTAGAGGGACCAAAAAGTTCATTAACCCTTTAATTAATTAGCTATTAATTTAATTCTTAGCTTTTAATCACTAATTAGTAGATCAACTCACTAACAATCAATCAAATAATTAGCATCAAGATTTAATTTCAATAATTAGGTTTAGTTTTTTAATTTAGTTAATTAGGACTAACATTTTTTAATTAATTAATAAAATTTAATTTAATAATTAGGTTAATTTATTCAAGTTAATTAGTCTAACCATCTTAGAAATTAGGATTAATATTTTAGGTTAAATAATTAGATGATTAATTTCAGGATAAATAATTAGGTAATTAGTATTTAATTCAGGTTAATTAATTTAAATCATCTAGAAAATTAGGATTAGGGTTTTCTAACTAATTAGGTTCTCAGCCAATAATTAATTAATTAAGAGCTTCGATCAACATAAGTAGGTTAATTAAAATCGATTAATTTTAGACTCATAATTTAGGGTTAGCACCAACCCTAGTCTAGGTTTTTATCTGATTTCTATTAACAGTGGTTAACTTTGCCCCGTTTGGGTTTGCCTTTTGCCTTGCCTTATTGATTTATTATTTTGATTATATTAACTGTGGTTAACTTTTTCCCCCATTTGGGGTTTGCCCTTTTACCGTGCTAATTTTCCATCGTTTTCCTAATTAATTATATTCTTGTATATGCCCCAATGCCTTGTAATAGTTTAGGTTTATATTTTTGCCTTTTATTTTCTGCTTTATTATTTTTTCCAGATTTTAGCTATGTAATCCCCCTCCCGAAGCCTTGTAACAGCGTAGGAACCGTATTTCTGCCTTTATTATACTGCATGGTTAGTAACCTAGGGAGTGACAACTCATGAATTGAATTAGATCACTAACTTACAAGATAAATATAACTGAATTGAATCACGTGATTGTGATGCACCCACACAAGTTTAGGGTAATCCATTTTATTGCTGCCTTTCGGTTAAAAAAATAGTCAAGTCCATCGGATACGAGGATGCTTTAGCAAATGTTGCCCTCAGTTCATTATCATCATCAAAGATCATAAGTCCCTTCGATGTTGCCTACAAATGTATATGATCTTGTCCCTCGAGGTTGCCTACGACAGGATGATGATCATCTCATTCCAATGCTAAGGTATCCTCATTGGTTGCCTAAAATGACTATTATATCCTTCCCTGAGACTTCCTTCCCTCTTTATCGTATGGATAGCCTTATGGCAAACGATAATTCTCGATGACCCTTTTCAAATTCAATGAAAAGACTACCTACCCTCCTTATGGTATGGATAGCCCTTTCAAACGAAAATCTTAAAGAACATAAAGACATTAAACTTAGGATAGGTGCTTTTAACTGCTTACTCACTATTCAAACTCAAATTACTTTTCACACCCTTTTTTCAAATCAATTCAAAAGGCTATGCTTATTTACAAGCTAAAGTCCTTGTTTAAATATTTTTTCTAATCACACACTACACTTTTTCAAACAATTTAAACAAAGTGCGCTAAGCAATTAAGAGCCCATGGATAACCATGGATACAAAGGGTGCTTACACCTTCCCTTTGTATAACCTACCCCCCGAACACAAAATCTTTCAAAGGTCTTTCCTGTTCTTTTTGCCTTTCCAATTGGATAAAATAAAAGTCGATGGCGACTCTTGTTATCCGCATATTTTTTTAAAGTCAGTTCTCCCACCGTGTTACACATACATATTACACAAACCTACAAATATTTAATATTACAGATTGTTCAAAAACCATGAATCAAATCCAAACCACCCTAATGCTTGATCAACGTAACATACAGACATCTCGGAGGGGATTCTATTTTGAACCGCATACATCTCCTTTTGCAACATTCCTAACAAAAGATGTTATTGACAATCGGGCTAGTATATACCCTGGTGTTATCATTCCCCAGTGTGGTCATCTTCTTATATGTTTGTTTTATCAGTATTCACATAACACTCACTATTGCACTCATGCATTCATGCATCATATATTCATGCACATCATTTGCATCTTGTTGATATGATAAGCTTATTATTCCCCAAGCAATGTCTTTACTCCTTCCACTTAAGCGTCATCTTTAGGCAGAAAGACACATATCCTTGTGTTCCCCCGATGAGTTTGTTCCTCATGGGAAGGTTTTGTTTTAGCTTATTCGCCTATTTGTAGATAGGATGAACCCCCATTTTGAGCTTGTTCCTCAATGGGAAGTGTCTTGTTTGGTGTTTCATTCCAACTCCGTCTTGGTTTGAACTTTGTTTCCAGCAGATATGATTATTCGGATCAGCGAATCCATGATTCTCATAGTGCATTTATTTTGCATAATGGAAGACCTAATCTTTTCAAACATGAACCCATTTATGGTTCCCCAGAAATTTGGATTTATATCCCCCACATTTGTTATTGCAGTTATTACCCGACATCAAATAATGGTCTCTTTATTTCAGCAGCTTGTGTGTCCCCAATTTCCTTCTTGAGAGAAGATGACAGTCTCTACAGAGCAAGAAAAATGCTTCCAGCAGAGAAGTTTGAGGAATGATAGAAGCTTCACAATAGATGGTTAGCCTTCCCAAGATGATGAAGACAGTCTGTTGAAGAACCTAATTTTGTAAGTGATTAGTCTCTCGGTGTAAGAAGACAGTTCACTATAGAAGTTTCACAATATATGGTTAGCCTTCTCAAGATGATGAAGACATTCTGTTGAAGAACCTAATTTTGCAAGTGATTGGTCTCTCGGTGTAAGAAGATAGTTCACTATAGAAGTTTCACAATAGATGGTTAGCCTTCTCAAGATGATGGAGACAGTCTGTTGAAGAACCTAATTTTGCAAGTGATTATCTCTCAATGTAAGAAGACAGTTCACTATAGAAGATTCACAATAGATGATGAAAACGGTCTGTTGAAGAACCTGAATGTTATGAATGGTTGGTCTCTCTAGCGTCGAGACAGTTCATGTTGAATTTATTATGAATGTTTAAACTCTCCAGCGTCGAGACAGTTCATGTTAAAGTTAGTTATTTCCTTTGTGAATGGTGAGTGTCCCCAGCGTATGAGATAGTTCATTTAGAAAGCCCATTGATTTCCTTCCCCAATATGAGAATGCAGCCTATGGAGGAGACTAAACCTTGTTCTGTAAAAATCCTGAGTTTACCAAAGTATGTTACATTGTTCTTCTCCCTAATAGTGGGGGACTGTTCATCACATATCCCTAGTAGAATTGTTCCTTCCTCCCAGTTTAAAGTAATGGTGTTGTTTGTTTGATCCATATAAAAATCAAAAAATATGTTGCTTTCATATCATGCATGTGGGCTCTCAGGGTCCAAAATTATGCTATCTTTTGTATTTAAGTCCCTCCTACCATGCTGGGATGAAGATTCCATCTTCCCATCATCAGGTATCAGGAACTTAAATAAGGGCAGTTATTGTACCCCAATTTTTGACCACTGAGATCTCACCATATCTTAAATATTAGGATCATCATCATCATGCATTTATCATTTGCTAACAAAAATACAAAAAAAATTATTGTTTGTTGCTTGTGCCCCAAGACAGGAGACTGATAAAGAAGAGGCTAAGCAAATTAGGGTTTTGAGACCCACAAGGGATTTCAACATTTTTCTATGATTCAAAGGATTCTATAATCAATATCAAGGTCCAAGGATGGGTCCATACAAGATCAATCAACTCCAAGTTCACAAGAGGCTCCAATTAGGGTTTTTGACCTAATTCCACTAGAAGGTTGACTTTTAATCAGGACATGATTCCACAACTCAAACTATGATTCAAAGGCATTCAAATCAACATTATAGTCCATTCATATCATTCATTTGAAGAGGAGACCTTGATTCATTTGGAAATCACAAAACTGCAGTTCATTTGGAAAAAGTCAACTGTGCAAGTCAACCTTTGACTTTTGAGAAAAATGGTCAACTATGGACTTTTAAGGATCCAAATCATCATCATATGGATATTGAAGACATTTGATCAAAGAAAATTCAAAGAATTCATCAAGAATCAAAAAGTCAACAAAAAGTCAAAATTAGGGTTTTAAGTGAATTTTGACTTAATTTTGGGAACTCCAAATTTTGCCTACAAACTCAAAAATCTCCAAACATGAAAGTTGTTCATCTTGACAAAACAAACAACTTATCACAATGCAACTTTTGGCTAAAAGTGATTATTTTGAGAGATTTTTGATTAAGAAGGTTTATGTTCAAAAAACAGAAAATTTCAAAGTGTTTTCACCTAGTTTTTTCTTAACTTAATGGCCTTTTTTCTCCATGATCCAAAAAGAGTTTGAGGAAACTTTCAACAATTGAATTTAAGTATGTATCAAGGGCTTTCCAAAGAGACCACTAGCATGAAAATCCATGGCTTGATCAATGAGATATGATTTTGTGAAGAAGGCACCATGAACACTTGAATTCAAGAATGAAAATGAAGAAGTTATGAACCAAAACCATTTCAAATACAAAGATTCCTTTCTTGAAGCCCATATAACTTGTTCAAAGCACCATAATAAAAATATTACACTTTCTTTTGAGCTATAATCCAAGTGTTTAAGACATTATCCAAGTGATCATTCCATTAATGGCATAAAGATCACACTTCCATTTTGATAAAGACACTTTATTTACAAAGTCCACTCTCCTTGAGCGTCTCCCTTGTCTCCTCTGCACCAAAACCAAGTTAAACATCACAAGCAAGCCTCTACAACTCTGAATAAAGTCATGGAAGCATGCTTGAGTTTGTACTTTGCCATTGGAACTCCAATTTTCACATAACTTCCCAAAGAAGCAAGATGGTACATCCTTCACATGTGAACTCAAACTTCTGAGATTTTCCCTCCACAAACCCTAATTTATGCCTATAAATAGAGGGCATTGCTCATTGCATCTCTTACACCAGAATTCTCCAAGTCACCACCTCACTTGAAATTCTCATTTTCCAATCTTTGCATTTTCATAGTGATTTTGAGTTCCACAAGTTATGGGTGTCAACCAAAGGTTTAGACAACTTCTAAACATCATTTAGAAGGTGTCCATACCTTCCTCAACCTCTTAAAGTTCCCCTAACCAAAAATCACATTTTTACCTCCATTTAAGCTTCTTTCAAGCTAATAACTTACCCAAATCAAAACCAAACTTTTCCACACCAAATTAACCTTCCAAATAGATTTTATATCACATATAGAAACTATCCATATCCTTTAAACACTTACCAAAATCCTTGAACCAGAAATTACCATTCAAAATTTCCTTAAAGTGTCTCTTTGAACCAAAGTTTGAATTTTTAAATTGGCTCGTGGGTTCTTGGAATTTTTGTGTTGGATACCTTCTAAACATCATTTAGAAGCTATCCAAACACCTGTTTTAAATCTGTAACACTTGGAACTACAAGATCTAGGCATAACTTTTTGTGTTTGTAGGTGGTATCGGGTTTGAATAAGGATCATTGATCAATCCAGTTTAGCTGCCGAGAAAACTTCCTTGGACATCACTAAAGGATTCCAGATTGAATTGGCAGCCTAGAAACACCTCCAATCAAGGGTTTGATCCTCATTTTGATTGCTTCTTGATACAATTCTGTTTGGAATAATGTGAGGACTAAAAGTCCTAAGCATTTAGGGCCTGATTGTTTGATTTGAGTATTTAATTTGAAAATCCATTTTTAGGGTTCTTAAGCAAAACTCAGAAATTCGTGTGTTATAGTTTGAATTAATGTGCGTTAATTACATGTTTCGATTCGTGGTGCTATGTTGATCATTATGGTATTTTACTTTGTTAAAATTGATGAAGATTTGAGAAATTCAAAAACCCAGCCATGGTTGTGTTCTTGTTCTTCTTCACAAAGAAGATGAAGTTGCTGGGAAATTTGAGTTCCATTTAGCGCACGTTTTTTAAAATATAATGATTTATAGTTATTTACTTAACGACTACATCGTTACAGTTCAATTGGCAAGCGTGTGTTATGTTAGTGACCTTCAGGTCTGGGGTTCGAATCCCCTCGCCCCAGACCTTTTTCCATTTTTTTAGTTTCCCAAACTTGCTTGTTTTTCAAATAAAATCAATTGAAGTCACGTTATTTTCACCATACGCGTGTTGGCCTGCTGGTTAGTTTTGTGTAGTGACCAGAAAGGCGTGGGTTCAAACCCTTATAGGGCCAAAACCTTTCTTTTTAATCACTTGTTTTATTAAGTTTTCTATTTAACTTCAAAAAATCATAAAAAATATCAAATTAATGTTTTTAATCCCTTCTTTTTGTGTGATTTATTTATTTTGTGTATTTTCACATTATGTTAAAAAATCCCAAAAATATTTAATATTTCTCCATTTAAAAATTAATCAAAAACAAGTTTTTTATATATTAAAAAATCAACCAAAAATCATTTTATTTTGAATATTTCTTCAAAGTAACTTTGTATATTTTTGTGAATATTTGCTTAGGGTTAGAATATGATGTCTTTGACTTCTTCATGTACCCTTAGACCATTTCTCTTAAAGAAATAGGTATTTTTATCAGTGGTTTTCACACGTATATTTACAGTTGTTTTTAGTTGCATTTGAAGTATTTTGTTTAATGTTTTATTTCTTAATTTTGCATATTATGCTTTGGTTGTGTGTTATAGTATTTATAGACTCAGATGAATGAAGTGGGAGAAATCAGTACAAAAAAAGTGCATAATAGAAGAAAATAGCAAGAACTGGCGAAACGGGCTCCAAGACGCGTGGGACTGTTGGAAGAACACCTCCTGCTGCTGAAACGCGTCCTAACACGCGTGTGGGAGTGGAAAAATGCAGCCTACTGAGAAAACGCGTCTCCAGACGCGTCCCATGACCTGCAAGGAACCAGAAAAATGTCCCTATGCTCAAATGCGTCCTCAGACGCCTGCCATGAGTCCATAATTACTCTAAGAGTGTTTTCCCCTGCCAGGTCACGTCCCAAGACGCGTGTCACTAGGCCAGACGTGTCCCCAGACGCGTGTATACGTGATATATTGGGCTTGTTTTACTGAAAATTCCAGGATTGCTAAAATAAAAGAAGGAGAACACGTTGGCACAAGGGTTGGACGATTTTGGAGGCGAAAAACACTGTAGAAGGCTGGAGAATTCAGATTTTATGCAAGGATTGAAGATTTCCATGAGGCTTGGCCATTGAAGATTTGATTTCTTTCATTTATCTGTAATGTTTACAAGTAACACTATATTTTCTATTATTATTATTATAAGTAGCTAAACCCCCCACTACTAGGGGGGTGACCCTGATTTTGATCTGTAATGAATAAATTTATATTTTTGCAATGACAATTTAGGTTGTTCTACATTGACTTGTTCCTTTACTGTTTTATTGCTTTTTCTGTCGGACAAACGAAAATTGATTTTGTGTGATACAATTAAGCCGGACAAGTTGTTGTTCATGATCTGTTTGAGAACATATTTTAGTAGATATTTCCTAGGACTAGGAATACCCTTCAATAATCAGAATATTCTTGGTATTCGAAAGCTTTATCAAACACCATTTTAATATCATTTCCTTTAACCATTGTGTAATACGGATTATGAAAAACTTATTTTTACCCGGGATACAAATCTGGGTCACTTTTGTTTTTAATATTTCCCTCTCTTTTCCCTTTCACATTCATACTTTCTCAACCATTCTCTCTCATTACAGGGTCTGCAAGCGCCGAAAGTCTTCCTCACCATCACATCTCCGTTTTCTCGCCAAAGCAACCGGTATAGCAACCCTATTAAGCCCTTTTCTCTTCTTCTTCCTCTTCTTCTTCATTTTCTTCACCATCACTGCCGAACTGTTCCGTTCTCTCTCATTAAGGTTTTATGGAGTTCTTTTTTTTTGTCCTTTGTGCTATGATTTCAATTTTGTTTTGTTATATTTTTAAGGTTATTGATTTCTGTTCTGATTTCTGTTCTGATTTTATGGAGTTCTTCTTCATTAAGCCCTGCTATGATTTCAATTTGATGTTGTTATAGAGTTTGTATATGGATTTCCGGTGGATAAGGGGTTTCGGTTTCCTATGGTTATAAATGACTTGCTTTAAGATTTTCTGTATCTATTTCCTATAGTTTCTCTGATAAGCTAACAAAACTGGACTTTGTTTCAGATCTTGAACAACCATGTCCTTATGTGCTATGCTTTTCAGATTTTTAACATATCTCATGTTTTTGACATATCACTTATGTGCTATGCTTTTTTGAAACAGTTAGTCCATATTTTGAAATTGTTTATGAATATGGTGTATTAATGTTGAAAACACGTAAAGTTCTGATTTTTATAGTTCTCTTTCTACTGATTTTGTTGAATGATGTTAAAGTTATGATTTTTATAGTGTTCTTCACAAACACACAACTCCGTTTCTCCCTTTGCCCTGCTTCTTCTTCTTTTTCATGTTTTCTTCACCTTTGTGTTTCACATAAAGTTTGGATTTTTATACTGTTTTTTGTAGTTAAGTGTTCTTCACATAAAGTTTGGATTTTTATAATGTTCTTTGTAGTTAAGTGTTCTTCACATAAAGTTTAGATTTTTATACTGTTCTTTGTAGGCATTCCGATGAATGTTGTTAAAGGAAATAATTTTTTAGTGTTGTTTGTAGTCATTTGTAGATCTGAATAATACTGATTTGAAATTAAAGTTGTTATTCTCTAAATCTAAATGTTTTACAAATGTGTTTTTTTTGTGTTGATTGGTCTGAAAATACATATTTTTTAGGTTTGAAATGTGGGATTTGAGTAACACAATCTGGCTCTTTTGTCATTGTTGATTTTGGAGTCTCTTTTTTCATTGCTTTTGGTCTCTGGTGATTTCCAATTTTTTTATCATCTAATGTCACTTTAAAATATAGGTTGCAGATGGAGATTGTACTGCTAACTGGCTTCATATTTTAGATATTGTTCTCTTTTGTGCTTGCAACTGCACCTGGGGTATCTTTCTCTTTGTATCTTTTTCTCTAATATGAAATTTCATCATCAAAAGTCACCGTATTTATTGTTTTCCAGTCAGTGTTAAAACTGTTATTATTGTACACCAAAGCTAAATGCATATGTGAGAGGAAAAAGTGATTATAGACATATAATTGTTTGATATATTTGGGTGCTTTAGAAGAGAAATGATTCTGGCCAGAAGCTGGTTTGGAGCTTTTAACTCCAAACATGATTTTTTGCCTCCAATTTATTTTTCATCTGACTATTTCGTTAACGTATCCAAACATAAGCCTCATTATTCTCAACTCTTTTTAATCCAAAATTAGTTCATCCAAAATCAAATTTTGCCACTACAGAATCAAACACTCACTAAGATTTGTTTCTTTGGTTAAATTCTTATATATGAAATGAATACTTTAAAAACAAGTATTTAGTTCTTATTGTGAGTGTGAAGTTTGAAGTTTTTTCCTTCAAATTTTACCCTCTTTTCAGCTTATTTGTCTTATTGATAATGATAAAATTGTTTGCTATCATTTGTTTGTTCCTATATAAAGATAATTAGAAATTAAATTTATGATTTTTGAGTGCTATGCAGGAACTGTCAGCACATTAGGTTCAAAGAAACACATTTCAAGCAAGGTTGTTGTAATTATCTTATTAATATGTGTTATATGCACAACCATTGTGTTGATTACCATAATTGTATGCTACGTCTACCGAAGGAAGCAATACTCTATTCAATCACCGATGTTCTCAGTAGATAAGGAAAAGAAGTAGTGGTAGTACCGCCAGCCTAATCGGTCATCAGACAGGAACTTCTTCACTACAAGAAACAGCATTTTTCATGAATTCTCCTATTTGTCACATCACGGGTAAGTTTATTGTTACTCACCGTCCCTTGTACAAAATGTATATGCTAACTCTAAAGATCAAAGACGATTATGATCATGACAAGTGCTACCAATATTTAGTTCTGACTTTGATATACCTCTGTGCAGCCACGGACAAACTAAATCTTTCCAATGTTTGGAATGGATCCAAGCTACTGATCAATTATGAACATCCCTAAGTTGTTGAGTTCAATAACAAGTGTGTTACTTAGAGTATGTCTTTTATGATGCATTCCATTTTTCTATGTTTTTCACAAAAGGTTTTTGACATATGTTTACAGGTTTGACGCGGGTAACCATCCCCGGTTGCTTCACAAACAATGACGATATAATCTGGTTCACAAATTCCTTTTGATGACAAATCTTTCTCATTTCATAAGGACATCAAGTCAATTGAAGAGATGATCTGTCTTACTGATGTATGCATCAATACTTGCGCATTTGATTTTGATTAATTGAGGAAATACAACATACTCCTGGTTCTGATTTTTTGTTCATAGGAATCGTACTGTAACACCATTGGAATGACTAAACGATTCAAGGCTCATTGTTTTGGATGGTATTATGAAGTATGCTGCACTTGTAATAAAACTACCAAGTCTCATTATTCAATTGTTGTATGTATTTCTCACAGTTTATAAATTTTCTCTATTTCTAACAACTTCATGATCTTACTTAGGCTACAATTTTTTGTATAATGCTTTGATTCACAACACTTTACTACATGTTTTGATTAATATCAGCATATGTCATTAATATCAGCATATGCCATTAGCTATGATCAAACTAAACCTTTGGAATTATTTATAGCCTAAATTGTATTATAATAAAATTTATTATTTCATATTTTATAATTATATTTAAAACTGAAAACTATTAATTAAAAAAGTTTTCACGGGATACTATCACCACAATATCTTTTTTTATTTTAATCAACAAAATATTATAAATATTTATAATTAGCATAAATTCACTATTTTCACGGGACGCTATCACCACAATATTTTTTTATTTAAACAATAAAATATTATAAATATTTATAATTATCAGTAATATTTGTAAATATTTACAGTTATTAGTCATACTTGTAAATATTTATAGATAATAGATATATTAAATTTATCATGTTAGTGATTTGATAAATATTTCTTTTTAAATATTTTTTAATTATTAGTGATTTTATAATAACAATTATATATCACCAACAACCTAACCTTATCAAATGACTTAAGATATGAATTACTATTGCATTTCCATGTTCTATTTTTACATAGTTACTATATATATAAATTCATTTCATCTATACTATGTTTTGTGATCTATACTATGTTTTGTGAATCTTAAATTAATATTCTTCATTTAAATTTTTAAAATTTTTTTTTGCGTTTACAATACATTATTCGTCTTAAGATTTGATTTACCCGTGCGGACGCACGGGTCTTCTACTAGTTAAGCGATAAAGTAATACTTACTTACTCAAAGCAGATTCTCGAGTTACTTCATCTATTAAAAACATTCCCACTATCGGAACAAGCACACATCAGTAGTTATAATTACATAGCTCATCATCCTCAATATACCATTGCTTACAAGATAGCTCAACTGAGTACCACTCTCCACTAAGAATCAAATTAACTTCGTCCTTCGCAGAGTATAATCCCTCATTATATTTAGAATTTTACATAACACCTTACAACATCACAAGATTATTATAGCATCGTGTAGTATCAACTCTTCGTCTTAACTTCTCCGAATACATACTCGTTAACTACGTACAGCCATAACAACATATTCATCGTCTCGGCAATTATTCAAAAGGGTCTGAATCCTTTGGCACGACATCTTTACGTCCACGAGATTCTAAACCCAACATATAGATAAACACATATTCTCTATGTAGGATTCCGACATATTAATTCCTCACTGCTCACAAGTAGCACTCATAACACCACTCTACATCATACTTTCGTTGTACGACTACGACTACTCGTCTGAAGTCACCGCCCAATACTTTGCACTCCTTCATATTCACTTCCTCATAAGTTCCCACAATATGGTGAGTGGTTATTCTCACCTCTCAACCTTCATCACATCATATACCATTAAGGTAACAAGCAATCTCATACAATCTATATGATTCCGCCTACTATCAACAAGAGATTAAGGGTGATCAAGTCCTCAATTTGTCAATAGATAGCCGACAATCATATTTAAGCATAAACCGTCGTTACTACATAATAGTGTCTTTTCCGAGTTTGCACCCAAACTCATTAACATTGTCATAGTCTCATAATTCTCGATGGTGTCCTGCTTCTAGAATATTCTTTCTCAACTCGGTAACATCTGGAACACAACCGCGACTTCTAGACCTCATTACACCATCCTCGTCAAGAACACCATTCCTCTGAATTGTTCAATTAAATCCAACTCTTTCACCATCAGCATCGACATTTTAGAGGTTCCCTACTCAGTGCATTGGCACAACATTTTTCCTCACCAAGATGGTAATCCAAAAACTCTAACTATTTCTATTGCTTCACATTAAGCCCTTGCTGATCAAAGGGGTACTCCAGACTCTTATGATCACTAAACACTTCGAATCTCGAACCATACAAATAATGTCGCCACAAACCAAGCCACAGTCGTCAACTCTAAGTCATGGGTCGGATAATTCCCTTCATGCTCCTTGAGTTGTCTCGACGCATGAGCTACTACTTATTGGTTTAACATCAATGCACCACCCAAACCCATCAGTGACGCATCACAATATACTACAAACAGTTTCAAGTCTTTTTCACCTTCTCTACTACATCACTCAAATCCATCGGTACTTAAATCATCCTTATCAGCTTATTCATCCACGTCACATTCTATTCAACCTCGTTTCAAACAATCGCGGTAGTAAGCATTCCTATTTCAACACTGGTTCATGCTTCTATAACCGACATCATTATATCTCCTCATAGGACCAGTCCATGGTATTCATAACTCTTCCACAATGTAGAACATAATCTCTCCTCTTCGTGGGTTCAAACGGTACATTAATCCGACACTAAGAGCTCAAGACATGAATTTTCTAATTGTTATCCAAAAATGCAACACCGACGCCATGCTGCGACACTCTATACGATATCTCCAGAACTCCTCAATTGGAACACCTATTCCTAAAATTGCTTCACAACAAGCCTTCTCATTATTCTCTCAATCCGTTCAACTCTGACGCTGAAGTCTCGTGCGGTACCAACGAACAAGTTTAGTTCTAAGGACAAGTGTAACCGTAACTTCACCTCTTTCTAACATCATCTTGACACAATTAAATATGTTACAGCTGCTGCAACCATTTTTATAACAAAATTCATCTCGTTAGCTTTCCGACGCTTCAAACGGAACTCAAATCGGATGTCTAGAACTCCAGTTATGAATTTTCGAAATTTCATAACGATTCAGCAATCTTCCTGCGATTTGCTTACGGAAATTCTGCTCCAAAACTCATCCTTTTCAAATCAATCTCATTATTAACATCATCTTATCACATCTCTTCGCTTCCAAACTTCTTATAACTTAAACAACACATTTCATCGCTGAAGTTCGATTTCTGCAACATCCTGAAACCCAATTCATGTACGCCATCATCAACCTTCTTATCCTTGAGACCATACTCGTCTCTTCACATTACTCGCACTTCAGAACGTTCTCAACAACATCTATAACCTCTACCATCATCTAAATTACTTACTAGTAATCCTACGACAAGGTCTACGACAATACTTCCTTTAATCACTACTTCAACAGCGACCTTTCACATAGGGCTACTCACACAACAACATCACAGTCCATCAGTAGTACTTGAAGCATCACAACTTCGAAATTCCATTTCTCAGAAATAACCATCATCTACTCCGAGACACTCTGACTGAATAACAACCACAGTCTTCAGCCCATGTCACCTTCACTTCAGAAAACAATAACTCCACACTATTGTACTGCTTCCCTACGCATCACTCTAACATCTTGCATCTGAGACATATCCGAGAAGCATGACTTCTCCCCCACTAGTTTCAATCCCACTTCTGCAGGCAAACAGTTAGAACACACTGAGTACCGACAGTGTTTCACACACATGTCGCATACCGAAAGGAAAAATTAACAACAAGACTCTGGTCACAACGACCGACTATGCTCTGATACCACTATTGTAACACCCTTCTAAACCCGCGCGGAAATATAATATAATCAGAGTAATAACACATCAAGGATGCTACAATTATTAAAATAAAAAAAACATCAAGTCGATTGTCATGCTTTATTAGAAATTAACCAATATCAAACATGTGTTTAGCACAGCGGAATTTAATTCAACAGTACTAGGAAACATCTCCACACAAATACTCAATACATAAATCCATAGCCAAAATGGCAACAATGTATAACAAGCAACGCTAAGACTAATCGATCCCAGTGTTACAATCAGAGCATGACTCGACACAAACTACGGGCTAGCCTACAAGCTATCTTCACCCAATCAAGACGCCGCTACATCCTTAATCTGAAATCATCAAAGTAAGGGTGAGTTTCATTCGAATTAATAACCATTATACAATCATAAGCAATAAAATCTCATAGCAATTATCATCCATCCAACATACATATAGTCGGAATTATTACAATAAGCAAGCATCAATTCAACAATGTTTGGCCATCGCCCCACAACTCTTCATTCCATCAAATAATCAAGTTATATTAACAATAACTCCTTAATACATCAATCATGTAAACACACCAAGTGTAACATCCCAATTTTTATTACTATTTTATTAATTATATTAGTAATTATATTATTTGGTGTTTCTAATGATTATTTGCTTATTTATTCATTTATGATGTTTATTGAAATTTTTGCGTTTTGAGACGATTTAGTCGGTATTAGTTCAGGATAGCGGATCGATATTTAATCAAAAAATTTAATATTTTTATTATTAGAAATATTAATGAGTTAATATTTAGCGTTTTGGGAATTTTTTTGAGTAATTAAGATTATACCGGAAATATGAGACATTGAGTTATTGGAGGATTTTATTAGTATTTATTTTACTATACTATTTTATATTATTTGGTGTGTTAATTATTTATTTAATTATTTGATGTGTTAAATATTCATTTAATTATTTGGTGATATAATAATTAATTTAATTAATTAACTATGTGTATATTTGTATTGGTTTAGTTTATTGAGCTAAATAGATATATTAATAGATTATGACTATTGGGCCTATTTATTTGAAGTAGAAATAATTGAGTGAGTTATATTTTCTAAAGCCCATTTTATAAACCATAAGTTAGTAAGGGTTAAGGAGAGTAGTCATTTCATTTCATTTGGTCATTTTGAAGAGAATAGAAGGTGGAGGAGAAGAGCAAAAGGGGAAGAACAAGGAGAAGCTAGGGTTTGGAGGAGAAATTGAAGAGGTAAGGGGGAGAATCCTTATTATTATGGGTTAGTATAATTGGGTCAATGGGTAGAATATTGATATGAGTAGGTTTGTTTGTTAGTTGAATCCATAAAAAAAAATTCATTTGCTTGTGTTGCTGTGCGTATTTGAAATAAATGAATTCTTTGTGGAATGGAAAGTGAAGAATGTTGTGCATAAGCCGCCGGACCTTGACGGTCAATAGTGTGAGGCAGGTCTCTCGCTTTATTAGCAAACCACACACTTGTTTTGTCTTATTAACTGACCAAAGTCTCTAATTAAATTCAATTCACTAGAGCTAGCTTCCAACACATGCATTTCTATTTTCAAAAACGTAAAAGGTACACAGTGTGGTGTCGTTTTCTGTACCTCCCCGTTTCACTTGGGAGGACGGCACGCTAAACCCTTCACGCGAAATTTGGAAGGAGAATGCGCCCGTGGTGGGATGAATTTTGTTTCAGTTCTTCCTACGATATCACAAGAACTTTCTTATTGGTCCTACGAGTAGGAAAGGGAAAAAAAGATTTCAACTAAACCCTAGGAGTTTGCTAAGTGTGGGGATTTCACCTAGACTAGAAATTCTGGAGTCCGGGGGGTCGGTTATACATAGGGAAGTGTTTAAATACCCTACATATCTGTAGTACTCTACAGGAACCTTCTCTGTGTCATTGTGATTGTGTTTGCTGCTAATGATTGGGAAAGTTTCTCCTTTGTGTTAGGAGAGAGAATTGAATTGATTAAAGAAAGACAGACAGATAGACAGACTGACTATTTTTGGTATTTTATTAGCTCGCTGAGATTCCTTGTGAACCTCATGCCTACATATCCCTAGTGGAAGTCAGAGCTTAATGTAGTTCGGGGAACTAACTAGGGAAATTACTTGTTTTTGGTGCCTTGCTTGAAGCTCAAGGTTGAAGCTTGGAATTAAATCTCTGTTTACAGTAAAGAGACATGAAATCATCTTTACAGAGAGGTATTTGTACTATTCTACCACAAACATTTAAAAGTGACAGAAAAGCTAAAAAAATGATGTTTCATTAAGAGGGGAGTCTACTTGGTTGATCAAGTATGACAGCCATCGTGCCTCTAAAATGAAAGAAAGATGCTCATCCAAATTAGGGAAAGTGTACAAGTCTGGGGATGTGCCAGAGCATGTCTTTCAGAATCCTAAATGGGAGACTTTGAATGAAATTGAAATTGAAATGTTTGTTTGTTTGAATGTGGTATAGTAGTAAAAATATCTCTCTATAGAGATAAGCTATGTCTATTTACTATATGAAAGATTTGACTTTAGCTGGCTTGAATGAGGCCCAAGCTTGAGGCTTTTTGATTGATTTTATTGACTTATTGAAATGATAACTCCACTGGGGAGTATTTAAACTAAGGATTTTTTGGTGTTCTGTACGAAGCCCAGAATTGAGGCTGACTCTACTTAGGGAGACTCTATTTGGGGAGATTATCTCCTAAGAGAATGAATCTTTGATTTTTTGAAAGACTGATTTTGGAGGCTAACCCTTTCCAGGGGTTTTGACTCAGCTGGAGAAATTGTCTGTTAAAAGACTGACCTTATCATGTTTTTTTTTTTTTGGAGGCTGACCCTTTCCAGGGGTCGTGACTCTTTTTGATTAATTGACTTTGGAGGCTAACCCTTTCCAGGGGTTTTTATTGAAATGATGGATTGATTTGGAGGCTAACCCTTTCCAGGGGTTTTTATTGAAATGATGGATTGATTTGGAGGCTAACCCTTTCCAGGGGTTTTTATTGAAATGATGGATTGATTTGGAGGCTAACCCTTTCCAGGGGTTTTTATTCTTTTGGTGAATGGCAGAAAGATTATCTAGTGGAGACTTCTTGTTTAAAGCCCAAGATGAAGGCTGACTCATGCTGAGGATAAGCAAATATGGATCCTAGACTCTGCTAAGGAAGATTGATGAAGATAAGGGTGACAGAGACTGTCCATGTCTCTCATTCCAAAAGGTGTACTCAATGCAAAATTGAGACAAACTTGGCTTGTTAAAAGTCTGGTTTAAATTGGAAGAAAACTCACCAGGGTAGGCTAAAAGGTGACTAAAGACCTGTGCCTATGTTTATAAGAAACCTGATGGGTCCTTGTATACAAGCTCAAGAGGAAGCTGGAAATGCTTTTAAGAAGCCTGTGGGTCCTTGTACAAAGCCCAAGAGGAGGCTAATCGAGGGTCCTTGTTATAGCACAAGAGAAAGCTATGTAGTTTTGAACTTATTTTGGCTCTAAGCAAATGGGTAAGAGGTTTCACCGGGAATAATTCCTCTTTGGGTGGATGTGTCCTATATTTTTGGATTCAAAGGTTTTTGCCAAGATGTTTCACCGGGAATAATTCATCTTGGGGGTTTGAACTACAGATCTCTAATTAGGAAAGAGCCTTCACCGGGAAGACATTCTCAATCCTAGGTCATATTCCTATAATATATATATATAGTTTAACTGTCCTAAGGTTTATACTCAAACGTAGTTCTAAACTAATATATATGCACAATTTATATTTGACAGTAATTTAAATAAAGACTGTAAATTGAAAGCTTGTAAAGCCTAACCTGGATGGAGTGGAGGCCTTTGAAGAAGTATGTACAGAGCCTTACCAGCAATTGATGGATAACAGTTGAATATATATATGATAAACAGTTAATGGTTTTTGAAAACAGAAGAAGTGAAGATGGACAAAGGTCACATAGGTATCTGAAGAGTTTCACCGGGAATAATGCCCTTCAAATACCAGAAGAATGTTTTGAAAACAGAAAGAAGATTTTGAAAATACAGTTTTGAAAACAAGCTAAGAAGAGAAGATGTTTGGGACTTACACTCTATTAGAGGCCCAGTACTTTATAGTACTGGTGTAAAATTAGTTTTGAAAATGATTTGAAATAATATAAGGTTTTGTTGTTTGAAAACCTTAATTATTCGATTTATTCGGAGATTGAAAACAGTTTTGAAAATTGACAGAAAGTCAACTTAATTAAGGTAAAGAAAAAAAAGATCTATGCCTAATTAAGACCTAAATAATTAGGGTTTTATCATAAACTTTATTCACAAAAATAATTAGGTTAAAACAAAATGAATATATGCATTTAAAGTATTTAAGAAAAACACTTAAAACATACTATTTTAAACCTAATAAAAATATATGAAATAAATAATATTTTTATGATTTTTTTGATTATTCATAAAATAGATATATTAAATAACAAGTGTGTGAAAAATGAAGTGAAAATGATTTAATTTGATAGGTTAATTAATTGTGTAAAGTTGTGAAGAAATCAAATGAGAAAAGTGATAAAAAATAAGGTTTTGTCACCTAGAGGGATTGAACTCACGCCCTCCAAGTCACACACCCAAAACCAAACCACTGGGCCAGCGCGCGCATGGTGATAGTAAACTGACTCCTCTGCAACTCATATGTTATTCAAGTGTATAGAAGCAAAAAGAAAATAAAATCAAAAGGTCTGGGGCGAGGGGGATTCGAACCCCAGACCTTGGGCACGCGCAACACACAAACACTCTTTACCACTGGGCTATCACGTTTTAGTCGTTTATGAAACAGGTATCATTCAAAATAAAATAAACTCAACCCTGAATTTGAAATTTGCGCGCCACCACCATTGTCATCTTCAACCTCAAGTTCTCAGATTTTGAATTTATGAACTTGCTCATTTCCCAACCATTTGCAAAGATGTAAAGATGAAACTTATTCTAAATTCACTCACGATTCTAAATATGTAACTAACATAAATTTATATCAACTATATCTAACTAATTTACCAGAAATCGTGAAGAACCCTAAATTTTGAAAATCAAATTAAATGACTATACTGAAAGATAAATGAATGATGATAGAGGGTTTTCAATCCTCTGATGATGCTTAACAAGATAGAATCGAGATTTATCACAAAGAGTGCTTAAATTAAAGAGGTAGAGTTCAGAAACTTACCTCTGAAAATGGAGGTCGTGAGGATGATAGAGAGCACCTGGGCTTGTATGAATGATCCCAAAAGCTTCCTTGTGGTTCAGTGATGCTAACTGAATGCTTGTTGTAACCTCAATCCTCCTGAATTGTTCTATGGACCTCCCTCGATTTGAGCTTCAAGTGAACATGGAGGGTGATGATTCTTGAGTTACAGATGAGCTGCAGCCATCTGAACAGCTTCACTACCTCCTATGGAACATGCCTGGATGCTTAGCTTGATTGGAAACCTTCTGAATTGCACTATGGACCTCCAACTGCAACTGCTCCAAAGTGAGAGCAACAATGGTGTTCCTCCACTTACAGAAGTGATCCAGGTGCTTGGATCACCTCAAATGACCTCCCTTGAGATGTTAGAATGCTTACTTTCCAAAGATGAGCTCTGGTTTGAAGAAAACGATTCTTCTTGCCAAAGAACTTTGAAAAACAATAAGCATGAGAAGAGAAAGAGAAAGCAAGGAATTGAGTTGCTTTGGTGTGTTTTTCTACTGAAGTATGCTCCCCTATTTATAGGTAAATGGTTCAGTACTGATTGAGAGAGTGAGCTTGCTTAATGAGAGAGTTTTGGTTTCTTAGCCAAGAAGAAAATTTGAAAAGATCCTAAATGCAATGATGCATTTTCGGGCTAGCTTCCCCAACCATTCATCTTGTATGATCCAAGGGAACATTTCTGATTCAGAGGAGAGTTCTAATTGGCTTAGAACAAGATTCCTTGATGATTCATCATTTGCCATAAATTCAAAAATGCAATCATTACATAATCACATGCCTTTGTTTTTGGGAATCTTCTCTAATCCTTATGCAATGATGAATTTGGATGTGTGGTATGGTTTCAGATGTATAAGAGGTCGTGTAGCATCACTTAGTGAAGCAAAATGCACAAAATTGCAAAGTTTCAAATTGTACATGACCTATAATTTCACTTCATGAGGCCAACTTTGAACAAGCATAACTCTTAGCTCAAAATGAATTTGGAGAAGGTTGAACACAATTTGGAAAGCCCTAAACAACTACTTCAAATCATTAGTTTGGAGTTTCTTCAGAATCCTTTGGCAAATTTGTGAAAAATGAGGCCAAAGTTGGAAGAAAACTAGGTTAAAACACTTAGAAAAATTTCTAAGTGTTTATGACCTAAAACTCCAAAATTTCCAAAACTCTTAAATGATTGATCTTTTTAAAAACGTTCCTTTGTAAGATGTTGTTTTATTTTGCAAGATCTACAACTTTCATGTTGGAAGTTTTTTGAGTTGTGTAGGTGAAATTTTGAGTTCTCACCATGCCTTAAAAAACCCTAATTCCCGACTTTTTGCTCCTTGATGAATTTCTTTGAATTTCTTTGGTCAAATGACTTTAATATCCATATATTGATGATATTGATTCTTGAAAGTCATGGTTTGACCAAAAATCTCAAAAGTCAATGGTGATCCCATATAGTTGACTTTTTCCAAATAAGGTGAGATTTTGGACTTTTGTGTAGAAACAAGATCTTCTCCTTAAATGAATGATGTAAAGGGATTATATTGAGGTAATAGAGACTCTTGGATCATGTCTTGAGTTTTAGATCCATGCCCTGATTAAAAGTCAACTATCTTGGGGAATTAGGTCAAAAACCCTAATTGTTGACCAGAGGACAATGATGACTGTAGACTTTGAATTGAGGTGTAATGTCCAGTGGATCTTGTCATATGAGTTATTTGAAGATGATTGATGTCTTTGAATGGTCCCCTAGGGCTTTTTAGGGTTTCCCAAAAGTGTTCCCTGATTTTAGTCCTTGATAAGGCTCTAAACCCTGGTCTGTTGATCTGAGTAATTCTGTACTTAGATGACTGGGTGTCTAATCAATCATAGGTGAAATAATGAAGCTCTTGAGTCTCATGATTGTATTAGAGACTAATCCTCCTATTGATTGATCCTTTGCCTGAGTTTTCTTGTCTTTGAACACCCTCGATTGAATGTCAGACTGCTCTGGGTACTTACTTTGACTTGATGAAAATCCTGAAGATATGTCATCTCAGGGGGGTCAAAAATTAGGGTATGACAGATGCCCCTGTTTAAGTTTCTTTTATCTAGAGGGAGAGAGATTGAGATCTCGATCTCTCCTGCGTAAAAGAGACTTAAATATCAAAGAATGCCCGAATTTTGGGCGCTCCTGAGATGATAAAATCTTTGCATGATTTGATCCCGTTGTCGCACTTGGCGGGGGATGAGGAGACAAACTCCTGCAGAAATACTTGATGTGGATTCTGGTGAATGGATGGCAATGTAGGATGCGCAATCCATCTTTTTTAACTAAGTGTTGATACTTAGAAAAAGGTAAACAACCTCCTCGGGTTCCGGATGTCCAAATCTCGAAACTGGTCTCAGTTGCGTTTGGACAATATCTCAGATAAAGAGAAAATCTCCAAAGGTCTGTTTCCTCATCAAACTTCTTACCAGCGCTTGGAGGTAAGATGCCATTTGACGGCTGTAGAGAAACTTCAAAGGTTTGTTTCCTCGTCAAACTACTTACCAGCGCTTGGAGGTAAGATGCCATTTGACGGCTGTAAAGAAACTTCAAAGGTTTGTTTCCTCGTCAAACTTCTTATCAGCGCTTGGAGATAAGATGCCATTTGACGGCTGTAAAGAAACTTCAAAGGTTTGTTTCCTCGTCAAACTTCTTACCAGCGCTTGGAGGTAAGATGCCATTTGACGGCTGTAAAGAAACTTCAAAGGTTTGTTTCCTCGTCAAACTTCTTATCAGCGCTTGGAGATAAGATGCCATTTGACGGCTGTAAAGAAACTTCAACATCTTCCCTTTTGACTTGACGTCTTTGAAAGAATGTCATATGGCCTCATGATCTTTTGAGGGGCTAATGACTTTGTTTGAAGGCGGACGAACTGTTTTCGGGGTGAAAACTGCCATTCGTCAACTGATGCCTGGGGAATCAACAAACTGTTTTCCTAAGAGGAAAACTGCCATTCATCGACTCTAGGGGGAGTTAAACATCCCAGAAACAGACAAACTGTTCGAAGAAACTGCCATTTGTCGATCTCTTGAGCATTTAACAGACAAACTGTCTTTTCTTGGGAAAAGACTGCCATTTGCCAATTGCTAGGGGAGCAAACTGTCTTCTACTGGGAGAGACTGCCATTTGTCGACCCTGTCATGAAAGAAAGTGAGCAAACTGTCTTCTGCTGAAAGAGACTGCCATTCGCTGACTTTGTTATGATAGAAAGTGAGCAAACTGTCTTCTGCTGAAAGAGACTGCCATTTGCTGACTTTGTTATGATAGAAAGTGAGCAAACTGTCTTCTGATGAAAGAGACTGCCATTTGCCGACTTTGTTGAGGAATCTGAACTATCTTCTGGATGAAGACTATCATTCGCTGACTCCGCTGGGGAATCATTTGTCGATCTGCTGGGAGATTCTGAATTTTTCTTTGACAAGAAATGGCACCTCTTGACCCTGCTGGGGAAATACCAAACCTGTAGGGAATTCCAAAATGTGAAGCAGACTATCTTATCTGAAGAAGACTGTCGAATGTCGCTCTGCAGGAGATTCTCGGCTGAGGAATTCCAAAAGTGAACAAACTATCTCTTTGAGGGAGACTACCATCTGTTGACTTGCTTGGTGAGATCCTTGTGTATGAACTGTTGTTTCGAAGGAAAAAGTTTCTCCGGAACTTGCAGGGGAAACTTGAGTTCATGCCTCAATGACTTAGGCATTCACAGGATCAAAGCCTGATTCGGCTATGCAATTATGATGTAATGTATGCATGAATATTATGACAATGATAAAATGTAAAGTGAATGTGAATAGAATTGTCGCGGATGGAAAATCCTAAGATACAACTTGAATTCTTGTTGATCAGAAGATGTCCTCTTCTTGTAGTTCGAACTCTGTTGGGAATACCTGGTTATCAGTTGTCCGCTGTCCGAAATGAGTAATATGAATTGAAGTAAAGATCCGTCATCGGGAGATGTTCGCAAAGCGACCTCAGGGGAAAACTTGATTCCCGGAATCTCAACCGTTCTCGGAGCAACTGTTTGCATTCTTCCTATTGTTTGTAAACCTTAGAAAGAAATTTCACCTTTATTTTTGCAAGTAAATTCATTTTTATTTTATGAAAACATTTGTTTCAAGAAATTAACTGTTTAAACTTAAAATGCATTCCAAGAAACTGAATAAGACTAGATTGCAAAGGAAAAGCACAAGGCTCAAATTATTATATATGGAATGGTAATCAGCCAAATGCTTGATTCCATGGAGTATTTATAAAGTTGGAAATTGGTAATTTTTGGGAAAAGGGCTACGATGAAACGTGACGACCGTTATCTTTCCCTTCCACTCCGAGTTGCGCTGTATTCGTGCTTCGTAGAAGATGACCTACTGCTGATGAATACTCCGCTATGGATTTTGAATGATCAAGTTTGTCCTGGACACAGTTACTTGCCATATATCCCTAACTTTTGCGTAAACTACCCCTTTCGGGTTTTAAGTCTACCGGGATTGAATAAAATTTTTTTTATGTCTCTAATTTTTGCCTGAATCGCCCTTTCGGGTTTTCGATTCACCGAGACGCTCTTTTTTGCCTAAGCCGCTCTTTGCGAGTTTTCAACTTAGC
This sequence comes from Vicia villosa, assembly GCF_029867415.1. NCBI lineage: Eukaryota > Viridiplantae > Streptophyta > Magnoliopsida > Fabales > Fabaceae > Vicia > Vicia villosa. The sequence continues at coordinate 199,640,140 of NC_081180.1, read as the reverse complement.
GAGCTGTTCTTTTAATTATTTAGGCGAAGTATTTCTTGACTGCGTCGACGTTCACAGGACGGGTGAATTCTTCTCCATCCATAGTCGTGAGTATTAAGGCTCCTCCTGAGAAAGCTCTCTTGACCACGTAGGGGCCGTCATAATTGGGAGTCCATTTCCCTCTCGAATCTGTGAGAAAAGATTGAATCTTTTTGAGTACAAGGTCGCCTTCTTTGATTGTGCGAGGTCGAACCTTTTTGTCGAAAGCTTTCTTCATTCTTTGTTGATATAGCTGTCCGTGGCATAAAGCTGTCATGCGCTTTTCTTCGATTAAGTTCAATTCATCGAATCTGCTTTGACACCACTCGGCTTCTGTTAATTTTGCCTCCATCAAAACTCTCATTGATGGAATCTCAACCTCTATAGGTAGGACTGCCTCCATGCCATATACAAGGGAGAAAGGAGTTGCTCCAGTCGAAGTACGTACTGATGTACGGTAACCATGAAGAGCATACGGGAGCATTTCATGCCAATCTTTGTAAGTGATGACCATCTTCTGAATGATTTTCTTGATGTTTTTGTTAGCAACTTCTACAGCTCCATTCATCTTTGGTCTGTAAGGAGATGAGTTGTGATGTTCAATCTTGAATTCTTCACAAAGCTCCTTCATCATTTTGTTATTCAAATTTGACCCATTGTCAGTGATTATCTTGCTAGGAATGTCGTAGCGACAGATGATGTGATTCTTGATAAACCTGACGACAACTTGTCTTGTAACGTTTGCATATGAAGCTGCTTCAACCCATTTGGTGAAATAGTCTATAGCTACCAAGATGAAGCGATGTCTGTTGGACGCTTTTGGCTCGATCATTCCAATCATGTCGATTCCCCACATGGAGAAAGGCCAAGGGGAAGAGAGTATGTTGAGAAGAGATGGTGGCACATGAATTCTATCGGCATAGATCTGGTATTTGTGACACCTCTTTGCGTACTGGTAGCAATCTGACTCCATCGTCAGCCAATAATATCCTGCTCTCAGTATTTTCCTTGTCATGGTATGTCCATTGGTGTGAGTACCAAAGGAACCTTCATGTATTTCTCTCATGAGTATTTCTGCTTCTTTTCTGTCAACGCATCTGAGCAGAACCATGTCGAAGTTTCTCTTGTACAGAACATCTTCATTCAAGAAGAATCTACAAGCTAAATTTCTCAAAGTCTTTCTATCTTTCTTTGATGCCCCAAGAGGGTACTCTTGCTTTTGAAGAAAGTTCTTGATGTCGTGATACCACGGTTTGTCGTCGATGATTGCTTCTACTGTGAACACATGAGCGGGCCTATCCAGGCGCATAACATCGATCCGAGGAATGTCATTCCAATGATTTATCCTAATCATGGAAGAGAGTGTGGCTAATGCATCAGCCAAATTGTTTTCTTCACGAGGAATGTGATGAAAATCTACCCTGTCGAAGAATGGTAATAATCTTCTCGCGTAGTCTTTGTAAGGAATTAGCCCTGGTTGGCGTGTTTCCCATTCTCCTTTGATTTGATTGATGACCAAAGCAGAATCTCCGTATACATCCAAGTGTTTGATTCTTAGATCCATGGCTTCTTCGAGACCCATGATGCAAGCTTCATATTCGGCCTCATTGTTTGTGCATTTGAAAGTTAATCTGGCAGTAAATGGAATATGGGTACCCTGAGGTGTAACAATGATTGCCCCAATTCCTCGTCCATAAGCATTGACAGCTCCGTCAAAGATTAAGCCCCACTGGGATCCTATCTCAGGTCCTTCGTCTGGTAGTGGCTCGTCGTAATCTTTCATCTTGAGGTACATGACGTCCTCGTCCGAAAAGTCGAAACTGGTTGATTCATGACCATTGAGTGGGTGGTGAGCCAGGTGCTCAGCTAGAATGCTTCCTTTCACGGCTTTCTGTGCGTGATACTCAATGTCATTTTCTGATAACATTATCTGCCAACGGGCAATTCTCCCGGTTAAAGCAGGCTTCTCAAAGATGTACTTGATTGGATCCATATGAGAGATCAAACAAGTAGTATGTCGAATCATGTACTGGCGGAGACGCTTGGCAGCCCAGGCCAAAGCACAACACGTCTTCTCGAGCATGGAGTAGCGGGATTCACAGTCAGTGAATTTCTTGCTCAGGTAGTAGATGGCATGCTCTTTTCTCTTTGTCTCGTCTTGCTGTCCAAGGACACAACCCATGGAGTCTTCTAAGATGGTTAAGTACATTATCAAAGGTCTTCCTTCCACTGGAGGAGACAAGATGGGTGGTTCGAGCAGATATTCCTTAATGTTGTCGAACGCTTTCTGACAATCGTCTGTCCAGACGCAACTTTGATTTTTCCGTAGAAGTTTGAAAATTGGAGCACAAGTTGCAGTCATGAGATATATGAATCTCGAGATGTAATTCAGACGTCTAAGAAATCCTCTAACTTGTTTCTCGGTTCTGGGCGAAGGCATTTCTTGAATTGCCTTGACTTTGTCTGGATCTACTTCAATTCCTCGTTTGCTGACAATGAAACCAAGGAGTTTTCCTGAATAGACACCAAAGGTGCACTTGTTGGGGTTCAGGCGAAGCTGAAACTTCCGTAAGCGTTGAAATAACTTTGTCAGATTCTGTATGTGATCTTCTTCATTTTCTGATTTGGCAATCATGTCGTCCACATAGACTTCCACTTCCTTATGCATCATGTCGTGGAAAAGCGTAGTCATGGCCCTTTGATAAGTTGCCCCTGCGTTCTTTAGTCCAAAAGGCATAACACGGTAGCAGAACGTGCCCCAGGGGGTGATGAAAGCTGTTTTTTCCATGTCTTCAGGTGCCATTTTGATTTGGTTGTATCCTGAAAATCCGTCCATGAACGAGAAAACTTTGGATTTTGCTGTACTGTCTACCAACATATCAATATGTGGTAAAGGAAAATCATCCTTAGGGCTAGCTTTGTTCAAATCTCTGTAGTCGACGCACATGCGGACTTTTCCGTCTTTCTTAGGAACGGGAACAATGTTAGCTAACCACTGAGGGTATTCTGAAGTGACGAGGAAACCTGCGTTGATCTGCTTTTGAACTTCCTCTTTGATTTTCATGGCCATCTCCGGATGAGTTCTTCTTAATTTTTGCTTGACCGGAGGGTATT